>NW_027526335.1:216314419-216921919 GCF_048455015.1 Haemaphysalis longicornis
CCGTACAGGCTTGTGCTGCTTGGGTTAGGTGTTCAAAATTAATCCTGAACCCTCCACTACGGCGCGCCTCATTGCCTGCGTTGCGTCGGCGCGTTTAACGTGGCAACAATCAATTGTTCAATCGTGCTTCGAAATTGTACTTCCAAAGGTGAACTGCGTCTTTGTTTTTGTTTTTTTTCGGTTGGATAGCGATGGTGACGTCAGCCTAGGCTACAGTGAACGGTGTAGCGGTTCGTCGGTTAGGCAAGAATCAAGACCGACTGTTCCCACTGTGTGGGCGAGAAGTGTAGCTGTCACAAAACGCCAGCCATGTAAAAAAAAAATGTTGTGGATGGGGGGGGGTGGGGTTGAATCCGTTTTTATAACGCCGGTCAGCATAGGCGTAACTTCAAAGCTTTAATAAACGGCCGCAACAGAATTATGGCATCTGATCTGGTGGTTTTCGTTCCGTAGAACTCGCTTGTCACTTTATTTCGTCAGGGAAGATTTCGATTATGATATGAGGTTTAATGTGGCTACGCTACTCAGGCGATGAAGCGCGCCGGCTCCGGATTAATTTGACCATCTGAAGATATTTAACATGCGCCATCTCGAACACACGGGCATTTCCGCTTATCGCCCCCAGCAGAAAAGCGGCCGCCGCGGCCGGGAATCGAATCCGCGGTCCTCGGGCTCAGCAGCGCATGTACCTTAGTCACTAAGCCAGGAAGGCGGGTACGTCAGGAACGAACCTTTAGTGGACGGAATGACCCCATAGTTAACTAGAATGTAATGACAGTGTAATCGTATGCGTACAAAACATTTCTTTCACAAATACAGGCAATCCCTTGGAAAAGTAGAAAAACAAAAAAACTGCTGCAACAATAAGAGCTCCTAGGCTTATCATGAAGTGCTTTTTCTTTTTTTTTTTGAAAGCCGGCCACTGCAGGCATATGCAATGAGTAAAAACTACATGCATCACACGTACCTCAGAAAAACTGGACGTTCTGGAACTTCTGGCTCGTTTGGGTACATAGCTTAGCGTTTGCCTTGGGACTTCCTGTGTTGAGTCAGGCTCCAGGTACCGCCTGTAGGGTCCCCGCCGTTTCTGTGACATGCTGCTCCCTTTCTGCGGTCACAGAACCGATGATCGACGCAAAACCTCCACGCGAAACGCCACACTTGCTTCTAGGCAGCCATGAAATTCAACTTGGCACCGAACTAAGGTTCCTTAACTGAACAGTTGACCACCGAACTTCTACGCACAGTACACAGGTCGCCAGAACTAGTTTTTGGTGCTTTTGGTTTCTTTTATTTGCGGGAACTCCGCGTTGTCTCCGCCAACTGCTCCGGAGGAGGAGGAAAAAAAAACAACACACATCCACAAACGCGCTTGAGTTAGTAATGATGATGATAGCTAAAGGTTCCCTCTTAGAATCGGCGTAATGGCATGCGCCATCTCACCTATGAAGGTTACCTCTGTTACCTATGTATCCATTACCTCGTTACTGCTCTCGTCTCGTCCTCGTCCCTAACAGCGGCCGTGGACGTAATCGAAGGCTTCGCTTGAGATTTTGTTGTGGCGCCATTTATAGTTTCGGTGGCCCTTGACCTGCCCGGTTTCTGCTTTTAAGGAAACATGTATGGTTAGGGTTCCATCTATTGTTTATGACCGCACACAAACTCCCGAGGCTCCTCTTGTCTTCGAAGGCGTTTAAAAGCGAACGTCCTGGTGTGTTTTATTAGCACGTGGTCACCACCAAGAGTCTCATGTCGTTCAGAACATGCATTGGGACCCGAGTGACGCATGGGCCATTTTTCATATCAGTAGGTTCAACATAAAAGCTAGTGCGTATGTCTGCGTTATCTTTAGGTATCGCCGCGTCAACACTCGTGAGAACGAAAATGCGCTGATGCCTTTAACCTAAATTCCGTGCCATATCGCATCGTGTCGCATGCTGAAAAGCATCGTGTGTCACCAAACTTCAAAAAATAGAATGGTTCATAATTTTTTTTCTCTGCGAACACATCTTGATAATATCTCCTGCAGACAAGTTAATGCAGGTACGTTGTCGCCTCTCCCTACATCGAGCTGGGTGTCACGCACGTTTGGCATTGCATTAATGTGTTTGATTATTTCTGTATATCTCCCATACCGCACAAATACCTTTATCTATGGGTAATCATGTAAGTCAAAGTCCTCAAGCAGCCAGGTGGGACCTCAAAAAGCAACCCGCCAAGTTTTGGTGTTATCGTCAAAGGAATAGTTCTTGATCCTTTGTTTTCCCAAGGACATTTTAGTTCATATCCTTTCAGCCGATATGTACCCGTCTCCTTTCCTTAACTGTTCTAATGGCGCTCTAGATTTTAATTGCTTGCCTCGGAAAAATTAATTACTTTGCGCTGCCATTTCTACCACTTGCGTAGATGGTTGATTGGTGGTTGGAACTGTAAAACAAAAGGTGGGCTAAGTCTGAGCATTCTAGAGGGCCAATTAGCCCAGAGGAGTGGATCCTCCTTGCTCATTCACTCGACCCCATACAGATATGTCGGCGCGGCCGAATAAGGGCTATGCACCAATATCTCCCATGGACCCGCCGCGGTGGCTGAATGGCTAAGGTGTTGTGTTGTTGAGCACAAGGACGAGGGTTGGAGTCGGGGCCGTGGCGGCCGCTTTTCTGATAAAGGCGAAAAGCAAAAACGCCAGCGTGTTCGAGATTTCGGCGTACGTTAACGATCCCCACGGACGTGGTCAACATTAATCAGGAGCCCTTCACTACGACGCGCCTTATAACCTGTGTAGTTTCGCCGAGTTAAACACCATAGCCAGTCAATGAAGATCTCCCGGACGAAAGGAGGAGAGGGTACTCAGGGCTAATTGTCACACACCTGAACTATGTTGCGGTTCCTACTTCTGTGCAAAATTTAAAAACAGCATCGTAGGGATTAGGATGCACCAAGTGAAGATGCGTCAGGTGTGAAAGAGACGGATCGTACGAGACGTACGCAGTTTGTTGCTCCAGGTCATGGTGGGGAGGCGCTAATAAGGTTTGCCTTTAAAGGTGATACTGCAATTCACAGTGACAAGGCTTAACTTGCAGCAGGACACATACTGAGTGACATTGTGTAGTGTTTCCTCAGCAATTCACAGTGACAAGGCTTAACTTGCAGCAGGACACATACTGAGTGACATTGTGTAGTGTTTCCTCAGCTTACTGGATCCAGAAATAGTCGAGGGTATTCATAATTAGGACGTATATCGCTGCGATCATATTTTGCATTCTCACCCAGACTTTATGCCTTCACTTCTGGCACTGCCCTCCATGCCTGTTGCTTGGCACTTTTTCAGCGGCATTTTGAATCATCCGGGTCATTTTTGACTGCAGTGTTTTTGCGCACGTTTTTGTTATATTTGGCCAACATTAGCGCAGGAGGAACGACGGAAACATAATGAAAACCGGACACGGGAACCGCATCCCGTCTTCTTATTATATTATGGCCCAGGCAATGCATTAGAAGTTGAAGATTGAAACAGATATTACTGTAGTTATTTCCGTTATCAAACACAAACAAATTTTATAGTGGTTTTGCTGTTTTGAAGTAACTTTTTCTCGAATACCTTGTTTTCTGTAAGCCATACTACGATTCCCATTTGGCCACCACTGCGGCGACGTGAAAATAATGATACATCGCGGCGCTATAGCGCCGTCTCTTACCGTTTTAGTGGTTTTAGGCCATCGCATTCCGTGGTCAGCCATAACCTCCCGCCAGAACGTTTTTTTTTAATTTCCCCCGCTCAAAATGTTCGTTGATGTGGAGTATGCTATTGACAGGAAAACGGCCGTAGTTGATAGTGGAACTGTTTCGAACTGTTGGATCGAACTGTTTCGGCCCAGAAACATTACGGATTTCGATCCTTCGAAGGAATACAACGTCTTTTGGAAGGGGGACGAAACAACAGCGGCGGGCTACTACAAGGCCAAGATTCTTCATATGGCAGGTAAGTAACTGCACGCGCTTGGAACAATGCAGACGTATGCACATGCAGTTTTTAATACCATTCCTGCATGTCTATTGGTCTTCGGCGTGGCGCAGTTGCGCACAATAAATCCGCTCGGAAAGCTTTGTCTGTCACTGGCCGCGGATCTTGTAGCTTCGCGCGATTATCTGCGCCGAACAACGGCAGCGGTACATGTGATTTACGGCGTCACCGGCGTTGTCTAGCAATTCCCAGTAACGTGCGCCGGAGAAGCATTTCGCTGGTCATTTCTTCCCCTCCTGCTAACATGTACACGGTGTTGAGACGACAATCGCAACACTTTAAAAATTTTTCCTGAGTGAACCGCCGCTGTGTTGGCGCTCAAACTTCACACGAAGTTCTCATTTTGTGGTCTATTTTGTTTGAAACCGGGAACAACGAAGGTACTTAACTGTTTACCCCGAAAATAAATAAAAACGATTTTAGCCTATAGGAAATAGCGGCTGATTTGGATGTGCGAGCCCGAAAACCGAGTTTTCTGATCGTCTGGTAGCTCATCCCCAGGTGAATTTCCTGATCGTCTGCTGCACCATTTGGCTCCTTCCTATCGTGAATCCCAAACGTACGTTTCGCTCTGCATACCCCAGGTTCCGTCGTTCCAACGTCAACTTGCGCTGGCTCGCACGTCCAAATCAGCCGCCATTTTCCCATAGGCGAAAATTGTTTTTATTTATTTTCAGGATACACAGGAAAGTACCATCATTGTTCCCGGTATCAAACAAAACAGACCACAAAATGCGACCTTCGTGGCAAGTTTGAGCGCGAACAGAGCGGCGGTTTGCTCAGTAATTTTTTTTAAAGTGTTCCAGTTATCGTCGCAACACCCTGCATGAGTCATCGTGTACTATCTCGCAAGAAGCAACGCGGTTAGGCCAATCTAAACTCATTTTAATAGGGCAAAACGGATTACGCTAACATTGGGCAAGGCACGAGTATACGCACTTTCAACCCCCCCTCCCCCATTTCGGCTGGCGCCTCGCCTCGCAGGCATTGTGAAATTCTTCCCTCTCCCCCCCCCCCCCCCCCTACGTGAGACTGTTAATTCCCGCAGCCATTGTGCTCGCAAGACCGGCTGCTGCCGTTGCGACCGTCCGCCTCGCGGCGGCCCGAAGACGGCCGTCGTGGGCACGTACACGCGAAGATCGGCAACAAAGTCAGACATCGTGAAATTGCCGTACTTGCTCACCGACGCGCCCCGACAACGTACGCATCGTCAGGGTGCAGGGGGAGTTTTGCTGGATGAAAAGTAGGCAAAAGATAGAGGACACAAGAGGTGTAGTTAAACAGATGAGAATTTACGAAGTGGAGGGGGGAGAAAACAATATACAAGGACAGGAACTGGTGAGAGAGTTAGGGCGGCGCGCCGGCGAGTGAGTACGGCAGTTTCACAACGCCTGACTTTGTTGGCGAGCTTCACGAGTGTGGCACGCATATCACGACGCCCGTCTTAGGAGTTCATGCAGAGTTAATAGAGGCAGACAGTTTAACTTTCTTCATTCGTGTTGCTGTAATGATCTACTTCAACCATGCAGAAACCAAAGAAGACATGGACGTGTTCATGCAAAAGCGGCCGCGGAGGCCACTGGTGGCCTCGGAGAACAAAAAGAAGAGGAAGGCCAAAGCGCAGGTACTCATTCTAGCATCTCAAAAAACAAACTGTGCGCAAATTAACGAGGACAGGAACAGATAAAGACAGCGCAAGCGCAGATTCGCAACTGGTTTATTATTACACACATCAAAACCTTAAATGTCCAAGCACCCAATAGAGACGCTTTACATGCGTCACAGTTCTTGGAGCATTCGGCCGCACATACAGAAAACGGTAACCACACACCAACAAAACAAAGTTTCAGCAACACGAATGGCAAAAAACATCAAAGATGACGGCATCACACATGGGTTTTAAGACCCTCCCCAACACGCATGCCCTGAAAAGGCACCGAAATAGCACTTACTGTGCATCTAAGTATGCGACTTCTCGAATAAGCAAGGCGATAGACGGATGACTGATGCAATCCGAACCTGCTTTTAAGATGCGGCTGGCTTCTGCAATTTCTGGCAATTGCAGGTTCTTAACTGAAACAAAATGGCTGTGCGCTCTAACACAGGGACGCAATCAGGAATGCATGCACGGCCTCAGGCTAAAGGAACATCACTATTAAAAAAAAAAGTGACCTGAGCCACTTGTCTTCCCATTGCCGTGCATGCATTACTGATTGTGTCCCTGTGTTAGAGTGCACAGCCATTTTGTTTCGATATAAGAACCTGCAAACGTGAGAAATTGCAAAAGCCAGCCGCATCTTAAAAGCAGGTTCGGATTGCATGAGTCATCCATCTATCGCCTTGCTTATTCGAGAAGTCGCATACTTAGATGCACAGTAAGTGCTATTTCGGTGCCTTTTCAGGGCATGCGTGTTGGGAAGGGTCTTAACCCATGTGTGATGCCGTTATCCTTGATGTTTTTTGCCATTCGTTTTGCTGAAACGTTGTTTTGTGGGTGTGTGGTTACCGTTTTCTGTATTTGCGGCCGAATGCTCCAAGAACTGTGACGTATGTAGGGCGTCTCTATTGGGTGCTTGGGCATTTAAGGTTCTGATGTGTGTAATAATAAACCAGTTGCGAATCTGCGCTTGCGCTGTCTTTATCTGTTCCTGTCCTCGTTAATTTGCGCGCAGTTTGCTTTTAAGATAATCACCAACTCGCCCAACCTTCAACCCTTTTATAGTCATTCTAAATTGTTCTGTGCTGTGACAGGCAGAACTGTAGTCTCTTGCTAACTATACGTTTGTAATTACATTAAGGGGGAACTGGAATTGTGGGCTTTTCTCCTATGATTAGGGTAGCCAGACGTCTTGGTTGAAAAGTGAGGCAAGATGGGTTGCAAGAGCGCACGTGGCGTGGTAAAGCTGTTTGTGCATCAATTCTGAAAAGGGTCATTCGGACGCTTCGGTAGTACGTGAAATCAAGTCATTCTCCGTACAGAAATGCTATTGTAATCATGTAAGTCGCTGATTTATATCGTGTTATTAGTAGTTGCTCACATCTGTGGTAGATTACCGTGACCGTGAGACTGGTTACGCTAAAGAGTGCTGGCTCAATATGTTCAAACAGTACAAATGTATCAAGATTGAAGTCTCAAAACAAATTGTTCTTAAAAAATAGGGGTAGTTAAATGAGTAAGGAAGCGAAAAAGTTTTCCCAGGAATGTGGTTTGATCCTGGCCTTACAGATTAACGTGCTTCATTCAGCACTAGATGTACAATGTGTGAATTTGACAGATGCATACCTCCATACTCTCCAGATGTTTTAGCTATCCTCCCAATTGTATAGGAACTGTTGTAAATCTCCCAAAAAAGTGCCACAACTGTGTCACGAAAAAAAAAACATCAAGCAGCAACACTGCATCGTAATTGCCATCATATGCTAGGTACCCAGCCGAAGTGAGCTGTGGTATGGTGGTGTGGGCCTTTCTTTACAGTTCCGTTGACAACATATGGCATTGTCATAGCCAAAGAAGTATTTGAAGCTCTTCTGAAGGTCTTGTACTGCATAGTTCCTGTGTTTTGTGCTGTCCCTTTAAGGCGAGCACTTGGAATTTCGCACGACTTGTGCCTGCGACATGAGTATGGCACACGGCAGGAAAAGCTATTAAAACTTCATTTGGCAACGAGCAAGCACCGGAATTTTGTTCACAACGCTGAGAAATAGAGGACTGTGGACAATTTCATGGTCAACCGAAATTTTGTGTTGAATTTGCTGGGTTGGTATACATTGTGGCCTTGAAATCAAAGCTGATCTCACGGGCTACACAGGTCACGTATGATGAAAAAAAAAACAAACCTCCCCGCTCCCTTCTGCCAGTCTCCCGATTTTCCAAGTCCCCAGGTGGCCGGGTATGCAGATCAGAGCTAGGTGTCCACAAGCCTTTTTTTCATTTCAGAAGCTTGCAAATGATATCACATTGCCAGCTCAGCTCTCCGGATTGCTAGTTATGCTGAAAGCCAGGATAACACAGGTGTTAGGTAAAGGAAGGCTATATCTATGGGATCTTGATAATCATTGTTTTTCAATAAGAATGCTATGTATTTTCGGTTGCTCAACTGCCTGGTATGATTTGATGTACCTGAGCTTCTGTATAAAAACGGACAAATGTAGTATTGCTGTTCAGCATCAAGTTTCGATGATATTCTTGCCTCGCTGTGCAGGGGTGCATCACAGCATTTGTGTCTGTATTTTATGAAATTTCAGTCGGTGCACCATGAAAAACAACTCCAGCAAGAGGCTCGTAAGAAGCAGGAGCTGAAGTTGGCGGCGGCATTGGCCAAAACTGAAGGCGACACCGTATCCCGAAGAGCCTACTTGGAGCTTGAACAGAAGCTCGACGCTGCCAAGCAGGAGCTTGGGAAAGCCAGAATGGCTCTGAAACGGCGAGTGTTTGCAGATGCCAGCGTGAACGCCGAGGTGCCTTTGGTGGCAGAGGCGGCATATGCGGAGTTAAAACAAAAACTGTGTAAGATTCAGCAAGAGAAGGACATTCTTCAGGCAGCAAACATGACACTGCAGAAGGCCCTCGCTGCCGAAATTCTGATTGCTGGTGAGTGGAAAAGTGCATGAACATGTTTTTTTCGTTTTCTATCAATGAGCGATAATGAGCAGCTACTGTAGTGGAGAGCAAAGTTAATGTGTTAAAAAGGTAATGTAAAACAATGTAGAGGGGTTTCTCAGCGAGACAGAAACCCAAAATTCCTGTGTCAAGGCTTCAGCCCACGTTAAAAGTGCACTTTAAAGCTTCAGCGTATTAAACTACAAAAGTGAGAAAAGTGGTTCGTGAGCATTATTGTGGGTGCCAATTACCCCCAACTAGTGCCTTATCAAAACTGGCAAAATTGTAAGAGGACTGGTCAAAATGCTTGGAAGGGTTTGTTTGTGCTAACGACACAGGACAGCAGGATGGATGCGTATTCATGATTGTAAATTTACGCTTGCCCTGTCTTAGTTTTAGGAGCTTTTGTGCAGAACATTTCTTGTGGCCTTTATATGTTTATTTTCTTTTATGTGTTCATTTTCAGATGGAAAGCTTATCTATGCGACATCAGCTGACTTGCCAATCAGCCTTGCGCCTAGTGAACCTGATGAGGACATAGGATACGGTAAGTTATTTGCCACAGTTTTGTTTTGTGCTAAGGGAGGCATTTCCCAACTCACTTCTACAGCTTTTAATTTTTTGCAATACATTTAGGTGTCTATATGCGTGTGCGTTAATAGTGGTAGTAAATGCAATTATTAGTATTTTTTCAGAAAGCCACTGCTCGGCACACTGAAGTTTAATTTTAATCTTGCTCGTGTAGTACATGCAAAGAATTTGATGAGACTAAGGATCACGTACTAATACAAAATGGAGATTGACTTTTTGCTGCATCACAGAACCTATGTTATGCAAGCTAAATTTGTTTAGCAGTAAAAACCTAGTCTCTTGCACTCTGAAGAAATCCACTGCTGTGGCTCAGTGGCCAGGAGTTGAGTAGCTAAGCTCAAGGATTACGGCCCTGGTGGCTTCTTTGGTGCCGGAAAGCGAAACACGTGTCAAGATTCCCGTGCACATAAAGATCCCCAGGTGGCCAAAATTAATCCAAAGCTCTTGTGCTATAGCTCGGGTGTAGCTTCACCGTGTTAAACCCCATTAGTTCCACGCAGTGAAGAACAAGGACTACAACAGCTGGGTGCCATTCAAGGAGTGCACTGAACAAATGTGTTTGTTATTTGTAGTTTGGACTATAGCTTTTTTCAAGCGGATAAACAGTATCCCTCCCACATCGTGGGCTAAACTGTTTAGCACATCAACTGTCATTAGTTACTGTCGCATAGTTACTGTCTGTAGCTCCATTAGATTCATATGTGATTCCCTGCGGTGCCTGCACCGCTGCACGGTGGGCTGCACCAAAACGCTCGATTCGCCACTGCAGGAATGGTGCTGTGTACCGTGTCTCTCGATTGCTCATGGTGCAGCTGTGGTGCCGCCGCGGTGAAGAGAACTGCTGCAGCTGCTATGGAGGAGGTGCAGCTATTTGGTGCCATGAGTACACACCGTAGTTGGGGCGTTGCGGTTTGGCAGGCAGAAGGAGAAGAAATGGATGTGGGCAGGGCATGTAATGGGAAGGCAAGATAATCGTTGGCCATTTAGGGTAACAGAGTGGAATCCTAGAGAAGGCAAGCGTTGAGGGGGCGGCAGAAAGTTAGATGGACAGATGAGATCAAGACGTTTGCGGGGATAAATTGGTCGCAGTTAGCGCGGGACCGGGATAATGGGAGAGGCCTTTGCCCTGCAGTGGGCGTAGATAGGCTGGTGGTTGGTTGGCAGGCGGCTACCGGCAGTTGTGGCGACCACTTGAAAATGTACGTCGAGCTTGAAGATACGCGGGATGAACATCGCGTCGCCGCTGATGCGTACGGCGCAACCCAGATGGCCATAAACATCCAGTTGTAGAGGAAGACAGGCAGGGATGGTTATCAGGCAACTAAGCCTGCACCTCGCTCAATTGTAAACACGCAGGGATGCTGCTGATGGTGCAGCCGTGGTGCACGGCACTGCAGAACCACGCCGCTGCACTGCACTAGCACCACAAAAATTTCTCTGCACTGTTGCCATGTACTGCCTCTGAATCGAATGGAGCTTGTGTAACACATCAACCCAAACCACTCGACCATGGGCAACAGCAGTCAGGTTTCGTTGGTCCATGACATGTCCATGAGCAGATAACATAGCAGAGACGGAAGGGGTTTGAGACGTAATGACTTAGTGAGTTATTGATGGCTGGTGCATCAGAAAATTGGCTGATGGGCATATTCCAGTCTGCGTGGCACCGAGAAGAATCGGGCGAGTGGGGAACATAAAAAAATTGCTTTTTTTGATGTACTACATTGGTAATACAATTCAACAGATTCTTGGAGGAACTAACTATTAAAGGAACACTTCATTGAGCTTCATGTACACCAAAGCATTGGGGAAGCCTGTGGGTGCATATACTGTGCATTTCTCTGAAGGCTATGAGAGGTCAAAACACACTGACTGTTGCAGGAGCAGGTACTCTTCCATCCCAGTTGACCGTGCATGCTACAGAACTATTCCGCAGTAATTGTTGCAAATCGTGGGTAAAAAAGCAAAACTTTTTCACACATGGCATTTCAGAACTTGGGAAACACCACGTCGAGGCTCCTGAGGCACCCTGGCAGCAAAGTAAGATTTCCTGTCTGCACTTCTCATTCCATGCACATAGCTGGTTGCATAGTTGCTGCAGTGCAGTCTTGTTGTACTTGTGGTAGCCTTATCTGAATGTCATTAGTGATATGCTGCATTTATCCTGCAGTGGTAAAGATAAGGTGAATCAGCAGAGTGCTTATGAACAGTCAGGCCTGTTCAGATGTAGTTGGCAAGCCATCTGGCTCTCTACATAGGTGCAGGTGTAATTCCAAAGTAAAGGGGAGGTCTGGGATTGTTGGTTCATGGTGATAAAAAAACAGTGATAGCACGCTACACAAGAGGAGAGGCAAGGTACAAGGACAGTCACTGGTGCACCATAATTCCGAGATGGTGAGGCTGTCTTTCACAAGAAAAAAATTCCATGCAATCGCATTCTGGCACTGAATAAACAACACAAGGACAGTCACTGGTGTACCGTAATTCCGAGGTGGTGAGGCTGTCTTTCATAAGAAAAAAATTCCATGCAATTACATTCTGGCACTGAATAAACAACACTCAACCTGTACCACCCCTCTTGTTCTTTGGGAAAATCGCTGTGGCCTAAAAACAGACGAATTAGAATTTGGACTGCTAATGCTGCAG
This sequence comes from Haemaphysalis longicornis, assembly GCF_048455015.1. Classification (NCBI taxonomy): domain Eukaryota; kingdom Metazoa; phylum Arthropoda; class Arachnida; order Ixodida; family Ixodidae; genus Haemaphysalis; species Haemaphysalis longicornis. The sequence goes on from NW_027526335.1 coordinate 216,326,278, forward strand.
TTGTGTCCAAATTCTGTGCAGGTCTAACTGTTCACTTTGGTGCAGTGTCGTGAAAGCAGTGAAGAATAAAAGCTTGTTTAATGCATGTAAGTGTGCCCAAGAACCTGTTAATGAAAGTGTTTTTCATAGTGCCTGATTCACTGCTTCCATCTATTTTTACCGTCTTATCTGTAAACGTTTTAGTGCAAAAGCATTACATGTTTTATTGAGCAAAAAAAGCGTGTCAGCATCAATGTCGGACACCAAGGATTAAATCCCTCGTGAGTGCAAAGCATTCCATAGCATGCGCTGTATTTACAATAATAAAAACACAAGTAAAAGACCCCACTGCTAGGCAGTGTGGGTATATGCAGGGCCAAGTTGAATTAAAAGTGCCACTGTGGATGTGAGTGCGTTGTTCGACTGTGATAGAAGGTCTGGCTTGTTGCTTTTCAGCCGAGTTGCCCACCACTGTGCAAGCAGCTCCACGCCCAGATGTGGCGATGCTGACAGTGGAGTTCATGGGGCCGAGCGCGGGGCCGAGCGCGGGGCCAAGCAGGGAGACGAGCACGAAGACGAACACGGAGACAAGCATGGGGCAGAGCATGGAGATGAGCAAGGACCTGATCATGGAGGAAATCTCCATTGGCTCTGCGCGTGAGGACGGAAAGGTAATCACCATAGCTTTCTCAGATAAGTTCTGCCTTAGCTTGGTCATATGCGCTGCAAGCCGCCATATAGGGAGCCAAACGAGATCTTTTGTAACAGAGCTCAATAGGAATGTGGTAAAAACACGATTTCAAAATTTTTTAATACACATAATAAATAGGTTATACAGTGAAAGCTCATTAGTGTGAACTTCAGTCATTTGAATTAATGGATAATAAGAACTGTACATTTTTGTCTGGCCTAGCTCCATACAAGTCTGTGTCTACAATTTAATTTCTGTTAATTCGAACATGAGTACACTGCATCATGGTTACAGGGGTCATAGAGAGAAAATGTATTTGCCTTTTGCTTGCTTTTAACTGGTTGAACAACCGTTTAATAACTTAACGCCGAAATATTTTCGCAGTTCATTGCTTTCCGAATTTAGGAGACATTTGAAATGCTCGTTTTTAGGAGAATCTAGCGACCATGCGATACGCTTCGTCAGCAGCAGAACTTTGCAGTGTCGTTATTTTAAGGACAATAGTGAGTTGTCGCTCTTTGTGTGTATTATTTTGTAAAGCTGTGAACCTGATATTTTAAAATAATGCACCCATTATTAGTTGCCCTAAGCTGTTTTCTATCCACTGTGTCAGCGGTTTGACCGCTTCAGTTGTCTGGCAGCTGCTGTAGCAGAACTTGAACCTGCTGGATGTTTGCACGCAGTTTTCCTGCTCAAGTCGCGTTCTTTGGCAAATTCTCTTGAGAGTCTTCCCTTTGTCGTACTGAAAGACACAATGCTGCCTAAGCAAAAAAAAGACCTTGCGCGGGATGTGAATTAGCGGCAGCTGCGGTGCATTAGGTCCGAGGCTGAGGACATTTGCGACGTTCTCAGGTAAGTGGACATTGCCTAACACGTGCACAGAATCCTTCGTAGACGGACGTTTTGCGGGGAGTGAGGCTCGGCAGTGCGGAAGGATCAGTTCCTAGTAGAACTCTGTAATGCAGTCAGCAATCTTCGAATATCGTAATCTTCGAGTATCGGAGTGGCAGCATAAAGTGCGCATCTTTTGTGACTGCTTGGGCCTTTGACTCCACCGTGCAGCTGAGCACCGGACTGCCTGGAACCTCTGGTTACGATACTCGAAGATTGCTGACTGCGTTGTGGAGTTCTACCGGCAACTGATCCTTCCGCACCACCAAGCCTAACTCCCCGCAAAACATCCGTCTACGAAGCATTCGGTGCACGTGTTAGGCAATGTCCACTTACCCGAAAAAGTCGCAAACATCCTTAGCCTTGGACCCTAAGTTTGCCGTCTGCGCTGTGTGGTGTCTCCTCTTCTGTCGTGCCATCCTTGTAGTGCAAATTTTATGTCCAGCATTTCTTGCCATGAAACAAAATGAACAGGTCCGAAAGTTATGATCTTTTAGTGTAAATGTTTGTGAGCATTTGGGATTTCTTTTAGGTATGGTATGATTGCTTATTCTGTGGTTCATGCAGGAAATACAGCAATAGTTTTTCATATCTGCGAAGCAAGCTTGCAGCTATTTGCTATTTGGTTTTCAGAATGTGGCTGTGATCCTTGTGAACGTTTAGTCAATCAGCAACTAACCATTTTTTGCTTTGAATGCTTCGCAGCTGTATGCAGGTTACGACACCTGGCTGTCCAAGGAGTCCTGGGGCACCATGTTCCGGGCTTCCACTGACTCTATGTTTTGCCGGCTTGCGGCAAACACTTTTTGGACGGTGGAGCGAATGCGAGACCGGAGCGTGACTGGGACACTCTCCAACAAGAGCAAATCACAAGGGAAAACAAAGCCCAAACCAGCCCTGACACCAGAGAAGGTCGCATACCTGAAAGGTATTGCTTGTGATATCTGACATAAGAACTCGTAGTTAACTCCTAATTTAGCAAAAGCAAGCATTCCCTAATATAAAACTTCTGGCACAATAAATGGTCTCACATTGTGCCTGAATGCCTTTCCAGGGTGTCTAGCTACCGGGAAAACCGGGAAAACAAGGAAAAGTCAGGGGAGTTTTCAATCAAGTAGTACCAGTCAGGGAAAACCATTTCGGGGCCTGCGCACAGTTTCAGAATAGGGGAAACCAGCGTTGCGGGCCCCCAAGAAGTTAACGAACGCAAAACGTTCGCGCGCGACGAAAGCATGCACCACATGAAATGTTTTCTGGTTTTTCTGCAAGCGAAAACGCGCCGCGCACGCCTGAGGCGCGCTGACGCCGCCGCGAAAACCATCTGCACGGTGCGTGCTGAGCGGCAGGCGCCGTCAACATGGCGGCTGCACCGGCCGCGGAATAGTGTGGTAGCTCCAACGACCGGTTCTAATTGCTCTTTAAAATGCTACTCAAGGCACAAACGCACTTGCTTGTGCAGGGAAGGAGCCACCGCAGGCACGAGATCGTCGACGCGGCCGTGAAAATACTGCGCACGAATCGCGTGCAGAAACTCGCCGTGCGGTTCACACAGCTCGCAGCTGGCTTAGGTTGCTGGTTGCACTTGCGCAGAGGGGTAATGTAGGTGGTGCCGAAATCGCGCACACAAAGCGCTTTTTTTCCAGCGAATTTTAAAAGGTAGCGCTTTTTGGGAGCTAATCTTGAAAGAATTTCTTTCTTATGACATCAGGAGTCAGAATTACTGAATCAAAAAAGAACATGACGTGGTTTAGCGTGAACCGCGTGGGGCGTTTTGTGCTCACGAAAATGCGCTGCGCACGTCACAGACGCTCTGACGCTGTTGCGGAACCGCCTGCACGCTGCGCGCGGTGCTGCCGGCAGCGGAAATATGGTGGCGGCTTCGACTGCGAAGTGGTGACGGGAGCTTGAGCGACCGCTTCTAAGCGCTTTCTAAAATGCCACACAAGGCAGGCACGAAGTTGCTTGTGAGGTAAAGGAGCTTATAATGAGGGCGAAAACGGCACTATAAAACATCTGCGCCGCTAGTGAAAGCGCCCATGCAATACCTGCCGGGGTGGTAAGCCTAAACATCTGTGGCGGGGCCACCCGGCTGTCTCGAGAGCTTCGAAACTGCCGCCATGAGGTGTGCGGCTCTCCAGTGGCGCAAGTGGGCAGGCTCCTCCCACTGCCTCGCGCGACGCGCGTCATTTTCTGATCGAGGCAGAAGCTGCGGCGCGCGCGAATTGTCAACGCGAGCGTTAAAAAATCATACGCACAACGCCGATGCGCCCGAATCGCGTACAAAAACGCACCATGCGGTTCACATGGCATGTCGAGCCAGGACAATAATAAAAAGCAAAAGGTGCTCGCTAAAGCGCAACTTAAAGCTTTCATCCCACAAAGAGAAAGAACCCTCTGAAGCCGTAACAGAAAGCAAGCAAACCTCAAACTGAACAAACTGAAGTTAATCAAAGTGCGTTTTGAGAATTAGCGCATTTGCAAGAAATGTATTTTTCCTTGTGATAGAATGTGTTTTGTATATGCTTTTTATATGCTTCACGGACCATTCCCACAGAATAGAGCCTGTTGTGTAGGTCAGGGAATTTCGTCAAAAACGGTCATGGAAAACATGGAAAAGTCAGGGAAATTGGATTAGGCAATTTGCTAGACACCCTGCATTCATGAATAATAGTTTGCTGCGGGCCCAGTATGTGTTAGCTTACAAGAAAAAAAGCTGCAGGGTATCAGTTTATTCCCCAGAGTGTTGCTTTTTACTGGCAACCTGTTTGGCAATATTTGTTACCCTTTTACCACATTGTCTTTTGTGCACATGGTCATTGAACCCTTAATTATTCTATCCATCTACAGCTCTTTTTCAGATATATGTGGCCAGGAGTGCGTCTGCGGAGCCCACTGAAGCCAGGCTAAAGGCGGTACGAAAGCACCTTTCGCAAAAGATTGGCGACATCCAGCGCAAATAAAGAGTGAGCAGCACATAATGAACTTGTCTATTTTTATTTTATTAAAAGGCCTACATGCTTGCCAAACTTGTAAACCAGTTCACAGCATGTGTCTTAAGCCAATCTCGTCATCGGACCTATAGGCTTCAACAACAGACTGCATTCAGACCAACAGAATGCATTCAGACCAACAGAATGCATTCAGACCAACAGGCTGCCATCAGACCGACAGGCTGCCATCAGACCGACAGACCGATATGCTGAATTTCCGGATTGGCTGTCGGTCCAACAGCCTGAATGTCTGTTGGGATTTCTCTTGGGGTGCGGATGGATTTTAGGTCATAATGCGCTGCCAGAGGGGAAGATGCCGATCCAGGCTGTTGGGAGCAGCAATAGCACTGGAGGTGGTGGTGCCGGTGGTGCTCCGCAGTTCCGCGATGCAAACGTACCAGTATGGCACCGACTGACATATAAATCGATACCGGGGAGTAAATACATGTTTTAAATGCCACTATGCTTGTTATGTTCACCAATATGTGATGTTTACGGAAGCGTAGACGTCCAATGCGGAGCGCGCACAGCATATGTGGGTCACGCTGATCCGCGCTTGCGATGGACTTTCGACGGGGCGATTGCTACACTGTTGACATTGCAATGCAATATAATCTTTCTTAACAAGACTTACGACGGTTACTGGCGAAACAAAATTACCTGGGAGGAAAAATAACACGTTCGAAGGTTGAGCAGAAGGATCGACATTTTGGCGAGTTAATATTGGTCGACCGTGATCAAGATCATGATTGGCCTAACTCTGCGCAGCGCATCTGGCCTGTCGCTCGGAGCCCGCCTTTGTGGAACCTCTGTTTGCACCGCAAATGCTTACGCGATCAGCAGTAACTGTTTTGTAATCGTAGTACTTTATATTCCGCGACAACGCAAAAGGATTAGAAGCTTTTCTTTTGACCACATTGTGAACAGGTTGAGCTATTTTCCAAATGAAGCGTTCACGTATCTCGAGCTGCGTTTCCACATTGGGCTGCCTTGTTATCCTGCTATCGACAAGCAGTAAGTGCTGGAGAAAGTTATCCTTTCATATCGTTTGGCAGTGCAATGCGGTCACCTGAAAAAAAGTAAACAAAACGCCGTGATTTTAAAGGTTAGATTAGATGAAAAGGAGATTGTTTATTGCCATTCGGCTATAATGACCAAACAATAAAAGGTATTTTAAATTGACTGCAAGGAACCAGAAGTCATTGTAATGTATTGTATTGGCATTTGTGAAAGATCCCCAAGTGGTGAAAATTAATGCGCAGCACTCCACTACGGTGCGCCTCATCACCTATGAAGCGACGGTGCGTTAAAACCCATTCAATCAATTAATCACCCAACCAATCAATCAATCAATGCTGTATTGTAGAGGATAAAGTTACTTCTAACATTTCAGGGGGTTCCCTTCCCCCTCGCAGCTTTACGTGTGATAATCGGATTTTGCTCCGTCTGCTTGTCGTCCAAGAACTGTTGTTATATTCACTGCACTGCCGTGTAGATTGGTGGAAGTCCTTCCAGTTTGAACAGAATTTGAACATTTGAAGGCCGTTTGACTCAAATGGCCTTTGAAACACTCCACTCATGTAGCACAGGTAACTGAACACAATTGGAACAAGCAGAACACAACAAAGGCGACTGCACAAAATTACCTCCTGCTGCCTCAGACAGAGCCGCCACTTTCTTCTCAGTGCCGCAGCGGATCACGAGCTCGTAGAGTTTTCGGAAGCCGGCCTCCACGTCCTCCACAATGTCTTTTTTAAAGACGATATTGAATTTCATAAGCAACCTAAAATATAATGCCCTTCAATCATTTCACGTTGTAAATTACACATCTGCCAAACATACCCATGCTTCGTTGAACAGAAATAGAAATTTCGTCAATGCATCATCGATGGAAAGCTCTTTCAGATTTTGTTGCCGTGCTTTGGATGCCGCTTGGAGGCGGGCCCTCAACGCTGCGTCATCCTCAGTAGAGTGTGCATTTTCATGCAGCCACTCTACATGGCTGCGGAGAGTCTGCCGTCTCCCCGTAGACCACGAGGTGGCTGTAGTCCTACAATGGGACAAAAAAATAGCACATTAGGGTGCCAATTGCATGATCTTTTCTAAGGCCAGCTAGAGTGAAGTTTTCGTGGGGAGAAAAAAAGGTAACAAAATGGTGGGGTGTGTGTGTGTGTGTTGGGTGGGGGGTCAGGAATAGAAGCTCAAGAGCTATTTTCAAAGCTAGTTATGTCTTGCTCATCAAGGTAAAAAAACACCAAGGAATAATTGCAGTAGAAAAATGGACATCGCTTATTAAAGTAAAAAAAAAACTGAAGGCTGCCAGTTACGATTTTAACTCTATGTTGGTGTACAGCAAGCACAACACATCAACTACCTGAAGCATCCAGTTAAAGAGGTACTGACACCAAAACGGTGAGGTCATACCGTGATTCTGTCAAATGTGCCCTTCAGGCTGACAGCACGGGGAATTGAACATAACGTTTTCACGGCATTCAAAGTAATTATCATATGCTGGGGTGTTGTCAGAGCTGTTACAGCTTCGCCAGGCCATTATGCTTGGATAACAGCAGTAAAAAAAACATAAACATTTGTTGTCAGTACTTCTTTAAGTTCCATCATGTTTAACACCTTCAGGCTGACCGGGTGTCCAACCTCGCCTTTTATAGCATGCTAAAGTTTAAGCATGTCTTAAAGGTATGCTTAAACATAAGCATGCCTCTAAGAAAGAAATTATTGAAAAGATGCTGCACTTATCACCTAACCTAAAAACCATTCGGTTTCATCGGACACATGATAAAAAAAATTACACCCATCTTCGGCACACGGATATACAGTGAAATGTGAACAAGCACCCCGTTCGACGCACACTGCACATGTGCCGTGTTTGCTGGTCACGAAGGAATCGACATACTGAAAATCGAAAGGAACTTCTTATTACAGGAGAATTAGAGGATGTATTTTCACAGTTCTCAACACAACAGCCCTTGCACATACCACGAAGTTACCAACAAAGCATAACTACACCAGCATTCCCTGCTCGGCTACCCACTGCAGAGTTTTAAAAGTACCCATACCACGGTGCAGCAGACTTGCTGCACGGTCTCTATAGGGTGTATTTACAGGGCTTTGGACCGCACAGCGGCGATGCCATATTTGAGGTTGCACTCCGCTGCGTGACCAGCGCGTTTCCCGACGAGAAACGTGTTTTGCAGCGTTGTGCTGGCAAAAACGATCGTTCGGACGGGTTTTTTTCTGAGTGATCCGTGGGTTTGAGAACGCCTTGTCGTAACGAGTCGTTAGCATTGCTTTCGTTGCGAAATTCCGGATGCGCTGTTCACGTCTCCTACAACCGCAAACCCGAAGCAGGCCGAACAACGAAAGCAAGCATGCCGGGTATTGTTTTTCTTTTGCTGTTTCGAAGAGAAGGCCAGGGCAGTGCTTGAAGACTGTATGATTTCGCACGATGCAACTGTCTGACGGTTTGACAGTCGCGGCCAGCGGCGTGCATAACCAGGTCTGTTTCGGCGATCTGGCGCAATCTCGATGTCATCCCCGTGTGCCAATTTCCTTATTTCTCGCGTTGCTTGAAGCGACTGTGGCTCGTGTTGAGAAAATGTTTTCACCAAAGCCTCCGAAGATATTTTATATGGTAGTGGCGCGTGAGATGTGGAGCTGGTTTTAACGAGCCACCCGAGCATGCTTCGCGCTTCTTGAGGAGTATGAAAGAGTGGTGCTCCAGCGACAGTGTTCTGTGCGTTGAACGCACGAAGGTCGTCCATTTGAGCTCCTAATAAGCGGTACAATTACACACTGGGTCTGGGTGGAAACCATCGCGAGGTAAGGACGTGGTAAAATTAGGTATGGTGGCGGCGACAAAGATATCACACTGATGAATGTCACGCGTTTTCCTTTTGGTAAAGACGAAGCAGAAAGTATAAGCAGAACAAGAGTATGAAACATGCTTTGACTACTTCGAAAGCAGTGCGAAGACAAGTGACAAAGAGTGCTCTATTTTGTCCCTGCATACATTTTCGTCTCTGCGCTGTTTTTGAAATAGTCAAACTGTACTCAGTGTGAAGCTTTAGTGTCTGATCACGTAACACGCTTGGTCATTAGAGAACAGTCGAAGGCGACGAAGAAGAACTGAACAAGGAAGGAAAGAAGGTTGAATGCCTGCAAATACCTGGGAAGCACGTGAAGCGACATTTCATGCGCGCATGCATTCACCTCAACACTTGAAGTAGCCCAGCATGGCTCGTCTCATCCATAAAGTACACTCGCTACCTTAACTTGTGCACATTTTAATCACAGCGTAATGTTTCAAACACGTGACGAGGTGCGAGGTGAAAGCTCCGATGCCGACTGTCCCGGGGCCCACCTGAGTGAAACGAGCTCCAACAGATTCGGTACTGATTAGCCATATCATCAATAACTTCTTTAGGAATTCGTCGAATGAAGACTCGCAGACTTCAAGCACTGCCCTAGCCGTCGTTTCAAAACAGCGGGGAAAAAAAGAAAAAAGCCCGGCGCGCTTGAATTTGTCACGCCGCCAGCTTCGGGTCAATCTCAGTCCGGATATTCAAACCGAAAACAATGCCAGCTGCTCGTTACGACGAGGCATTCGCAAACCCACGAATCACGCAGAAAAAAAAAACCGTCCGCACAAACTTTCTTGCCAGCACCACACTGCAAACCACGCTTTGCTTCGGGAAACGCGCTGCCCGCGCGGCTGAGTGCAACCTCAAATATGGCGTCGTAGTCGCCGCCGCCGCGCAGGTAGCGCTGCTGCGCGGTCCAAAGCCCTGCAACTACACCATATCGCAATAACATTAAGCACTGCAGCCAAGAACGGACTGCAAGCCGGCAGAGGTTCTTGTTCGGTTGACCAGTATCACAGCTTGTTTGCCCTTTGGGTGCATATGCTTCTGCCGCACTGCGATCATTTCGGCACAGCAGTTCTCTGTTGCCTTTCTCACGTTCTTGAATTTGTTTCTGAGCGACGTGATCCACAAGCCCTGTTGAAATTTGAAAATATGCGCTAAGCAGCTGCACAAAAAGGAAAAATTCGAGACAACCATCAGAGATCTGCGGAGCTTACCACGCCACTTGTGCCATCTACGTGGTCAAGCAAATGGGGATATGTGGCCACAAGCCCTTCAACAGCGACCCTGTACAGGTTGTGGAGGGGTACCTAAAAGAGGTGAAAATATCCCTTTCAGACTTCCAACCAACCACGAAAATCAAACACAGCAATTACAACCACTCAAGGCATCTTACCTAAGGTTACTTACCTCCGAAGTTGTTTGGAAGGTTTAATTACTCATAGCTTCTTAATTAAAAAGTGTAGTTTCATGAACTACATTTACAAGGGTGGGAGAGCTTGCTGAAGCAGCACAACCATTACGACCACAAATATAAAGCTGCCCAGATTTTCAGAACAAGCAGTCACGGCACTTTTATGCCATGTGGCTCATATGCCAAGAAGTGGTATATATGCCGTAGTTACAAAATATGTCATGCCTGATTTTAATGTGCCCTTTTTAAGTAGGGTTTGGGAAGTAGAGCATCGTCTCACAGACGAGGCCCACTATAGTGGAGCGTTACAAAAATAATTAAGACCATCTGGAAGCCTTCAACCCAAGCGAAAACCTCGAATGAACAAGCATTTTTTTGCCTCATTAAGAAAAACAAGCATTGCCGCCAAGATCAAACCTGTGCACCCGTGTACAGCAGCACCACTTTTAGGCCACTAAACCTGTTTGATTTCTTGTAGGGTTTAACACACCGGCGCTACACAGAAGATGAGGCGGCGCCATAGTGTAGGGCTTCGGAATATTTTTGCCCCCCACCCCAGGGATCTTTAACGTGCGCCAAAATGTGAAACACGGCGTCATTTCCGCTTTTCGCATCCGTCATAAAAGCAGCCGCCACAGCAAGAAATTGATCTATCGTCTTTGAAGCCACTAAACCTTCAAAGGAGATATTTGCATCACGTAAAGAGTAGCCGGAAAAGAATAAGTGAAAAACACAATTTCCCCGTCTAAATGCCGACAAATCATGAAGAACTTATCCCCAAACGTGGCACTAGCCTGGCAGGTTAGTAGCTCGGAGCAAAAAAAAGCCACATGATTAGCGAACTTTGCAGCATCAGAGACGCACTATTTTTATTGAACACAACACCATTTTGATTCAGACCGTTATATAAATATCTTTTGGACACCGGAATCACGACACACGCACTCTCCAGCATGGCTGATAGAGCTGAAATCAAAACTGGTTCCTTGGGTTATATCCCTGCAGCCCTTGAGGCTTTTTCACTAAGAACAATCTGTTTCAGTACATTAAAAGCCACTAATCTGTAAAGTTACATACTGCAAAGCAAACTTTGGATAAAAAAAATAATTAAACTGCTAAGCAAAAACAATTCCACCACGTACACAACTATGCCATAGCAGGTCTGGAAGAGCTTGTTGACGATAAAGTGGCTCAATGGGCGGCTGATCGGTGTTTTGCGCTTCAAGACACTCTCATACGGTTCAAAGGATGGTAGGTTGAACTTCAGGTAGTCCTGCTTGTCTTGAAGAGGTACTTCCTTCACGGCACCCAGTGCTCTGTTAGCACTGTAAAAAGTAAATACAGCATTAAAATCAGTTATATTCTTGAGCAGTGCACATAAAATACTTCATACTAGAAATCATGTGTTACTTACCTTTAATCATTCACCGGCTGAGGTGACCGGCTGAGGGCTGCACAAAATCGTGAGTAAACTTTTCAATAGAGTGGGTGATGTTCGTGAACACTTTTTTATGCAGTTTTTTAAGGCATTTGTTTGGTCACGACAACCAAAGACGAAGGAAAAGGAACGTTGAAGATCGCCTCCTAGAACTAGCCAGTGGAGACAGTGATACCACAGCAAATCGTACCTCGCATGTATACACCGCAGTTGAACATGACCGCGCCTCACCCTGCTGGTATAGCCTCGCAGACCGAAGCGCAAATGTATACGTGCGCCTTGTCAAAATTTCCAGCCGAGAAGCCGAGCTAAGGGCCATCCTGCTTGCCTTGACTGAACATGCAAAAAACATCCAAGCACCCTCGGCCCTCCCGAACACATAATTTACACAGATTCAATGGACGCACTTCGCGCCCTTGGTTCACGCGAAACTACCAGTTGCACTGTCCGCAGAATAAAAAAATTCATGGCTGAATGCCAACAGAGTGACCTGCAATACCAATGCGATGGGTCCCTGGACATTAAGGGATTGAAGGCAGTGAAGGGGCACACAGAACTGCCCGGGACCAACTTCGTATTCACCCCGAACAAGACTGTTCAGAACCCGGTGATTCAGATGCGTAGGCCAACATCGACACACGGTGCTGCTTTGGTGACGGCCAAGCGGAAGGCCGTTCTTCAAAACATTATTCCGGAAGACGCCAACCCCTTGTCCCTCGGATTCAGCCGATGGGAAACAGTGAGGCTAAGGCTTATAAGAACGGGCACGGCCCTTACGCCTAGTACAGCTCACTATTTATTCGGGCGTGGAAACCCGTACAGCTCTCCGAACTGCCAGAAATGTGGCACCGAAGCCCTGTGCAGCGCGCTACACCTCCTGTGGGAATGCTCGGCACTCAGTGTTCCTAGAGAATGCTGCCTAAAGACACTTGGCCCGCTACGACTGGGAGACTATGAACTTCGGGTTAATCTACTTGGATCCCCACCTCACAGGTAGCACCGGCTGGGCACTCTGCTGATTTTCATCAGAGAAGCCGGCACTGAGGACTGTTTTTAGGTTTCTTTCTTGCCCTGTTCTCCCCACTCCTTACTTCCTATCCCTTTTCCGACTCTTGACCGAGGCCTCCAGGCATGTCAAGGGGACTTCTCTTCCTCTTTTTTTTCTTTCAATAAGCGTGCGTTCATTTATTGGCCCACAACAACCGTGTAAGCATGGCCACGCTGTACGTTCACACTCTGCCAATGACTCAGAAATGCAAGTTCACAGAATACTTACAGCTGCTGCAGGGGTCATTTTCCTCGAAATCTTTATTTTTGCCTTGTTCGGTACCTCGTCGTTTAGTTCGAGGTCAATGAACTCATCCCGCTCAGGGTCATACATTTGGACCTAAGGGCTCTTACAAAAAATCCTGTGGTGTTTTTGATGTATTTCTGTAGAATTTTGTCCACACCTTCTATAGAGATTTTGTGGACTTTACAAATAATTTTTTGACGAACTTTTGACGTGTTTCAACAAGTATTTGGCCACGGAGTTTCTGTAAACAGTTGGACGAGCGAATTTCTCTAGAATTTATGATGTATTCCTCTAGAACTTTGTCTACTTTTTCTATAGAGATTTTGTAGACTTTGTAAAGGATTTCTTGACCAACTCTTGACGTGTTTCAACAAGTATTTGGCCATGGCGTCTCTGTAGAGAGGTTGGCGAGTGAAGTTCTGTAGAAGGTATGACGTATTTTTAGTGTTTTTAAGTGGATTTATATGTACTTTTCGATGCACCTCTATGGTTTTCGTGGCATCTTATGCACTTCATGACGTATTCTTATGGAGTTTAATTCTGCGTACTTCCTGACGCGTTTTTGTCACATTTGCAAGGCATTTCTGTGAACTATGTGCACATATTAGGTTTTCATTACAAATTAATTCATAATTACACATCATTGTACATTTTTCTGCAAGTGTTATTAGGCAAAATAGGTATATGTTTGGCCGTGTCGCATGGAGTCACCACAGCAATAGTCATGGGTAAATTTAGTCAGACAGCGACAGCCAGCTGAAAGGCATGCCAGTCAAAGCTGCTGAAATATAAGCAGCCACAAAACTCAGTGACTGATGACAGATTTATTTTTTAGGATACTACGTGCTAGGCTGCACAGGAGCTTTGATCTCCCTCGACACAAGGGATGAGAGGGTGGCCTTGATTGCTTGCGGCGGCACGCCGAACTTGGCACACGTGTAAGCTGGAAAGGAAAGAAAAAGCAAACTTGCATCTGGATAGAACACATCAGATGTAATATATTTTTTCAAATGAGCTACTCTAATGCTAAATTTAAAGTCATGATGAGTTCCAGGAAATCAAGGCAAGAGGTTGGGGATATCAATTAAGGCAGCAGTGGTCAGGACAGCGATCAGCACCACTGTGCTGTTTACAAATCAGTCGTGGCAAACAAGGCCAGTGGTCAGAGCATCTATCAAACTGTGCCGGGACTCCGCACAGTGCACATACAACTGCGCTGCTTGGCACTCTGTAAACTTAAAACAGCTTACAGTGCTCGTCAGTCACGCTACATGTGCTTGAAATCTTGATGAAACATGTGCCTCCCATACCCGACCAGAGTCTAGCGCGTCCTTGACATGTCCCAAACCCTGCAGACAACAGTGGTCACAACACAATGGCGATGCTGCCGCCAACCTTGGGGTTGAAGTTATATGAGGATCCACACGGTACCGCAGTCCGATTTTTTTTCTTTTCTCCACTTTAGACGGACAACAGAAAGAGGGACTTGCAACATTCACATTTGCGATTTTTTGCTCTTAGTCTTCAGGCAGATATAGCATCCAAACAATCAAATCTGCAGGCTGTGCCGATTTTTTATGCATCCTTACAAACCTGCTTGTATAATGTCTATACTCACTTGTTCGCTAAAAAAAGCATTTATTAGAAGATTGAGTGCCACTATCACAAAATATAAAGTTCATGCTCATGTAACAACTATGTTCCTGAACATATATAAATATGTTTAGCAAATCACAGGAAGGAATTAAACACGAGGAATTAACCTCAGCACAGCACAGCAAGGAATTAACCACGAAGTAGAGTAAGACTAAATGCTATGCTTCGCTTCTTTTGGCTCTTATCCCTTAAATGAGTACTTGCACAAAATTTCCAAGCTGAGATGACTATGTAAAAGTCTTCCTTTGTAACTGGAGATATCTCCCAGCAACTTTCAACAGTAACCGTCCAATGTAGCATACTTTGAATCAACTTTCCTTCTTGTGTGCACATAAAAGGTCAGAACTAAAAGCGTTTCACAAATGGCATCAGCATAATGCCACCTGCTTCTTGCCCCAAACTGCTGGCGTGGGGGCTACCCTGAAATGGCCAACGCGCTGGCTGCCGTTGGCACGCGCTCTTCCGCCTTGTGTATCACATCACGGTTGTGGGAGTGACGTCATGTTGCCCAGCGCGCGGAGATAGTGGACACCACGGCCACTCTGGGAGCGCGCGCCCACCCCGGCAGTGGTGTGACAAGGACGGTAATGGCACGAGTGCCATTCTGTCATCGCGGCCACCTCGGTGTTCGTATTTTCGAAACCAAACCTGACATGAGTAAATGAGGCCACTCCGGCCTAGCAGGGATTAAGGCGGCCCACGCCGCAGCCCGCGCACTTCCTCGCCTAGCCTCGACCAAATAACTTCCCACCCCCGACCCAGCAGCCCTGACACCTCTCGACTCCACGTACAACTCCATCCTCTCCCACCACACTAACTCCTGGCGACGATACCCGCCCCCCCACCCTTCCCTCACCGCCCAACCGGCCTACATCCTCCGCTGACTACAGACCGAAACCTACTTTAACCACATCATTCTATCCCACATTTCCCCTTCTCTCTTTCCACTTGACTGCCCACATTGTCACATCCCTTTCAACACCTACCGCCTCGTCTTCTCCTGCCCCCAGAACCCACATCCCCACCCCTCCCCTCCTTCCCCTGAGTACTGGGAGTCCGAGCTGACCAGCTCCGCACCGGAGCGCCAGGCCGCCCTGGTGCGGTGCGCACTGGAGGCAGCCTGGATAAGAGGCCTCTTGGAGTTAGGAGGCTAACCACACCCTCATACCAATTCCCTTTGGCTCATTAAACGTTTTGCCACCACCACCACCACATGCTGCTATCCAATTCCGTAATGTGTCGTTCTATGATTAGTGGGCTGGTAGCTACAGTAAAAAAAACACGAAAATTTTGTGTCAGTACACCTTAAAGAAGAGACAAATATGCAAATACTGCGCGCGTTATGCATGCTTTCACAGTTAGTATGTAAGCTATAAACCACTAATAATTGCTCACGAAGTCTAAAGGCTGCATGTAACACAACCTTCAGATATTTTCTTTTGAGTTTGCATTCCCTACAGCATGGGGGAAAGAATACTCAGGAGAGGCCCCTAGCATCCCAATGCATTGCAAATTTGCAAAAAGTGTGGAGGAAGTGACGTCAATTTTCTTGAGCCCATAGACAATGTTGCTTACTTTTTTGCAACTGTGGTGGCCAAACCTGGGCGAATAGAACGGACAAATTTTTAAGGTGCTTGGTATGTGGCTGCCTCGCTACGCTTGCAAACCAGCGCAGTCGCTACGACAAACGTTTTTAGATTAGGCCAGTTTGAAAACTCTGCCTTCAGAGGCGGCCTTAACTCGTACCCCGGCCGCAGCGGCGCTTACATCGCGTCAAGATCGGCGGAGCGAGCCGCTGCCGCCGAGGACCTGCCGGGAAAATCCCCTTCGCTCAGCGTTGGCGAGAGCCACAGTTCGTTCTTTGCTCACCTTGTGTTTCTTCGTTGTGAAGTGAAGTGAAATTTATCGCTGCTGAGACGTAGCGCGCAAAGACCGCAGTGCTGTACGACCCCAAACAATGCTCTCGTCGTATGCGTTCGCCATCCCGCGAGCCTGTTGCTATGACGACGACAAACGCTACTTTGCCAGGCTTAAGGGCTGAAAAATCGTCCTTCTATCTCAAAAACGAAAGCCGTTTTTCGATTGAAACTTTGGGTGAGGGTTAGAATGGGTAAATTGAAGGCGAAATCAACAGCTTAGAACATGATATTGCCGCGAACCATACATTGGGTTTGTTTATTTGTGGTTGCTTTTACCGCCCGGCTGCGCCGGTCTGTGTTATCCCTGCGCCAAGAGAAGCGCGTGTTCCATTCTTTCTTTCTGTGCCGCATGCGTTATCTGTTGTGATAGGGAGATAATTCCGATCTAACGTGAACAGCCCAGAATAATCTTCTTGGATCTACAATGTTCTCGATGCGAATCGACGGTTCGAGAACCACGCGCGCCGAAAGATAAAATGCCTGCAGAGCAGACGCCGGGGCATTCGATTCTGCGACGCTGGCCGACGCAAGTCACTTTGTTGACCGCTGCTTCGCCGCCTCTGTATTCTTTTGAGTTGTTAGGGGAGCACAAGTTCGCTCCAATAAACGTGTCTCTCATTCAAGACAACTGCATCGTCCTTGTCTTCGTGACATCGGGTGGAGGTGCGGGGTACGCACCCTTCATGCCCACTACAACCTCGGGAAGCCGCCAAGCCAGTCCAACAAGAGCCAGCCTCCGCCTGCAAGATTTAGCACCCGAGTCCGGTCTACTACCGGAGAAGACGAAGAAGAAAAGGAACGCTGCAACCAACACCATGGTGCAAGAAACAACGTCGCTAATCGTCCTGCAGCAGCCCCGGGAACCGCCATCGTTCCGGGGAGCCCCCGCTGAAGACCCCGAAGAATGGTTGGAGAAGCTGGAGCGCGTCCGCATCTTCAACAGGTGGGACGACGAAGAAACTTTCCGGCATGTCTTCTTTTACTTAGAAGATGCTGCTCGAACTTGGTTCCAGAACCATGAGAGTTCTTTGACCGACTGGACTCACTTCAAAAGGGAGTTTCTTAAGACATTCACTACCGTTGTGAGAAAAGAGCGAGCTGCGCTTTTGCTTGAAACTCGGACACAACACCCCAACGAAGAGGTCGTGATCTTCGTTGAGGAGATGAAGCAGCTATTCCGCCGCGCGGACCCCGAAATGACGAATGAAAAGAAGTTACGCTTCTTGATGCGCGGTGTGAAGGAGGAACTGTTTGCTGGACTTGTCCGAAATCCGCCAAAGACCGTCGCAGAATTCGTGACCGAAGCCAGCACCATCGAGAAAGCACTTGAAATGCGTGCTAAGCAGTACGACCGGAACTATGTTGGCATGGCCAATGCGAATTGCGTCGACAACGTGCGCATTCCCGAAGATAGTCTACGGGAGACTATCCGCGAAATAGTGAGGGAGGAGCTGCGGAAACTGCTCCCGACGCCGCCGCAACCACAAGTCGCTTCCCTTACCGACGTCATTAGAGAAGAAGTGCAGCAAGCGCTGGGAACTTCAACGACGCCAGTAGCACCTCGCGAGCCGCAAGCCTTGACCTACACGGCTGCTGTACATCGCCCTCGCCCACCTGCACCCTATCGTCACGAGGCTCCGTACCGTCGTCCTCTCCCGCCGGCCCGACCACCTGCGGCGCAACCCCCCGCCCCAAGGAAGACCGACGTGTGGCGAACGTCCGACAATCGTCCGCTGTGCTACCACTGCGGAGAGGCCGACCACGTCTACCGTCGCTGCCCCTACAGGAGGCTCGGTTTACGAGGGTTCTCCGTCGACGCACCCTGCCCCCGAACTGGCCAGCGCCCATCGGAGATCGAAGAGTACCTGTCGAACACCAGCCGTCGACCAGCCCGTTTCAACCGTTCGCCGTCACCCTACCCATACCAGTCGCCGAACCACCGTAGCAATGCCGAGTTCTCACGTGGAAGGTCCCCCAGCCCACGCGGGGGAAACTAAAGGAAGCAACTTCTGGAGGTGAAGTTGCTTTACGGCGAAAAACTGGAAACCCTCCAACGACGCAAGGACGCGCCCAAGACACCGATTCACGACACGCCCTCATACCGACGACCCGACCTAACCCCGTACGAGAGTCCCGAACAAGACGACAGCTACACGGCACGACGCGTACCCGACATGACCGAGGCTGCCGCTGAGAGGACAACGACGCACAGTGCCCGACCGTCAACACGCACAAGCCTAAACGCGACGCCCCGACGCACCCGGAACTCGAGGAAGGCGGCGTCCGACTTCCAGTTGTCCATCGACGGCTTTGACGTAGTCGCCCTCATTGACACGGGAGCCGACTACTCGGTAATGAGCGGGTCATTCGCGTCTAAGCTGAAGAAAGTTGCGACAAGATGGGACAGTCCACATATACGCGCAGCAGGAGGCCACCTCGTGACGCCAAGTGGAACGTGCACATCGCGCGTCACCATAGACGGCACGACGTACCCAGCGGCGTTCGTCATTTTGCCTAACTGCTCCCGCGACGTAATTCTCGGAATGGACTTTTTGACGGACAACGGCGCAATAATCGATCTGCAGACGAAGTCGATAACTTTTTTCTCCGATCACTCCATGATGCCGGAATCGAACCCCGATCACCGTGCTGCTGTCAGGATCGCCGACGATCACGTTACCCTGCCACCCCGCACAAGCGTGATGATCGCCGTCTATTGTGAGGATGCTGCTCCTGACATCGACGCTATCGTAGAGGGTGACCAAAGGTTGCTTCTCAACCGCGGTGTCTCCGTCGCAAGAGGCATTGCGCGCTTTAAGCAAAGCAAATCCCATGTTTTGGCCACCAATTTCACCGAGGAGTACCAGCATCTAAACAAGGGCGCTGCAATTGCGTTCCTCGAAGAAACGCAAGAAGCAAGTCAAGTGATCGCGGTCGCTAACTTTGAATGCGCACGCGCAGATGCTTCCAATCCGCCGCAACCTTTCGACGTGAACGCGGCGCTGCCGCAAGAAAATCGGGACAGATTGCTGGATTTGCTCCATCGCTACAGCGAGTGTTTTTCGGCAACCTCAAAATTACGTCAGACACCCCTAGCGAAGCACCGAATTATAACCGAAGATGGAGCCCGACCTACCCGACAGTCACCGTACCGCGTCTCTTCACACGAGCGGGAAGCCATCCGGACTCAAGTCGACGACATGCTCAGCGACGACATAATCCAGCCATCGAAAAGTCCGTGGGCTGCGCCGGTCGTACTCGTGAAGAAAAAAGACGGCACATTAAGGTTCTGTGTTGACTACCGGCGACTGAACAAAATCACCAAAAAGGACGTGTACCCCCTGCCACGAATCGACGACGCCCTCGACCACCTCTGCCATGCGAAGTACTTCTCATCGATGGATTTGAAGACCGGCTACTGGCAAATTGATGTGGACGAGAGAGACCGAGAGAAGACTGCATTTATAACCCCGGATGGCCTATACGAGTTCCAGGTGATGCCTTCCGGGCTGTGCACGGCGCCAGCAACGTTTCAACGAGTCATGGACACGGTGCTAGCTGGCCTGAAGTGGCACACCTGCCTCGTATACCTCGACGACGTTGTCGTATTCGCCCGGACTTTCGACGAACACCTCGAAAGGTTGGAGTCTGTACTCGAGGCCATTCGTACGTCGGGATTAACGCTAAAGCTTGAAAAGTGCCGTTTCGCGTACGAGGAACTCAAGTTCTTCGGCCACGTCGGCAACGCCACGGGAGTCCTACCTGACCCAGCAAAAACTTCAGCCGTTGCGAACTTCCTAAGGCCGAAAGACAAGAAGGGCGTGCGAAGATTTCTCGGACTGTGCGCATACTACCGGCGCTTCGTCGCAAACTTCGCACGCATTGCAGAGCCGCTCACGCGCTTGACGAAAGATAGCACTCCTTTCAGCTGGGACAGCGACCAAGAAAAAGCATCCTGCGAGCTGCAAAAACGCCTGCAAAGCCCGCCCGTCCTCGCTCATTTCGACGAAAACGCCGAAACGGAAATACACACGGACGCCAGTGATATAGGCTTGGGTGCCGTCCTCGTCCAAAAACAAAGCGGGTGCGAAAAGGTAATCGCGTATGCCAGCCGTGGCCTGTCGAAGGAGGAGAAAAACTACTCTGCCTCTGACAAAGAGTGCCTGGCAATGATATGGGCGATTTCAAAATTTCGCCCATACGTGTATGGAAGACCATTCAAGGTTGTGACAGACCACCACGCGCTGTGTTGGCTCGCCAATTTGAAGGACCTCTCTGGCCGTGTTGGGCGGTGGAGCTTGCGCCTGCAGGAGGTCGACGTTACAGTCGTTTATAAATCCGGCAGGAAACACTCCGACGCCGACTGCCTGTCCCGCGCCCCCGTCGAGCCACCAGCACAAGACTCTGATGAAGACAGCGCGTTCTTCGGAATCGTGACGGAGACCGACCTAGCCGCCAAGCAGCGTGACGACCCTGACTTACGCGTCATAATCGACTACCTCGAGGGACGCAACATCGCCGTACCTAGGACCTTCAAACGCAGCTTACCAGCATTCAGCCTGAGAAACTCCGTCCTCGTGAAGAATTTCAGCCCCGGAACGAGAACG
Source organism: Haemaphysalis longicornis (assembly GCF_048455015.1). NCBI lineage: Eukaryota > Metazoa > Arthropoda > Arachnida > Ixodida > Ixodidae > Haemaphysalis > Haemaphysalis longicornis. The sequence goes on from NW_027526335.1 coordinate 216,347,038, forward strand.
AATTACCTTCTTGTCATCCCCGCAGACCTTCGTGACGAAATTTCGGAAGCGTGCCACGACGACCCGTCTTCCGGACATCTCGGCACAGCCCGCACAATTGGAAAAATCAAGGCGAAGTACTACTGGCCCCGCCTTACATCCGAAGTCACCCACTACGTCCGCAGCTGCCGTGACTGTCAGCGACGAAAAACGCCACCGACGAGACCTGCGGGACTTCTGCAGCCGATCGCCGTCCCATCAAGGCCCTTCCAACAGATTGAAATGGACCTTCTGGGCCCGTTCCCTACGTCACGATCGGAGAACAAGTGGATTGTCGTAGCAAAAGACTACATGACGCGCTACGCGGAGACCGCCGCTCTTCCGAGGGGGACTGCACAAGAAGTCGCCAAGTTTTTCATAAGACAAGCTGTGCTGCGACATGGAGGCCCTGAAGTCCTCATCACGGACCGCGGAGCGGCCTTTACTGCGGAGCTGATGCAAGGAATCTTACGCTACAGCAACACGGATCACCGAAGAACGACGGCGTACCACCCACAAACGAACGGACTAACTGAACGTTTGAACAAGACGATTGCGGATATGCTGTCCATGTACGTCGACGTTGAACATAAGACTTGGGACGAAGTGCTCCCGTATGTCACGTTTGCCTACAACGCGGCTATCCAAGAAACCACGCAGATGACACCGTTCGAGCTCGTCTACGGAAGACCGCCGACTACAATGCTTGACGCCATGCTGCCGCACGTAGAAGACGACGACCTGAACGCCGACGTCCAAGGATGCCTTCAACGTGCGGAGGAGGCCCGCCAGCTCGCTCGAGTTCGTATAATAAACCAGCAGCTGGTGGATGCCGGCCGCTACAACCTCCGATGCCGAGCCGCCGAGTACCAACCAGGGGATCGTGTGTGGGTTTGGACTCCCATCCGACGACGCGGACTGAGTGAGAAACTTCTGCGACGGTATTTCGGACCCTACAAGATTCTACGACGTGTTGGCCAACTCACCTACAAAGTGATCCCCGATGGTGACTCCGGCACATCACGACGACACTCGCGGCCCGAAGTCGTCCACGTGGTTCGCTTAAAACCTTTCTACGGACGATGACGAACTTTAATTTTTATTTGTTCGGACTGTCGCCTATGTTAGCATCGGGTCGATGCACTCTTAGAGGGGGGGGGGGGTAATGCCGCGAACCATACATTGGGTTTGTTTATTTGTGTTTTGCTTTTACCGCGCGGCTGCGCCGGTCTGTGTTATCTCTGCGCCAAGAGAAGCGCGTGTTCCATTCTTTCTTTCTGTGCCGCATGTGTTATCTGTTGTGATTGGGAGAACATTCCGATCTAACGTGAACAGCACAGAATAATCTTCTTGGATCTACAATGTTCTCGATGGGAATCGACGGTTCGAGAACCACGCGCGCCAAAAGATAAAATGCCTCCAGAGCAGACGCTGGGGCATTCGATTCTGCGACGCTCGCCGACGCAAGTCACTTTGTTGACCGCTGCTTCGCCGCCTCTGTATTCTTTTGAGTTGTTAGGGGAGCACAAGTTCGCTCCAATAAACGTGTCTCTCATTCAAGACAACTGCATCGTCCTTGTCTTCGTGACAATATTGCACCGAGGAAGTAATGACGAAGTTGTTTTTGCGTCGAAGCGGGGGGGCAGGGCGACACCATGTTAGTCAAATCAAACCGGGAACAGCAAAGGATGATGGGATAGAGTGCTGGGCTAACGTGGGCTCAAGTCATGGCGGGACTCGGCTTCACAAATGTGACGTCAGGTCGTCTCCTAACCTTTTCTTTCCTCCATGCCCTATAGGGATCGGGCAGCTGGACGGGTGGCGGCACCACTCTGCTCTCCTCTCGTTAGTGGAATGAGCCGAGCATTGGACTACGCAGCCTTGCATTGTTAATGCCGTGTTTTTGCTTCATTGGTTTGAATGTTTAGCGGGTGTGGTGAGAAGATATGTGCAGTGAAAAGAAGTCTAGAGAGATGTGTTGGGTTCTTCGATGCACTAACGGCTACGTAAACTTGTTGGACGCTTCGAAGATTGCGCATGGGCTACATCGCCACATTGCCTTGGACTGCTGATAATGCAGTTTAATATACTGCTTTGCAGTGGTGCCCCCCCAAAGCTCTAATGCAAGCAGAATAACACCAAAACATTCCTTCACTGCAACATGGAAATTGTGTAACCGCAAAAAATCGCTGTGAAGACCCGTAACTTCAGCGAATACCCTGCGATGCAACAGCGAGGACAGCAGATACGTGGGTGAAATCATAGTTATATATTATTCACAAAGCTTGGGAGGAGACAATGGCACACAATTTGTAGGAAAACACTATCCGATCTTCATAGAGATAAGTGAAAATACGACGATTGCGTTCACTGTGTGAGCTGCACCAACATGAGTGCAAAATGAAATTTTCAAGACTGCTTACAGATCACAGAATTCAGCCGCACAGGGTCAAGACCCTCCTTCTTTTCCGTGCCCTTGTTGGCGTTGCTGACTTTCCCGGAGAGGGAATTGCCCTGCAGCTCCTCGACCGAAACGACAGACAGGAGGAGGTGGCGGGCATACTTCGTTGGCTGCCCCTTGCAATAAGTCTCAAGGCGCTCCAGGAGCACTGCCTCCACAGTCACCCCTCCAACAATGTCCACCTGCATATTAAAGCGTAAAAAGAAGGAAACATCAGATGCCAGCATTTAAAGATGTCTGCAAAGAACGTACAAATAAAACTATCACAAAGTAATTTTTTCTCATAATATTCCCTCCAGCCAACATTAAAGCTGAACACACAGCAATGATATAGTAAAAAAAGCAAATTAAATGACGATGAAACTTTTTTTTAAACTCCGAAGTTCTTTATCATTACGGAAAATACAAGAGTAAAGCCCGCCAACACCCCATTCGACATTTGGAACAAAAGATACCCCTTTTGAACGTGAAAGCGTTAAATCACTGTTTCAAATATGCACAGAGTCAGGATGAGAAGAAAAGTGGTATAAAAAAAATCTGCCGCGCATCCGCTCGCGTCGCTGCAAATGTCGTGGAAAGACGACGGTCTTGTGGCACCTTGCAACGTAACTGCCTTTCCTGCCTTGCCCGCCAACTGCTCAGGTAGACGAGCATTACCTAAGAATACTAGAGGATGTCTACAATGGGTCCACAGGTACCGTAGTCCTTAAGGAAAGCAGGAAAATACCTACAAGGAGACGCAATCTCTCCAATGTTATTCACAACATGTTTACAAGAGGGATTCATAACATTGTATTGGGAACAGGTGGGCATAAGGGTTAATGAAGAAAACCTCAGTAACCTCGGATTTGCTGACAGTGTTGCCTTGCTAAGAAACTCGGGGGACGAATTGCAAAGCACGATTACCGCACTGGACAAGCAGAGTAAAATCGTGGGCCTGAATAATAATACGCAGAAAAGTAAAGTGATGCTCAAATAGCCTCAAGAGAGCCCAGTGGTTTCAGATAGGTGGCGAGGCAGTGGGAGTGGTACGCGAATATATCTACGTAGGTCAAGTAGTGACCCCAGATCCCAATCATGAGGCAGAGGTAACTAGAAGGGTAAGAATGGGGTAGAGTGCACTCGGCAGGCATTCTCAGATAATGAATGGCAGCCTGCCATTGTCCCTGAAGAGAAAAGTGTATAACAGCCGCATCTCACTGGTACTCACCTACGAGACAGAAACTTGGAGGCTCACTAAAAGGGCTCAACTTAAGTTGAGGACGACTCTGCGAGCAATGGAACGGAAGATAATGGGAGTAACGTTAAGGGACAAGAAGAGAGCGGAGTGGGTTTGAGAACAAGCGCGTCTTAAGGACACATTACTAGAAATGAAGAAGAAATGGACGTGGGCCGGGCATGTAATACGAAGGCAAGATAACTGTTGGTCACACTGGATCCCTAAAGAAGGTAAGTTTGGGTGGGGACAGCGGAAAGACAGGTGGGCAGATGAGATCAAAGAGTCTGCAGGGATGAATTGGTCACAATTAGCACAGGACTGGGATAATTGGAGATCAATGGGAGAGGCCTTTTCCCTGCTGTGGGCGTAGACAGGCTGATGATGATGTATTGATGTCCTCCTTCAAAAGTCTAACACTCTTTTTGCTCAAACATGTTGACGGATATGGAGCATCTTCCTAAATTTATTAGGTAGGAAATGTTTTACCTATATCAACCACTCACTCATGATTTTTTACAACTTTGGGTGGGTGGCTAAATCAAGGGACAGACAGACAGACCGAAATTTTTGCATTTGAGTAGCCCAAGAAAGACTCATCTTTAAAGGCACACTGAAGTGAAAATGTCAAACCTGTTTTCGTTTGCATTGAATAAACTGGCTAAAATAAAATGAACACAATTTTCATCGTTTATCCAGTCGATAAAGCAGTATCTATAAAGCACGAAAGAAAAAAATACCCAATGACATTTGCGGCGGCCATAAGAAGTACAGCCATATGACGCGTATTAGTTTTGAGATGTGATTGGACAATGTCCAAGAGTGGAGCTTAAATTAGTTTGTTCTGGTTCCATGCAACATGCTTGGCATCCGACATTGTCTGTTCGCCAGTCACGATATCTCAGGAATCACCATACCGTGCTGCTGCCAAGTTGTCAGTTGTAAAATGGGTACGATAAGCCTGCCAGCACCACTTAGAAGCGGAAAGTTAACTAGCCTAGGTGCACACAGTAGCCGACCACCCTCCACCTCATTGAAGACTCAAATACGGGTCGCTTCGCCCCCATCCTGTGGAGCTTGCCTGGTTCATCCTCGTGTGCTGAGAAGTGTTTGCACAATAGGCAGACAGTCGGCCAGTTGAGCACTGTGCTCACAAGGTGTCTGTGCTTATGTCAAGCACACGCTGCGACCTCACAAGTAGGTGTCTTGTATGCCCGCAGTCTGCCAACTCGCTTGTGGACAAATGAAAGTTGCAGCGCAAAATGGTGAATTCAGTGTAGAAAACATTACCTAAAAGAAAAAAAATGAACTGAACAAGAAAAAAAAAGCCCAAGCAGAGATTCAAACCTGTTCTTTGCAATTGCACTACACCCAGTGCCTCAGACCGCTCGGCCGTACTACTGAAGTTGCTGTGAAGGATATGAGTTATGTGTGATATAGGGTTTAGGGTGCAGCAATTTGGTCTATGGGCTGAGCCGCGTTGTCGGCATAATCGTGGGAACGATGGCAAGACCGACGAGTGAAAAAAAAAGCAAACTTTGAAAGAATGCAAAGGAGGACAGTGTCGTGAAATTGGGAGGGGAGGACGGTTTGCCGTGGCAGTGCGAGCCAGTGATAGTGAGCAGTGGGGGAGGGGAGCAGGCAGTATGCTGTGCCCACACAAGGCACTGAACAGCGCAGCGCTTGCCGAAAACATGAGGGGGGCGTGTGCGTGACTGTGATGTGCGTTCGCCTAAGGCGCAGTTTGCGGTCCCTTCCTGAGACGCACTTCGCACCGCCGCCGCAGGGGCTCACCGTCGAGAGAACTCACGAGTGAGTGGTGCCTCAGCGCACTGCTGCTGCGCCCAAATATCGGATTAGGGAGTATCGAAATTGCCAGCCAATTTTTTTTTCAATTTCAACATTCTGAGCATCTTGGATGAGTATTTCGTGAATAACTCTTGTGCCGTATGCATTCCTTAAGTCCCCATTTTATCACTTGCGACTGCGTTCCTTGGGCAGGAAAGCGTGGTCGTGCTGATGACCGCTGTGCTTGTTCACCCTGCTCCAAGAGTGGCTCCCGTACTTTGATTTTACGCTTTACAATAAAGTTTTCTGGCGATTTCAATTCCCTAGTACCCATATTACCTTGCTGACCTTAGATTAATTGGCCTTAGATTTTCTACTAGTGCACAAGGCACACAGGCAATGCAGCTAACGGCTCCAGTGAAGCAAAACCAGCAAAGCACTGCATGTGTACTTGTGAGGACCTACTTTGACTTGCTTAACTTTACTAAGCTTGATACAGTTTGCAAACTAACAAACAAGAACGTTCTTCCCAGCACAAATCTTTTGGGGCTGTGTTTTACCTGGCGTACGAATTGCAACAACCCACCACCGGCCCGCTTACTGACCCTGTCGGAGGGTTGGCAACCCGCGCACTCAAGCCAAGTCTGTTATCGTAAGCATCCTACAAAACGTCATAGGAAATTGGCAAGGAGGATGCACAGAGGAGGACAGCCCTTTCAAATTGATTTTGCTACCTAATCAAGTCACGTAAATGCACTCGTGAAACATGGTCTAGGGACAATAAAATTCAATTTGCGCAAGTAATTCCACATGTTTAGAAACCACTTCAGCGCCCCCTTAAAAGTCGAAGGTGCCAGAGGCGGAAAGTGTGAGCAGGGGATTATGCACCACAAAAGGGAAACAGCATGGCAGAAGGGCTCCTATAAAGGGTGATGCAGTGCGTGCCAGTAAGTCGTGATGTCCAGCAAATAGGAACAAGCTTCGGAAAGTGCTGTTTAAGGGCCTGGGCCCCTAAACAGACAAATTCAACACAAACTTCAACAGAATGGCACAATGTTCAACACAGGCACAAAGTTCAACAGAATGCCTAACTCCTAAGCAACAGATTGCCTCAGCAACAAAAAGTACAACCAGGCATTAAATTTTGCATTATTGGAAAGTTCTAAGCATACCCAATATTTTTCTGTTTCAGAAATACTGTAGGCTCAATAATTCAATAGGGATATGTGAATGTACTATCGGCTAATGCAAATTATATTTGAATTTTCAATTGGCTCACTGTTTGCAAGTGAATTAAAAGCTGACTCATTGAAGCCCATCAACACAAAACAATGAATATGAAGGCTAAAGCTGCACTGTTCGAAAAATTCGAATATGCTTCCTTTGTCCTGTTGAAACAGCACTGTTTCCATTCCCTAGCATCATGTACTAACTTGCCTGCATTCTTTGCCTCATTCAACTCACAAATAAAATGCTCATACAACAGAAGGGAAACATGAAAAAGAAAGAAATGGCGGGTACGGAAGTTATGCGCTTACCATAAGGATGCCACTCAAGGCCACTACAACTATATGTTCCCTGACTGTCAGCCGAGAAAGGGACACTTGATCAGAATAAGCTGTTATCCTCCTGAGTAATCTTGAAGTGTTAACAGCACTATAGCGTACAACACTGCCCAAATATACGAACATCTGTAAACCAGCAAGCCCCCTTCACCTATAACGAAAATATGGCAGTGAACACTGGTGCAAACTGGTCTCACCATTAAAGCTGCACATCTCTGTATACCTGCTGAGCAGTTGCATACCTAAGCTACAGAATTCTCACCTGTGGTGCAGGCGTAGCAGTTGGTGGTGCATCGTTCTTGCTAAGCCCTTTTCCAAGCGCTTGGAGAGTTTTGTGATATTTCGGGACATCTCCAATGCATCTAGGAAAGCACGATAGAAATCTTAGAGAGAACTTTGCAACATAAAGCGTTTTCTTTTTTGAAGAGCACAAGGAGCCGCCTTCATTCTTCTTTTACAAAGTAGTTGATTGATTGATTGATTGATTGATTGATTGATTGATTGATTGATTGATTGATTGATTGATTGTAGGGTTTAACGCGCCGACGCAAAGCAGGCGCTGAGGCGCGCTATAGTGAAGGGCTACCTACGGGTTAATTTTGACCACATGGGGATCTTTAACGTGCGCCGAAATCTCGTACACACGGGCATTTTTTGCTTTTCGCCTCCTTCAGAGAAGCGGCCGCCACGGCCTAGAATCGAACCCGCGACCTCGTGCTCAACAGCGCAACGCCTTAGCCACTGAGCCACACGGCGGGTTTTTAACAAAGTAGTCATTAAGCGCATTACATGAAATAGCTCAACACATGACCAACCGAAAGCTGACCTAGCTTTAAACAGGGGTGAGACAGCTGAATCAGATTTGGGAGCAGTTTTTAAAGCAGCGAAATCTCGAGTTTTGAGCAGAACCTTGATTTGGAGCAGGAGAAGACATCTATTATGTCACCTTAGGAGCCTAAAAAATCAAATTTTTGCCAACTCACAGGGGAAAAGTGTACTTTTTTATCGGTTTTGAAGGTACATAACACTGAAACTGCCTTTCAATAAAGTTTTTTCTCCCAGAGTATCACAAGGTACGAACTACACTACCTTTTTACAATCCATTTTTAAATTTTTAGGTTCTCTGTATTGACAGCGTGGGGTGCAGTTGAAAATATCGAATTGAAAAACTAAGCAATCGTAAGGCATTTTTATTATCCTGTTAATACCGAAATTTTTATTTTTGCAATCCCAGACTCGTCTTTACGCACAAGTGTAGAGCCACAGCAAAAGTTGTGCAAAGCGAGGTGACAGTATTCGTTGCACCCCACCAGCCCTCCTATTTCAATCCCCAAGGTGACGTTCACTAAGATTGTTTTATGAGTAACGTTGGTATCTTTAGCCACCTCCCTTTTGGCATTAAATTTCACTTCAGATAAAGGAACCATTATCGCTAGCGTGAATAGCCCGTCCCGCTATCGGACAGTGCTTGAAAGAACATTTTGCGGCGATGTAGGCTGCGCAGCCACATCTGCAGTATCGATCATCCCATTCCCGCCGCTCGCAAGCTCTGCGAAAGGTCGCAATAACTCAGCGTTTTATAACACCGCAATTGGTCCGGAATTTCCCTTCAAGCACGCACCCGACTCGCACTCAAGGCAAAGTGGCGGGCGCCATGTTGTGTTTGATGAACTCCCTTCTTTCAAGTCGCGCAACTTCCCGCAACAGATCAAACGACTCAACCACCCCCATAAATAAAACCAAGGTACAAATTGGCGAAAAGCACTCTGCCTGAACCACAAGCGACTGCTTCGCCCGGCGGCCATGTTTTCACATCTTTACCACAGCAAGATGCCCAATAATATCGTTCCGGAGATACGGCACTCCAAAAATTCACGTTTTTTTCATCAACTTGCACAAGTAGTTTGTCACCTCAGTACAGACAAGTATTTTTCCTACAGGACTCCGAAATGGTTTTCGAAGGAAAAACTTTGAAATGCATAGATATATAACATGTGCAACCTGACATTACGACTTTCGAAAAAACTATATCGGGGACAATTTAATGCAGGTTTTTATTGAATGATAAATCAATTAAACCTCTACAAACAGCATCACCTTGGGGGAGCTGGAAAAGTATGCCACCAGTAAGCATTTTTCCCCACTGAAACTGTAGGGGGCAGCTGTTTTGGAGCACTCTGGCGTAAGTTTTGCAATTTTCCAGCTTTCGGAGCAGCCTGGCGCAGGAAAACAAATTTGTATCAAACCTACGCAGTATGCGCAGCTGTCTCACCACGGTTTAAAGGGGCATGGAAGACCTTAAAAATCAGGCCCTCAAATATTCCTCAGGCCAGTAAGTTATTCAGACGTTAAACACACCCCAGCCAAAAAAAGAAAAACCAGCCAACAGTATACACGTGCTGCTGGTCCCCATGAAGACCAGGAGGAATGGCACTATACTCGATGACAACTTAAGAACGGCATCGGAAGCTGCCGGTGTGCGTTATCACCGTAGCCAGATGTTTCTCCACGCGGCGCAAGTAGGGCGTTACTGGGAATATTGTGAACATGGCGTGAGCCGTTCCCGTGATTTTTTGGACTTAATATGCTTATAAACGACTCCAGTGACGACAAACAAGCTGCGTGAGACAAGGCAGACGGTATCACGCATTCATAGCAAACCCCTTTCAAAACGCGCGCGCACTGACGTCACGGGTCCGGCGCTTTGACGGAGTGATACACTTAATGCGTGTGGAGTGTGTGGAGTGGAGTTTTATGGCACATAAGCAACTAAGGCTATCATGCGCTAAACACGTGGTAGTGCTTTTACTTTTGTGTGTTTGCTTATTTTTACAACATTTAGAGCTTCTTTACAGTTTGGCATCTTTTAGAAAATTAACAAGGGAGGAAATTTCAACAAAAGCATAGTCTCCTATGAGTAAGCTAGGATGAAAAGGGATGTGTTGTTTGTAAAACTGGGGAAAATGTTTTTTCCTGATGGCCTCGAATTTCGCACATGAGAGTAGGATATGATATACTGTTAGATCTTGGTCACATTCTTCGCACCTCGGTTTATCTTGTTTCATCAGGAGAAAGTTATGTGTCAGATGAGTGTGTCCTATGCGAAGGCGGCATAGAATGACTTCTGTGAAGCGATCTTCATGTCTGCTAGTTTGCCAATCTGCTATAGTGGGTTTCACCGTGTGCAGTTTGTTGTTAGTTTCAATATCCCATAAGGCCTGCCATTTGGCTGGAAGTTTACGTCGTATAAAGTTCATGCAGTCGCGGTCAGGAATGTTTACTTTAGTTATGGTTCCATTACTGGCCTGTGCGGCACATCTGTCGGCTCTCTCGTTCCCAATAATTCCCATATGGCTAGGAACCCAGCAGAATATAATTTTGTGTCCGAGAGCTTCGGCTGTCACTACATCGTGTAATATGCCTCCTACTACAGGCTGGGCCGCATTTCTGTAATTCAGTGCTGTGATGGCGCTTAGCGAGTCTGTGTAGATAATACTTTTTTTAATTTTTTTTTTTTAATATTCTTTTTACAGCAACAACAATGGCGTAGCATTCCGCTGTGAAAATCGAGGCACATTGAGGTAGCCTGACCACCTTTTCCCCTTCCCCTTGCACTACTGCAGCCCCAACGTAGCCTGATGTTTTTGAACCGTCTGTGTAAAAAGCTGTGTGGTATTTATATTTTTTGTTGAGTGACAACAACTCCTGCATGATATGTTCGCGTGGTGTTTTGGTTTTTTGAAACTGTGTTGTGTAAAGTCACATACAGTAGGACAAGTATACCAAGGTGGTAGTTGGTCATGTCTCTGGGCAATTTCAGGTAATGCATCTAACATACTCAGCTCTTGGCATTTTTCTTCGAACCGAAGAAGTAATGGTTTAATTGCTTGGGGTTTGTTATTAAACAGTGTTCTTGACAAGGAGCTTGTGACTATGGGGTAACACAGATGTTTTGGAAGAGAACGGATCTTTAGGATGTATGAGCATGTCAGCATTGTTCTTCTGTCTGTGAGTTGTGGTTCATTTGTTTCGACGTAAAGACTGTTGATGGGTGATGTCCTATAAGCCCCAGACGAGAGACGTAGGCCTAAATTGTGGACTGGGTCTAATCGTTTCAAATATGATTTTCTGGCTGAGCCATATACTATGCAGCCATAATCCAAGCAGGAGCGTACAACCGAGCGGTAAATTTGTAAAAGGCAGGCCCTGTCTGAACCCCAGTGTTTTCGGGACAGGACTTTAAGTATGTTTACAGCTCTGGATGCTTTCTTTTTGAACATATTGATGTGAGGCAGGAAAGTGAGTTTTCTGTCACACATTATGCCAACAAATTTGTGTTCGTTTTGTATGGGTAAGTCGATTTCCTTGAGGTGTAGATTGGGATTGGTCTGTAAGACTCGTTTGAGTGAAAAAAGAACAGCTACTGTTTTGTGTGGTGAGAACTGAAAACCGCTTCTGTCTGCCCATGTTGTTAGTCTATTTATAGTTAGCTGCACTTGTCTCTCGCATGTTACTACATTGGAGGATGTGCAAGCTATTTCGAGATCATCAACAGAGAGAGAATACATAAACGACTTCGGAATTAATTTGGATATAGAGTTCAATTTTACAACAAACAGTGTTGTGCTTCGAATACACCCCTGAGGGACTCCGTTTTCCTGTACATAGTTCTTGACAGGGTTGAACCCAGGCGCACTTGAAATGAACGGTTTGCCATAAAGTTGTTCAGGCATTTCAGCATTCTTCCACGGATGCCTAATTCTACTAAATCGTGCATGATTCCAAATCTCCACGTGGTATCGTACGCCTTCTTAAAGGGACTCTGAAGTGATATGTAAACATTGCGGGATTACTTGCGCAAATTGTAGTCCGGAGTCCCCAGACCATGTTTCGACCACCCTGGGCGGGTTTACGCGATTTTATTTAGTAGAAAAATTAATTCGAAAATGCTGTCCTCCTCTCTTTACGCTCGCCCATTTTCTGCGGCGTTTTCCTGTGACGTCGAGAGGAGCCGAGCTCGCAATTGGCTGCGCTACTGCACGGCTCCCCTGCCTTCAGACAGTCAGTCGGCGTTTCGTCCGCCCGCCGCCGACGGGTCGTCGCAATTCGTTCGCTCAGTTGAAACGAAGCCAGGACACGTTTCTGAATGGTAGAATCTGCCTTTCTTTACTTGGTTAGTTTGTACACTGTATCTAGCTCCAAGTCAAGGTCGCTTCACACAAGCGCTGCACAAGCGCACATGCGACGCTTCGCTGACTGGTACGCCAGTAGGAAAATATAAGGCCTCTTGAAGGCGGAAGAAGAGTCAGCGAAGTCAATATAGGTACTAAGGAAATAAAATCAACTGATATTTTTACCGTACAGCGTAAAACTAGGGTGCGGGAAGCACTTTTTTGCGCTGGGCGAACAAGCACAGCGGTCAGCAGCACGACTACGCATCTGCGAACGCTTTTCCGTCTACGAAATACAATTGCTAGACGTGAGCTATTGTGGAAACTCGGGCAACGCGTACTGCACGAGCGCAATACAACAAATAGTCACCTAAGCTGCTTGAAATGCCAAATATAAATAAAATTGTAAACTGGTTGTACAATATATACCCTATATTACGAAGGCAAGCGTCGCCCGCTCCGTGGCCGAGTGGTTTGGGGCGCCAGATATGCCACCGCAAGTGTTTTGCAAGTCAGGAGTTCGAATCCCCGCGGGTACGTGCTTTTTTTTCCTGAAGGTAACTTTTTCGTTTTCCGCCGATGTTTCCTATGTTGAGTTCACCTTTTTTTAGGCCGCAACGTTCATGGCTCTACGAATTAGTTCACAAAACCCGCGCAGGTTGGCACTGGCGCGCTAGCGAGTTCTCGTTGGCGTGCTGTTGCCATAAGCACCGAATGCTTGCAGGCAGTGGGCACAGGCCAGAATGAACAGAGCCGTGGCCTGGTGCGAACACGCTTTTTACGATACAGGCATGAGGAAGGCAAGCTCCAAATATGGGGAAAAGCTCATGACATTTGGGTGTCTGCGGGTACGCGGAGGGCGTTCATGCACTGCGTAGGTTTCGGCTAGTGAATGCTACGATTCCAAGCCGTCCTAGGAGGCTTACCTTATACATTTTTACAGCTGACAACATCGCAGAAGCGCGGTACGATGATTACTGAGTTATTAAGAATGCCCATCCAACAACGCCAACGGTTGTGTTTTACAGAACCGAAACCGAAACTTGTTTGGTTGCTCACCTTGGGCATCGTTCAATCACGGTGCCGGCTCCTTCTAACGTCACAGCTTTAGTTGGTGCGGCCGCCGCAAACCGCGCATGGTAATTTTTTTTCTTTCGCGCTTTGTAAAATAATTACCGATTTGTCAATCGTAAAAACGATGAAAAGTGTGCTAATTTGAGCAAGTCTACGCAGTGCAAGCAAAAACGGGAGCTTGACAAATTCACTTCAGTGTCCCTTTAAGGTCGAAAAAAACAGCAAGGCAATGTTGTTTGTGTATAAATGCTTCTTGTATAGTATTTTCGAGACGGACAAGATGGTCAGTTGTCGAGCATGCTTTTTGAAACCCGCATTGTGAACATCGAGAAGTTTGTTCGATTTCAGAAACAAGCTTAATCTGGTATTTATGATACGTTCGAACATTTTGGCAAGACAGCTGGTAAGGGCTATAGGTCTGTAACTACTGGGAGAGGTTGGTGGCTTCCCAGGTTTGAAGAGTGCTGCAATGAATGCTTTTTTCCAACCTTCTGGCATTCTTCCAGATAACCAAATTTTGTTAAAAAACTTCAAGAGTGCTTCAACCGATGGACCCGAGAGATGTGCAAGCATTTCGTAATGTATGTCATCTGGTCCAGGGGTGGTCTTCTTTCCGGCCAACAGAGCTCTTTTTAGTTCTTGAAGTGCAAATAAACTGTTGTATGGTACGTTTGTTCCGCCATATGTTGGAAGTCTTTGTTTTTCTGCTGTGTTTTTGTACTTTAAGAATTCTTCAGTGTAATGTGCAGAACTTGAAACTCTGGAGAAGTGTTCCCCCAGTATATCTGCCTGCTCTGTTATGCTTGTTTGTACACCTGGTGCAGTTAACAGGGGAGTGTGTAGGGAGAGTAGGTCCCATTTAGCCTATGAACCTGCTCCCATACCTGTTTTGATGCAACAGAACTATTTATCGAAGAGACATAATTTTGCCACGAGGATTTCTCGGCATTGAGGCGGATGTACCTTGCTTTAGTTCTTTTCTTTTTAAAATTAATCAGGTTTTCCTGCGTTGGGTACTTTCAAAATACACCCCATGCTTTATTTTGCTCCTTTTTCGCCTGTTTGCACTCTGGGGTCCACCATACCTTGCGGTTTTGCCTCACCACTCCCGTGGACTGTGGAATAGCTACGCGTGCAGCAATAACGATGCAGGATGTAAATACTTCATTCAGTTCGTGAATGCTAAGACTATCCGAGAAAACTGTCTAAATTTGCATGGGAAGTAAACAATTCCCAGTTTGCAAACTCAAGTTTCCACCGGCGTGGTTTCGTTGTGATAATGGTTGGTGAAGGTATAACGCTGATGATCAGCGGTAGGTGATCGCTCCCATATGGATTGTCTATGATGTCCCACTTAAAATCACTAAAAACACTTTGCGAACTAAAAGACAAATCTATGGAGCTCATTTTTTCTGAGCTTGGAGAGCAGTATGTAGGTTTGCCAGTGTTTAAAAGACAGACATTATTGGATAGAATAAAATCCTTTAAAATCTGACCCCTTGCATCAGTTTTTTCGCTCCCCCAAAAGGAAGAGTGGGCAATAAAATCGCCATATATTAAAAACGGCTTCGGTAGTTGGTTCACCAAGTCTTTAAAATCTTGCAGTGTTACTGTTCGGTGTGGCTCAATCTACACACAGCACACTGTGATTGATTTAAATGCAAGCAGGGTGACAGCCGCTGCTTCTAGCCTAGTTTTAAGTTTGTCTTCTCGAGCTGCTACGTCATTTTGGACAACTATTACCACTCCGCCCGAGGGCCTACTCGCCTGCTCTCGGTCGCAGCGGAAGGCCTGGTAACCTCTCAGTATACTCTTGTGTTTAGGACCTAAGTTCGTTTCCTGAACACAAATGGCGACAGGTGAGTATGTTGCAAAAATGTCTTTAATGCAATTTAAATTATTTACAAGTCCTCTACAATTCCAGTGGACAATGAATGCCATGTTGGCTATTTGATGAACTGAAAACTAGGTTTTCGGTCCAGTGATTCGGGGCTTGTGTCTCTTTGTGTTGTCTAGGGAGTTCCGCCGCCCATACGACGTAGAGGGCGCAGAACCTTCTTCAGTTGTGTCCATCGTCTCTTCAGAGACGCTGGAGGTTCGTGCAGAACGCACGTGTGTTGAAGTGTTTGACCTCACCGTGTGGGGTGAGGCCTTGGAGACTGCCGAACCAGGGGTCCGTGCAGCCCGCTTTGGAGGTGGTGGCGCTGCGTGAGCTGCTTTCACCGGGGGCGCGGGGGGCCTTGCTTCAGCCTTACTCTGTGTGGCTGCAGCAGGCGCCGAAGACCGCTGTGATGCTGCGCCGTGGTGCACCACAACGGAGTAGGATCGGGTATGTGCCGGTGAGAGTCGCCTCCTTGCCTTGTGAAATGTTAGTTTCTCTGTCACTTTGAGTGTAATTATTTCTTTTTATTTTTTTCATGCTGGGCAAGGACGAGAGTATGCTGCGTGGTTGCCCTTGCAGTTCACACAGAGCTGTTGTTAAGATTTGCAGTTCCCGGCAAGGTGTTCGTTGGAGGCACATTTTGCGCATGTGTCTTGGCCCCGGCAGCTCAGTGAGCCGTGGCCGTAGCGTTGGCACTTGTAGCATCGGCGTGGATTTGGTATGTAGGGTCTGAGTTTCATCTTTGTGTCCCCCACCTCTACAGATTCTGGGAGGATGCTTGATGCGAAGGTCAGGACGATGTGCTTAGTCTCAATTTCCTCGTTTTCACGTTTGATTTTGATTCTGTAGACATTTGTGACATTTTGCTCTTTTAGGCCTTCTAGAAGTTCCTCCTCAGACAAGTACTTTAGGTCGTCATCTGAGATGACTGCACGGACTGTGTTAAGTGACCTGTGTTCACTGACGGTTAGAGGGATGTCTCCAAAAGATGTTAGTTGCGGCAGCTTCTCACATTGATGTCTGTAGAGCGCTTCGAGGAGGATGTCTCCGTTTGCCAGCTTCTTGATGTTGTAGCCTTCCCCAATGGTGGCTGTTAACGTCTTTGCAACGACAAAAGGCGAGACGAGTCGTGCGGTTTTTTCTGAGTCATTGCTGTGCACCACGTGGAAGCGTGGGAAGTTCACATTTTTCATAAAGAACTTGGCGGTTGCATCGGTGCCCCCTCTTTTTCGAGAGGGATCAGTTGAGCGGAAAAAGGAAGCCATGAAATAAAAAATCTGTTCGGCCATGGTGCTAGCCACCCACCAAGGAGCCCAACGAGGGGACAGGACAGGAACTCGCGGGCAAGTCCTGCCCACGCCAGCCGTACACCACGACTATAACCAAATATGGCTGAACGCTGGGTCATTCTCCACACAAGGTTAACCCTAGCCGCCAGGAAATCGGGAAACTGAAGAAGGAAAGCGACTACAGGAAAGTTGTTAGAAAGAAGATAGGAAAGTGAAAGATGAAGGGGAGGACAGGAAGAGGCGACTGCCGATTCCCCCCGGGGCGGGTCAGGCCGGAGGTGCCGTCTACGGGAAGCGGAGGCCAAAGTGGTGTGTTGCCTTCGCCAAGGGGCCTTTATGGTCCAAGCACTTGGCGTCGGCTCAACCACCAGGACCCTCTTTTCCCAGGACACGGTGCTGCCACGCACGGCTAGGCGTGGGTGCTCGGGGTCCGTGGTGTCGCACAGTACATGCAAACATCTGCTTTAGCAGATGCCCCCTGCGGTCATACACTACATGACTACATGAGGAGGCGCTGTTCTTGAGTTGTAACCGAGTATAAATCGATAGCAGTTTAACACCAGATGCCTTTGTAGATTTATGTGCTCACAGCAATGCCTTAATAGGCGATCACCACTGATTGGCCGCACTCCCTGTAGCCGATCGGCAGATAGCCGATGACTTACAACTGAAGTGCCATTAAATTATTCCATGACATTATTACTGCCATTGCAAAAGCCCTTAGCAAATCTATGCACAGGTGGTAAAAATTCAAATAAATCTGTTGATACTGAGCCCGTGTTACATTTACAAAAACATACACAAACTTTTTTTTAAAACTAAGGCCAAGAGCACTTATGCACTGAGGTTACACCTGGTCTGTGAGGTTCGCCATACAGGGAAAAATTTAATTTAGACCCCCTGAGGATTGTTAACATGCAGTGAAATCTTCCAGACTGGTATTTATGTTTCGAGATTTTCTCTAAAAATGTCAATGTGCTCAGGCATACAGAAGCCATGTTTTTGTGCTTAGCAGTCTTCTGAGCCACCAAACCACTATGTGCAGCAGCAAAACATATTTGCCCATGCAACACTGCACATTACTATGGACGTTGTAGACAATGATGCAAGCAGCTGAAACAAAGCTCCTTACTGGTGTTGTGCTGGGCCTCTTCTAGGTCCCTTTCTAGGCTCTGGATTTTTTCTTCGAGCATGGCACGTTTTTGTGCGGCTTCACAGCTGCAAACTTCCTGCATTGATACATTTTTTATTTTTTTACCGATTCGCAGCGTTAAGGTGCAAACATGCCAGTTGGTTGTTGCTAGCAACGTAACTGCGACAAAAAAAGGTTGTCACTAAGGCCTGCAGATTTTTGCTAGATCACTTGATTCTGTTTTAACAACACTGTGCTCATTGCCTAGATTTTAGTACAGTCACGCCAGGCTTGTCTAGGGAAAGCAAGCGCGCGGCTTCGGAGCATGGTGGCGACATCTGCAGATAGCAGCTGGGATGTAGATAGCTTGTCATGGTGCGTGCGTGAATCTCAGACAGGCCTGCGCCGGTCATTTCTTAGCATGGGCCACTCGAACTTACAAATGCGACCCCCCGAAGGGGCTCTTCTGTTCTGTAGGCAGTGACACGTGTGTAAGTGCGTATTTTGAAGTGATTCATTATCAGCGCAGCCGTGACGTAATCGCACCAAAGGTTCAACGGACACTTGTGCAGTCAATTCTTGTTGCGTGCTTTTCATATGGTAAATGTTAGACTTAGAAGAAACATTGCATCAGTCTGGCTTGTCAATGCTCACGGCTCTAGCTCTGTAGAAGAGAAAAACCGCTTGAGGGTGGTGGCATCAGCAAATTAGAGCAGCACATGCTATAAGAGGACCGACCCGAGCCTGTCTGACATCCACGCATGTGCAATGGCAAGCTATCTCCAACCCAGCCGCTATCAGCAAATGTCGCCAGCGCGCTCCGAAGCCGTGCACTTGCTTGCCCTAGACAAGCGTGACGCGCACTGCACAGTGTGCGCCAGGCTCGCCGAGGGCAAGCAAGTGCACGGCTTCGGAGCGTGCTGGCGACGTTTGCTGATAGCGGCTGGGTTGGAGATAGCTTGCCATTGCACATGCGTGGATCTCAGACAGGCTCGGGTCGGTCGTCTTAAAGCATGGGCCTCCCAAACTTAGAGACGCCCCGCCCCACAAGGGGCGCTTTTAGTCTCAAGAGCCAATCGTAGGCGGTGACACGTGGTAAGCGCGTAATTTGACACCATGCATTATCAGTGCAGCCGTTAATTATTCGCACAAAAGTTTGGACGGAAAGCGCTGCAGTGCGTTCTTGTTACGTGCTTTTCGTTTGCTAAACATGATTCAGAAGATTAACGGAGGTCGTTTTCTAGCATTGCGTAACCGCCTGATGAGTTATTGCACTGCATCGAACGACGCGTCTATCTGGCCTGTCAACGCTCCCGGCTGCCACTGTGAAAGACAATCGCCCCTCTAGGGTGGTGGCGTCTGCAAATTCGAGCGGCAAATGCGAAACGAAGACCGGCCTGACCCTGTCAGAGATCGGCGCACGCGCACTAGCAAGCTACCTCTAACCCAGCTGCTATTAGCAGATGTCGCCTGCACGCTTCCAAGCCGCGCACTCGCTTGCCCTAGACAAGCCTGACGCGCACTGTACATCAGAGAAAAAAAACAGTCGAATGGCAATGATTTCACACTCAGATGCAACAGGCTTCTGCATATTCTTCTAAGTCGCACACAATAGTTATATAGGTACAGGAGACCAGTTAAAATCTATAAGAATAGTTTAGTGAACGTGCAATAAAATTTCAGGCACTGGTATTGGCAATGACAAGTGCAATGTTTACGGATACAAATGCCCGCATAGTGCGGTATTTTTTAGCCCTGTGCCTGAAAGTGTCAGCCGAGAAAACGTACCCCTGGACCGTGCGTTTCTTTCGCGGACAGGAGTGTTTTGGTCGTGGAACAGGAAAACCGGCATGTAGTGTACAGGTAACGAATATTAGTACCAACCGATATAAAATATTATGACTAATATCATAACGGGTAGGAATCTTCAGACTTCCTGGTACGAGTGTAAGTTTAATCAGCCCCTGTAGGCCATTTTTCAGCCCGACGCTTTATTGTTAGGATCTCATGATCTATACCTTGCGCTTTTCCACCGGTATGTCGGCCCCGTCGCCGTCCGGCTCGAAGTCCAATCCACCATCGTTGCTCTCCGACATGTCGGTACGCGCGGCAGTTTTCGTCCGAAGACGCTCCATTTGGCGCACGGAGCCTACACATTAAAAGATAATAATAATAATAATAATAATAATAATACTTTATTGATGACATGAGTAAATACAAAACAAGGAACGGGCCTGCCACAGCCGCAGTTGGCTTGAACGGCAGTGCCTGGCAGACGGCGACAGAGCCATCAATAACAGATAATTCGCTTGAAAACAGTAGTAAGAAGAAAAGAGAGTAAGAACGCACCACGAAAAACACAAAACATATGACAGGGTTCCGGTCACAGACTAATGCGTCTAAGACCTTTTTTCAGGCTACCTTTCGTTTTAACATCATTTAAGCACCGCGGAAGTGAATTGAATATTTCAGGGACATAATATTTACTGAGTCTTCGACCGTATCTCGTATTACAACGGGGTGTAACATAGGGACCCTTTGGTCTCAGACAACGAGCAGGCACATACGGAATTTTATACTGGAGCCTTGTTTTATATTTTATTTGGAGCCTTGTTTTATAATTAGAAAAACAAGGGTCCAAAACATGACCGACAAAACAAACACATTGACATTATGTTTGACACTTACCAAAGCCCAGGAGCTGCGCCTCTGCCGCCGGTTCGCCATCTTTCAAAACGACCATTACTTTTTTCCCCGCCAAGTCTTAATGGCCGTACTATCGGACAACAGTTTCAGGCCCACGCTTGCGTCGATGAGTGCCCTGACAGGGTAAACGTCCCATGCCTTCTCCCTAGGCCACTTGAGCAAAATGTGCGTCATTGGGATAACCGATAAGGTGAATGAGCTAAAAAAGTGCGTTAACTTTGCCACACCAACCTTAGACACCCAATTCGCGACCTCGCCGTTATGACAAAAGAGCCCCCGACGGCTCCGTGCTCCGTGGGGCTCGCCAAGCGACTGGACGAAAACAGGATGAAAAATATCCGAATCGCCGTAATAAATTGCGGTGCATATATTTAAATAAGCAGTTGTATAGAAATTGATTGGATCAAATATTTTACTTTTATTTTATGCGCAGTTGTCGTTACCGCAGAACCGGTCCTGCACTGTTTTTGTCTGCTTCTGCATAGTTTGTTTGTTTACTCCATGTTCTGCACCGCTTAGGAAAAGCCGTGAGCTAATCCTGCACTCTCTGCACCATCGAGAAATCGAAGAAGAAAGTGCAGGCGCCGGGCGCTCCACTCGAATACCAAACAGGCGAGAGCTGCACTGCCTGGATGAGTTCATGAGTGCAGCCAAACCGAAGACACCTCGCATTTCCTCGGTTTCTTTGTGGAGCGTGCGTATTTGCGAATTGTCATGGGGCCGAAAAAGAGGAAATACAATAAGTACCTTTCCGACAAAACATTCGAAGTTCCTTCTCGCACAAAACATCGCCAGAGGAGCAATGCAGCAGAGACTGGTGAACCTTCCAGCGACGTGTTTGCGCAGCCGTGCTCGCATGGCGAGACGCTGCTCGCCCGCAGCACAACGGCCGCTGGGGCCGATTTCGTGATGACCGTCAGTGAACCAAACGATGGTGCGAGCCCAGTGAACACACATACCGAGTGCAACTCGGAGGATGAAAGTGAATCTGATCAACCACTCTCCGTTGGTTCTGACGACAGCGACAGCGACTTGGCCGGTAACGAGTCTTGGGATGCCACTGCCAGCGGCTCTTCGGACACCACTGCCAGTGAGTGCTCGGACAGCACAGACAGCTAAGTTGCAGCCGGCGGTCGTGGATTTTTTAATGAAGACAGTGACCTGGTAGGCGACGCGTCTCTGTTCTTGCAGCGTACATTATCTGAGCTGTTTCCGTGCACAAATGTGCCCTTGTTTATTCATTAAAGGATACCGCGCAGTCACCCAATATTCCCTGGGCTACAGTTACTGAAGCTAACACTGAATATTACCGCAAGAAGAAAAATGTAGCTGGTCCCATCGCGCACAGCTGGTTTATGGTTATGTTCCCGGCTGGCCCCAGCTTAGATTAGCTCGTTTTTGGTGGGAATTTAACCATAAACCGCTGGGAGCAGTACCATTTTCTGTTGGGACAGGTCAACCCAAAAATATCTTAGAGTTGCCGCCAGTAATGTTACCTGAAATGTAATGTCAAAAACCACGTATTTTTAAGCTGTGTATGCATGCATTGCATTCCCAAAGTTCTCTTAAGTAGTAGTTGATGCTTTAAAAGAAAGTGGGCTGCCCATAATTTGCAAGTCTTTCAAAATTTAATACTCCTGCTGTGAGAACAAAACAATGCTTTTACATAGAAAAACAGGGCGTTTTCTCTCTTATTTCTATTTTTTGCAAATGGGGTAGGCCATTTACATGGCCCTGCAGCTTGAACGCTGCAGTACCTCTTATGCTGCCTAATATGGTGTTTCTTTCTTTTGTGCCAAAACAGAATCAGCCGCTCTACCCTGGGTCCAGGTTGACAAGGGCCGAGAGCCTGTTGCTGGTGATGGGGCACAGCCTTCGGTACGACGCCTCCAAGGAGGCAACGAAAAGCCTATTGAAGTTACTTAGTGCACACCTGCCTGACGGGACAACATTCCCAACGTCAAAGTATTTATTTTTTGAGCACTTTGCAAAGGGTGAAAATAAACCTGTGAAGCATTTTTACTGCAGCAGCTGCAACGCATATGTTGGCTTTGTCGATGAAACGCTAAAACAAGTTCAGTGCAGCATCTGCAGCGTAATTCTTGAAGTAAAAAAGCTGGAAAAGGGAGCTTCTTTTTTTTCACTAGACCTCGCATGGCAGATCCGTGACTTGCTGACGTCAACCAAGATTTCATCGGGTCAAAATCACAATGTTTATGATGTCAGAGACATCACAAACAGTGTAGGTTACAGGAAGCTGCCTCTTGGCCCGACGACATCACACTCACTTTTGATACGGATGGTGTCCCCCTTTTTAACAGCAGCGGATTCGGTATCTGGCCGATTCTCGCTGCTGTTAATGAGCTTTCTTTTAAGGAAAGGGTCCAGAGGCTGCTTCTGGCAGGGCTTTGGTTTGGTCCAGGGAAGCCTGATATGAATGTCTTCCTGCTGCCTTTTGTAAACACAATGAATGCCCTTTCATCAACTGGGCTTGATTGGGTAGATCAGCAAGGGAACAAAAAACCACCAAAGTTTTTCCTGGGCCCTGCACAGTAGACACTGTGGCACGGCATGAAGTAATGCACATGAGTCACTTCAATGGCAAGCATGGATGTGCCTGTTGTGAGCTGCCGTCGGGCTTACCTCCCCCCTCCATCCGTCCCAAAGCTTCGCACGCACGAGTCATTCGGCTACCATGCCCGCAAAGCCAGAGCAGAAAACAAGAAGTCAAGCTGTGGTGTGAGTGGCACAAGTGTGCTCTTGATGCTTGCCTACTTCAACTTCTGCTCTGGCTTTGTCGTGGACTGCATGCACGCTGTGTGCTCGGGGTTCGTGAAAGCCAGAACACTTTTGTGGCTTAAGTCAAAAAGGTGTAAGGAATTTTACTCTCAGAAACACCGCGCAGAAATGAACAAGAGAATCGTAAGCATGACCCCTGTTTGGGAAATGTCAAGGCTGCCTCGATCATTTAAGGACGTCGCACACTCGAAGTAAGATGAGTGGCGTGACTGGATGCTGTTCTATTCACCCATTTTGCTGGCAGACACTATTCCTGTCCGGCACTATCATAACTGGATCACATTTGTGAACATAATGCATTATTTGCTAGGCCCATCCGTTTCTTTCGAAACATTGCATGAGATCAAAGGTGAGATGCTGGAATTCCTCAAGGAGTACAGTGAACTCTATGGAATCGAAAATATGACATACAACTCCCATTTACTACTGCATATCGTGGACACTGTTTGGGAGTGGTGTCCTTTGTGGGCATACTCTATGTATCCCTTTGAATTCATGAATGGTACACTGGGAACGTATGTGTGTGGGTCACGGTACCCGGAAAGGCAAATCATTGAGAAGTTCACCCTTGTGCAGTCTTTGCCGATATTTTGGTGGGGCGTATCTCCAGTGGGGGGGAAATTGATGAGTTGTTTACAAGTTTAATCAGTGGGCAATTCATGAAAGCAATATTTGTGAAAACTGGTAACACAATACTTTTCGGTAAAGGGATTGGTATGCCTGATGGCACGCGCTATAAGAAGATGCGAATTGGCCGTATTACTATATGCTGTGCTCAACTTGACAAATCACGCAGGTTGAACTCTTTTATAGAAACAAATGGTTTGTTTGGACGTGTGCTTAGCATTATTGCTAGCTGTCCTGAAGGACATACTTTCTGTGGTTGCCCAAAAGAAGTTGTTTTGTATATAGAAGTTTACACAGTAACTTGTGCCATTATAGGCAAATTCAGGAATGGCTCTTTTCACTTGGTTGAAGTTCAGTGTAGTCTAGAAAGAAAGAATGTCAATGTTGCTGCTGTAAATAAATGTGTTTGTATCATTCCTGGTACTAAGACATATTTGTGTGCATTAAATGAGAAGTATGTTCTTGAATCTAAATAAGCCCTCAAAGGAGGGATGTGGTTTCAGTAATTTGTAACGCCCACACACTTGTGGCAGCCATCAGCAGCAGCCTTCTCAAGTTCGCTGCAGGATGAAGGCCTCTCCCATCAACCACGAGCCGGTCGTGTCCTGTGTTGCTTGAGTCCATTCTCTACCGCCAAATTTTCTTATTTTATCCCTCCATCGAACTGGCCTTCCCATTCTTGGTACTCACTCAGTTAACCTGGTGGTCCACCTGTTGACATTTCGCCTCACTACATGGCCAGCCCAGGTCTGTTTCGATTTGTTTATTTGAACTATATTATCGTCATTTCTAGTTTTTTCCCAGATTCAGGAAGCTCGTTTCCTGTCCCTGAGTGTTACTCCTATCATCATTCGTTCCACGGCCTGTTGAGCCGATCTAAGTTTGAGGCACCACGTTTCCTTCCAATATGTCATTACTGGCAGTTTCCATTGGTCGTATACTCTTCTTTTGAGTGGTAGAGGTAGCTCAATTTTAATTGGGAGTGCCTGCAGAATGCACCCCTGGCCCATGCCTGTTCTGCGCTGAATTTATATTTCGTATGGGATCGGCACTGACAATCTGTCCAAGGTAGTTAAATTCTTCTACGTGTTCTGCCGCTTCATTGCATATGCTGAAAGCATGCTTTCGGCATGCCTTTTTCTCATTACTTTAGATATTCGTTTTTTTTATCCCTGCAGCCATGCTTGCTGGTTGTATTTTCTCAAGAATTTTTTTGCGGGTGTTCTGCAGTCTCCCTCAGTAAGACTATATTGTCTGCAAATCCCTGGCTCAAGTATTCTGTTTATCTGCAAGCCTCCGCTTTCCCAGTCAAGCATTGACAGCTCCGCTAATTTACCCTACTTTCATGTTAGATCTTTGATTAATCCCTTTGTTTTTTTTGTAAGTTTTCCAGTTTGTTTCTTTCATGATGCTTTTCTCACAGCTGCTGCAGGCTCTGTGATTGCTGTTTTTAGGTTGTCATTTGGCATGTCTACACTATCCTCGCTTTCGCCACCTACAAAAGCAAATCTGAGCCGTAGTACCTCAGAATTATTATACATGTTAATCTCCATAAAATATATAGGAGGATTGTTTGTTTTATGAGCTGCTAATAATTTTCATTGCACTAATTTGTACATTTTTGTGCTTTTGTACTTGTATGATACCACGTGGCTGTGCGTGTTGCTCCTTTATGTCCATAGACCTTTTACCAGTTTCCTGTCAGTGTGCTTAATCGGGGTGGACATTTAGGTCTATGTATGGGTGTGTGTGCACTCATATATTCAAGTTGACATCCTGTGTATAATTCTCGGCAGTATAATGTGCCTTATGTTGGTGTTTTGCAGCTATTTTGTTTCTTGCTATTTTCATAAAACAAGTGTCACTACTGTGTGTCTAAATATTTTGGCATGCTTGCATGATGTGCTGCACTAACCATTTTATTACAAGGTCAAAGAGGAAAGATTACTTACAGCCACTGAGCAATCCATGTGGGCCACACTTGTCCAGTATTTGCACTTTTCACGTGTGCGACTGTTTTGGGCAATTACAAGATGCGACAAGTGTGCACATTTTCAGTATGAACTTTGCTGATGCAAAGTGAAGCAATCTTGTGGTCTAATATTTACCCCGACATATATTTTGCTGGCTGCCGAGACTGAAATCTCATTTGGTCAGCCTACAGCACTCTGCTTGGAAAACAACATGCCATTACAACGTTAGTACGCATCCCATTTTATATGTTGCAACTACGAAGACACAGTTGATAGTGTGGTGATTGATCTGAGCGGGAAACTGCATAAGAGAAGTTGGTGTTAAGAGAAAAGCTCAAGTCGCTGTGCATTGTAAACAATGAACGGGTAATTAAGACAGTTCATCGTGAACACGTGAATAAATTATTTCCTTTTTTGTGTTAGTTATGGCTCGGCGATGATGATGATGATGTTTAGAGTTTTTTGGCGCAAGGCCAGCTGGGGCAAAGAGCGCCAAACAAAAGTATCTAAAATAAAATAGTGGCTACTAAAGCAAAAATAAAAATAAAATCAATTAACGGCAATGGTGATGGCTGGAGTATAGGGTCAGATTTGATTATGCGTGATAGGAGATGAGGATTAAAAACTTCATGTCTGACAAGTACTCAAACACACGTTTCACGGAAAACATGGCATCGTCACCTAGAAACAGCGATGGATGTGGTGGGATATGTTGTCTGTAGAGTGCTCTGAAGTGTTTGTGACCGTTGTGTGAAGTGCCTTGCATGTGATTAGTATGTGCACTACGGATAGGGCCTCTCCGCACCTGCTGCACTGTGGTCTAGAAGATCCCGTCAGCAGATACGAGTGCGTTGCATGGGTGTGCCCTATCTGCAGCCTACCCAAGGCGACTTCCGTGTGTCTGTTGTGTGAGTCAGATGTGTACCGTCCCAAGTGTGGCTTTATTACATGTAGTTTGTTGTATGTCTGTTTGTTCCAGTGTGTTCGCCATGTTCTGCGCAGGTGTTGTCTCTTGTGTGGCTTGAGGTCTGTGTAAGGTAGTGTTGTTATGTTTACTGTGTTTCGGAGTGCAGCATTGGCGGCCATTTCATCCGCCAGTTCATTTCCGCCGATGCCAGAGTGGCCTGGCACCCAACACACAGTCACCCCAAGTTTTGAAGAATATGCCAGCACAATTGATTTCAAGACAAGGTTAACTACATGGTTTTTCGAGGACTCGCCGGATGACAATGTACGGAGGACACTCAGCGAATCTATATAGATGATGGATTTAGGAATATGATGTTTAACTATGTGACTTACAACAAGAAAAATGCCATATGCTTCTGCCGTAAAAATACTTGTCTACATTTATTGTTCTATAGGCTTCAAAATTCGGCCCATGCGCCGCATAAGACACTGCAGTGAACGTTTTCGATGCATCGCTGAAAAACTCCGCAGCCTTGTATTTGTCCTGCACATACTTGATATGCTGCAAAATCCCACTTTTTGGTGTCCTGTTCGTATTGTATTTTAAGAAAGACAAATCACATGCAAGAGGACGAAGATGCCATGGTGCTACAAGATCAGTGATAGATGAATTGAATGTGTCTACAAAGGAGACCTCGTGAATAGTGACCTCGTCCCTTACTCTGAGCGAGAAGGGAACAGGAATGGATGGGCGATTTAAAAATAGCTTTGATGTGGATGTATCATTAAAAACGGGTTTAAAAGAATGGTTGTCCATTGATGAAATTTTAGAGGCATATAACAAGTCAACATAGGTTCGCTGGTGTGACAAGCGCCATTTGTCACACTCTGCGTAAAGGCTCTATACAGGGCTCGTACGAAATGCGCCACAAGAGAGGCGAAGCCCCAAGTGAAGCACTGGGTCGAGCATTTTAGGTGCTGTTTTAGTGGCTGACCCATACACAACACTCCCATAGTCAAATCTAGACCCCACTAGGCGTGTTAAAATAAGTAACAGGAGTTGCTTATCCGTTCCATACGACTGCTGGGACAAGATTTTAAGAATGTTGAGAGCCTTTAGACATTTATGTTTCAATTGTTTAATGTGAGGGATGAACGTAAGCCTTTCATCCAACACCACACCTAAAAACTTGTGTTCCTTCCTCACAGGAGTCCATACGCCATTAAAGATAATGTCTGGGTCCGGATTGATCCCACGCCTCCTGGAGAAGACAACACAGGTGCTTTTTTCTGGGTTAAGTTTAAAACCGTTCTTGTCTGCCCAGCTGGCAAGTGTTTTGACACCGAGCTGGACTTGACGCTCACAGATGGACATATTACATGATTTAAAAGATACCTGGATGTCGTCTACATACATTGAATAAGAAATTGTAAATGGCAATGCCTTCCCAACGGAGTTCATCTTAACTATGAACAGAGTGCAGCTTAGCACTTCACCTTGCGGAACGCCGTTTTCTTGCACATTAACTCTTGAGAGTGCGCTACCTACTCACACGTGAAACGTTCTTTCGGACAAATAACTAGCAAGGGTGTTGAGCATATGGGCCGAAACACCGAAAGACTTTACGTCACTGAGGATCCCGTAACGCCAAGCGGTGTCATAGGCCTTCTCAAGGTCAAAAAACACTGTTGTGCAAAACTGTTTGTGAATTAAAACGTCCTTTATGTATGATTCAAGGGCGACAAGTTGGTCATTTGTAGACCGCCCCGCCCTGAACCCTGCCTGGCAGTCCTCGAGAAGACCGTTGTACTCAAGGAAGTACACAAGTCTCCTGTTTATCATCTTCTCGAGGAGCTTGCGAAGGCAGCTTGTAAGGGCGATGGGCAGATAGCTAGCGGGAGAGGAAGGGTCCTTTCCTTCCGTCAGGAAAGCCACTACTATGGCCTCCCTCCAAGAGGGAGGAATGTGCCCCGAAAGCCATGTGTTGTTGTATAGATGTAGGAGTGTTTCAAGAGTGTCTGGGTGTAGGTGTTGTATCATGGTGTATGTGATTTTGTCTGCACCTGGAGCTGAAGGCTTACATGTGCTCAGAGAAACCTTCAGCTCATGAATTGAAAAAGGAGAATTGTAAGAAGTGTGCGACTTGTTATCACGCAGGGACTTCTTTTCCGCAGACGTCTTGTGCTTCATGAAAGTGTTTGTGTAATGTGATGAGCTGGACACGTGTTCGAAGTGTTGTGCAAGTGTGTTGGCCTGGTCTTCGAGTGTGTCCCCTGTTGTGCTAACCAGGGGCAGGCTGTGTGTCTGTTGTCCTTTCAGCTTGCGTATATGTGTTCAGACTTTGTGTGTATCAGTGTATGAGTTGATGGAAGTGAGGAAGGTGCGCCAACTCTCCCTTTTCGCCTCACGACGCACTCGCTTCCCAAAAGCCTTTGCCCGTTTAAAAAAAATGAGGTTATCTGACGTGGGGTACCGGCGAAGGACACCCCACGCCTTGTTCTGGGCCTCTCGCGCCCGCCTGCAGTCCTCGTTCCACCAGGGCCTCCTTGGGGTGCGGGACCCACTGGAGGCCTGGGGAATAGACTTTTCGGCGGCGTCCAGGATGTGCGCCGTGACGAGTTTGGCGGCTTCCTCTACGTGCAGGTGTTTTATAGATGTGTGGTGTAGTTGAGATGTTTGTGCGAATGTGCTCCAGTTTGCTTTTGATTCGTTAAACTTTTTATGGGAAGATGGACTGCTCGGGCCTATACCTATATACGTTAATGAAGTGGGGAATTGCTCACTACCCTATGGGTCGGGGCCCACACCACACTGAAGACATGGAAAGAGAACTGCGGAACCAATAGCCAAGTCAAGATGCGAGTATGTATTGTGTCCTAAGTTATGGTATGTAGGCTGTTTTTTGTTGAAAAGGCATGCTCCGGAGGATGTAAGAAACTTCTTTATCAGGCTACCTCGTGCATCCGTTCTGGAGGAGCCCCAAAGAGAGCTGTGCGCATTAAGGTCGCCTGTTAGTACGTATGGTTCGGGCAGCTGGTCAAGCAGTGCCTCGAAATCAGAGGTAAGAAGTGCAAAATCAGGAGAGATGTAAATGGAGCATACTGTTATCAACCTATTAAATATTATTGTACGGATCACTACAGCCTTGAGGACAGTGTTTAAAGAGAGAGGGTGGCATGCTAATGATTTCCGGGCGATAATGGCCACACCTCCTGAAGAGTGGGTGCAGCCAACCCTGTCCTTTCTGAATACCATGTACCTATTTAAGAAATTTGTTTAGAATTGAGGTAGGTTTCCTGGAGATACATGATACTTGGGTGACTGGCATGCAGAATCTCATACACATCGTCAAGATTTTTAAGGAGGCCTCTGCAGTTCCATTGGATGATGTTTTGTGTTCCCATTATTTAAATTTAAGAATGACTGGAGTGTGTGTGTTCGAGTGTGTTCATGTGTCGTCTTTCGGGGCCGTTACTCTTGGATTAGGCTTTTTAGGCCTTTCTACTGGCTTGGCCGTCGGAGGCCGCTCCTTGCGCTGCGGTGCAGGCAGGAACGCCGCGACGTCCATTTCGTCATCAGATGTCCCGGGGGTGCCCGACGGACCGGGCCCCCCGGACTTGGTCCCCCTTCGGGAGCCTTTCATTTGAGCCGTCACCGCCGCGGGCGTCGGGGAGGCCAGAAGTGGCACGGGCGGTGCGGTGACGGTGGGAGCCGATGCGGGGCCCCCGATGTCCATCCCCTCGACACCCTCCAACGCACTGGAGGACGGAGAGGAAGCGGCGGGAGCGGCACCGGTCCCAAGGGAAGAGGTTGGCACCACAACCGCTGCTGCCTCAGCAAGCACCGTGGTGGCAGGTCGGGCTGCCTGAGGCAACCCAGGGGGGGGGGGGGCGGGGCAGGGACCAGGTCAGACTCGCTGAACTGGGTCCCTGTGGAAACCAGACGCCGCTCTGCCCCCGGCGAGCTGCGTTGGCGTACCTCCCCAGGGGGAAAGAGGCAAACCTCTTCCTCGCCTCTGGGAAGGTGCTGTTCTCAGTTACCTTGATGTTCATTATCTTTTTTTTCGGTTTGAAATTTTTCGCACTTGCGGGAGTAGGCTGCATGCGCCCAACCGCAGTTCACACAAGAGAGGGTGTCGGATGAACAGTTGTCGCTCGGATGGTCATGCGACACGCATTTTGCACACGTCGTTCGGCCACGGCAAGAGTTTGTACCGTGCCCGAACCGCTGGCACTTAAAACAGCGCCGCGGGCTCGAAATGTAGGCACGGATGGAGCAACGGATAAAACCGGCATTTTTGTGTTGTGGAAGAACTGCGCGGTGAAACGTCAAGATAATGTGCTTGGTGGGAATCTCCTTGTCGTCTCTGCGGATAGTGATGCGTCTCACGGCAGTGACGCCCTGATCCTTGAAGCCGGCAAGGAGATCCGCATTCGTTTCGTTCAAGAGATCCGTCTCGGATATCACACCTTGCGAGCTGTTGAGGCTCCGATGGGGTGTTACCCTGATGTCTAGATCACCCAGTCTAGTCTGAGCTAGAAGCTTCGTTGACTGCTGTTTGTCATTTACCTCGATTAGTAGTTCACCAGACCTTTGTTTTTTGGACTTATATGTTTTTCCTATTATGGCTTCAAGAGATTTTGCGATCAAGAAGACTGACTGCGATACAAGAGGTTGGGGTGGATTGAGCGATTCCATTACAAGAAATCGAGAAAAATTGTCCGGTTCAGGAAATGTTAAAGATGGCAATGAAGGAAAAGATACTTCGGTGCGGCCCCTTTTCAGGGACCGATCACGTTTGGGGGAGGGGGGTGTTTTGTAAGTACCATTGAGCATACTATAAAAGCAGGGAGACTGGGGTACTTTCTTCTTTGACCTTACCCTAGTAGTCAAAGAGGTCCCGGAGCTCCCTGCCTGGTAGACAGGCAAGGAGCCCATCGGCCGGAGCTTGACCAAGGCTCCGATGGCCACCGTTTACGGCTTCTACCCTTCACCTTTAAACACGTCGCCACGGTTGGACACGGCTTACGTTGGGAGCTCGGGGTCCACGGTGTCGCTGCTCACCGTCACCATGAATGCTCAAGGTGCCCCGTGCGGGGAGTTATGGCTCGGGTTCTGCAGGCTGAAAAAGTATGGGTTTGGTTTCAGTTCAAGCAAAAATATCAGTTTGGTTCCAGTTCGACACCCTGCTTCATGTATGTAT
The DNA here is from genome assembly GCF_048455015.1 of Haemaphysalis longicornis. Taxonomy (NCBI): domain Eukaryota; kingdom Metazoa; phylum Arthropoda; class Arachnida; order Ixodida; family Ixodidae; genus Haemaphysalis; species Haemaphysalis longicornis. Next base: position 216,378,852 of record NW_027526335.1, read on the forward strand.
ATAAGTGCATGTTTATATACATATATATACGTGTGTATCATTTGGCCTGGATGGAAGGATGGCCACTGGTTCACTAATGAGTTATAAAGTGAAACTTGTGGGAAGCTTCAAAATTAGGAATTTTTAATTTTAAGAATTTATTGTAACATGGTGGTATGCATTTAGTATATTTGTTTAAATATGGTTCATATGGAGTATTAAAGAATGTCTTAAGTTCAAATATTGTGGATTCGTGTACAAGGAATACTGTATGAGCCGTGAATGCATGTATGATGGCAAACAGAAGTTCTGTGCAGCTGGCTTAGAATTCAAATGACCCTTTTGGCCCTGGTGTCAGTTGGCGCGCGCCGCCTCATAAAAGTTCCTCTAGCACAAAGAAAACGGTGCGAAAAGTGCTAGTTTTTTGGGGACTTGTACTTCAAGGATGACTATCGCGATTCCTACATTTTACCTGAGCTGGATGCTACGAGACGAAGACGCTCGAGCGAATATAAAATTTCGACACGAGGTTGGAAACAAACAGAAGTCCTATACTTTATTCCCAATAAACTTGCAAATCTCTAATTTTTCGTTTGTTGGTTCATGTGGTCATAAAATGTAGGAAAACGTGAAAAAATTATTTTCTGCTCTACATAACATTTTAAATTGTCAATGTCCTAATTAATTGCTTCATAATTAGGTCAGTAATTACATGCACTACTACCTTCATTTCTCGTTTGTGGGCTTATGGAAGCTGTAAAATTCAAAGCAAACACAGAAAACATATTTGTACGTGAAAAAACACATCAGGGCGGAAAGGGTTAAAGTTCTGAGTTTCTATGGAGAACTAACTGTAGAAATCCTATAGTATTTTTGGAAGCTTTGATGGTTTGCAAGCCTAATGAACTCTTGTGGTGAAGTCACAACAAATACTCTATAGAGTCTTTATAGAGGCTTTGATGTGTAAAGCTTACTGAACTCTTTTGGCGAAGTCACAACAAAAACTCTACAGAGCCTTTATAGAGGCCTTGATGAGTTCAAGCTTAATGAACTCTTATGGCGAAGTGACAACAAAAACTCTACAGAGTCTCTATAGAGGCCTTGAGTTGTTTAAGTTCACAGAGCTTCTATGTATAGATGACTGTATAAATTCTACAGAATGTTCATAGAGGATTTCAAGAGTTTGCGCTTAATGAAGTTTTGTGAAGATGTCACTAAAAAAATTTATAGAATTCTTGTGGAGGCAACTCTATAAGTTATGAGTTCCTGATGAGTTTCTGCCGTGTTTCTTGTGACTCCATAAAATCTCCATAGAAAGACCCCAAAAATTCGCAATCCATTTTTGTGAGGGACGGGAAAGAAGTTTAACAGTGACCACGTGCAACTTCCCTTGAAATATAGGCAAATCCATTCGGCCAATTCCTAGCCTAGTACAGCCCTTTCACGGTGCTATTTTAGGGCAGTTGAAATGAGCAGAAAGCATGCTGTTATCGTAATGTAATGCCGGCACGGGAAAAACACATTCAGGCGCCTCGCAGGCGTCGTCAACCCCAACCCCACCCGGGGAGATTTCACGACGCCTGCGAAACGCCAGCCATTTTATTAAAAGTGGGACCATTCGCGCATTCATTCATTTTGATCCGTTTTTCTTTTTTCATCAATTGCTATCTTTCTCTGACCAGTCACGCCGTGTCGAGCAACGGACAAGAGTTCCTCGCTGAGTAGTCGCACTGTGCAAAGCAAGAGAACAAATGTTATTGCAGAGCAAATATTGCCAGCGTCGCAATAATTTAAACTGGTGCACAACCCCAGAACACCAAACGGCTACACAGCACGCTACTGATGGGGCATCGAACTGTAATAATAACAAGCGAACACTTACGAGCGTGTTGTCGGTGATCGCGGTCAGTACCGCGACGGCTCCAAACAGCTCCGCATGACTACCTGTTTCGAGCACGACTTTTTTCGAGCGATCTCCAAAGTTGCGTCTATTAATAGTGATTATTAATTATCGATGGCTCTGGCAAGTCAGTGAGCAGAAGCGGCCTGACCAATTAAAATCAATGCAGACTGCTCTCGCTCCATGATGTGAACGGGCGTGAGGTAGCGGCTTGGAGTTCCGTCCTGACGGAACTAAATTTATTCCGGTCATCTGTATACTTATCAACAATGATTAATAATTAAGTGACTTAGCCTACTTAATGAGCGATAGCTCTTTGGCTTGTTGGGTAAAAATCCGTGAGTTAAGTTCTGTCCAGAGGAAATGCAATCTCGCGGTGAGAGCAGTCTATTCATTTTTACCAACCCGGTCGAACCGCTTCCGCTCAGGTACTCGCCAGAATTGCTGTTAATGAGTAGTCTTTATTAATAATACAGGTGATCGGACTAATTCTAGCTGTATCCGGACGGAACTTAAAGTTGCTACCGCACGCTCTTTTCACAATGCGTTGCTAGAGCAGCGCAACTGTGGCTGTTAACTGCTAGTCACTGTTAACTACTACCAAAAACAAATAATCTGTCGTGACTTACAGCTCCGGCTACGTCGGCTGTGACAACAGTGAGTGGTTGCGGTTCTGGCGATCTATTAAAAATCTGGACTGATTGCTCCCAACGCCTATACTGCCAATTAATGCGTGCATCAAAAGTGAAGCAAAAAAGAAAAAAAAACGTGTAAAGCCTAAACACTCGCATACACACAAAAAGGTCGGGGTTCGAATCTCCGTGAATGTCATTGTCAGTTCTTTCCTAGTTCTTGTCTATTATCCGCGAAAACTTGATTCAGTGTGCTTGGAATAATTCACTTTTTGTAATTATTTCCTGGTCTTAAGGCCATGCAAAAGTCAAATGCATAACCTCACACTGACAGTCAGAACAACATGCATGCTCCCTTGAAACAGTACATTACGTGCTTATTTGTAGATTTGCAGCAAATTTGTATTTGTAGCAAATAAGTCATATATACTGCATATTTTTGCTAAGGCCCGCTTTTAGTCTACATAAGAGCCACACACTCCTTCAGTGGGTGCCTCGACAGGGCCTGTTTCTTGCAGTGGGGTGTTGGGCTGAAACTTGCCAGCACTGGGCACTTTTCTTCACCGAATGTGGAAAAGAGGGGAATATTTGGGGGAAGACTCAAATAGTGTATTTGGCAAACTACTGCATTACTGTAGTTTATTTGGCAGACTATTGCATTTCTGGTTTTACATTTTAGCTCAGTCTAAGAGTTTCTTGCTTGGTTATTTATCAAACTAGTGCTGCTCACAAGTGATGGGCTTTGCCAGATTTCTTAATTGTGGGTTCCACTCATGCAAGTTCACTGTAGCAGATAAAGCAGTGGTTTCTGCCGACTATTGCATGATGTCTTGAGCATTACCGGGCAGGGGATTCCATTTCATATACCCAACAGAACCGGGAAAAGGTGCAAGTTACCACTTCGCATGAGTGCACTACAATTGCTGGATTTCCTGTTCTTTGCTTCAGTTTGTGGCAGCCAGCCCGTTTCAAGCCCTAGTTCACTAAGCTGCAGCTTAGCCTGGTGGTTTTACTCGTTAGTTATAATTAACTTGAATTGGAATCGCATGCATATTGGCATTTAATCTTTTCTTATACTATCGCATGCATTCACATGAACACTTTCTTGTTTATTTGTTTATTCAGATGGGTCACATCAGCACGTACTGCTGCAACCGGTGCCAGCAAAGGGCACCATCTGTGGCAGCAATCTTTCGTCATTTGTACACGTGGCACAGAGAAGAGGGCAACTGGCAGTGTACCATAGATGGGTGCTCAAAAATATATGTTGTACAGGTCCTTCCGAGCGCGCATAAACCGTTGCCACAAGCACGTCTTCAGTTTAAGCACCAAGGAGACTGTGCCGCGAGCTGAGCCGCCTCTGGCTGGGCTCCCTTCCCACGACAGCCAGGACACAACGGAGGGAGAACTAAAGAGTGAGCCCGACGTGCCTGGTAATGAAGAGGATGGCACAGCTACTGCACCAAGTGATCAGTGTTTTGAGCACCCTTCTTTCCTCTTGATCAGGTGGCAGGAAGGCAGATAGTTGCCTGAGAAGACGATCAGTGAGATTGCGAATGATGTGATCATGTTTACTACTGAGCACAAGCAAGCACTGTGTTCAGTAGACTTGTCGAAACTGAACCAGTCCAGGACAAGAAGAGGGAGGGAAAACCACTGGAAGACTTTGCATGGTTTTGTCTCCCCTCGCCCAGTGGCGTGCTCAGACCGGGCATGGGAGATATTTCAGTACGTACCAATTTTGGAAACAATAAGAGCAGTGTCACAGGTGCGCAACCTTTTTGAGTGAGAAGAAAAAGGAACTCAGTGCTTCTCGAGTATGTAAAAGATAGTGCGTGCTTTCGCCAGCACACTGGTTTTATGAACGCGGACAAAAAGAAGTTTTTGGCTCTTCGACTTTATTTTGATGAATTTGAGGTCTGCAATCCGCTTGGAAGTAAAGGCGGCAAGTATAAAATTCTGGCTGGCAACTTGACTATCTTGAATGGTTCGCCAAAGTGTAGGTCGAAGCTTAGCGACAAATGCCTTGTCCTTCTAGCAAATGGCTCATTTGTAAAAAAATTTGTTTTGCAAGAGATCATGAAGCCACTGCTGGCAGATCTCTATGAGCTAGAAGTAAATGGAGTTGCGTTAGGTGAAAAAATTGCGAAAGGCTCACTCCTGTATCTCTCAGGTGACAACATGTCAAGTCACGAGATTGGGGCATTTCGTACATGCTTTTCTTCTGGCCCTATTTGCGGTTTCTGTATGGCAACTCGCGGTGACATTCGTAAAAAATGGAATGAAAAGGAATTTGTCTTGCGAACAAAGGACGCACATATGCGCCATGCACAACTTGTAGCAACAGACTCGAGGTTGTCAAGCATTTATGGTGTCACGGGAAAAAGCTGTCTCAGCAAGGTTGACTCATTTGATGTGGCCCAAGGTCTCCCACCTGACATCTTGCATGACATTTTTGAGGGGGTCATTCCTTTCGTAATGAAGCGTGTGATCAGATGCTTGGTCACTGGTGATGTATTCACACTTGCCCAGCTAAATGAGAGACTTGCCACATTTCCTTTCCAGACTTCCCCCCGTTCTGGAACAAAAGTTCCAGAACGTTCCAGAAGTCTGGAACAAAAGTTCCAGACTTCCTCCCGTCACGCGAAAGTGTGTGTTTGGGAAAGTAATGCTTAATGTGTCTGCTTCTGGAAAGCTGTGCTTTTTCCGCTTTTTCTCTCTCCTAATCGGGTATTATGTGCCTAGAGACAACAAGGCATACAAGGTTTACCTTGCATTACGGTCTGTGATAGACATAGTTGTCACACCAAAAGTGTACCCTGATGCAGTCGCATACCTGAAAGTCCTCATTTAAGACTTCTATCGTGGATTTACGAAGACCTTTCCACTTGAGAAGATCTTTTCTAAGATGCACTTCCTTGTGCACTACCCTCGACTGCTGCTCTTGCATGGCCCTCTTGTGAAACTTTCATGCATGCGCTTTGAGGCCAAGCATCAGTACTTTAAATCTCTTGCCCAGAAAACCCGGAATTTGAGGAACATTTGTGCAATGCTGAGTCGCCGTCACCAGATGCACTTCTTGTATTCCCTAGCACAACCTGGTGAAGAGATGCTCTTTGCAGGTAGTAAAACCGTGGACCAGAGCTCGTTGCCTGATATTTTGAGAGACCGCGTTCAAGACCTGGACCTGGCAGATAAAAGTGTACAGGCTGTTGCTTGCCTTACTCTGTCCGAAAGGAAACTAGAGTTGGCTGGTGTAGTTCCCTTAGTTGTGCGTGAAGATGACCTTCCTCGATTTGCACAAATACAGCTAATGGCAATCTGTGACTCGAAGCTGTTTATTGTTGCTTCTATTCTGAGCACGAAATGCTTTAATGAGCACTTCCACTCTTTCGTTGGGGAGCACACGAAGCGCAGTGTTATAATTGAGGAAGTGAGCCACCAGGCAGAGTCTTTTGACTTCCTGTTCTTGTACAAATGTACAAGGTCTTTGTATGTCAGCCCACGCTACACATTTTTTACAGACCCTGAACTCTCATGCCTGTAAAATGTTGTTTATGCTGATGTTTGCTAGCATATCTTTGTGGCAATTTACATATGCTTCAATTCTAAAATCCACGCTTTCAAATTGTTGCTGTATATTTGGTTGGCTTTCTGTATTAGCTTCATTCAGTAATGGCATATTCAGTTTATTGTTTGGAGCGCTTCAATTTTCCTGTAGTTCTATTGTCTTCATTTTACAAGTTTGTTTCAGGCTGTTTGTTCTGGCAGTTTGTGACTGCTCTAACCTTGGTGTGTATATATGAAATGTCGGGCTCTTCCTGATTTGGTATGTTAGCTTGTTTGGTTGTAACTCGTGTGTAATAACTCTTTAATTAATGATGTTTTTTCGTGGCCTCATTTCTCAAACACCCATTATGCTGAACTCATTTGCCTCACATGAACCAACTTGTATGGTATACTGCCATGTTCAAGTAGTCTACGCTACATCACAGTAGAAAATGATGATATCACATTTAGCTATTACAATTAAGGCTGAAATCCTCAGGAATGTAGTCATTGGTAACGACCAAAAGGTGGCCTATACCTTTTTCTTTGTAAGAGCTTAAGAAAACGGTATGGTCAACCTAACGACATCCATCTTGTTAGCATCTATAAATGACAAGCCCAAAACCTGGTGCACCCACAAATGTCGACGAGCTTTGCATTCACAGCATGATTCTCTAAAATGCAAAACCGTTAAGATTTAGACTTTACTTTGGGAAAATAAGCAGAAACACCCAATGAGAGCACCTTTTCTTAATTTTATGAATCTGCAATTGGTGAATTGATTCATTTAGGAAGTTAATGCAGGTAAAATTTTAATTGACGTCTAGCCCTGTGTGTATATATGTTGTTGGTTTTTTTGACTGCGGTATGCTTGTGCGCAGTGATTTGGTTGATTGATTGGTTATGACATTTAACGTGCTGACGCTACACAAACGATGGGGTGCGTTGTAGTGGAGGGCTCCAGATTATTTTTGACCACCTGAGGATCTTTAATGCGCTCAAATATAGAGCTCACGGGCGTTTTCGCCTTTCACCTCCATTAGACAATCGGCCACCGGGGCCAGGTAACAGACTCGTTTGTTTGCACTTCGCATTTCAAAGGATCCTATTGTAATTGGGGGTGAGTGTGAAATGTGTTGAAACTATTTTGCCCTGGCCGGATGTTTTGATGCGTCAATATATTTTTGTGCCTCATGCCAGTCGGCAATTGTGACATCAGCGTACTCTTCTGAAAAAAAAATTCTGGCCAACTTTGTGTGCTTATCGCCTGACATTACACTTGCTTTGACTGGGTAGCCAAAAGTAGTCAGCTGGGCGTAGAACTTTACTGAACATTAACAATTGCTACGTGTGTGGCCACAGGCATGCAATGTTGTCAGCGTTGTGACACGCCAGTAAGTGAAAATAATGAGTTATGCCAATTTAAAACTTTATTTGCATTTTCTGTGGTTGAAACAGAGTAAATTAACATTACTGCATCGTCATTTCTAGACAGTACTGACCAAATGGAACAATAAATACAAATACAAACATTATTAAACAACGATTGTGCTTGATAGAAAATAAATACCAAGGATATTTTCTGTTTAGCACTGACCGCGTTTGGCAGGTATTCCAAGTTGGACATGAATGCATAACCATTTTTCCAGGAATTATCTAGGGTAAGGTCATCTCTGCATTGTTGCATTGTTACACAGGGCCACTTCAACGAAGGGGACATGTTTTTATGCCGTGGTGAAGCTGGAAGAAATGTTCGCGAAAACGTACAAGAAAAGCAACGAGGCGCTGTGGCCCTCCCGTCAATTGCGGCGGCGCTCGCACAGTGATTGGCAGAGGGCATGTTGATGGGACCACCTTCCCAAAACTTAGCGGGATAGCATCGTACGTTACATCGTACGTTACACCGCACGCTGGAAATACGCTCGCCGGAGAAGCATATGCATTCTTCGGCTGCGCCCGAATCGCCTCGAACGGCCGTGCACGATACGGTCGGACTTGTACGTTGCCAGCCCGGTTGGACGAAATGATCGGCATTCGTTGTTGGCTTTCATGTAGCGGGATACCAGGAAGCTTTGTACTTGGGACCGTTACGCAGACTAAACGCATTTGTGGCCGTTTTTATTTCGTTTGTTGGGGCTTACCGATGGCTGGCACAAGCACCTACTGCGCTGGTCCAACGCGCGCCCATGCAGGTTACGCATCCAATCGGTTCGGCGGAGTGTAAATAGAAATGCGCCTTCCAGAAATTGTTTTAGTTTCGTACCTGCTGCCGGTATTCCAGACAGACAGATAATTTGCACACACGTTCGGCACTTGCAGCAGTGAACTGACAGCCATTTTGTAATCTAAGCGGGTGGGAGTTTTGGCTCACTCCCATTAGAACAATCTCGCAGTATTCGCATTTATAAACTCCCACATGGGGACGCAGTAAGTCGTGAAAAACGCGCTAAGTTACCACGGCTCTTGGCTATCGGAGTTTATCCGTAGTATCACTTCCAAAATACTGCCACGCATCGGAGGAAGCCTTTTGCTATGAGGAGTTTAAAAGAAGTAGTGGAGGGATTAAACACCCATTCCGGCTCATTTGCGTTCTGTGTAGGCATATCTAGCTTTAAGGAACTACACTGTATACGAGCAAGGTAAGAATGCTACGCATAAGCAGACAACGCTCTGAGTTGCTGCTGTTAGCTCCGTTACCGTCTGTTTTCATAGATGGCGTAACGACATCGCTAAGGAACCACTATCCGCACACTTTTTTTTTCCGGATGTGCGCCTGGCTCATTGTTACGCTTCCTATTATTCGTGTCATAAAATATTGGGAATGTCTCGACAGGAAGATCCACGTAAGTAGCGCTGTCGCTGATGCCACTTGACCAGTGTCATATAAGACAAGCCGAACGCGTTCGAGGATTGCGCAGAGTCGGCAGGCCTATTGGGCACTGTACGGAGTAGTGCTTTTATGTTTACGTCTTGGTTCGTAAATTTCATTGCTTAGGCCAACATTCTTACTGCCATGGAAAGAACGTGCTCTACATTTTGGCGCTAATATATAGCTCTGCAAACTCATCCATCTTTATTCTGTTTATTTGCGTTGCATTTTGCGGCCTCGCACAATCGCAACGAACTGCCCCCTTAAAACACCATGGGTCCAATTGGTAAAAGTGGTTGAGGTATCGCTTGGTGAATGAATGAATAGAGAGTTTTAGCTAGCCGTTTCCGACGGTCCGCTCCGGTATCGGCGGCACGCTCAGCCCAACAGGAGCCAATGCCGTTCGCGGCCAAGTGCGGCACGCATTCGCAATGGAGCTCCCGCTTGCTATCGGAGCGGAGCGCACCTTGAAGAACGGTCAGCTAAAACTGCTAATTTTCTTTATTTAAAGGAGGCACAAAGCCATTTGGGGGGAAGGAGTTAATAGGAGGGGTTGAAGGGGGATACCACTAAAGTTCATTGTGGGATCATAGGTCCTTGCGTGGGCGTCTTCGTTCTTCTTAGCGATGTCCAGTTTTGGTCATCCTCCGTTTTCCTCATTATACAGCTAATTTTCGTGACGTTTGCGTTACAAAGGGTGGCAGTGTTATGCTAACGAGGCAATCTTTGGAATTAACCAAACTTGCATTTTGTATTCCTGGTCCCTTTTATTTCGAAAAATATTTCATCTACGCATACACAACCTTCAATATTAACACATTACGAATACCTGCTGAATGCACTTGGGGCATGATGGCGCTGTGGATCTTGAAAGTGGGCTCATAACATGGAATTAGCGTGGGTGGATAACAAAGGTAAATAAGGTTAAAGACGTTTTTCTAATAACAGGAACAGCCTGACCAATTTCAAATATTTTTTCGGTGGCACGGGAGTTTTCCAAGCGCAAATAATATTCGGGGACGACAGCAGCTTTTCAGGCTAAGGCCAAAACAGAGAACGCGGTGTGTTTAGATTCATGCCTAGAATAATTGGGCCTCGGTGTCCAGCTATATTTCAGAGACCTGCACTGCGGAACAGTTACAACCGAATTACGTTAAAAAAGGTATCAATACATGCTTTTACGTCAAACCGGCTGCTGGTACAGGGTAGAATTCATGCTGAACGTGTCGTTACTCGGTAGGCTAAAAGTCAGGCATTGTACCCAAGAAGTACCTTACTGAATGGCCAGCAAATGTTCCGCGAAGTGCTTTATGGCACAAAGAGTATGAACTGGTGAAATTCAGGAAAGCGCGGTCTCATGTGCAAGACTTGAAAAGCGACGGCGTTTTAGTTGAGCATTGCCGGAAAAATAGTTAATTTTTATGTCATTGTTTATTTACATAGTTGAGGTGGGAGTAATCGTCGTCTTGTGCATCGAAGAGGTCAGCATCTTCTTTCAGCGAGTGGTGGATGAAAAGTCATATCACCATTGCAGACTTCTGTCCGCTCAAGTGGCGAAGCTTTCACTAAGTCGCGCAAGGCGACTTAGCAGGATTGGCCTTAGCAGGCGAAGCTGCACGAATTTTATTATACGGTAGCACTGACAGATACATCACCACGAATTTTTACAAGTTCAAAATTGTTTATTGACATGGTCGTTGTTGCTTAGCACTGTGCTAGATGCCGTAATCGCCACACACATCAAAATCGTCGTGTTGCTTATATCAATTATTACGTGCAGGGTAGAGTTTGACGACAAAGCTGCAGTTTTTAAAGCAACGCTCTACTACTTTCGTTCAGGGGTTTCGCGGAGGGTGCGCAAGGTACCTCTTTGACCTGAGAAACACAACAGCGATAATACCCTCACTGTGGATCGCACGATTCACTGGTCCCGCTATCGGCGCAGTGCACAAGGCCATGTTTTAAGTCGTTTTGTTCGCGTACCGGCGGTGGCCGCGACGGGAGCGGCCAGTATGCTCATCGGAATCCGACCGCATCCGCAGCCTCCCACGCATGCGCCGTTGAGTCGTCTCGGACTAGGTGCCTCATGGTGCGCCGCGTTCGCCGAGAGTGGAAGCGGGGCCGGGCATCCTCCTGTGAGCGTTGTATGGACCGAACCGCTTTGAGCCGTGGTCGGCAACATAGCTACAACAAATGTTATCCAAGAAAAACCAGAACTTAGACTAAGCCAATGTTTTTCTTTGCATATCCAAGATTAGATGAGATACACCGCAACAGTTTTTTTTGCTTAAGCCACTCCTTGACCCGGGGACCTACCGGTCGCCGCGGGTCATGCGCTGTCGAGTGCTAGGTATTTTCTCGCTCTTCGTTGCTTTTGCCATTTGTATGGGTAAGGCTACTGCGCGTACTGAGGACGCAGGAAGGTTGATGATGGTTGGGATTTTTATGGCGCATGGACGACTAAGGGAAAAGAACGCCAATGAAAAGTTATGTTATCAGAATAAAGTGGTAGGAAACGCAAAACATTAAGCTAAAATATATGTGAAATGACATAAAAGACAATGTAGATGACTGGTGCAAAGGGCCAGGGTGTCAGCATGCATGGTAAGTGATGAGGTGTAAAAACTGAATATCGCTAAGAAACTTAAAAATACGCTTGTGAGTAATTATGGGGTCGTCCCCGAAACAGTGCGATGTGTGGAGCGGAATGTGTTGTCTGTATAGTTGTGCGAAGTGCGAGTGTCGCGTTGTTTCTAGAGGATGTGGATCACCGATAGGGCCTCTCCACACCTGCTGCACAGAGGTCTTGGAGATCCAGTGAGCAGGTGCGAGTGCATTGCGTGTGTGTGCCCTATCCGTAATCTAGCCAAGGCGACTTCTGTGTATCTGTTGCGTGTGTTGGTGGTGCATGGTCCCAAGTGTGGTTTTATTACGTTTAACTTGTCTGTTTGTTCAGTCCAGTGTGTTTGCCATGTTTTGCGAAGTTGTTGTCCGATGTGTGGCTTCACGCCGGTGCAGTGTAATGTGGTTATGTCTACTGTATTCAACAGTGTAGCAGCATCAGCCATTTGATCTGCCGGTTCGTTCCCGGCTATAGCACAGTGGCCAGGGACCCAGCAAATGACCAGTTCAAATTTGTGGACATACACAGACATAATACTCTTGATGATCAGATTTACAACGTGATTTTTTGAAGACTTTGTTGGCGACAATGCCCGCACAACACTGAGGGAATATGTATAGATAATGAATTGTGGGATGTCGCTTTGAAGTATATGATTAACAACAAGAAGTACACCGTAAGCCTGTGCCCTAAAGATACTAGTATTACTATTCAAAATTCTAGAGTCATTAACGCCGGGCCCATGCGCCGCGCGGGGACACAGAGACGGCTGTTTTAGAGGCGTCCGTATAAAATTCAGAACAGTGATACTCCTGCTGCAAATACAAGAAGTGCTGCAGAATCGCACATTTGGAAGCTCCGTTTTTATCTACATGCGTGAAAGATGTGTCGCATGATACAAGGCGGAGATGCCATGCTGCTATAAAATCTGTTACAGAAGTTTGGATGGTGTCTACAAAGGAGACAGCAAGATGTGACGCTTCCTCTAAGAGAATTCTGTAAGAGAACGCCGCAGAGAACGATGGTCGATTTAGGAGGAGTTCAGTCACAGATGTATCATAAAAAACTGCTTTAAAAGCATGGTGAGGCATGGATAAAATTTTAACAGCATAAAGGAAATCTGTATATGCTCGCTGACGTTGTAGGTTAGACTTATTACACTCCACATAGAGTGTTCCGACCAGGCTCGTGCGGAAGGCGCGACATGCCAGGCAGAGCCCCTGATAAAGCACAGGGTCCAGCATTCTGAGGGATGTTTTAATGGCTGACCCATAGACAACGGTAGCATAGTCAATCCTGAACCTATTAGGCTGGCAAAAACATGTAGAAGAATTTCTTTGTCAGCAACAAAAGAAATGAGTGAGTGAACCTTCAGGATAGTCATTGTTTTAAATGCAGAGCATTTCTTTAACTCGCACTGTCACCCGTCGTCCCTCGGCGTTGTCCGCTCTCAGCAACAGGTGCGGGCGCGCATGCGCGTGCTCCGGCGCTGAAAGAGGAGTTGCAGCAGCAGGTGATACCTCCTCTCCCTCTACTGCGCGCGCTAGGGCAGCGGCGAAGCGTCAGCGTCGAGCGGCCGATCCCGAGCGTCGAGAACGAGAGGCCGCCGCCAGTCGTCAGCGTCGAGCTGCGGATCCATCGAATCGAGAGCGAGACACGGCTTCGAAACGTTAGCGGCGAGCGGCGGACCCCACGTTACGAGAACGAGATGCCGCGGTCCGCCTTAGTCCACGTAGTCCATGACGTAGTCCACGACGTACGCCGCGCACGCGTAGTGGTCGAGGATGATCTGCAGGTCCATGTTGGAGTCGAGAACCCTGCCGATCCACGGGTTGAGCGCGTTCACGCGCTTCTCGGCGGGGGTCCTGGCGTGAAGCACGCACGGACGCGACGCGCCAGCGCGCAGAATCTCCGAGTACTTCTCCCCGGACCGCACGTCGAAGGCGCGCAGGAACTCGTCCAAGCTCGTAAACTCCCCGTGCTCCAACGCCTCGTGCATTTCGTCTTACTTGGCCTTCAAGCGCCGTCAACGCACCCGTACGACAACAACAACTACCACCGCCAACTACCACAACCTACGCCACGTGACCACCCCCAATCCTCTGCATTTACTCGTGTCCCTCGCGCGGGGGCATGCGACGGGGGCACTTTTTTTAAGCATTTATGTTTTAGTTTTTTTATGTGTGGCATGAATGTGAGCTTCTCGTCAGAGATTATACCAAAAAACTTGTGTTTCTTTTTGACAGGAATCGAGACACCATTGAGTTGAATGTCTGGATCCGGCCTGTTGCCACGCCTCTTGGAAAACAAAGCACAAGCGAGCTTTCCTAGATTGAATTTAAAAACATTGCTATCAGCCCAGCCGGCTAGTTTGTTAACACCAAGCTGGACTTGGCACTCACAGACAGTCAAGTTACAGGACTGAAAGGAGATTTAAACGTCGTCTACATAGTTTGAACAGGAAATCGACGGTGGCAGAACCTTCCTAAGGAAATACATTTTTACAATAAAAAGGGTGCAGCTTAAAACTCCATTTTGCGGCACTCCATTTTCCTGCACATGAACCCTAGACAGCACAGTTGCAACTCGCACGCGAAACGTTCTATCAGACATGTACCTGGCAAGCGTGTTCATCCTATTACCCGACATGCCAAATGACTTCAAATCGCTGAGGATACCATACCTCCAAGCAGTATCGGACGCCTTTTCAAGATCAATAAATGCATACAATACTGCTTTTGGAGGAAAGCATCTTTTATATACGCCTCTTGCAACGAGTTGATCGTTGGTAGACCGCCCCGCCCTGATGCCTGCCTGGCAGCTCTCGAGGAGACCATTGTACCGTCCAATCTCGATACAACGAATTTCAAGAGACCGCTAAAAATACGTCGTTATTTTGAATAATTGTTATAGTGAAAAAATAAAAATCCGCGGTAAAAATTGCGAACGTAACAAAAGCTTCCGGCAACATTTACTAGGAACACGTGCACAATCGCATTACCCTCTAACGCGAGTCTGGATGGACGTTTATTTGAAGAAATTGGTGATATTTGCCTGACGTGTGCCACTCAACTGCTGCAAGACGAACGATTCGAAGCTGTCCACAATCTTGTGCACTGCCTCGGTGGCATTGGTGCACCTGCTTAGAAAAGGGCGCATTTGTTATACGCACTGAAAAGCATCCGCGTTAGACACGGCTTTCGCCTTGGCATGCAGGCGCTGTCTCAGCGTCGTCCTCGTCGCTGGTTCCGTCATCGCGACGAACGGTGTTGACGGTGTGTTCAGTCGTCAGTTCAGCAGACCTGCATGCTTCAGCGTCGCACTGCACGTAATCTTCAAAGGTGACCACAGCGTCCACGGTGAGCTTTTCTGCGACGCCATCCCATGCGTAGCATTCTTCACTGAATTCTCGCCACGACTGGCTAGCATGGTGGCGAGACCCCGCAAGCGCAGGCGATGGTGATACAGCACACGCGAATTTAGTATGCTGATGATGATATTTGTAGGTGCCGACCATTACTCGTCGTTCACACCAACACGAGTAATTTCGTACAGTCGGAATTCGTTAGTTTGAAGTGTTGTTTTACAAGAGGATGATAAAATTCGATACGTTATTATGAAATAATCGGGGAATTATTTTTACCTAGAAATATTTGGGAATTTGGTAGGCGGTTTTCAAAATGTTCGTTAATCTGAAAAAAAAAATGTTATTCTGAGGTTCGTAATAACTGGATTTGACTGTACTCTAAGTAGTACACGAGTCTCTTGTTTATAATCTTCTCGAAGAGCTTACACAGGCAGCTTGTCAGGGCAATGGGGCGATAACTGGCAGGAGAGGAAGGGTCCTTCCCTTCATTTAGGAAAGCCACTACCATGGCCTCCCTCCCAGAGCGTAGAATGTGCCCCGAAAGACATATTATGTTGTATACGTGTAGGAAAGTTTCAAGGGTGTCTGAGTGTAAGTGTTAAATCATGGTGCATGTAACCTAATCCGCACCTGGAGCTGAAGGTTTTTATTTGGTGAGAGCAGCCTTCTGCTCATGAATTGAAAATGAAGAATTGTAGGAAGTTTGCGACTTGCTCCTATCACACAGGGACTTCTTTTCTGCAGATGTTTTGTGTTTCATGAAAGTGTTTGTGTAGTGTGCTGAACTGGACATGTGTTCGAAGTGTTGTGCAAGTGTGTTAGCCTGCTTTTGAAGTGTCTCCTGTTGTTCTAACCAGGGGCAGGCGCTGTGCCTGTTGTCCTTTGAGCTTACGTATATGTGTCCAGACTTTGTGTGTGTCTGCGCATGAATTATTGGATGCAAAGAAAGTGTGCAAACTCTCTCGTTTTGCATCAGGACGCACACGTTTTCCTGACACCTTGGCCCGTTTGAACAAAATGAGGTTACCCGACGTGGCGTACCGACGAAGGATACCCCACGCCTTGTTCTGGGTCTCTCGCGCACGCCTACAGTCCTCATTCCACCACGGCCTCCTCTGGTTGCGCGGGGCACCAGATTTGTGGGGAATGGACCTCTCGGCGGCGTCGAGGATGTGCGCCGTGACGAGTTGGGTAGTTTCTTCACCGTGTAGTGGTCCTATGAATGTGTGGTGTAGTTTAGATGTCCCTGTAACTATATTCCAGTTAGCTCTTGCTTCATTGAACCTGTTTTGGGAAGATGGAATGCATGGGCCTTTACCTATACATGCTAGTGAGGTAGGGAAGTGGTTACTCCCATATGGGTGCGTGCCCACACCCCGCTCAAGACATGAAAAGAAAACTGCAGACCCAATTGCCGAGTCAAGGTATGAGTGTGCGTTGTGTCCTATATTAACGTATGTGGGCTTATGTCTGTTGAAGAGGCATGCTACTGAAGATGTAAGGAATTTCTCTATCAGGCGATCTCGGGCATCCGTGCGAGAAGAGCCCCCCAAAAACTGTGCGCATTAAGGTCGCCTGTTAGGATGTATGGTTCGGACAGCTGGTCGACCAGCGCCTCGAAGTCAGAGCTCGAAAGTTTAAAAGCAGGAGGAATGTAAATGATGCATACCGTTATCAATGTATAAAATATTGTTGTGCATATTGCTACAACCTCAATGATGCGGTTCAAAGTGACTGGGTGGCATGCTAAAGATTTCCGGGTGATTATGGCCACAGCGCCGGAAGTGTGTGTGCAGCGAGCTCTATCCTTTCTGATTAGCATATAGCTATTTAGGAAATTTCTATGATTGGAAATTGAATGTGTTCCTTGTACCCACATTACACTTTGCTGATTAGCATGCAGAATCTCATCTACGTCGTCAAGATTATTCAGAATTCCTCTGCAGTTCCATTGAACAATATTTTCTATTGCCGTTTAAATGTTCAGACCTACTGGAGTGTGACTATTTATGCAAGGTCTTTCGGGGCTTGGACTCTTGGAAGGCATTTATTGACCTTCTCTACTGACCTGCACGTCTCAGTCCGTTACTTTCGCTGCATCTGAAGGCAAGCGGGTGCAAAGGGGACTGGGCCCCCTTGACCTGGTACCCTGTCGGGTGTTCTTTGCCTGCGCTGCCAGTGCGGAGGGCGTGGGAAGCACCACCGATGGCACAGGCAGGGAGGCGGGTGAGGGGATGGCTGCAGCTGCCTCCGTCTCCATTTCCTCCATGCCCTTGCATGTGCTTTGGGCCGGTGGAGATACAGCAGTGGATGTAGCGGTATCCCCAACCGACGTGGTTGCCACCACCACCACTGCTGCCTCATCAAGCGGCGTGGTGACGCGTTGGGCTGCCTGAGGCGACCCAGTGGGGAGGACCGGGCGGGACCAGGTCAGAATCGCTGAACTGGATCACTGAACTTGCTGAACTGAAACCAGACTCCGCTCCGCCCCCCATCGAGCTGCGGCGGTGTACCCTCCCAGGGGGAAAGAGGCGAACCTCTTTCGCGCTTGTGGAAAGGTAAGGTTCTCAGAGACTTTTACCTTGATGATCTCCTTCTCCGCTTTGAACGTATCACATTTTCGAGAGTACGCGGCGTGGGGTCCCTGGCAGTTGGAGCAGGTGAGGGTTGATAATGGACAATTCTCAGGTGAATGATCATGCTGGGCGCACTAAGCGCAGGTCAAACGGCCAGCGGAGAAATTGGTTCCGTGCCCAAGCCTCTGACACTTAAAACATCGTGGTGGGTTAGGGATGTATGGCCAAACTGAGCATCGCATGTATTATGCGTTAATAAATTCTGGAAGGGTTGACCGATCAAAAATTAAGATCACGTGTTTGGTACGAATTTTTTTACCTTCTCTGCGTATCGTTATGCGGCTCACTGCTGTTACGCTCTGACTTTTCAGGCCCTCCAGCAGATGGGTTTCGGTTTTATTCATGAGGTCAGGATCGGAGATCGCGCCCTGTGAGCTGTTAAGGGTTCCTTGTGGCCTCACCGTCATGTCAAGATCTTCGATGCGTGTCTGGCTCAGGAGATTTGTTGCCTGCTGCTGGGTATTGAATTCGACAGACAGTTCTCCGGTTCTCTGTTTCTCTGGTTTGTATAATTTTCCTATTATGCCTTTTAAGATTTTTGTGGCCAAGAAGATGGACAGAGAGGCAATAGGCTTTTTTTTCAACAGATTTAATGATCAGGAAGCGGAGATAGTTGGCTGGTTTTGGGATTGAGATTGTTGGTAAGGACGGAAATGATACTTCGGTGCGGCCCCTTTTCGGGGCCATGTCACGTTTTGGGGGGGGGGGGGGGGCAGGGGCTGAAAATACTATACGGCATAGCATAAATGCTTTCTTCGTCAGCCTTGCCCGAATAGCTGAACAGGTCCCGAGCTCCCTGCCTTGTAAACAGACAGGGAGCCCATCCGCCGGAGTTTAACCTGGGCTCCGACGGCCACCGTTTGAGGTTTGTACCCTTCACCTTAAAACACATCGCCACGATTGGATCCAGCTTATGTTTGAGGGCTCGGGGTCCGCGGTGTCACCAACACCGTCACCAAGATTACTCAAGGTGCCCAGTGTGTGTGCTGAAAGGTCGTCGCGAGGCACCCGCTTAGGAGAACTTGGCATTTTCTTTGTATTTTTTCTGCAACTGTGGACTTCTGGCTTGTACAACAGCTTCGATGTTTCAAAATTCTCGTGGCGAGCCCCAGATCTTCGAAACGAGCTGGAATAACTCAGGTAAAGTATTGGGTAAGGTGAAGTGTACAAACTGATCTGGGGCCTATAGACCGTTTACAGTGAGCAGTTAGGCCACCCCTGTCGAGATGTAGCTAGAGCCGCACTCTCCATTACTGGCCTTTGAGAGTTTGTTTCCCCCGTGGCTGTCCGCTGGAAGTGAGACGTTGGCAAATTGCGGTAGGAACAAAAAGACGTCATAAATTAGTATTGTTAGTGCAGCCGGAGCTCATGTTTCTTGTCTCAAAACGGAACTGATTGTTCGTAGAAGGGCTCCAATGTACGCAAAACATGCGGAGTCCCTGCGACGCCGCCATGTTTTAATCGTTTGCTTCCAATAGTTAAGGTACATTCAAGTCGACAGCGTGTCGCGCTTGTAAATTACGACAGATAGACCAGACGGAGTGGTGTAAGCAGCGAACAAATGACGAATGTATCGAGTACAACTGTGGCTAGGAGCGTGTATTCGGTTTTCGTTGTAGGAGATGATTACGTACCTTGCAAAGGCCACTCTTTGGGTCAAAAGGTGCTGCGAAATCTTTCTAACGTTATTATTCTAACGTTACATTTTAAGCATAGTTCGTTGCAGCTCCGATATTGAAAGGCTGCCCCAAACGTAATTGGCCATTTCTATTCTGAGTAATCAATCCTACGTAGGGTTTCAGTCGGTGGCGCACATGGTTTTCCAGGTAAGTAAGCCAATGAGCCAGGAAAAATGAAACTTGCTTCAGCAAATCTTTCAGAAATACTACATGAATAGATAAGTAAAGACAAACACTAAGGGCAACCAAAATTCTCACGTCGCATGTTGCCACAAACCATGTATTGAGTTTGTTTATTTATGCTTTGCTTTCACCACGCGGCTGCGCCGATCTGTGTTATCTGTGTGCCAAGTGAACCGCATGTTCCATTCCGTATTTCTATGCTGCAGGTGTTATCTCTTTCAATAGGGAGAGCGTTTCGAACTAACGTCAACAGCCTAGAATGATCTTCTCTGATCTACAGTGTTGTAGATGTAATTCGATGGTTCAAGAAACACTGGCGCCCAAAGATAAATGCCCGCGGAGCAGATGCCGAGGCTTCCGATCAATCGATCAATCAATCAATTTGTTAATATCTCCAAATGATACATGAGGGTTATATACAGAAGGAGGTCCCAAGGTCAAAGACTGTAGCGGGACCTCCTGCCAAGAGTCACTTAAAATACACTGTATAATAGCAGCAAATGAAAAGAGGGATGTGTACAAGAATGATGTAAAGCAGAGTCAATAAGTAAATTACATGGTAGCAATAACTATACACAATCAATTTAGAAAAGAAAAACACTGAAAAACAAAGCATCAGGAACAATCTTGGTTACGTCTGAGGCAGGGACATCAGGTAGCACTATAAATCTTTTTTGAATTTGTGCAATGTGTTAGAAGACTTAATGGTGGGCGGCATATAATTCCATAGACATATAGCCGAGAAGTGCACTGTCTGTTTGCCGTAGTTAGTTTTTACTCTCGGTAAAATGAAATTGCGCTTAAAAGCAAAACTAGTGGTGTTAGTATTAACAAGACTAGCGGCCAAAAAAGAGAAACACGGAAACTCATTGCGAACAAAATACCTAGTTTATAACTCACCAGTCTGGAAACAGACAAAATATTATTTGAACAAAGCAATGAATGAGCATTCGCGCCATACGTGCTTGATGAGATAATTCGAATAGCTTGATTTTGTATTATTTGTAATGGGTTAAGGTGAGTGTCGTATGTATTGCCCCAGCATGAGATGCAATATGTAATATGTGGATGAATAAATGAATAGTAAAGTGATATTGACGTTGAATGACTGAAGAAAGATCTTGCTTTAATGAGGATGCGCATGCCGTAAGCCGTTTTTCTGTTTACATTAGCAATATGATGATGATACTTCAAGTTGGAGTCAAGTAGGACGCCTAAAAATGAGGAGTATTCACTGGCGAAAATTAGCTGATTGTCAATGGTAACAGTAGTGTGGATGCTATGGCCCTTTGATGGGAATGGAAGACAACGAACTTTGTTTTAGAAGCATTAATTTTTAACTTATTAACATGACACAACTGTAACACGTTACGAAGATCTACATTTAGTTTAGACGTTAGTGACAAAACAGTACTGTCATAGTTGTAGAGAGTGGTATCGTCTGCATATAATAGATGTTTTGAAGAGGCAAGGCAATTCGGTAAATCATTAATGTATAACGAAAAAAGTAGTGGCCCCAATATCGAACCTTGGGGTACGCCAATGTTAGTTGTTCTAGCTTGCGAGTAGACGTCACTTACAGAAACAACCTGAATTCTATCTCGTAAGTAATTTTTATTGAGTAATAATGGTGGACCACAAATTCAAAGCAATTCGAGTTTAGTAAAAAGGATAGAGTGATTGATAGTATCAAATGCTTTAGACAGATCGATAAAAACTGAACCAGCGTAGAAGCCTTCGTCAATAAATGATTTTAGCTTGTCGGTAAGGGAAACGAGGGCCAGATCAGTGGAATAACCAGGACGGAAACCGAATTGGCATGAAGAAAGGATATTTAATTTATTTAAATAGTTTGTTAGACGAGTTGCAATTAGTTTTTCAATTATTTTACTGAAAAATGGTAATACGCATATGGGCCTGTAGTTGGGAAGCAATGATCGATCACCGTTCTTAAAGACTGGAATAATTTTTCCCCGCTTAAGTTCCTCCGGAAACACACTGTTTTTAAACATTAGATTAATAAATGAGAAAGTGCCTCTGAAATAAGATGAGCGACCATTTGTATTTGACTGGGGTGAATATTGTCAAGCCCGGAGCTGGTTAGTTTTTGGTTGTGTGTGGTATTAAAAATTTCGTGGGGTGTTGTAGGTGAAAGAAAGAATGAATTCGGTAGACGTGCGTAGTTAGGCTCATAACTGAAAATGTCACTTTGATCATGACTGAAAAAGAAATTGCAGAAATCTGCCGACACGTGCTGTTGCAAATCAATTTATTGACTTCTGCTTCACCACCTCTTTATTATTTGAGTTGTTATGCAACCACAAGTTCACTCCAACAAAGTTATTTCTCCTTTAAGACAACTCTCATCTTTGGCTTCGTGACATTTGGTAAAGGTGCAGTGTAAGCACCCTTTATGCTCCCGTCGCCTTCTGGAAGCCGATAAGCCAGCCCAAGCCGAGTCAGCCGCCGATTGCAAGGTTTATTGGCCGAGTTTTGCCTCTAACCAGAACGAACCAAGACAAAGACCGCTGGAACCGACAACATGCTGCAACAAGCCACTCCTCCTATCGTCCTGGAAAAACCCCAGGAACCACCATCGTTTCGAGGATTCCCCGGAGAAGACCCATAAGACTGGTTAGAGAAAGTGCAGCGCGTTCGCATCTTTTACACGTGCGATGACAAAGAAACTTTACGCCATGTTTTCTTCTATTTAGAAGGTACATCCCGAACGTTGTTCGAGAAACATGAAAGCTGCCTAACCAACTGGACTCTCTTTAAAATCGAGTTCCTTAAAACATTCGCCACCGTCGTGCGGAAAGAGCGAGCCGCCCTTGTGTTGGAAGTGCGCACGGAACGCCCCAACAAAGGGGGCGTGAGTATAGTCGAGGAAATGAAGGAACTATTTCACCGCGTGGTCCCCTAAACGACGGAAGAAACGAAGTTACGCTTCTTAATGCGCGGCGTGAAGGTAGAACTGTTTGCTGGACTTGTCCGGAATCCGCTCAAAACCGTCCCCGAATTCATGACCGAAGCCAGCATATTTGAGACTGCCCTCGAAAGGCGTGCTAAGCATTATGACCGAAACTTTGTTGGCGGGGCCAATACGTACTATGTCAACAACTTGCGGATTCCGGCAGGTAGCCTACGCGAGACTATCCGCGCAGTAGTGAGAGAGGAGCTGCAGAATCTTTTTCCAACGCCGCCGCGGCCCCAAGTCGCTTCCGTTACCGACGTGATTAGGGAAGAAGTGCCGCAAGCGCAGGGAATTTCAACGACGCCAGAAGCACACAATCAGCCGCAAGCCATGTCCTACGGGGTTACTGTCCGTAAGACTCGCCCACCTGCACGCTACCGTCAGAAGGCTTCCTACCGTCCTAACCTGTCGCCGGTCCGACCACTTCCGGTGCAACCCCCCGCCCCAAGGAAGACCGACGTGTGGCGAACGCCCGATAATCGTCCGCTGTGCTACCACTGCGGAGAGGCCGACCTCACATACCATCGCTACCCCTACAAGAGGCTCGGTTCGTGAGGGTTCTCCGTCGATGCCCCCCATCCCCGACCCGGCCAACGCCCTAGTGAGATCGAAGAATACCTGTCCCACACCAGCCGAGGTGCAATATACTTCGAACGATCGCCATCACCCTAACCATACCGGTCGCCATCCTGTCGAACTAACGCAGACTTAACGCGTGCGATGTCCCCCAGCCCACATAGGGGGCTCCAATCTGACCACGTAGACTCAGTGAGAAGCTTCTGCGACGGTATTTCGGACATTACGGGATTATACAATGTGTTCACCAACTTACTTACAAGGTGAACCCCGACGGCGATTCCAAAGCATCACGACGACACACGTAGCCCGAAGTCATCCATGCGGTTCGCCTAAAACCTTATTACGGAAGATGACTAATTTTATTTTGTTTATTCGGACTGACGTTTTGTTTTAGCATCCCTTTGATGGACCCTTAGGGGGCGGGGAGAGCGGAAGTAAGGCCGTGAACCATGCATTTTGTTTCGTTATTTATGTTTTGCCCTTTCGCCCGGCTGCGCCCGTCTGCGTTATCAATGTGCCAAGTGAAGCGCGTGTTCCATTATTTATTTCTATGCCGCACGTGTTATCTCATTAGATAGGGAGAGCATTTCGAACGCTATAACGTCAACAGCCTAGAATAATCTTCTCTAATCTGCAGTGTTGTGGAAGTAATTAGACGGTTCGAAAAACACTCGCGCCCAAAGATAAATGCCCGCCGAGCAGATGCCGTAGCATTTGAACCGCCTAAACTCGCCTCCGCACGTAACTTTGTTGGCTTTTGCTTAGCCGCCTCTGTATTGTTTGAGTTGTTAGGGGAGCACAAGTTCGCAAAAATAAACTTGTTTTTACTTCAAGATAACTGCGTCATCCTCGGCGTCGTGACAATACTCTGCTCTAAACGAAATGTTCATGCGATAACCAGGTCTGCTTTCTCTTTAGAAACTTCCCTGCAAATGCTACGTATTATTGCGAGATCTGTGCAGGAGCGCGCCTAACGTTAATTGCCACGATTACGTGATTCTTGGGCGGTTACGCGTCCGCATGCCAGCACGTAGTGAACAGGCAACGGCTGACATTGCGTAAAAGGTATACAATTCGCACTGCGTCAGTGGTAACTGAAGCTATAATTAAATCAGAGGCCGGCAAATGAATAGGCGGTAACGGAGAAATATGCATTGTTTCACACCCATGCAGAGTTTTCTTTTACACCCTTCGCATTCCTATTGGAATGCGCCCAATGCCAACTCTTTTAGCGTAGGCTGGAAAGGGAAGTTTTCAAAAGTTGTAGAACGTTATTATTATACATGAAATTGCGTTACATTACACCACGTTACAACTGGCATGTATTTTGTTCTTGGAAGGCATGGAGAAATGGAACCAAATGCTTATGCTGCCGGACTGCCTCGTGTCGGACGAAACGCGTGGACAGTAAACCAGGTGACCGACGCCAATCAAAACAGCACTGAAGCAGCTTTTATGCTGGGTTTTTCGTGGTTAACTAATCTGTGAACATTCGCACACCTTACACAATTGCAGGCCACGCCGACATTTGTAGCAGCATTTGAAAAGAATGGCAAGATTTGCCCATCAAGCCGCCACCGCACTAGCTGATCCACACGAAAACCAGCGAAGGCCAAGGCCAGACACGCCTTCTGAGAGGCCAGGAATGCGAATAACGTAATGTCGTTCCACATTGCCATGCCCAGGGCGCCGTGTTGTAAACCGTCTATAAAACGTCAGGCGAGTACCTAACCGCAATAACACGGCGGATCGTGGCTCAAGCTCAGTATAGATAGACTTCCAGAATGCGTTATTCTTTTAGTGTTGGAATCGTGGGTAAGCGAGATTGACTGAAAGTACATAAGTAATTTGAGTATGCTAATTTCAGGTGGTTAACAAAGCGGCTAGCAAAGCGTGTAACAACTCTCCCAGAGCTCTGCAATAGCGTCGTGACGCAGCATCCTCTAAAAACTGCATTGTTCGGCGCTTCTTACAGCACCAGTGAGAGCACAGCCAGAGTATTATACTCGTAATACTTTCAATGAAATCGGTTCTAAAACGGGTGGCCCGTAGATAATTTTTGACACAGATGATTACATGAAGAGGGTCTCTGTATGTGTTAAAAGATAACGGTGAAAAGTAAAAGGACAATGAGGACGGCGACGACAGCAAGCGTAGAGGAACGGAATGCTAAAGCTTCCACATCCGCTAAGCATGAGTAGTATTTTAGTTATCTCGCGTGTTTTCTTCTGCCACCCTGAATTCTCTCCCACCCTAAATAGCTTTAACGTTTCTAAACCCATGTTCCAAGTTCGTTTCTGGAAACTACGTCGTGGGTAATTTCTGAATGGCCCAGAATTATTTGCTCATGGGTCTCCTGTGTATAGAAGCGATAGCCCACAAAACAATACTGCTTCGAATTAAAAAAATTGGGGTGGGGGTTCCATATTTTTTCTTCTACACACTAAAAATTTTTACGCCCAAAAGGGTGCTTCAGCTTGTCGCCGCAGGAGCACCCTAAAAACTGAATATTTTACGCCATTTAGGGTGCTTGGATTTTGTCGCCGCAGGAGCACCCTCTGTGAAGCACCCCAGAAGACAGGTGCCTTATAACACCCTTTTCCGCCTAAAAGTATCCTAGGGTGCTACTTAGCACCCCAATCTGTAGGAGCATCTTCTGCAAAAGCACCCACCTAAAGGGGTACAAAACGGGTGCGTCATCCTCGGTTCACAGGTGCAGCAGGTGTGAGACCACATATTGCACAATATCACACACGATTATGGTATGAAACATTCGTGCTTTCCAAGCTCGGTTCTGTGAGACATTCCATTGAAGCTCAACATCAGCTGATAATTTCCTTGAACTTGTGTCACCGATTGTTAAAACATCAATTTAAAAAGTCAGGAGCCACATCTCAGTACAGTTATAACTTTAGAGGTAGTTGATTACCCAAAACTTCGTAAAAAACCAATTATATGTTCACTTTGCCGAACTGCAGTACACATCCTTCGAGATTCACTGCAGAGCCTAACCATGCTGTGCAGTGAAAGCAATTAGGTGTGCAACACTTCAACCACACAAAACTTCCTTGAACCTTAAAACTTCCAATCAAGGTAGCTACCTGCAATGTTTAGTGCCTTATTCTTGAGCTGAGCAGGAAGGTTCAATATCAAGGAAGACCAAATGCAAAATGTATAGTTTCCTCCGTAATGCGGCTCATAATATAGTTCCCTCCGTACTGCGGCTCATAATCTACTTATAAAAGTTGGGTACCCAAGCCATTTATTTTCGTTTGCATTATTCTTTTTGCTTTACGGAAAAATATTCATATGGTACAGCACTTGCAAGGTTTGGTGGTATTTGGAGTTTTATAAACATACCTTTAGACTAAATGACCCCACATAGCAATAACAAGAACTGCAAACATCACAGAACAATGCATACAAGTTCCCTGGTGAAGCCCATGGTTGAAATGTAATGCCATTGTTCAGAAAACATTATTTTATCATGAGGCTAGCTTGTACATGGTGCCTTGCATTATGCCCTGCCGGTGGATGTGGGGTCATTTGTCACTGTTGCAAATGAAAAGCCAACAGCCAGGGCCCATTAGTTTTGGCTAGTATTACGAGGTGCCTAACGGTAAGCATTCTACGTCGATAGACTTTTTTAGAGTTGACTAGAACTGAAATCAGCGAAAGATTCTCTACAAAACATTCATTCTATCCGCAGCTTTAGGGTTTGCTAATTTCCATAGTTGGGTTTCTTCTGCCTTGCTTAACAACATTTTTCTTTTGATAAGAATGTGCACAACAACAAGCAAAAAGCTTTTCTGTAAACCTTTGGTAGCTATATAATTGTTACAAAATATTTTACTCTAAATATGGCAGCTTAAACTGAGAATATTTGCATTTAAAAACATTAAAATAAGTTTAAATTGATCATAAATTTTTAGCTGTTTTTACGCAAAACTGTACATGGGATATGAAGTGCACCACAAGGAGGGCTTCGGATTAGCTTTAGCAAATTTGGGACATTTAAGGTGCACTGAAATCTCTCCACATGCGCTTTTTCACTTTCTGCATCCACCAGGAAAATGGCTGCCAATTTAGACAGCGATTCTAAATAGTAGTTGACGTGCATTTTAAAATAATCACAAACATTATAGCCACAAAATTAATTTTTACAAGTTGTAGACATTGCCCGTTACACCAGACATTGGACTACACTGTCAAGAGCTTTGACATCTACAATGACGTCTACAAAGCAGGCTTATACTGGTAGAATGTTTCATACCATAATTACTGTGTGTTCAGAGCTCACGTGTGAAGTATGGATACTGCTGCTTCAGCAAGAACCGAGGATGAGCACCCTTCCTGGTTCTGAAAAAAAATAACAGAGGAAATGCCTTAAGCAGGATTCTGAAACGGGGTTGAATGAAACAAGAATGAACAAGAAATTCTTTCAAAACATGTAAAGCAATGCAAACAAATATTTATTTCAACTTATTTCTACAAAAGACCACCTCATGAAGACTGGTGGTGGGGTATTGGCTCAAAAAAAAAGCAGAGAGCACTTATACAAATGCTACAGGGAGCCTTCGCAGCCAACAATTGTTTGAACACACCTAAACTAATCACTGTTCAACAAACTCATAAAAAATGTTTGAATGCATATAAAACCAGTGGTAAACACAGGAAACAGTTAAAACAGAATGACGGCACAAGTTTGTCCCGTCGTTCTCTTCTGTGTCCTGGGTTTTCCTATGGTTTTTCATCCATTCAAACATGTACCAGCTAGCCCAGTCCAATGCCTTGGTATCATAAAAATATGGATAGTCAATCCTTACACAAAGTTGAAAAAAAAAGAAAGTATAAAGTAGGTGACAAAATTAAAACGACAGCGAATTGGTTGGCTTTTATTTTAAATGATAATATAAAAAATAATGGCATGAATGAAAGTGACCAGCACGCGAAGTACCTTGTTGCTAGCCCGACATTCCACTTTGAAGCAAAATGTCCGCTTTCAACACTACATAGACTAAACATGCAATGAGGCATTCCTTTAGGCACACAAAATATACCATAATTGTTAAAAAAGCTACGAATTAGTTGAAAAAACCTGACCACGAAAAATTGGAATTAGTGACTAGATACAGTTTCAGAAATACACAGCGACATCATATAAAATATATGGTTCCCATACAAAGATTGATCATAACACAAATTCAGGACATTTATCAGACTGGCATCAATGTGCAAAGCAGCTTAATGAAGGAAGACGGTCTTCACTAAAAACATGTTATTATTGGGAGCTCATGTGCTTCCCTGCAAGTTGGGTGTGTAAACCCACTGACATCTTAACTAACCCGCCTGAATCATCACTTGATAGACATTGAGGAATTTTACGAATTGGTTTATTGTAGCCAGCTGTCTAGTTTATTTCCCTATTTTTCTTGCCATTTCGTGTCTAATTCTAAATTTGGTGACTAGATAGCTTTTACTAAGGTCATGCACTGGTGACAACAAATATTTGATCTTACTTTAAAAAAATTTCAGTTTTGTTTTATTGCTCACCAGCCAACGATCTGAAATATCAGAGGCGCTTAAAACGTATGTTGGCATTTCCTTCCTGCAGTGTAGTACAACTAATCATGACTTTTACCATAATTTGTTCACAAATCGTAATATGTGGAAAGTATTCAGCTTAATGAAAATGTCATTTCAGAAGCATGCACAATCAAGAAGGCCTCAATGACTCTCATGACGTGGTCCACTTGTTTCTATCATAAATAACCTGAGTGCAGACACATTCCACCGAAGACGAAGGTAACATGCTCTCTTGGGTGATGAATATTTAAAAAGCCTTACGAGTAAATTTGCTGCTGAGCACGTGAAATTGTGGCATTAAAACAAAAGATCCCTCTGCGGCATCTTTCACTTGGAGGAGCGCTTGACCACAAACTTTGAGAAGCTGGAAAATGCTCCATGTAACGCTCCAGCCAGCAGAAACGATGCAGGACACAAGTTGGTAGGCGGACCGTTGGCATCCTGCGATTGTGAAGATATTTCTGTTTAGTAGATGCTCTTCTTTTTGTACCACTGTTCATTTCACCTTTAACAAGCAGCTAAACTCCTCAACGTTCGCATAATAAAATGCTGCAATGCGGAACAGTTAGCAGGGTTACCTCAATTTTGCTTTTCTACGAATTAACACAATGTAGGTAATCGGCACACAACTACAATCAAACTACAATTTTCACCTACTTCACTGCTAACATCAGCGTTTGACTGCTCAAGCACAAATACAGGTTAGACATGTGAGCAATCTGCTAAACGTATCCCCACAAACTGAACAATCAGGCATCAGAAATCGGCAAGGAAGGAGGTGTCACGTTTAAATGGCACTTTTTTTGTTCAAAACATAAACAACACCTGGAAGCTTGAAGCGTGAGAGGGGGTCTTTCACGCTGTCAATGTCAGAACATAGCTTGCTAGTGGGCACCTGCACGATGTGCACAATGTGTTTCTTTAAAATGCGTGCGAAAGTTTGATTGATGTGTAGAACGAGAATTGCAGCACGTTTTGACACAGGCCTTGTGGACGCTTCTGCCTGCTAATGTCAATGTGGATTCTTGCTAGTCGCCCTCTTCGCTTCTTTCTGAATATAATGCTTTAGGTATTATATTCAGGACAACGACTGCATCAAAACGTGCAGCAATTACCTACGTCCCACACATCGGTGAAACTCTCGCACACATTTTCAAGACACGCAGTGCATACATTGTGCATGTGCCCACTAGCAAGCTGCGTTCTGACATTGTCAGCGTGAGAGACCCCCTCTCACGCTCCAAGCTTCCGGGTATTATTTAATAAATTCCATGCGCTGAATGCAAATCAGTGTACATTGGCGAAACGGGCAATCTGCACAGAAGATTAATGCAGCACTGGAACGAAGTGAACAAGGGCCATGCAAAAACAAGTCCACTGGCAGAGCACCGTGAGAGGACGGGACACGTGGTCGACTGGAACAAGACAAAATTACTGACAACTGAGTGCAATCTATCTTCTCGATTACTGCTCGAGTCCCTCATTGTTCAGACGACGCCCAACATTATCAACATAATGGATGGCAATCTGCACCATATCTATGCAAACTCATTGCGCCGCGTAATGCCCAATATATAGCTTCGTTTTCCACGACACATGCTCACCGTGAACAAGCAACAAACCGTTAAATGGCTTTCTTGACTTGGTCAGTGACCTACGTTTCATCACTGCAATAATGCTTTTACCTGCCTACACGGCATTCCGCCAAACACTGGACTACACCACATGAGCCATTGGCGTTCTTAACCTGCACCAGAGTATATAACCTTTCAGTACTGCTATGAGATAGACCCATAAACGCACTTCAATATGGCCTTTATATTTAGCTCTTGGAAACATTATGTATAATTTTACCTTTAAGTTGCACCTGCTACAGCAGCTGGTACTATACCAAAAACATGAAAAAAAACGGTGGTTTAACACGCCAAAGCTACACTTGGGATATGGGGAGCACTGTAGGGGAAGGCTTCGCATTAATTTTGACCATCTGGGTATTTTTGTGCGCATCGAAATCTCCAAACACGGGCGTCTTTACGTGTTGCCTCCATCTGAAAAGCGGCTACACCAAGCAGTATCTAACCGACATTCGCCTCCACAGCACACCACCCTAGCCACGGCAGTGGGTTGAACATATGAAATAAAGCGAGTTTTGGAGTGCAAATGAAAATATTAATCACACGTCTTATTTTCCCAATCGATGTACCTTTTGAAATCCACCATGCAATCCCCCCTCCCCTACCGGCCTACCAAAACACCTTTGTCTCAAGAGGTAATCAGGCTGTTGTTAATGAAGTAAGTATTTACAATCCGAGACTTGCCACCGTTAAAGTCATGCACTTTGTTTTAGAGATAAGCGACATTAGCCATTTGCAGCACCAGGAGTTAATTGTGTTAAGATCAGATTGAAAGCATTGACGGTAGTAGTTGAAAGAAATTGTGTGATAAATTACATCATCTGCAAATAGACCTACATGGGAGGATATGCAACATGGAAGATAGACCAAGCAACCTGCCTGGGGGGACAACAAAGTGGCACGAGCAAAAGAAGTATATAGTTATTAGAAGTAAACTGCATTTGAGAAGAATGAAAATCTTTTGCTCAAGTGAGGACATTAGGGTGAAGTTTGAGAAGTAGTCTGTGGTGTGCAATGCGATTGAATGCTTCAGAAAAATCGAGAAAAACTACCGCAGTTTGTAAGCCTGTGTCAATGGATCAATGTAGATCGTGAACAAATCCTGAAAGTTGTGTTTCTCAAGTAACCCTTGTGAAAACCGTGGTGATACTCGAATGGGATATTGTGATTTTATAAATAATTAGCGACCTGAGAGTGGATGAAATGTTTCCTGACCTTGCATATGGTGCTTGTTAGGGAAATTTAATGGTGAAGTACCGTCTCCTGATTTAAAGACTGGTGCTACCTCGACTATCTTCCAAACATTGAGATTAGTGCCTGTCATGAGAGACTGCGAAAAAAGCGCTGTCAGAATTCTACAGACTGCGGGATGTACTTTTCGGTATAGTATGATTATTACCAGTATGATCTGAAGTAGACCAGTTTGTATTGCAAGTTTAAAACCATATCAAAAGATCCTAAATGTTTTCTTGGCTTGATTACATACGAATACTTGCTTCAAAGTCAGTTCAATTTCTCTTCTTGCCCTTTAGTCGTCAGCCCCAGATTCTCTTCAATATCTCTGCTAAGCAATGACACGCTACATACGCACAGCACTGCTTCATGAAAATGTTTCAAATAATCAGAGGCCACAGCACGGCTAACAGGTATACATCATGGTAAGTTCCACAACATGCAATAACTAACCTGAAAGTACATAATCGGTGGGTGCACCGATATGGCAGCAGTGCCTGGACCGATGTGTCGAGCAAATGCGCTGAATTCTGAACGGGTGGTCCGAGCGGCCAGATGATGGATGAATGACCATTCCTGGCGGCAAAGCGTACGGAGCACCAACGAAAGGCCAGGCAGTACTTGGGTACAGCAGGTGCAGTGTCGGTTGGCCAAGGGAGGCCCTGGCAAAGCCTTTGAAACTGGACTGGAAGGCAGCTGACCCAGGACAGCCAGCAGCAGCACCTGCAGGTGCATAATCTGTGAGTGTGCTGACACTTGTTGAAATACAAGAAGAGCACACACAAAGCACGAATGCTTACATCAAGTAGATTTTTAATCGTTTAAAGGCAGTAACCTCCAAGGCACTAATAAGAACATTCCCGGAACACCCCAAGTGAAATTTAGGTCACAGTAAGAATGTATTTATTAGACCCGCAGGTACTGTGAGTGGGGTATGCATGATATATGCAAAGCTAGCTACTGAGCTAATTTGCATGGAACGCATGCTAGCAGCTCATCTGTATCCCTTGCTTTCAATCGGAACTGGTGTGTGATAGTTGAGGCTCCTCCATTTCAATCTGCACGTTCAATTCTCCAATATAAATCGAGTTGAGTGAGTGCCTACAGCTTTCTTGTTAGTCTCTGTATGGCCTGCGGTTTTGCGAAAATGAGAACTTGCGAATTGGCTCAATTTTCTGCACTAATTTAAACAATGCATATGCCTCTGATATCAAGCCCCAGACTTCCCGAGAGCTACTCTGACAGAATCGGCAGGCGCCTCGTAGGCGTTGTGAAATCTCCCCCACTACCCCGAGACTATGCTAACTCCCTGCGAGGCCACATGCGCGCATTTCACCTTCAATTTGCACGTATGTGGATTCTATACCTCTATGAACTCTCAGACGGGCGTCGTCATATTCGTGCCGGACTCGTGAAGCTCGGCAACGTAAATTACCGCACTCGCTCGCTGGCGCGCGGCCGAACTCTCTCACCGTTTCCGGCCCTTGCATACTATTTTCTCCACCTTGCACTTTGTAAATTCTCATGTTTAACTACACCTCGTGCGCCCTCATCTCTTGCCTGCTTTTCTTCCAGCACAACTCCGTCAGCACCCGGTCGACGCGTACGCTGTCGGGGCGCGTTGGCGAGCGAGTACGGCAATTTCGCTGTTGTCGAGCTTCACGAGAACAGCACACATATCGCGGCCCGAAGACCGCGAGGCGTACGGTCGCCGGTCTCGCGAGCGCAATAGCTGCGAAGCGCACTGCACGGAATTCGTGTGGGGGGGAGGAGAGATTTCACAACACCTACGAGACGGCAGCCATGGAATCACGTGTATGCGTTTTCACATGCACTTCCAGGGAACCTCCTGTTCATGTTATTTCTTGGTATACCGCGGGTATTCACGAGGGAGGACTAATCACAGCGTTGTGCCACTCACGCGAAATTGCGACTGCGATCTGCAACCGCAAAGGCACTGTTTGAAGGACACATAAACAAACGCCCCGGTGTTAAAGAGCCTTGCGTGATGTGAAATTATTAGCAGCCGTGTACCATAGCGCGAGCATCGTAGCCAAGGTCTAGCTTCAGCGCAAATTGATGCTGACTTCTGCGGAAACGGTGGACTGGGCGCCAAACAAGTATACTAACTCACGTAGGCTCTCAGAGCAAACGAGATGGGGGTCTAGCGAATTACTGACCCATAAACACCAGAACTCGTTCCAACCAAATACAGAATAATAAAAAAATGCGTACTTACCCGAGCAAAAACGATGTTTCCAACGTACAATTCTCCTTCACTGTCGTCTTCATCTCGCGGACACACGAACACGCTTTGTTCTGATGCAATGTCATCCACTTTTGACGCGCAGTATTTTATCCGGCGATGATCGTTCTTCCGGGGTCCCCATGTTCAACACACGCGTAGGTTGGAAGGGTAGACATCACCCATAAAGCTTCTATACCTATGATTTAAGCTTGAAATAGATAAAACAGATTAAATCACGCCACCAACCACTCGGCGAAAAAGCCATGAAAAAACACACACAAAAGTGAACCTGACGTTCAGGAACGGTGGACGAGCACTACTGCGCATGCGCCAACTAGACATCAAAAAACAAAGAAAGCGACTTTTTTTTTGGTCGGATGTGACGTCATGGTTAAAAAAATGGCAGCTGTTGCGCGGTCATCTCGCTGCGCTCTTCTCGTCGTGATTTTTGCCTGCCGTTGCAGCGGTGCATAGGTGTTTGGCTTACGATTGTGATGAAGGTGCTCCTGAAGAACTTCTGGAGAGCGCTTACGGTGGTGTGCAGTGTGTGATCGGGACGCTGAGTGTGTGCGACTGCCTAATTTTCGCGTAGTACGTTGCGACGGTGACCACGGGCGCTCTGCATCAGTTCTGCCGCCTCGATTTACGACAGTGATGAGTGCGTTCCCGTCGAACTTCTGCACTGTGTTTTATTAGAGCGCCGTGTTGAGGCCGCTGGGCGTTTTGCCGCCTACGTGCCGTGGCGAGAGGCAGCAACGCCGGTCAGACGTGGGCACTGGGATGGCGCATGACCAATTCGTAACCAAGCTAGCCACTGCAAACGTAGACCACTTCTACGTAGACCACAGGGCTGTGTTTTTGTCCCAGTACAACGGAGTTAACCTGTGTGAAGGTATAATTGTGTGTTCGGAGTCGTGAGGCAGGCAGGTAATGTTCACCACTGCGAAGGTGTAGTAACTACCACAATCTGTCTGCTAATCACTTTGTTGGTCTGAAACCTTAAGCCAGCTGATAATAGGACATGCAGCCCGGTGGGAGGTAGGGCTGCGCACAGGACAAATGTTTTTTTTTTGTTGTTGTTACCAGCTGTAGGAACCAAGCCTTAATAATACACATGCAGGCCTCAAGTAGTCAATGAGAAAATATTAACTAGTTGCACTTTGCCCTGGTGCCAAGCATTTTTTTTTCGTGGGCCCTCTCAAGTTACCGTTTTTAAAATTATCCCTTCTGGGGCACATTCAAGCTGGTATAATGCCATGCATTCAACAGATACTGAGCAGTACACCCAATATAGCCTTGATGTGTGCTGTCACATGCCGAAGAACAATATTGTACTTCAGTTGGTACTTTTAGGAACAGATCTTATGATGTACAATATGCTTTCAAGTTCATTTCTTCTGTGTTTAGCGTGACTGAGGACTTGTCTGCAGCAATCTTATCGCAAATAAGTATTTGCTTGTCGAACAGCACAAAAGTACCAGTACAGCTTAAAACTGAAATTAGTCAGGGATGAGGTTTTGCTCGTCAGTTTTCTCTCTCCAGCAGTGATGGCAATGGCAGCTGAGCAGTGGCGTTGCTGGGTAAACTTGCACCCGGGGCCCAGAAAATTTGCCTCCCCCTCACATATACAAAACAATTATTAATAATAAAACTAGTGTTATTGTTATTATTGATAATAATAATGTCTTCTATTGTTAGCATATGAAGGCTGGTTCACACTTGCGACTAGAGCTACCAAAGCGATTTCCGTCACTCTTGTCACTCGGCATTGCTCTCATCGCGCAACAAGAGCGATTGGTCTCAACATATTTTGTCTTTCATTTGGATACCAATGTAAAAAAAAACTTTTTACAGCTACTGAATGCATGGGCTTCGAAACGTGAATGCAAGCACGCATTATGCGACATGCGATGCGAAATGAAGCCACGGGATAATTGATGTGTAGTTATTTATAAAGAACTGGCAATATAGTATTAGAAAAGTAAGCAGCAAGATAAGAAGTCGTGTTATTTAGGCAATAATAGCTACACGAGCTTGGTTTAGAGAACCCCAGACGACGACTCTGGTGCAGATCTTGATACACAACACCGACCTTTTCAGTGAATTAGGCATCGATAAAAATCCTAACAGTAAGGAGCATCATGGTGTGTCATTTGTGAGCACGAAAACACCATTAGCAGCCGAGAAAGGAGTGGCCAAGAGCTACTTGCGGCAGCACAGGGTGTAATGCGCCAAACCAAAGTAGGGTAGGGGAAAAGTGAAGGCTGATATGCAGCAGTGTGAGAGTACCACATCTTACAGTCGATACCAAGCGAATGGATGCCTACAAGAGCAATGGAGTTGTGAGAGAGTCTCGAGCCTCGTCAGAAAACAACACTATAAGGTGGTCGCCAGAGGCGTTCGGAAAGCTTTGCAGCCTGCTGTGCCGACTAAATCATACAGACGTCCCGCGGGCCTGGAGGAGGGTGGCCAGCAATGATAGGGCTGTTTAAAGGCAACACATTTAAGGCAAATAGTCGCTTCATTCGCATCAATTTTCCTGTGTCTAGCAACACACCTTGAACAAATTACGCTTGAAGGACCACAGGCGGAGCCTGGTGAAAGAAGGCTGGGGGAGAAATAGAAGTTGTCCCAGCAAATAAACAACAGCCGGACTTAAAACAAAGCTATTTCCAAGTATTGTGCAGGAAAAGTGGTATACAATGTGAAAGAAACGGCCGCCCCATAAATTAGGAAAAACCGCCTGCGCCTGCCCGTTTGTCACTAAAGGCAGCCTCTGTGGCAGCATGCAACTGCTGGAAATTTCTCTAAGTGAGAATTTCAGTACGTTTGAAATAGATGCAATGTCGGGTCTCTTTATTGCTATGGTTATGTGATTACTGAGAATGGAAGTAGATAGAAAGGGAACATTTAGCGTTGAAAGAGACGACTGGTCGTACATGAGTTGTCTAAGCGGCCAGTGCACGGCTAGTCGTGTGGATGTTTGTCTGCGACACTGTTGTCGTTTCCTTTCGTACGTTGTAAAAAGATTTCACCACACATTTGCAAATAAGTTAATTGACATTGGCGTCTTGGGAAAACGAACACAGTATAAAGTATTATATGTGAGGTTCGGGCTTACCAGTGAAGCAGCCACCAGCCAATGGAAGAAATCTGAATCGAAGGAGGTTACGAAGCGATAAAGAAAGAACTCTTGAGTAAAATATCACATTCGTACGGGCCCGAGTGTATCAGCGCCACACGCTGGCTCACAACCGTTTGGTCGCGCCCATCCTGATGTGTTGGTGACGATATCATTGACGTCGTTGTACAGTCGACTAGCTCAAGACAGATCCTAGATGAAAGAACCTTTTCCCAGTAGCTGAGGAAATAATATCGCCCTCTCCAACCAAAAGTAATAACCCAGAACAAGACGTTTGGGACCCATCTCGATTCCCTCTTCCTTCAGGGGTGACTGGAGTCGCGTTGTAGCGCCGGTCACTCACAAAGCGCATCGCTGTGGAGCACGGTGCCCGCATGTACACAAGTGGGAGGGTTCGGAGGGAAGGATTTATGTTCTTTGCATCTTTTCCTCCAGTTGGTCACGCTTCTGGAGCATTTCACCGAAGGCTCTTTTGCGGTCTGATGTTTTGCAATACTGGGCGACGGTTTTGCAGCCGGACGTCGTCGTTGTGCTGCCTGAGTCGTTCCAGTAGATTTTTCCTCCCCAATGCATGGGGAGGGGCACTCAGCTCAAAAATCTTGTATACGACACCGGGCGTCCTTTCCTTTGTCGCTCAGTCTTCAACATTTTTTTTCTAGTAATGTTCAAAAAGCACTCAGCAGAACGCTTTCACTAACACAGAAGCTGCCCCTCACTCCCACCTCAGTTATCGTGGGGTCTCCCGACCATATTCCGGGATAGGAGCACTCGGCGGATCGAATGCCTAATGATGGAAAGTGGGTGACGTACCTGGTGTTTATCTTTTTGTTATGCACTTAATTTCGTTGTCCTGTCCTTTTTTTTCTCACCCTCCACCTTGAAAGATGAACCTACCAGAGCAAAATATTTAGGTCATCAGCTTCAAATATTTCTTCACTTAGAACTCCTTGGGACGGCCACACGAAAACCATGATAAAATGGAAAGAAGATGAACACACGGCTATCCGCTTTATTTATGTGTGCAATGCAGATACTCATTTATATTGCTCTTAACTTACAGGGGAATGAAATAAAAAAACGTAGATTTACCCGATTAAAAGTTAGGTAAATAAAATAAATGCCTACATAACTGCTCTATTTCTTGCATAATTTGTTCAACAAGCTACTCGTCCGTTGTTCTTGTAGTTTAATTACACGGGGCCACATGGGATACGCCCCTTCGATATAATGCCATCTTCGTACAATTGCCATGCGCTGGCTGCGTCGCTGGGCACGATGAAAGAAAGTCAATGACATAAAAAATATGAGCTATCAACACCCGATATCAGATCCTTCGTGATTGCTTAAATCGCGAATTGGTTGGTTAGTGCAAGCACTGAAGGAATCTGGTG
Source organism: Haemaphysalis longicornis (assembly GCF_048455015.1). Classification (NCBI taxonomy): domain Eukaryota; kingdom Metazoa; phylum Arthropoda; class Arachnida; order Ixodida; family Ixodidae; genus Haemaphysalis; species Haemaphysalis longicornis. The sequence goes on from NW_027526335.1 coordinate 216,417,056, forward strand.
CAACCAAGGGGAAATCGCGACAACCCATTTGTCTTGCCTAATGTTGGACAACTGAGCTCACCCCTCCTCTTCCACTTGCGCCCCTCCTCCCAACACAGGCTTAATTTGTACAGTTAGCTCCCCCGCACCAACCTTCATTGCATGTTTCACACTTGCTTTCATTTCGTTTTAATTATCAGTCCCCGCTTCCTCAAGATTCAATCTTCCCCATATTTTTTTTTTTCAGGTCATTTTCACCTTGGTTTTCTTCTGAAAATATGGCAACTGGACCGTGGTCCGACGCGTCACTGCGAAGACTCCAGAAAATGCTAAACATTCACCATGACCCGTACACAACATCTCATGTGCGTAAAAAAAGCCACATAAATAACCGCCGAGGACACATGACCAAAGTCTCGTCGGCTTGGATGCCTCCCCCTTCACTCCTCTTCCCTACTGATCTCGTCTGCTGCCCCAACAGTGGTCCTGGACGTACGTGATGAAGGGGCTTTGTTAGGCCCCTGTCGTCCCTTTGAAAAGCAAGCTCGCTCGCTACACCCCTCCAAGTGTCGCAGTCCTATACCGACGCACCCCCTCTCCAGGAATCGTTCCTTGTTCGCCTCCGCTCACGCTGCAGTCAATTAACTCCTCAAGCCACACCCATCCTCGACTACCGCGACATTCCTGGATGCCAAAATTCTCCTCGCTTTCTTCCATTGTACCAGGAAACAAATTTGAATAGACTGGTGGGGACATAAATTGAACAGGCCAAAGCTGCGGTCTCGTTACAGTTGTCTTCCAGTTTTCGACGTCAGCATTACACATTGTAGGGGCACAAGTGGCACCCCCCCCCCCCTTTACCGAGGGGCTGGTACCCAGGGACCCCCCCCCCCCCTTTAGCGACGCCACTGCAGCTGGGTGTTTTTTGTGACTACGAACGACAACTTACCTTTTGTATATATATTTAGAGATGTGTGATTATCAACTTTGCGTCTGTGAATTGAATACAAGTTAAATATTTTTGAATACGAATAGTAAAAGCTGGCTGCGAATTGAATATTTTCAAACCACACTATCTTTGTTTTGGTGTTTCTAGAGTGTATAAAACATAACTACACCAAAAAAGACAGCTTAGCAGTCAGAACTAGACACATCTCTGTTCAGGTACTTGCACTTGACATACAAAAAATTTAATGTAACAGAGAAAATAAAACATACACATGCAAACCAGTGCAACAAGAATTTTGCATACATTGCCATTAAGAAATATGGGTTCCTCAAAATACTGTGAACACAGTAAGCATATTAGGTATATTTAATATGATAGGCAGCGTCTCTCCTCAATGATTGAAAGGAGGCTGGGCATGCTAGTTGCCAGTGGGACCTCACCAACAAGCCAGCAATAACATTTTATTTCTCACTTCTGCTATTATATTTATAGGAAACCTATTTTAGATTATAAATTTTGCTTTCGTCGTGTTGCACTTGACCTAACGCACACCACAGTTAGCGAACACTTGCTTGGTGCAAGGCTTCTGCATTAGGCTTTTGGCACGGCTTCGGTGTCATGCAGAAAAACCAACACGCAAGGTCTTACCATGTAGTGAAGCTTGAAAGTTTGCACGTCTTCAGATAGAGCAAACATTCGTTCCTCTACTATTTGTAAATTTCAAATATTTGAAACAGCTGCAAATCGAATATCAAAAAGTACTCGCACAGTATTCTAAGCTGCGAATGTTCATACACCTTCAAATATACTGCCTGGTCACTTCAGTATAACTGTATAATTTACACAAACAATTTCATGAATGAGAGTTAAAAATGCAGTAAGGTGTGTCATGCAAGTTTGATGCATTTATTTGAAATCACTGATAAGCATTGGGTGCAGCTGATTGGATGGTTAACCTCTCTGTCTTCCCTATACTATCTCCTACATCCCCTCAAACTCAACGTGCATGGCTTCATTTCTCCTACTTCCTTCTTTAGACACTGCTATGCTTTCCTTTCTTTCTCCACCAGATTCGACCTCCCTCAAAGAATACGCCATTGCCCTTGCAATAGAGCACGCTACTCTTAATGTTTCTACCACCACGCCAGTATATATCTTCGACTGTCAGTCAGCCCTTCGTAATTTCACTAACCATGAGACCCACCCACACACCACTGATTTCGTCACTCCGATACTTGAATCGAATCCTCGGCCACGCTTCACACTGGTTTGGGTTCCTGGCCACGCTGGCATGAACGAAAACGCCTTAGCAGACGCGCTCACCCGAGTACCTTTCCCGGGTTCGCCCATGTCCTGGCCAACCTTGTACCACCCGCCGACGGTTCGTACTCAACACCCCACTTCCCGCCATTACCAATTACACGCCCAACACCTATCACGCACCCTGTACCTACACCCCAGTTCCCGTCTAACTCGTGAGGCTGCGTGCCTCATTCGGCAAGCTCAAACCTCTTCACTCCCCTCCCATCACATTCTTCACCGCATCTATCGGAGCCCTGGCCATCCTTCCTGCCCCAGGTGTTCTTCCTACCCATCCATCCCTCATTCTAATTGGGACTTCACCCCACCATCTCTTACCCAATCCCTCACTTTCATCACTTCCTGGGAGCTCTGGCTGTCTCCCCCGCCGACAGTGAACATCCAGGCTGCCCAGGAAGCTCTCTACTAACACGTGCACCGGATCTGCACAGGCATTCAGGAGTACTACGTGGATCCGGTAAATTGAACTTTCAAATTAGCACCGGGCTTAGAAATAAGTGTTTGTTCTCTCTATCTCTCCTTCCTTCCTTTACAGAGTGGGCACGTGTTGGGTAATACGTATGTTGTGTTGTAGTATGCACGGGTTTGTAGGCATCTGTAAAACGGCTTTGGACTTAGAGGTTGGTGAGGGAATCTGGCAGGTCTTTTCTGCTTTCTACGAATCCGTGGCTAGTAAATTTGAGGGCAGCAGTGCGTGCCGCCTCATTCCCTTCTAGAAAGGCGTGATGTCCAGATGAGGTAGATGATAACTAGCTATTGTATGCATCGTAGTGTATTTGAGGTGCGATGCATCCTTCTTGATAAAGGGACATGCTTACTGGGAAGCACGGCGGAATCTATCATGGCTGTGCGTGCATCTGTTTTTTGCAAAGTTGTGGAAGTGGTAGTGGTGAGTGTGGCGGGCAACAAGGGTTTCTTATGAGTGATTAATGGCAGACGTCCCAGGGTTTTGTGCTTAAATATGCATCAAAACAGTGAACTGAATGAAGGTGGCTACGCAGGCTAGTTGAGACTTCATCTTGGAAATTTTGGTCAAATGTCAGGCATGACTCAAGGAAAGGATAGAGACCGGTATGAGCTTCATCAACGAAGCTTCATTTCCCTCTGAGGGTGAATACAAAGTAAACAAAACCCTCATGTGACACTGCTTTAACACCACATGTAAAAAGCAATTACAGCTGCTGCACACTTCACACTAATTATTCAGTATTCTATAGTGCATCTGTCTCCCACCATTATCACATAGGCCTCAAAGATTTCTCGTTCCTGTTTTGTGCCATACAACTTCAGCACTCTCGTCGTATGAAATTCTGGCATGCAGCCACCTGGCGTGCATTGAGTCTTGGAGTGGAGCACCAAATCGGTTTCTGTTCAAGTCGTCAGCAATGCGGCATGCTCCCACCACCGCCTGTTAGGGTCTTGTCTGCCCTATGTACCAAGATACATTGAAATAGGAACAACAAACCATGTGACTTTCAGTATATGCTGTGCATCATGGTGGCGGGCTGTGTAGCCACAGGAGGAACAAAGTTACAAGAATTCGTGTCCAACAGTGTTATGGAAAGAGCATTTGAGAATGTTAATTTGGCCCACTGCCGCATGTCGTGCGGGGTCCCGCTACGGTTATCAAACTTTGTCACTGTGTAGGATCAAGCAGAACACGACGAAGGCTGATAGCAGAAGCACAAACGGGCACCAAATATGGTGGTGGGCGAAATAAATATTTTCACAGACCGAACAGTGCCCTCTGGACACCCACGTGCAAGTTGGTCGAACGGGAAGTACATAATATCTTAGATAAACTGCACGAAGCTTACCATCACTCCCAAACCTCCCGCCTCAGCCACCTACCAGACGAGACACCCTTGAACTCCTCGTATATCCAGCGCCCCAAGAACAGCTACAAAGTGTGCCCCTCCACATCCGTCAACACATTTGTACAGCTCCCATACCGCGATATACGCATCAATACGCTCGTCAGGAAAGCAACCCTCTGGAGACCAACGAAACTAACGTGGATAATTACAAACTTTTCATTTATGCGCGCCAAGAGTCCTCTGCAATGATTTAACAAGAATATGCAGCAGGACCATGACCTCCTGAATATAATGTCCCGGAGCTTATGACAGCACGCAGCGATTACAAGACACGGGGTTCGACGAACCAAAGCGACGCGCAGGAATCACCTTTGTAGGTCGCAATAGTCTTGTCAACGACCGTGTGGTGAGCAACAAGAGTTTCGTGCGAACGATCGTTCGTGGCTGGCCATGATAGCACCGCCGTTTGAAGTTGAAGGCATACGCGCACTCGCACGTCGGAGACGAAACGCCCAGCGGCCTCAACACGGTGCTCTAATGAAATGCAGCGCAGAAGCTTGTCGCGAACGCACTCATCACTCTCGCAAATCGAGGCGGCACAACTGATGCAGAACGCCCGTGTTCACCGTCCGGCGGCCGCACACACTCAGCGTCTCAATCACACGCTGCACACCACCGTGCGTGCTCTCCAGAAGTTCTTCGAGAGAGCCCTTATCACAATCGCAAGCCGAACACCTATGCACCGCTGCAACGGCAGACAAAAATCACGGTGAGAAGATCGCAGCGAGGTAAGCGTACAAACTCCGCCATTTTTTTAAAACCATGACGTCACGTCCGGAAAAAAAAAAGTCGCTTTCTTTGTTTTTTGATGTCTAGTTGGCGCATGCGCAGTAGGGCTCGTCCACCGTTCCTGAACGTCAGGTCAAAAGTGAGAGATAGTTGCCAGACTTCAAATGCAGCACCTCTATGTTTGACGAAAATTGTGTTACTACTGTAATGTTGGTAATTATCTTTCTGCTTTCAAAGTCTGAAATGTGTTTATAACTTAAATTTAAGGTTTTTAAACACAAAAAGTGAATACACATACAGTAATTGACATATATATTGATATTGTAAAGAGGTTTGACGTTTGTTTTGGTTTTGTTTTCACGGCGGGCTTCTCAAGAGAGAACGTGCGAGAAAACGAGCTACTTTGGGTTTAGGAAGAGGGCGGTAAATGTCGGCGTGATAGAAAGCAAGGAACAGGTGCTTACCCTGGTCGTTAACAAAGGCCCTAATAAAACCCTCACGTAAAAAAAAAAAAAAAAACGCTCGACGAGGAATCGAACCATTGACCTACAAAACAGTAAACTGGCGCGTTAACAAACAGCTATGTCAGCGGGTTTTTTTTTTCGGCGGTGTTCGAGGCGCCTAAAACAACTCTATACTTGCGTAAGTTGTCAACGAATATTGTCGCTTGTGTCTAGTCATCGCCTCCTTTAACGATGGTCTAGTTTATGCTGCATTTTTGAAATTCTGGCTGTCCTAACGCTTGTTTCTCACGCACCGGTCTTGCAGACGAGGCCGCATTGCTAGCGCTGCAAGCGATTGAGCCAAAGCTCCATTATTTGACTCAAGAAAAGCTATCGCAGTCAACCCGACCTTTTCTGCGCAAGCCATGGCAGCCACGAAATAAATGGAATGTGCCGTTAGAATTATGGCGTTGATAACGCTTGTTTGACGGGCACCGTCTTGCAGACAAGCAACGTCGCTCTAATACTACAAGCGATGTCACTCCTGGCATGTCAGGCGCATCAAACCCATCGTGTAAAACGACTGCTAACAGTGCGAAAACCTCTGAGTTTGTAACAAGTGGGGATTTGCGGTGGCGGCGACGTAATAGGCACAGCAAGCAGGTAGGCAGAACAGCAGCGTAGGGTTACAACCTTTCCCCGAAAACAAAAACGGGCCTTCCGGGGGGGGGGAGGAGGGGGGATTGTGTTGAAAAAAGACGCCATGTTTTTTAACATGCAGTGCCATTTATTGTAGTGTTTTCTTAGAGAGAAATCAACATAACGTTTGTACTTAAAGTGATTGAGAGCTTGGTTAATCGCTCTGCATGTGCTTCACTGAAAAGTAACCGCAATTGCTGACCGCGGCGGTAGAATTTCGTTATTTTGTTCTTCCCTTAGGTTCCCCTCCATCTGAGGCAGCGCGCTCGCCCGCGTATTTTCTCTGCTCGCGTGTCTTTGCGCAGCTTGTCGACGTAGGCGTGCGCAGAGTTCTCAATTTGGGGGGGCAAAGTCTTACCGCTGCGCCCCCCCCCCCCCCCCAGAGCAACTCCCGACCTCTTCTCACTGAAGGCCTTGCGGTGCGAACGCAGTGCAAAGAGGGATGGTTATAAAATTTTTATTTCAATGTGATGGAATTGCAACACACACAAAATATTTCTGAGCAGAAATTTTACTTTCATGTGTTACATCGGCAAGGCATGGGGCAAATTTGGCGCCCCCTTCAGATGATTAGGGGGGGCGGCCGCCCCCCTGCCCCCCCTGTGCGCAAGCCTATGCTTGTCGACACGTATTTATCGTCTTAGTTGTTGAATTGACGCTTATAAAACGCCAAAACAGGCATAATCACGGCAGAAAAGCCAAAAAACCGGCTGATGACGGCTGGTTTTAGATATGGACCGGCAACCGGCCCGCTGTTTAAAAAACCAGCCGGGCCGGTCCAAAACCAGGAAGGTGGCAACCCTACGGCAGCGACGAGCGAAAATGATTTTACACGACCGCCCCCGTCGGCCTGCGCAAAAAAGGAAGATAGAACCCCTGCATACACGCCCTCGAAGAAAGCTGTACAGCCGATTCAGTTTGTTGTGGACGAAGAGCAACCGAGGCTGCAGCCACAAACGATTGCGCTTGCCGTGGTATGAGCCAAAGCATATCTTCACATAGTTATGTTATCGTCCGTCTGACTGTTACTTACTGAAGGGAAAATTCAGAACACAAACGTTGACGTCTAGCGTCTATGACAGACATAGACGCTGCTGTTTAGGCCCTAAAAACCACCTTCAGGGCGTCTGTCGGTTCTGTCTGATGGCGCGCTCGCGCCGCTGATTACGAATGAGGCGTCTGTTGGCGTTGACTTATCGTGTTGGCGAGCCGGTAAACGCCATCACGGTTAAACTCCCTGTTGGAAGACTACGCTGTTGGGACGATAGAGTGCCGACAGAGCTTCTTATTGGCCCCACAAACGCCATCAAGGTTAAACTCCCTGTTGGAAGACTAGGCTATTGGAACGATAGAGTGCCGGCAGAACTTCGTATTGGCCCCACAGGCGTGCTGTGAGCCCAACAAGAAAGTCTTGTTGGATATTTTGCCCGGGGCATAATAATACGGGAACAAATTCTTAGGTAAATTCGATTTCGTTGAGGACACCGATGCCTCGCGTAAAAGTTTTATTTATAGGACTACAAGAGGCATTTTGTAGCCCTTCCTTCCCGTGCACCCAGACATCGAAACGAACCTTGTGATACACTCGAAGCAGTAGATTAGTGCAGGGTGGAATTTAAACATTCAGCACGTTTTGTTCCATTTTAGAGCCTTTCCCCTGGTCTATGTGGAGAGTTCATATTTATTCTCTCAACGGGCGGTGAAATAGTGCAATGTGCGGTTTAAACATTCAGCCTGTTTTTGTACAATTTTGCATGCTTGCATTCACACACCGTTCTTTTAGGCACCCTAACGATAAGGTGCCGTGGTAACACCCCAATCGAGAAGAAATACTTTTTAGCACCCCTTTAACGGTCGTAGCACCCTATGAAACTGTTGATTACACCCCTGAATTTTGGCACCCTCGAGGTGGGGTGCCCGAGCAATATTTGGGTTCTTGAAAGGTGCAAAAAGGGTGCAAAATGTTCAGTACACCCTCCTTGCACCTTAAAGGGTGTAAAAATGTTAAGATTTACACCCCTGAATATGTGGCACCCTCATGATTGGGTGCCGGAGCAATGTTTTAGTCCTTAAAAGGAGCAAAAAGGGTGCAAAATGTTGAGTGCACCCTTTTAGCACCTTTAAGGGTGTTAAAAAGTTTAGTGTGTAACCCTCTCGATACTGACATAAAAATTCAATGGGACACCTGCGACCACTTCCGTGCAGTAACGCAAATATTTATCGCACTTTATTTCAAGCTGGGCCATTGTAGATCTAATGGTTGGTGCGGTGATTGTAAGTTTTTCTTGCAAGCATACGTTCGACAGCAGTCATTCGGGTGATGAGAGCGTGAATTATTCATTTGTGATGAGAGCGTGAATATTTTTTCGCTGCTTTGTGCTTTTGTATTCTCTTCCACCATATCCCGAGGCGTATTTCCGATGCGGAAGTCATGTTCTACAGCTATTTTTTACGTTGATGCTGCAGCGTCTACGCAGCCTTCTGCACTGATTTTGAGTGCAGCAATCTGGTGTTTACTACCTTCCTCCCATTATAGCTCATGCCCACATTTTTCCATCATAATTATCCTTTTCTTGTTCGTCGCTTTTTTATCTCTTTTAATCCTGGACAATCCCGGACAATCGCCCTTGTTAGCTATACATCTACGCTTATAGCGCAACTTTGCTATAGGTATTTTGTAGATGTCTTGCTGAACGTACTCCCTTGGGAGCACCGAGATGTATTTGCGAGATCTCATTGATTTCGCCTGAATCGTTTTTTGCGCCGTTTTCTTCACTCTTACTTTCCAATTTTTTCTCCCTGTGTTAGTCCTATGTATAAGCGTTTGCTAACAGCTCGCTCCGCTACTACCGCAATGACTGTTCAAAAAGTACCCATGTATAATTCTGTTTACGCTTCTAACCACATTTGTAAGTTTGAGGCTCCAACGCATTCACTGGACCCGGAATAGGTTAGCTAGAGACAAGGATTGGCCACTGCATATAAATTTTGTGTACCGCGCACATTCTTTATTTCACCGCTTTGACTGTGATACCCAAATTTTCTCAACATTGTCTTTTTTAATCTTCTTGCGGCGCCAGCTATTTCTAGATTAAGGGATGGTTCATTTTGACGCCAGGCATCAACTCTTCACGTATTGGTGATTAATGTCTTTCGCATTGTTCCCCGTCTGATTTCCTATGTTCAACTGGTTGGAATGTGCGTGCTTCGTCGCTCTTGAAGGAGGGACAACTGCGAGAATATGCCAGCCGATACTCCTGTCACACAATCAGGATGACGGGGACAGATGAGGTAAGATCTGTGCTTCCTTGAATCAACATTAGCCCACACTTGAGTTATTGCTTACCGCAAAGGTGGTATAGAGAATTTGATTTGTCAGTACAATAAAGCAATGCGAGACACCTCAAACTGAGATACAAATATTCATACGAAAGCAAGTCAGACAACACCAATCACATTGAAATAATACAAGCTAGAGCGCTACACTCCAAACATTTTTTTATTTACAGGATCGACACGTAGTATTATACGGTTCAAGTAGGCGACCGAGCGAGGATTCATTGCCCCTCGGCTCGAGAAATTTCTCGAAAGCACTCGGGGGAATAGAAAAAAGAAATGCTAAAAACAGAGCGTGTCTACTACGCTAATAAAGAAGGCTTACAATAATTATTAGAAGGTGTATAATAATACTAATGTTTTGTAAACTATTAGTAGACGCTTCACGCGAGAGTTTCTGATAGGGTTCATCTGGTGAACGTATAGCATAAGAGTTTATTGTGGAAATTCGCAACGAAGTTTCTCGAAAAAACAATGTTCCATTGCCACAAAGTGGCAGAATTCGAACTCGCACGTTCATCCTTGGAGGCGCAGGATTCTCAGCTGTTTTCTAATGCTTGTCGAGAGTGGCGGCGTAGACCGAAATTCTCCACATGATGAAACACTGCAACAAACAAAACAAAGGTAGGACTCTGCATAGCAAAATAGTAAATTTCTTCATCCAGCTTATTTCTACGGGAGCCGATCGCAGATGCGGAAACACATAACAAGCAACGCTGCAATGCTGCAACGCTGCCTGCAACACTTCGAAAGAACTGTCTGGTATTTTTGTGGTTCCTAGATGCACTGCCAGACATTTAGTTATCCGCAGCACGCCCACAGGGGCAGTGCGTGATTCGCTCATCATTGCAGGTACACCATGCAGTGCAGCATTGCTATTGCGGCCATTTGGTTTCGGTCATCCTGTCGCTTTTTTCTTCGTCTGCGTGGCATTTTCGTCACTGTAATGTACTGCTGGAAGCTGCTGTCGTATGCGGTTATTTCTGCAACTCAAAGGAAACTGGCAAGTTCCAACGACATCGCGCCAACGATATTATTGAACTAGCCAAAAATAATAACGAGAAAAAAAGCAAGTTTTTTACCCAGTGTAAAGTGTATCAGGTGGTCACAGAAAAGTAAAATTTGCGTAAGGTACTGCGTAAACGTGAATTGTAAGTATTATAGGCGCTTCTTACGATACGCCTAAGACACAACACAGACAGGATACGAATTAGGAATATGCACACGTGTTTATTCACTGCGAAAAACGAGCAAAATGGTAAAGGTGCAAAGCTTACAATCTTATGAAGGAGTCGACACTGAATACAGAGTATTGGTTTTTCACAAACTCTGTGCGGCTGATCAGATATATATCTAGCATATTGAAACCGTTTACGAACTGCAGAGATGTTTACTCGCAGCGTTGTCTCTCCGTCATACCAAAAAACTCAAAGCCTCATGAAAAAATGCGGTTACGGCGCTTCAGGTAAAAGCGCCCTGGAAACGCTCCGTAAAAACGCTGATCTAACCACCGGGCCACCCGAAATTCCTGAGTGGTATGGGGTTAGCAGCGGCGGGGAACAATACCAATTCAGTACCAGCCCATTTGAAAAAAGCAAAATGCTTCCCGTGGTGAGAATCAAACCTGGGTTCTCCGCGTTATGACACCGGCGTCTGTGCCGATTGATTAAACTATGATCGCTTTTTGCGCACATTGCATGTCCTTTGGGTTCACAGCGCTGCGTTGGTTTTGGACGTTGCCGCGGGTTCAAGCGTGTGCCAAAGCTGTGAGCTTTCCGAGAGATGTGAGTTTCCAAACGAAATGATCTAGGCCTGCCAGTCATGCAGCACTTCCAGAAGCAAGTTCGCAAATAATGTGAGGTTCATAGCCGGGTCTCCGACAAATGAGAGAGCGGCTACCAGCTTTGCGGTTCTCCAGCTTTACTCTACTAGTAGAAGCTACGCATTCCTTTAAGGAAAATGTGAAGTCATGCCAAATTTGGTGTACCGTGGAGGTAACAGTGTAGGCGATTTTGGGACCATCAGGTGTTTGGACGCAGAATAAAAATAACATTTAATAGACACCTCTGCGCCAGTACACGGTGAAGTTATAAGAAATATTTTATTGGCTAGCAAAGAAACTGGGCGTTTTGAAAGTTCTAGAAGGCCTACACCAGTGGTTTTGTGCACCTTGCACCCTCGAATGCTTGCCAAGTTTACGATTGCAGAACTTTCAATGAGCGTGGGTTTCTGGCTCGGCTCGGTTATTGCACTCTGACATACCAAGCTACGTACCTGTTCACGTTTCATAAATATTGTGACATCATTGATATATAATAAAGCGAGACAGAATTCTCGGGTGAGGAGGAGCAAGGAGGAAATTTGAAATGAAACATTTTACGCCTGTTCCGATTCACGCGCTCTTTATATCCAGTCTTTGACCAGCCCTGTTGACCGACTCGACGGACGCGGCTTCAGATTTTCGGGATTAGCCTTTGTCGTGCAGTGGACACGAGCAGGACGATGCTGATGAATATGATAATGCTGAAGATGAGGCTTCCTATATTCAGCAGTTGAACAAAGGATGGCTCGGGAACGAAGCAGGCAAAATATCTTATGAGCTGTCTGTTTTCCAAAGTAAATTCTCAGATATTCTGGGGCGAGAAAGCGTCCACGTAGGTCGCCTACTCTACATAGACATCCGCTTTGCTTAGGAGCTGTCATTGTCAAAAGGTTCAGTAATGAACTTAAAAATATTTTTTGATGGTTAGGTGTTAGTGGCGCAAGCCTGACTGGGGCAAAGTGCGCCAATACAGTTGCTGCTTGTGAGAGATGAAGATGTAAACACTAAAATCGGTGAGCAAGAACAAAATTAAAATGGGTCAACGACAATGAGGATGGCTTGTGTAGAGGGCCAGGTTGTGATTACACGTGGCCCGAAATTAGGTATAAAAAATTCACTTCTGTAAATAGTTAAAAACGCGCTTGACAGAAAACATGCGATCATCATAGAGGAAGAACACTAGGTGCAGTGGGATTTGTTGTATGAAGAGTTCGGGGAAGTGTTTGTGTCATGTTGTGTGGACTGCTTTGCACTGAAGTAGCACATGGATCATACATAGAGCGTCTCCACAACTGCTACACAGGGGTAACCGAGCCAGGGTAAATTTACTGTGTCTGTTGTGTGTGTCAGTGGTGTATGCCCGAAAGTGCGGCTTTATAATGTCTAGTTTGTTGTCTGTCTGTTCATTCCACTGCGCTTGCCATGGTTTAGGAAGTTGTGGTCTGATGTGACTTAAGGTAACTGCAAGGTATTGTTGCTATGTCAACTGTAGTCGGAAGTGCAGCAGCAGCGCCAATTTATTCTGCTGTATTATTTCCGGCGACCCCCTAGTGACCTGGCTCCCAGCACACTGTCACTTCAACACTTATAACACATGCTGACATAAAACATTTTTAACTAAAGGAATAACATGATTTTTACAAAACTGCTTAGATGCTAATGCACCTACTAAGCTCAAGGACTATGTGAAGATGATGGAGGGAAAAATCTTATGATGGACTACCTGTTTGAAAAGCATAAAAATGCCATAGGCTTCGGCCGTAAAAAGGCTGCTTTTCGAGTTTAGGGTACTAGATACCGTAAAATCAGGTCAGTGGGCAGCACAAGACACCGTAAGGGCTGTTTCTGACGCATCGCTAAAACATACGGCACACTTGTATTTTTCTTGAAAAAACAACAAGTTCAGCAGAATTGCAGTTGTGGGCACTAGGTTTTTTTATCAACTCCTACAAAGCATAAGTCGCACGACACGGGGCGAAGCTGCCATGGTGGTAAAAAGTCAGAAATGGGTGATTTGTAGTTATCTAAAAACGGGAGAGATAATTCTGATGCTTCCAGTCTCACTCTATGCAAGAGCGGAGCTGCTATAGATGGACAATCCAGAAGAAGTTGGGAGAAAGAGAGAGAGAGACAGAGAAAAAACACCTTTATTGGCCCTTCTATAAAGGCTCCTGCGGAAGTTGGGCCATGGGTGTATGACAAATAAAAAGTTTGAAAGGATGGTGGGTTATTGACGAAATTTTAAAAGCGGAAAGAAAACCCATGTATGATTTCTGGTTATCTAGGGACCATTTATCGCACTCGACGTATAGTATTAGTACGGGGCTAGTGCGGACAGCGCCCGACGCGAAGCGAAGCCCGGTGCAGCACTGGGTCTAGCATTTTCAGCGCTGTTTTTGATGGCGACCCATAAATGACACTCCCATAGTACAACCAGGACCCCAACAAGCATGTGATGACACGTAACACGAGTTGCTTGTCCGCGCCATAGGATTGACCAGTGTGAAAGGACCTTAAGAGTCTTTATTGCTTTGCGGCATTTATGTTTAAGTTTGATGTGAGGAATGAATGTGAGTTTTTTGTCTAAGACGACGCCTAAAAATTATGCACCTCTTTACATGAATCAAGTCACCATTCACTTATTTTTGACGGTCGGGCTGGATACCACGACTCTTTGAGAATTAAGCTTAAAACCTTTTTGATCTGCCCAGCGAGAAAGCTTGTTCATCCCAAAGTGGATCTGTAGTTCACATATGGACATATTACACAATTTAAAAGATATTGGTTCGTCGTCCACCTACACTGACCAAAAGATTGTTGGTGCAATGCCTTCGGAAAGTGGATCTGTAGTTCACATATGGACATATTACATGATTTAAAAGATATTTGTACGTCGTCCACATACACCGACCAAGAGATTGTTAGTGCAATGCCTTCGGAACAAAATTCATCTGGACTATAAACAAGGTGCAGCTCAAAACGCCACCTTGAGGCACGCCATCCTCCTGCACGTGCACGTTTGAAGGTGCCGAACAAACTCTGACACAAAATATTTGTAAAGTCAGGTAACTGGAAACAGTGTTCAGCATGTTACATGATATACCAAAGAATCTGAGGTCTCTAAGGATGCCATAGCACCTTGCAGTATCATACGCCTTTTCCGTATCAAAGACCACCGTGATGCAATATTGCTTATGTAGGTAGGCATCTTTAATGCAGGATTCTAGCGCTACAAGTCCATACTTTGTAAATTTCTCCAACCTGAAGCATGCCTAGCACCCCTCGAGAAGACATTTTGACTCAAGAAAGTACACGTCTCCTGTTTATAATCTTCTCGAGGAGCTTGCACAGACAGCTTATAAGGGCGATGGGCCGATAACTGGCAGAACAGGTTGGGAACTTCCCTTCCTTCAGGAAAGCCACCACTATGGCCTCCCTCCAAGACTTTGCAACGTGCCAAGAAAGCCATATTTGTGCTGCAGAGGTGTAGGAGTGTTTCAAGCGTGTCTGCATTAACTGCTTTAACATTGTGTATTTAACGTTCTCTGCGCCTGGAGCTGAATGCTTACGAGTGCCGAGAGGTATCTTCAGCTCCTGAAGAGAAAATGCGCTGTTATACGAGGTGTTAGACTTATTATCATGCCAGAAGTTCTTTTCACGGGATGTTTTGTGTTGCATGAACGTGTTAGTGTAGTGTGCTGAACCGGGAACGTGTTGGAAGTGTGCGAGTGTGTCAGCCTTGTCTTCCAAGTGTCCCCGTTGCACTAACCAAGGGCCGGCTCCGTGTCTGATGTTCTTTCAGTTTTCGTGTACGTGTCTACACTTTATGTGTGTCGGTGTACGAGTTAATGGATGTCAAGAAGGGGCGCCAACTCCCGTTTTTTCCCACGGAACACAAGTTTTCCAAACGTCTTTACCCGCTTGAACAAAAGGAACTTATCCGACGTGGGGTACTGTCGAAGGATACGCAACGCCTTGTTCTATGCCCCTTTCCCCCGCCTACAGTCCTCAATCCACCAGGGCCTACTCGGGTTGCGCTGGGCACCAGAGGTGTGGGGAATGGACTTATTGGCGGCGTCAAGGATGTGCACCATGGCGAGTTGGTTAGATTCTTCAACGTGTAGGGGTCTTATGGATGTTTGATGTAGTTTAGATGTCTCTGATTGTATTCCAGGTTGCTGTTCCTTCATTGAACCTGTTCTGTGAAGAACTGCGTGGGCCTTTTTCTATATATATTAGTAAGGTGGGGAAGTGGTCACTACCATATGGGTCCGTGCCCACATCCCCTCAATACATGAAAAGAGAATTGAACAACGAATAGTCAAGTCAAAATGAGAGGATTTATTGTGTGCTAAATTATGGTATATAGGCTGTTCTTTTTTGAAAAGGCATTCTCCAGGGGATGTTAGGAACTTATTCGGCGACCTCGGGCATGCGTGCGAGAAGAGCCCCAAAAAGAATTGTGCGCATTAAGGTCGCCTAGCAGAATAAAGGTTTGGGTAACTGATCTACCAGACACTCAAAATCTGAGCTCTCAAGCTGGAAGTCAGGCTGGATATAAAGGGAGCATAGTATTATAAGCCTATTAATGATTATGGTTCGAAAGGCCACATCCTCTAGGATGGTCTGTAGTTGGACAGCGTGGCGCACCAAGGAGTTTCGGGCAATGCTGGCCACACCGCCTGAGGACGTGGCACCACCATCTCTGTCCTCCTTAAATATTATGTAACTGTTGGATAAATTTGTTTCCCTAGAGTTTAATTGGATTTCTTGGAGACATCACAATTCGCTGAATGGAATCCAATAACTCATAGGCATCCTCAAGATGTTAAAAAGGCTTCAGTAGTTCCAATGCCTGACATTCTCTCTTGCCATTATTTAGGTTTAGATCAACTGGAATACGTGCGTGTTTATGTGTCGATGTTCGGGGCATGGACTCTTGAAATGGTTTTTTTCGCCTCTGTACTGACCTGGATGCCGCAGCCCGTTCCTTTCACTGTGATGCAAGCCGGAACGGCTCGATGTCCATGTCGTCATCCATGTCGTCATCCTTGGACTTGGCACTCTTTCCGGTGCCAAGTCTAAGGATACCGCCTGAGGACACCCAATGAGGGGCGGGACCGGGAACAGGTCCAACTCGTGGTACTGGGTTCCCGCCGAAACAAGACGCCGTTCCGCCCCCCAGGCGAGCCACGTCGGCGTACCTCCCCTGGAGGAAGAGGCCAACCTCTTTCGCGCCTGTGGGAAGGTGGTTATTCGTGAACTTGAGGTTGATTGTTTTTTGCTCCAGTTTCAACCGTTCGCAAGTTCGCGAATATGCAGAGTGAGGTCCTTGGCAATTTCCACAGAAGGAATGGTTAGATGTAGATTCATCAGTGAGATGGTGTTGGGGGCACTTGGCGCAGGTTGGTTGGCCCCGACACGAGTTAGTACCGAGCTCGAACAGCTATCACTTGTAGAGGGCCGCGGATTCGGCATGTACGCTTGGACGGAGCTCCTGATTAAGCCTGCGTTGATGTGATCGGGAAGAGGTGGCCGGTCAAATGTGAGGATTATGGGCCTAGTTGGTATTTGTTTGTCATCTCTTCTGATGGTAATGCGCCTAACCGCCGTTACACCTCGATTGCGCAGGGCTTCAAGGAGATCTGCCTCTTTCTCGGTTGCCAGATCTGGCTCTGAGATGAAACCCTGCGAGCTGTTCAGGCTGCGATGGGGCGTGGCCTTGATACCAAGATTAGCTATTCGGTTTGGGCTGAGGAGTTGAGGAGTTTGGGGGCCTAAAGCTCGGGGAGCTTCTACAAAAACCTCACGAGTTCCTTGCTTCTTAGCTTTGTACGACGGTCCGATTACATTTTCCAGACATGTCAAAATAAGGAACACGGATTGTGAAGTGACAGGCGTTTTTTTTCAAAAGGCTCAATGACTAAAAAACGTGAGTAGTTCTCAGGTTTGGGAACAGAGACACTAGGAAGAGGAGGGAAATGTGCTTCGTTGCAGCCCCTTTTCAGGGACCGACCATGGTCGCAGGGGGGGGGGGGTTGAAGAAATCATGCTACAGTATAGAAGCAGAGGACCGGGAGTTATCTTCTTGACGTTCTTTTTCCCGGGGCTTCTCCTGCAAGCCCACGTAGCGCTCAGGATCTGACCCCGAGTATCCTCAGCCGACAAACACAGCTTCCGCTAAAAAAACTGTACATTTATTTACAGCCCAGCGGGCGCCTAAGAAACAGTGCTCAAGCGGAGACCGAAGACGAAGGGCCGAGAGCTCCAGTCATCGGACCGCGTCTGTCTGTCTTCATCTTTCCTTTCTCTTGCCGCTGAGGGCCCTGGGAAGGGGGGAAAAGCGAGTGCTTTTCGTCCAGGTAAACCACACGTGGTGGCCGTAAGGACATCCGGTGCGAACAGGCGCGGCCTTTTTTGGAATGCGCGGCGTTTGAAAGGGCCGCGCGACACATTCTTTCTATTACCACGCTAATCTTCCCAGGGCCCGCGCTAGTTAGTGCGTCGAAGCGCCCGACACCTCCACCGCCACTGTGAAAGGTAACTTCAGGAAAGTTTCACACGCCAAACACACACACACCACACACTTTTCGCGCATGCTCCATCGTTCCTTCATATGGCGAAACAACAATCAGCATGGCCAGTGTCTCATGACCCTGGCTGCAGGTCACCATGACAAAATAGCCAGAATCCTCATCTAGCTCAATCAGAGCGAGCGGCCTTTAGAAGGCGGTACGCACCGGTAGTTGTCGTCCGAGAGCACCTGTGTGAAGCACGACTGTGAAACACATTCATGTGTTTCACAGTCGTGCTTAGCATGGACAAGTGCCACCATCCCGAGGAGCCCGGCTTAACGGGTGACGGCGCACTCGCACGGTTGCGTGGAGGAGAACAGGGTGCCTGATTTGCGGGACGTGCGCACAACGTCGCCTAGCAACAGACGCTTGGCCACAGATATGGCGGCGCACACTTGGTTGCCTGCATGCATTCACGCCATTGAATACCGGCTATTCGCTGGAGCTCCCCATGGCAATCACATTTTTGCGACTCGACATTTGGGGATCTCCAGAAGCACAAGATGCAGTGTGCACGACGCCAACTGCATCCGATGCCTCGCGTGATTCTCATCCTGCTGCATCCTGCAAAGCAACTGGCCGCTCACCCACGCTCCCAGAATGTTCGCCATCTCCGCACGGTGCGACAACGGGCTCAAGCTCAACTGAAGCCAGCCTCAGCCCCTTGAGTACTCCTGTTATAAGAACTGAATAGTTCTTCCGCTGCTCCACCGAAAGTTCAGCTATACACCCTCGAGCCCTCACGCTTAAGTAGGAAAAAATTACCCCTGCTCGCCATTTTGGCGGAATATAGTAGGAGTCTAGCCTGGCCTCAGCACCAGCGAAGCAATCAAGCACAAGCACATCCTAGGAGGGCACATCTACGAGCACCCCTTGAATCATGCTCATGCAATTTAATCTCCCATCGCTCTCGCTGCGCCCTTGTGCTCGCTGCCCGATCGGTGTGGCGGTGGCGTTGTTAGCGCTTCTCAAACGCTCACTGCTTAGACGTTCCGCTGCTAACTCCGCCTCAGCGATCTTCAATGTCGCCTGCAGTAGGGCCATCTGTTCAGCGAACGACACGGATGACCTAATCCTGACACTTGCTGGCTCGTCAGCCCTCACATTCAGCTCCATCTCAACCTACCTAGCTAACCGGCCGCAATTACCTCAGGGCTGCTCATAAAGTACCCTCTACATGTCATGGTGAGCCAAACACCCAGGATCAAGAGACGCACTGACCTGCACAGTTTGGTGCTTGTTATGATGGCCTGAATCTGTGGAGGAGGCGATCCATATTAACGCGATGCCGGCCGCGTTCTCGTTCACAGGGCTGCAGGGGTGATCCGACTCATTCCGCTGAGGAGTCCGCACGCGGCAGTAGAAGTCACTGCCTTCAGGCGTGGCCAGCTCGCTCACTGCTCCAGCCTTCCCTTTCAGCAGGCTCGTGCTTCATCCGCTGACCGCCGGTCAATCTGCGTTTCTGCCGCTAAGCAGGCCGCCGAGATTGCTCTGCGCTCCGTTGAGAAGTCCGTTCAGCGCCAGTTGAGCCGCTTCTCCACCTGGCTGGCGAGCTCGCTGCTCCTGCCCATCTCGTTCAGCAGACCGCGATTTCTCCCCGTGCTCCGTCCGTCGAGGGGCCCTTCTAGCCCGCCGGTTGGCTGAGTCGTCGCTGTTGAAGATCGTGCCGGTTCGCTAGTTATCTTTGTGCTGTTCTGTTCCCCGGGCTTCTCCTCCAAGCCGCAGTAGCGCTGAGGATCTGTCCCCCCGTATCCCGAACCGATAAACGCAGCTTCCGATACAAAAACTGTACATTTATTTACAGCCCAGTGGGCGGCTAAGAAACAGTGCTCGGGTGGAGCCAGAAGACGACGGGCCGAGGGCTCCGGCACCCGGAACGCGTCTATCTGTCTTCATCTTTTCTTCCTCTTGCCGCTGATGGCCCGGGAACCATCAGCGTGGAACCATCAGCGATGGAACTGAACAAAGTCAACTGCCTTATTTATGAATTCTACAAGACAGCCGTACAAATACCCAGAGCACCTAAACTGCTACATTGGAACAGTTTGGCGTTTACAACACAGCCGAGGAACTAATGGCGGCCCAAAGGCTCAGTCAGATATCGCGGCTGTCAGCATTTCCCACCGGCCAACAAATCATGCACAGATTGAATCTTCAAGCGCAGCTACTTACCAGCCCCATCCCCCATAAAATTCACGCCCAACTTCTCATACGCCCTCTGCTGCCAAAGATGCACCCGGTATACATTCAAATGCGCAGGCAACAACGAGCCTGAACTCTAAAAATGAAGTACCCAGTCAACCCAATCACGGTATACGTGGACGTGGCCGACTATCGGCACCACGACGCGGATGCTGGGACGGCTGTATATTATCTGAACATTCCACTCACCAAATTCCTTACTGTATGCACCCGCAATCCCGGCAACGGCTGAAGAAGCGGCTGTTTTGCTAGCACTATCTCACAGGCTGACTGCAGCAATCCTAATTTCACGTTGAAAAATGGCCATCAAAGACCTCCGAAATTGACTGTTTCCCAGAGGCACTAAAAATTCTCGTCCGAAATCCTCCTACCAACCACCGAGCTGGAACTGATCTAGACTCCTGCGCACAGAGGGTTGGGGGGGGGCGGTGGTAACGAAGAGGTCAACAAAGCAACTCGAGAGATCAAGACCTGTGCAGAACCACGCCTCGTCCCCTTACATAGAGCCTTATCATCCTGACGCAGCTTATCACAGCAAATCACCGCTAACTACAGCCTCTCCCGCGGAAGCCTCTCCCTTTCGCACATCGGGATCTTACGAACGCCGAAGAACGTCGCCAGCGCCCACTACAGGTGTACACAATGCCATGTCGCTCTATACTGCACCATATTCACCTATAGTTCATATCTGTCACCTAATCGCCCTTCGTGTGGTCCGAACGACACCATCGACCATCTCATATGGGCATGAAGTGAAGGTTACGTTCCCGTGATCCCATTAGTCCAGCTCTGGGAGTAGGTGCTGGGCAGCTCTTAGCTGAAAACCAAGAAGAGTCTACCTTGGTCATCGCCAGGCTGCTGCTGCCGGACACCCAATGCGCTGACCAAGGCTTTTAAATAAGGTTCTTTTTTCTCTCTCTCCCTACCTATATACCCCAAGCCCTAAAACTAGCTGAGATCTGCTGCCGCGGAGTACACGTAATAAACTGGAATCGAAAGCATAAGTAAAAGTTTCGCTAGTTGGTAGTAACCCAAATAAACAATAAAGCAAGGGGAGGCAGTCACAAAAGCTGCGCATAGCTTGCGGTGTCCGTCCGCTTTATGAGTCCCCTGCACTTCCCCACTCAGCATTTTTGGAAGAGAATCACTGGAAGGGAGACGTTATTGGCGATGCATGATTATGGGGGCCCTCTGCATCAGCTGAGCCAGATTTTGTGACCACTTACATCGCAGCCCGCGATCCCGAAGATGAAAGCAAAGTAGCAGAACTGCAAAGCCTGCAAAAGAAACCAGACAAAAATATTAGTTCAACCGTTTTAATATAAGTTTCTTCGCCCTAACCTTCAGAGGGCGAAGAAACGCTATGGATTTGACGTCTATCAATATATGGAAGTCTGAGCTAATACTTTTAGAATGATTTTTTCAAGTTTGGTGTAATTGGTAGTTTTTCCTATCATCCAAGTAACAACAAGTGCTTTCAGTACCTAAATATTAGCAACAAATTGTGTGCTCAGTGACATCAGTGGCACATGATATCTCAACTTGGCCAACTTAATATCAGGAAAATCTAAGAGGATGGAAACATTTAAAAAAACTTTTTCGCCAGTCATTTTATATATTTATTGTCGTGCCTATATCGACTGTTTAGCTCTTTCAAAGGCCTTTCTCATGTTTGTCGAGTTCATGTTGTCCAAATTCAGAAAACAAAATACATCATCAGAGCCGCCCACCCTGTTCAAGCTATATCTGCGCACAATGTACACATAGACAGAAAAAGTTAGAGCAATTCCACTATTGCAAAGCGTTAACGCTGGCGAAGGTGTATTGGTGGCCGCGTATAATGCATAATGTTAAAGCCGTGTTAGTATCAAACTATTACGACGTATTTTCAAAATGATTCGATATGACATGCATTATTGCTAATTCTGTAACTGTAGGCTAATTCTTTCAGTATTATTTCTATGATACATGTCATATTGGTATTTACATGGATTGATAAACTACATTTGCACACAAATATTTTTCGTTTTGCAGCTCTGCCGACACATGCCGAGTACGAGCTGGCGCTGCATTGCCCCGCCACGATCCACAGAGAAACAACTGAAGCGCACAGAGAGCGCAGCTGCACGTGCAGGTGTCCCCAGGCGTCACCCGCAGTTGCGCCACAAACAGCAAATCGTTATTCCAAGGATACAGGCGGGGTCGCTAGCCCCTCCCCCACTCCTAAACAAGACGTACCCGGACAGGTACGAGCGTACCTGCCCGTTCTGCAATGGCAGAGAAGGCACACTGGCACACGCCCTGGCCGAGTACGAGTATCGTGAGATGCGCCCGCCTTCCACCTCTATTTTCACACCTAACCCCAAAGAGCGATGTCAGACCTTGTTACCTAGCCCCTACAAACTGACCCAGCTCGCGTTGGCAGCAAGGGCCCAGGACGTGCAAGATCATAAGGGACGCGACAAGAGGGTTCACCACGCCCTGGCCCGCGTGCACTGTCTAATAACTTTATTGGGCTCAATAAAAGTTGATTTTTTATCTCTATCTCTCTCTCTGCCGACAAATGCAGGTTTACGCGGAGCTCAGCCATACACAGCTTCGCCGTAGAACACAAGCTGATGTAAGCGCGAAACGACCGCATACAAGCCGCTCAATTTCAAAGACACCTTCCGTGGGAAGACCGCGCCAATATGTGAAGAATGAAAGTAAATTCAAAGCTACGAACAAGTGCACAGCGACCGACCACGACGACACCACCGGTCGGCGGAACTCAACATGTGTGGCACACTAGCACAAAACAGCAAATAGAAGGTCGAGCATTGCAGTACCCAGCCCGTGGTCTGGTGGACAAAGTCACAGCCTGCCGCACGGGTTAAGGTTTCAGGACATCTGCAATGCAGCCTTTGTGTTACTTGCGTATTATGCGGCAGTTTTTATATAAAACGTAGTTAACCTGCATATAACGTATAGCAAACGAATATGGCGCTTTGTCGCAGTTTCCCTGATCATTAAATTCTATAGGACAGAATGACTCCTCGGTTTTTGTGGCAACATATGGAACTTCATGGCACTCCGTGGTATTCATCAAGGTTACGAAAAGCTAAAGTCCTTATTTCAGGTGAATGAACAAAAAGCTGCAGGGAAGGAATAGCCCTTTGAGGAGCGTTAGTCTTTCCAAGGAGCACTTCCCCAACCTGCCTCTTCAACGAGAACCCAATGTCACGCTCAATGTGACTCTTCTATCAGATTTCATTGTTGCCCACTCGAAAAAAATTGGCAGCGTATTGCTTTTTTCGTTGCAAATGTCGTCAAAAGACGATAGTCTTTATCGACTTTTGCCAAGTAAATGCCTTCCTTCGCTTTCCCGCTAACCTCTCATGTTGTTCCTCTTGCGTCGCTCTCCTCCCAAGCTAAAGACGCCAAAGGTTTGCCTAAATAATTTTAAATTTCCCGCGTTCCACTCCACCAAACCGGGTGTCTCGATGCCAACGCTGCCATACGGCGAAGACGCGCGTGAATCGAGGCGCCCTACTTCAACGTTTATAGAACCGCGTTTCCCTACTCCACGTGCGTTGCGAGTAGAACGTGGAACCTATCTAGTGCATCCTTTCGTAACTGTTGCCGGTTGATTCCTTAAAATGCCGCAACAAGCTATAGTGGTACGGGTGACAGCAGGCGACGGCGAAGTGAATCTTTGTTTGTGGAGTTGATGAAGTATTTAATTTCGCCAGTCAAGCATGTATAATATTTTATAAAGGAACACTGCAAACATCACTTCTGTATTAATTTGTTGTCTCAATATTGCGTAATGTCTTGTTGTTCTTCAACAACGTTGACAGGTATGAACATTACAACGGACTTGGGTAGATTTAGCTGTGACTATATAACACTATTGCGCAGGCATTGTTTTACTTTGGCCGGGTAGCTGAATCGGGTCACGAGCGCCATATGCTATGCAAGGCCACCAACATAACGAGGTCCAAGGGCGCCCTCTCCTCGTTTTCCACCGCTAGATAGCGTATGCCATGGGGGCCCAGCGGGAAATCTTTATGAACGGTCCTCTGGAGGACATCCCACAAACATACCGCAGCCCAACAATGCAGAAAAACGTGCTCTGTCGTTTCTGGTTGTTTACAAATTGAACACTGAGTTCCCCATTGCACAGATATCTCTCTATCCTGCATCCAGGTTCCAACAGACAAGGTGCCTGTGTGTAATTTGAAGAAAAAGGTTTTCACACCAGGGTGAATCTCCATTCTTTTGACGCGCTTTAGCACATTTTGGCCTGGCCCAGGACGGTAATACCTGGCTCCAAGGTGATGTAGACGCCCGCCCTACGCGGCAATGTTTTCGTGAGTCCATATCCCAGTACGTTGAAGTCCAGAAGCGCAAGGCATGCACTCCCGAGTGGCTGTCAAGGATAGAACCCTTGGCAACGCTTAGGGAATTTTAAAGCGCGACGCGTGGTAAGCGCCACGCGTAAGCCGCATCTGCTGCTTTTGCGGGAATCGCGGTGACCTCCTGGCCAGAACCGTGTCCGTCGGTGTGTTCAACTCCCTGCCGAACATCAGCAACGCAGGCGTGAAGCCCGTGCACCGATTCACGCTTGTGCGCAGGGCGAAAGAGATCGAGCTCAAGTGCTCGTCCCAGTCTTGTTGCCGCCGGGCATACGCCCCAAGCAGTGGCTTGACGCCTCGATTTCGGCGCTGCGTCACGTTAGGCTGGGGGTGATAGCACGATGTTGTTTGCTGCCTAACACCCATTGCCGCGCACGCTTCACGAAACAACCTTGATGTGAAATACGTGCCGTTGTCGGTAATCAGCCGCTCCGGAAATGCGTAGCGACAGAACACCTCGTACAGCTTTTGCAGGACCTCCTGTGCTGTCGCTTTCCGCAGCGGATAGAGTTCAGCGATCCCACTGAAGTGGCATGGCATCACGAGTACAAACTTGTACCCTCTCTTGCTGCGCGGCAGCAGGCTCATCAGATCGCACGCCAGGACCTTCCATGGCTTTGTACTCACGATAGGCTGAAGCAAGCCGGGCGCCTTACCGCCTGGCGGCTTGCGCTCTTGGCAGACGTGTCATGTGCGTACGTACCTACATACTTGTGCCTTCATGCCGGGCCAGGTAGCACACCGACAAAGCTTCCGCCATGTCTTTGGCGCGCTACCGTCGCCGTCTGCGGCGTGGTAATGGTGCGATGCAGCACACCTGAGCTTGCTCGTGATAACGGCTTTAAAACACTCAGTTGAGTCTTGTTACCGGGCGCGTATTTCAGCAGAGCGCCGTCGGAGTCATGCAGGTAACTTTTCAGCTCACTCGCAGCAATAGCAGCTGCATGAGACTGACCCCCTCTGACCCCCTCTGAGCAGCTGACCCCCTCTACGTACATCTCGATTCGATTTGATTTCAATATCGTGTAGATTACTTCTTTTCTTAGTGAGAATAAGTTGCCTTATGTCTTGCGAGGTCAAAACAAGCCTAGATGCACGCTGTAGGGAATAAATGTAGGACCCGATGTTCCGTCGAGCCGTATCGGCTGGATCCAATCAATAGGCTCAGTTACGGGTAACGCAATGTTGCATCGTGCGAAGTTGTACAACTGACGCAGTGTTGCATCAAGCAATGTTGCATCATCCTCGGTAGCTCTTCGAAACACCTGCTAGGCAAGCAGTCCTTCCGAGTGACTGATTGGTGAACACTCTTTTTGCAACTTCAAAATTACTCCACTTACACCCTGAGATGATGACCACCGCCATTCAATGACATTATTGAAGTCGAAAAACGATAAGTGATCATTGTACGATTTACGTGGTCTTGTGCACTATTTGGTGTTCTTCTTTTTTGCGGGAGGAGGAGACGGAACAAATTTCAGGAAGAAAAGCTGGAACACAAAAAGGTATAAAAGGCCCACGGTATAAAAGGCCCAAAATTCGAGATATGCGCAGTATGCGAATAGCAGCTGCACTAGAGCTCGCGCCAGCCGCAATCCCAGCAGCTTCCCGGCGCCCGTTATTTTCCGGTGCTCGATTTGCCAGAGGGTCTGTCTATTCACTAAGACTGGCGATCACCTCTCGATAAAACAAATCGTCCTGCTGAACCTCCATTAGCTCTTCTCGACTGAACGAAACCTGGAGCGGAAGTCCTCTCCAGACGAGATGGACTTGCGCTGAGCTTTCGAAACTTCGGTCCTCCCGCGTTCCGCGCTCTCCCCGCGCCGAGAAGGGTCGCTGCCCTTCAGCGTCCTCCTTGACCTCTCCGACCGGTTGGGTGTCGTCCACCGGCGCCCGTAACAGCGCGTCTGCAACCACATTCGTGGCGCCTTTGTGATAGCGAACTTCGAGTTCTAAGAGCTGCAGTGTCAGGGCCCATCGCGCGAGCCTCCCACTGGGCTCACGGAGGCGGGAAAGCCATGTGAGGGCCATGTGATTGATTGATTGATTGTAGGGTCTAACGCGCCGACGCAACGCAGACTATGAGGCGCGCCGTAGTGGAGGGCTCCGGATTAATTTTGACCACCTGGGGATCTTTAACGTGCGCAGAAATCTCGTACACACGGGCGTTTTTGCTTTTCACCTCCATCAGAAAAGCGACCGATGCGGCCGGGAATCGAACCCGCGACCTCGTGCTCAGCAGCGCAACGCCTTAGCCACACTCTAAGAACTAAAGGAGTCCCATCAATTCCCAAAGGAAATAGAAACCCTTGTCCCATATACGATTCTCTTTTCCAGCATCAGGCAACTCCCTTTTTAGCAGAATAGCCTTACCCTTCACAAGGGAGTCGCAGGCCTCTCGCGGAGAGAGGGTCGAGGTATTCTCACCGGAGTTGCGTGAACCGCGTCCGGCAATTCCCTCACCAAGGATCAATTAATTCCTCCAGTCAGGGAGTTATACAATTCTTTACCAGAATCTTGCTATACCTCTGCCACCCCTCAGAATTACCTTATTCCACCAAACAGCATTTTGCAATACTGCACCAGGAAGGGTTAGCGTACTCTTTTCAGAATCATTGTATTCTTTCAACCAGAGTCCCATAATGCCTCCTCAAGGAGGGCTAGCTTACTCTTTGTCAGAACTAATGTATTCCTTTAAAGCAGGATCTATGCACTACCTGCGAGTTGCCGAACTCTACTATTCAGAGGCAGCACGATGTTACCTTTAACAAGACTACACTTTAGCATCCACAACAGCATTAGTGTCGGGCCTCTTTACTTCAAGCTTACAAACTGAAATACAGTAAATTACTTCACAAGTAAACATAGCAAGGCGTCTTTACAAAAAAAGCTGTCGTTTGTGCTTAGCCGAAAAAAAAAGACAAATCGTTTTCACACTGCATTTCATGCTTTATTTTGACATCCTCACACACGTCGCTCCACCTGTATTGCAGTTGCTGCTTTTATGACCGAAACCATTTGCTCTGTCGGTGGTAGGCCGAGCATCATCTAAAAAAGCAGACAGGTCCGCTTTGTCTTTGGGGCATACTGGATGTTGAAGGTCCAGTAGACCGCCAAAAGCAAAGCGAACCCGTCCACTATGTCCATAGCCGTCAGCTGGAGCTCTTCGAAGTGCACGGTCACGGCTCCAGATTTCTCCGCAGTTTGGCCCGATAACAAGATCCTGGGGTAAAGGGAAGTCTCTCCTGGCTCCTGCATAAAAAGCACACAAATGCAAGTACCAGAAGAAACACAAGTAACAGTATTTTGCTCTTCCTTCCTCAGTGGACAAACCACTGTACAAAGCGATTCTCAGGAAAACGAATCGCTAGTTAGTAGTCTATACACTTAAAGCTAACAATTTAGTGACTACGCTAACGATTCACCAATGTAACATTCACAATTGTCTACTGATGAGGCAAAATGCTCCCTTTAGCAAATTTGAATTGCTGTGATGGTGATTGCTGAGCCTGATTCACAAGTACTACACTGGATTTCACTTACTCAACATACAGAAGAAAAATATGCATACCAGCTTTGAGAGCAAGGCCTCTGGCCTTTCTTTCACCAGCAGTGCAACTGAAAAGCCATCCGAGAAGAACGAGAGCACGGATTAATTTAAAGCATCGGGGTCCTGATCCCCTATTCAAATTTTAAACCAACAAGGTCCTCCTCCTCTTTTTTTCCAACCAACCACTTTCAGAAAAAGCAGCCAGACCAACAAGAGAACCTGCAACCTCAGGCCAACCTGCAAGTACTTGGTGCAATGGTGTTATCAAAAAGGATGGCTTGAAGACAAGCAATATTACAGCAAAACTGTCAGCCTCTCATTATTGGAATTAATCATGGGATCAGTGAACAGTAAGAAGGCCGAATCATGGAGAATAACAAGAGGCAAGCAGAAAATAAATGCCGCACAACCGCATTCCTAATCCCCATCAATCTTGAAGCTGCACATCGAATCTTACTCGTGACCAAATAAGCTTGTTAAAAAATACTGCAGTGTTTGGCAGTTTGAAAAAGCTACAGCATTAATGCACTGCAGTGGAAGCGACACATTTTTAATCAAGCAGAAAGTTGGTTACGCATTTATGTTATGTCTTTAATGACATTTATAATAAAACACAACTAAGGTCAGTCGATGCTAGAAAGCAAAAGTGCATGCAAATGACACCATGATGGCTAAAAGACACATTTTTATTTGCCAGATGACTATGGCAAAGTGACCAAAGATGAAGTGTTTATTACTTACAGCTGTCGGCCGCATCAGGCATCTTTGCTCTCTTTCTGCTTGCGAACGCCAGGCGATCACAATATGTTGTTGAAAAGCACTATTGTAGAATAGACCTGGAAACATCCACGGGAAACACCTTTACGTCGTAGTGCCTGTAATAAGTAAAAAAAAGTTCACTATAATGCTAAATGCGCGCTGCTTACTAAATACAGCATCTAGCAGCAGTTTTACCACATGTCCGCGTGAAAATATTCAGCCTAAAGTTCTATAGCTTGTCAACACTCGCTATGAAACAAAACGTACTGCAGCATTCATTTTTCAATACTACGTTTTACGGTAGCCGTTACTTGGCTCTTTCTTGAGAAAACAGTACGGAATTTCACCGAAAATGGGCTTCACTCTTATTGCAGTCGCGCAAGGTAATAAGAAAAAAGTCCAATAGACAAAGCAACACGCCAGCGGTTCCGTGAAATTTTGTTGTGGCTACTGTAGCCACATAAACAATTAATCGCGATGAAATTTCCTGCCGACAACGTTTTATTAGCGTTAAGTATTGTTTTCTAACAACACGGGACCAGAGGCTACAAGGCAACGCACTACACAATGGGATCGGAACGCACAAACGTTCACGTTCTTTTTTTTGCAAGACATCTATGCCAACTTGGAGGTTGAATTGAAACCTTGTGACCTTTGACTGCGTTATATTTTAAGGGGTAACCAAATAAAGCGACGCTACCAACCTAACTGATTGGGTACTAAACTGGGTACGGTGTTGCTGTCGCCGTCGCTCACTTCTGCCTCGTCAGACGCGCCAGATGGGAACGGAACCGACGGATAAGCCCGGCGGCAGTGTAATTACCTTGTCGCTCGACAATATATTTGCGTTGCTCAAGAAGATAATGAAACGAAAGCCTAATTTATAGCTAGCGCTGGACACATGTACGATTAGTACACGCGATTCGCATGCGACTGATCGTTACGATTGATCGTTAGGGCCTGTTTTGGGTCGTTCGCTGGTCCGAGGAGGCTCACGACGTGCGACTGGCAAGCCGGATGCAGTCGTGCCATCATTGCGATCGAGAGTCCGCTGAGCCCCAACCGCCCGCAACAGGCTTGCGTTGCTCGGGTCGGCTCGGGTGTTGGGAACCTTAGGCTTAGCATTCTGGCGGACATTTGATCGCCGCTATCTGTGCAACTGCGGATGACAATCCGTAACACAACTTTTCACCACACTATCATCCTTTTTCTCGCATGTGAAACTTTATTTGGGCTACAACGGCCGTTTGAGCGATCGGTGACCAAGACATCTGCGTAGCCTGTTTGGATGCTTCCGCGCAGGTATCGCCATCTCTCGACCGCTCGGCGCACCGCGCGCCGCGGCATACACGGCCGGTCAGCGCAGGCTTGCATAGCGGCAGATATCTGATCGCCGCTTTTAAAATAAGCCCTGACAACAATCCCTAGCACACTTTTTCACCACATTAACACCTACTTTTTCGCATGTGGAACTTCTTCTTAGCGAACAGATTGATTCGGAAGAGCAGCGACAAGCGGTTGCTACCGTGGTGTGCGCCGGTTCGAGCCGCTGAGTGTGTCGAGCTGGCAGGCGCGGCCGGCGTGAGCGCGGACTGTTCCCGAAGGCAGAAAACGCTTCAAGATTGCTTGCTTTATCAATTTCTTGCGAAAAAACGCGCGGAATCTGCAAATTCAGCGGAATCTGCAAATTCTGCAAATTCAGATAGTCGTAGTTGGCCATAAAGCAAAAACAGTGGGCGGAGCGACGCCGACGACACATCGCATGCGCGCATTGGGCCATGTGTCTCAAATTCACGCGTACGGCTACTCGTGGCGACAGTCGTAACGATCAGTCGCATGCGAATCGCGTGTACCAATCGTACCTGTGCCCAGTGCCTAAAGAAGCTAGCTTAATAAATCCGCAACTCTTATACTGCACACGAGTCTTGTTTCAACGCATGCTGAACGTCGTGAACCCGCGATGGGAGCACGGCCGCTTGTTCGAAAAACACAAAGCTGGAAAAAGGATAGCTAGAACTGGTGTCACACAAATGAAAGCACATGTATGTGACCACTTAATTTTTCGCAAGAACCAACAAGGCTAAGCAGCACTCACGAGCGCCAGTTGTTATAAATAAAGCTGAAGTTTTGGCGGGAACGAGCGCGAGCTCGATCCCGTACTGCGCAAGAAAAACTGAAATGGTGACTTACGTTTTCAGCGTTGGCCGCAGCAGCCAAACGATGTTATTCCACCAGTCAGGTATACTTCAAACACAGCCACCGACACCAAAACGCACCTCACAGACACGTACAGGAGTACTACGGCGGTTTCAATGCCACAAAAGAGACGGAGACATCGGAGAGACGCGTCCGTCCGCCAGCCCCGCCGCGATGAAAAGACCGCGCAAAGGTACAACGCTCAAGTAGTCCGACGGACACCGTTGCGTTAGAACGCACAAATGACCCATTCCTAGAGGACGTGTAACACTACCTCGCACGCTCTTTTGAATACGCTGCACTTTATTTTAAGTACGCTTTGTTTCATGGCCCGGCGCTGTGGCTGTTTAGGTAACTACTTTTTCATACGATTTAAAAGAGTTCGCGTCCGCCATAGAGGTGTCTGCCTTTTTGCACACCTGAAAGCGTGCAGCTGAAGTTGATAGAGTCGATATACTGTTCTATTCTCTCTCGCGGAGGGTATACGAACTCCATCGATGCGAGACAGAGTCGGTACGCTGTTCTATTCTCTCCCGCGAAAGGGGTACAACCGCCGCTTAGCTCCATCAAGAGCGGGGAGAGTTCGCCAGCAGTTTTATTCTGGTTTCCTAGTAGAGTGAACACGCCATCTAACGCCACGCGTGGTGCGGACGGTGTCAAACGACCCTGGCAGGAATAGGAACGCTGTTTGATTCTTCAACTACTCCCCACATTTCTTAGAGTGCACTGAGCCACCGCGGCGGGTTAGGGCCATGTGATCAGTCTCGATCGTGAGTTTGACTCCCTCTACGTACAACCACAACTTTCGAAGTGCGTAGAATATGACCAGCCACTCCTCGGTGACCAAGTAGTTTCGCTCTGCCGGTGTCAGCGCACGGCTCGCAAAAGCCACGGCTCGCAGTTGTTCTCCATCCGCCAGGAGGAGCACTGCCCCTACGCCGAGGTCACTCGCGTCCGTTTGGATCACGAATGGCCTGTTCACATTCGGCAGTTCCAGCGATGCAGTGCCTGCAACAGCTTTTGCCAGTTGGCGTAGGCTGCTTTCCTGCTCCTATTCCCACTCACAAGGGGCAGATTTCCTCAACAACTTTGTCAAGCGTGCTTGCAAGCGCACGCAAGCGCGGATAAACTGGCGGTAGTAGCCGTAGGTTGGCAAAACAGAAAGAACTCACTCAAACTCAATCACAATTTTTTTCATTCACGCTGTACTCAATCAAACTCAGACTAAAAAAATTCGTCTGTTCTCAAAATCACTCATAAGCACTCATCACATACTCATTTGTGATCGTACTAACTTGAACTGAAACTCATTTGTCCTCACGGGTATTCGTACTCAATCTGTACTCACGAGTACTCAATCTTCTGTAATCATGAGTACTATATCTCTACTCATGAGTACTCAATCTGTACTCATGAGTACTCAATCTGTACTCATGAGTACTCAATCTGTATTCATGAGTACTCAATTTGTATTACTGACGAATACTGAACTCAATAGTCAAAACCCTCAGGCACAATTAGGTGTCCGCGTAGCATCCGTTCGTATCCAGATCACTGTCCGCTCATTCGCAGTTGCTCGATGCTGGCGTTTGTTTTTTGTTGTTTCAGATACTAGAAACTTCGTTACAGGGCGTTTTTCTCGATGAGTTTCGGTGAATATCAAATCGGCTTGTTTTTTAAGTGTGTTCCGTGGTATGCAATTCGTCGGACCTGAACTTGACAGCGTTTACGGCGTTGCGTAAGTCAAGTCGCTTCTGTCGGCGATCGTGTTCCTCTAGCTCGTTGCGTGCTAAATGCAGGTGGCAGTATAAACTTACTTGCGTTGTATCAGCTGGCGAGCTGCGGTGTGCAGGGATGGCATAGTTCCGCGCGTTGAGGACGTTGCTTCGATTGAGTTGTGCGTTGCATGTGCTGCGGGAGCGGGTTGGGTTTTCGTTTAGCGTGCGGTGGCGTGGCGTTGTCGTAAGGTGGCGTGGCGGATCGGTCAAACTCGTTGCGGCTCCGTGCTCGCATTCGCCGTGGTTGCTTTAGAAGTGAAACCGTTGTGCTGGGAAGTGGGCATAGTTCGTCTCTTCAGTTCGGCCCACATTCCTTGGCGTCGTAAGCGCCTATTTATCGGTAGGGCGTTCAATGCCTTCGTCTAGATCGGGCTCATTCGTTGCTGTTCTTGCCGTGTCCGTGTCGTCGCTCAAGCTCTCGCCTTTTGCCCGTTGTTTTGAGAATGCTAAAATCGTTCTCTCTCCCGTACAAGAAGGCTCTAAAGCGTTCCGTTCGTCCAGAGTCCCCTTCCTACTGGTCGCGTCCTCTTGTACGAAATGGGGTTTGTCGTGTGAGTCTCGATCGGAGCAGCGTCACGGTGTTGGTGATCTTGTACGTTCCGGCTCGGACGTACCGCAAGCGCTGCCCGTGTCGTTGCTCTTTGACGTACCTACATGCACTTGTGCAATATCGTTCGTTCGCTGGACTCGGGTTAGAGCAGCGGATGCCGGAGCGCGCATACGTTCCAGCAGGGTTCGACTGCGTGCAGTGAGTTATTTGTTGCTTGGCGCAAGCTTTATTTCTGCGGTTGTGACATTCGCTGGCCAAGTCCGGATAGCAGCACCGGGAGCGAAGGATGTCGCAAATAGCGGTTTCCTGCGTGTGTGCTGGCTTGGTCGCGTTCCGTGCGCTTTGCATTTTGTTCGCCGTGGTCAGCTCCACCGGTACAAGTTGCACGTCGTTCGTAACCTCATCTGCGTTTCGTGCGCTGTGCGTCTCGTTTTTTCACTCCCTTAACATTGGTGGGCAATAACTTGCCACGTATGGTACGTTCCATGCGCCGTGCGTCTCGCTCGTCGGCGCCTACCCACCAATCCAGATGCGATGTCGTTGGTTGCGTGGACCGGGGCCGGAACAGTTGCCGAATATTTTAGCGCTCTCTAGGAACATCGTGTCGTTCAACTTTCGTCACCATGTGTTTATTGCTTCGATTGTCATTGTTTTCATTTGATTTCAATATCGTTTAGAAACTTCATTTCTTAGTGAGAACAGGTTTTCATCTGTCTATAAGAAC
Organism: Haemaphysalis longicornis; assembly: GCF_048455015.1. Taxonomy (NCBI): domain Eukaryota; kingdom Metazoa; phylum Arthropoda; class Arachnida; order Ixodida; family Ixodidae; genus Haemaphysalis; species Haemaphysalis longicornis. The sequence continues at coordinate 216,450,941 of NW_027526335.1, forward strand.
AGCAACTTATTGAAAACGTGGGCGGGGGCTGCGGGCCGATAAACTTAACGTGGCAGCCTGGAGTGGGAAGTACGAGTGGCAGGTATGGGGAAAGAGTTTGGAGGGGGGAAGAGGTATTCGCTCGTCCATTTTTGTGCTACGTTCCATGGCGCTTCCGAGTATATTATATAAATTCGTCCCATCTTCCAATTAGGCAAGGTGGTAAATATCATAGTTACAAAGATATTATCGTTATCATCGCTAACGTTTGGTGCAGTGCAAATAAACTCCACCAATGCTTCTTTAGACAACAGTAGCCTTGAACGGGGAACCAAAGTTGCCAAATATTTTAGCGCTCTTGAGGCACATCGCGTCGCTCAACTTTCGTCAGCATGTGTGTCTTTCACCGATTGTCATTGTTTGCATTTGATTTTCATATCGTGTAGAGACTTATTTGCTTAGTGAGAATAAGTTTCCATCTGTCTTGCGAGGTCAAAACAAGCTTGGATGCACGCTGTAGGGATTAAATGTTGTAGGGCCCAATTTTCCGTCGAGCCGTATCGGCTAGATCCAATCAATAGGCTCAGTTACGGTTAACGCAATGTTGCATCATGCGAAGTAATACGAATGACGCAATGTTGCATCATGCAACGTTGCATCATCCTCTGTAGCTCTTCTCAACACCTGCTAGGCAAGTAGTGATTCCGAGTGATTGATTGGTGAACACTCTTTTTGCGACTTCAAAAGTACTCCACTCACACCCAGTGGAAGATGACCACCGCCATTCAATGAAATTATTTAAGTCGAAAAACAATAAGTGATCATTGTACGATTAACGTGGTCTTGAATTCTATTTGTTGTTGTTCTTTTGCGCGGGAGGAGACGGAACAAATTTCAGGAAAAAGGAGCTGGAACACAAAAATGTATAAAAGGCCCAACATTCGAGATATGCGCAGAATGCGGATACGGACTGTGGGTGTCAGTGAAAAGGCGTTGCTCTGACGAGTGTTTGTAAGCCCAGCTAAATGGCTGCCTACAGAAAGCACTCAGCGGTCGACCTAGTGATAGCGCAAGGTTTTTAATGCCAGAGAGTTTGAAGGGCCACTATGATTACATCTGCACTAGCAAGAATTTTTGCAACGTGACCTATCGCTGCAAGTACTGCAAGAAAAAAACTTGCGGGGCGGGAAGCTCTTATGTATATTATCTTTATGACAGACACAGTTAGACGGACAGACAGACAGGCCAACATTATCGCACAGGAGTAGCCGAAGAAGGGCTATCGTCTTTAAAATTAGCTGCACAGAGACGCTGCCGCCACTGTTCCGCATGCTGCGAACATTGCGCAACCATACCCATCGCCGCCGTCGCCAGCCCGCAAAATAAGAAATAAACACAAAAACGAAAACCGGAGAGCGCACGAGAAGCCCAAGAGGGAGGTACCGCCGCGAGAAAGGGACAGGACAGTGGCGCTATGCACCGTTATGTTTATTTCCGTTAAGAGCCCTGGCAAAAGCCACACTGGTCTTACTTTAACCACTCATTTTTGTATCCGTGTGTGTGTTGTGCCAGAGCGCCCGACACAAATTCACTGCACCTGGCGACGTGCCGACGGCGGGGTTGATTCGCGCCTCGGTCAAACCGCCCGTGGGAGACGTGCCGCAATTTGGCGGAAAAGGCACCGGCTAGTCTGCTCTCCCTTTCCAATGGCGACGGCTGGAGGAAATCATGCCAGGGACGAAGGGCCCCCGGCAGACACACAGTGAGTAGCGCCTGGAGACGGCGCCGCTGAGTCGTCTTAAGTTTCCCTGTCCTGGCTGCTCGGCTGACGCAGTCGCTTTGCCTCCATTCGCTGGGTTAAAACTGCGACCAGTGATAGTCCTTATTGGAGGGATTCGAACTACAATGGCTGCAAGGGAACCCCTGGGGTATAAAAAGCAGCCCGGAAGCAGCAGTGGTACGGAGGCATCTAATTGGAGGCACTGATTTGAGAAGTACTATCGCCTTTGTCCGAGCCGTGTAACGCTCTTGCTATGTTTGTATATATTGTATATAAATGCTGTTTCAAATCACCGTCAGCTTGATCACTTCGGCGCTCTGCTCTGCGCCGCGTCGATAGCGGACTGAGCAGGGCAACGTCGCAACAGTGGTGACTGACCTGGGATGGCCCGGTCCCAACAGTGTATGTTTATGTGTTTTGGGGGCATGAAGCGGGTATCGCTCGCAGTCGACAGCCGCAGTGCACCCAGTTGCTGCCGCTGCTTGGCAGCCGTTATAGCACTGTGCAACTGCTGTGGCGTGCTTTGTGACCTCGAAAACAAAGTTTGCAGGCTGGCTCTTCGGAGGCGTGATAGCGTGCACTGACTTCACTGTATTTCCGTGTTGGTGCGTTGGTTCCAGAGTGGAAATCTGCAGCTCTCGTCTCGACAGGCGCTGATGACGCTAACAGCTATAATAAAGTGCGGTGGCGTCGTTATGGGCAAGCAACATGTTTTACGAGAAGTTCCAAGACGCGAGCTTAAGGTAAAAACCCAACGTCTGCCGTTGGCGCTCATCATATACAACGGCCCCCTCAGGAGGCCTTCCACAGTGCGAGCTTAAACTCGGCGCAAGTTGCTAGAGAGGGGTGGTCGCCTCGGCAGTAAACAGCAGATGAAGGTAGGGGAATTACAACCACCGAAATTCACCGTCGTTGTCAGCTTCATCATTATGCGTTGGCATAAACGAGAAGCAGCGCATCGGGCTGCCATTCGAAAGGAAAGTCATTCGAAAGCAAAACGCTCCTCCTGCGGCAAGATGCCAGCGCTCTTTGACAAAATATGCAAACGAAACAAGGCGTCGCACGTGTTCGAATAAACATTATGATGTCTGACTAACAACCCACAACCTGCACGGTGGGGCTATAGGCTCACTTGTAAATGGACAGCAAGAGAACATAGTCCTACCAAACCTGAGCAAAAAGTTTCAAAACGGCAGCCTAATAAAACCATACGGGCGCACGTACACCAGCAAAATTATGGGTTGAATGCGCACAGCGAAATGGTGTGGAAAATTTCGGTGGCACAAACCAAGCAGTCGATTTCACGCGAATCACGCAACTAATCCCGACTGTTTAAATGAGCGGTACGATTCACGGAACGACTCCAGAGCGTGGCGTGCATCTACGGAAACTGCTGAAGACCCAAAAAGAGCGATTTCAGTGTGCATTGTGCATGCATTGTAGGCAGCCCCACCACCTCTCCCCTAAAAACACTTGAACGGAGCAAGCGCAACGAAGAAGCCACACGTGCCGAGGCCGCGCATTTGTAAACACAAATAACTGCTCCAATCAACAGGTGCCGTAGCAACAGAGCAACTGTGGCCGCGCTTCCCACCGGCACATAACCCCCTCGTTTTTTCCTTTTCCCCGCGGTCCCTTAGCGAGCGACCACCAAAAACGCTAACACGCTCCAACCAAGGACAGGGAAAAAAGGGAGGTGCAGCTGCCGTTGCCTGATTTTGCCATCCTTGAGAGTTAAGCTGCACAGCGGTACCGCTAAATGCCTGAAACTCGTACACGTGCGTCCAGACTCACGTTCTTGATAGAACTTGTTTCCACTACTGTACTCACGAGGCAAGCACTCGAAAAAACAGTATTCATGAGTATTGTACTCATGAGTACTGTACTCATGAGGGCTATGCACTCATGAGTGTCTGTATACTCACGAGTACACATGAGTACACAGTACTCATGAGTGCTACTCATGAGTAATGTGTACTCGAGAGTACTGTGTACTCTAGAGTACTCATACTCACCAGTACTCATACTCATGAGTACTCATACTCATGAATATTATACTCATGAGTACTCATATTAATGAGCATTGTACTCATGAGTACTGTACTCAAAAGTAGTGGACTTACCCCTGTACTCAATCGTCATCATACTCACTTTTTAATCGGGTTGTGTACTCACTCATCATCGTACCCATTTGTGAATTTGAGTAAAAATGAGTGCTCTCACGAGTGAATACGCCGGCCTATGGTAGTAGGCGAACATCCCTAGGAAGCGCCGAACTCCGGCGACATCCTTCGGCGTGGGACACTCCAAGATCCCCCGAAGTTTCTCAGTATCGGGGGACACCTGTCCGCGTTCCATCCAATAGCCGAGCAGGCTCACTTGAGCGCTAGATATTTGCGCCTTGGCAGGATTGACGGTTACGCCAGCCGCCCTGAGTCTTCCGAGGACGTCTCTCAGGTTGCAGAGGTGCACCTCGAAGGTGCGGGAGTACACGACAATGTCGTCCCAATAGGCGAGGGCACGCTGCCACTTTGCCTCACCGAGCACCCGGTCAATCAAGCGTTGGAATGTGCTCGGACGTCCGCACAAACCGAAGGGCATACAGTCCGTATACATACATACATACATACTCGTACAGGCATACATACTCGTACAGCCCCCTATGTCAAGTGAACGCTGTCTTGCATTCATCGCGGGGACGCATCTCGACCTGAAGGTACCTCTTGCTGGCGTCCAAAATTCAAAGTATTTTGCGCCGCCGAGATTCGCGACGGCTTCGTCAACGCTCGGGAAGGGCTACGCATCCTTTTTCGTGACCGCATTCAGCCGCTGATAGTCGACTCATAAAAGCCAGCTACCGTCCTTCTTTCGAACGAGCACCACTGGGAATCCCCAAGGGCTCGTAGAACGGCGGATAATGCCTGCTCTCAGCAGTTCCTCAAGCGCCTCATCAGTTGCCTGCCCCTTGGCGGGGCTGACGGGCCGCGGATTGCATTTCCATGGTTGATCATCGCCGGTGTTTATGCAGTACTGCACTAAACTTGTGCAACCTGCTTGCTCAGTAGATATCTCGCCGAAGTCACCTAACGACAAGACGCGGTCACGCTGCGCTGCTGTCAGCTCGATAGCACTTGCTAGGAGCGCGCGTAAATCCTCGCCCTCCCCTCGGGGTGGAATGCGCGCAGCGCAGAGGAAATCAGCCGCGGCAGCAGCAGCAACCGAACTCGGAGGCTGCTGCGCGCGCCGGCCACCGGCAGCGCCTGCAGCTTGTGCATTTCGCGGCGCGAGGGACGTTTCGCCGCCACGCCCATGCAGCGACTTCGCTGCGGGCTGCGGCTCGGAAAACAGTTTTAGCGGCATAAACGGGCTCTCCCGATAGCCTCCGTTGCCGATGTCCACGACGCGATCTCGCTGCGCCGCTGTCAGCTCACCAGCACCTTCTAGGAGCGCGTGTAAGTCCTCGCTTCAATTTCGGGCTGTAGGGCTGGCGGTGCGGTGTCACACAAGAATGGAACTTTACTGCTGCATTTTTCGCGAACTTGGCCTGATCTTATTTTTTTATTTTTCTGTTCACATTTTTTTCCTTTTGTTGCTGTGTCTGCTCCTTATTGCATTGTTTTGTTCCCACTCCCCTCTGTAACGCCCTACCCGGACCCTGAGGGTAATGTAAATAAATAAATAAATAAATAAATAAATAAATAAATCAGCCGCGCCGGCAGCAGCAACAACCGAGCTCAGAGGCTGCTGCGCGCGCCAGCTATCGGCTGCGCCTGAAGCTTTTGCTTCCCTAGGCGTGCGGGACGTTCCGGCGGCGCGCTTACAGCGACTTGGCTGCTCGCGTCGGTTCGGCGAACGGCTTTAGCGGCGTAAACGTGCCCTCCCTAGAGCCTCCGTTGCCGATGTCCACGACCAGTCCAACCTTGTAAAGTCTCTCCCCAGAACCCAGAATGACTGGGACCGTCAGTCCGGACACGTGGACGAAACGCATTCGCCGTACACGCTTACTCCAACGCACGACGAGGCGTACGTCACCGCCTGACGTAACATCACCACACGCAAGCTGGAGCGGCAACTTCCGTGCGCGCCGCCGAATGGCTTTGCGCTCAAGATGGGAAAGGATCTCTTCCCCTATCAGTGAAGTAGAGATGGGCAAAATGGCTGAATTTAGTGAGCGGCTCAGAACGGCTAAGTTCAACCCGCTGCGGTGGCTCAGTGGCTAAGGCGTTGCGCTGCTGAGCACGAGGTCGCGGGTTCGATTCCCGGCCGCGGCGGCCGCTTTTCTGATGGAGGCGAAAAGCAAAAACGCCCGTGTGTACGAGATTTCGGCGCACGATAAAGATCCCCAGGTGGTCAAAATTAATCCGGAGCCCTCCACTACGGCGCGCCTCATCGCCTGCGTTGCGTCGGCGCGTTAAACCCCTCAATCAATCAATCACGGCTAAGTTCACTGAAGTGAACCAGTTCATTTGAACGGTTAAGCGGTTCATTTAGGTCTGTAACCTGTCTTAAGCATGCATAAACTAAATTATTACTCAATTGTTATTGAGTCACTTATTTTGTAACGACATGCGGTGTATTCGTGCTGAAAAGAATTCGCGTCACCATCATTACAAAAGTTTTTATGTGTCAGCGGTATTTCAGAATCACTCTCAGTGGATATATAAATAAAAAAATGCAGCTTTTTGTCAACTTTATAACCTCACAAATACGACCTCTACTAGTGAGCTGGGACGTCAGAAAAAATTATTCTGGAAAACATGATACAAGATACTAATTTTATTATTGTGGTGGTGAACAACACTTTGTTCAGTTTATTCGAAGCGAGACGGGTCCGCTTTTTGGCAGCGATAATAGATGACGCAAACGTTTCACACAAGACCCAGCTGGGTCGCCGGATAAGCCTATAATAACTGTACCGCAACGTGCCGACACGACTCCTTCAGAGCCATGCTCAGCACGATTCTCTAATCGAGCGGGCAGCCACTGAACGTCGGTTCTTAGGAGAGGTGCTCTGCCAAAGAACCGCAGGGAGCCGAGAATCGCCGCGGAACTGAGCGCTTGAGAAGATCCGGCTCGTTCCTGACTCGGACAACAGCTGCACGCACAAATGTAACTGTAGTGATTCTAGTGAATCATATGGTCACAGGAGTGTATTTCCCTATTACTTTGAAAATACAGACGCAGTTCGTTCACTGCTGCCATTGCGGCCTCCCGATCTGTCATTCACCGCCGCCGCCACCGCGGTCCAAAATGGCGCCTTAGAAGATCCGCTTCGCGAAGAGCGGCTCTCGAAAAGAGCGGGAGCCGTTCTTCAGTTCTTTGGTTCAGTAACTGATCGGAAGAGCCGCAAGAGCTGAATAACGGGTCAAAACTGCATCAGGTTCTTCTGACTCAAGTTGTCTGCTCCCACGACAGGGGGCGTGCTGGAGGAATTTGAAAAATTAGCCCCAGCTGGCCCGGCAGTACAGTTGCTTTCCCGCGCCGATAATAGATGGCGCAGAGAAACGGCTCATTTGACCCGGGTCTTCGGTTCTTCGGCTCAGTAACTGAGCGGAAAGAGCCGGAAGAGCCGAAGAACGGGTCAAAACTGCATCCGGTTCTCCTGACTCGAATTGTCTGCTCCCATGACAGGGGGCGTGCTGGAGGAACTTGAAAAATTAGCCCCAGCTGGCCCGGCAGTACAGTTGCTTTCCCGCGCCGATAATAGATGGCGCAGAGACACGGCTCATTTGACCCGGGTCTTCGGTTGTTCGGCTCAGTAACTGAGTGGAAAGAGCCGGAAGAGCCGAAGAACGGGTCAAAACTGCATCCGGTTCTCCTGACTCAAATTGTCTGCTTCCACGACAGGGGGCGTACTGGAGGACTTTGTAAAATTAGCCCGAGCTGGCCCTGCAGTGGAGTTGCTTTCTCGCGCCGATAACGGTTGGCGAAGAGAGACGGCTCATTTTACCCGGGTCTTCAGTTCTTCGGCTCAGTAACTGAGCCTAAAGAGCCCGAAGAGCCGAAGAACGGGTCAAAACTGAATCCGGTTCTCCTGACTTGAATTGTCTGCTTCCACGACAGGCGGCGCGCTAGAGGAATTTGAAAACTAGCCCCAGCTGTCCCGGCAGCACAGTTGCTTTCCCACGCCGATAATAGATGGCGCAGAGAGGCGGCTCATTTGACCCGGGTCTTCGGTTCTTCGGCTCAGTAACTGAGCGGGAAGAGACGGAAGAGCCGAAGAACGGGTCAAAACTGCATCCGGTTCTCCTGACTTAAATTGTCTGCTTCCACGACAGGGGGCGTGCTGGAGGAACTTGAAAAATTAGCCCGAGCTGGCCCTGCAGTGGAGTTGCTTTCTCGCGCCGATAATGGTTGGCGAAGAGAGACGGCTCATTTTACCCGGGTCTTCAGTTCTTCGGCTCAGTAACTGAGCCTAAAGAGCCCGAAGAGCCGAGGAACGGGTCAAAACTGAATCCGGTTCTCCTGACTTGAATTGTCTGCTTCCACGACAGGGGGCGCGCTAGAGGAATTTGAAAACTAGCCCCAGCTGTCCCGGCAGCAGAGTTGCTTTCCCACGCCGATAATAGATGGCGCAGAGAGGCGGCTCATTTGACCCGGGTCTTCGGTTCTTCGGCTCAGTAACTAAGCGGGAAGAGACGGAAGCGCCGAAGAACGGGTCAAAACTGCATCCGGTTCTCCTGGCTCAAATTGTCTGATTTCACGACAGAGAGTGCTGGAGGAATTCGGAAAATTAGCCCGAGCTGGCCCGGCAGTGGAGTTGCTTTCTCGCACCGGCAATAGCTGGCGCAAAGAGTTTTGACCCGGCTTTTCGGCTCCGCTGGCTCGTTGGACACGGATCACTGAGGGGGCGAGAAGCGGCTCCCCCACTCCAAAAAAACCGCCGCTCAGTTTTACTGAGCCACGGCTCACTCGTTCTTCAAAAATAGCAGCTCAAAACATCTAGATCACTCCTGAGCGACGCATGTCTACAGCGAAGTGCTTGCCCCGATGTCCAGGAGTGCCTTGAAGCTCCGCCCGGCAATTGCGAGGTCAAAAAAGGGCGCAGGCGCGCTGTTCGGAACTCCGACTCTGAATGCGGCGGGCGGGGCGATGTTTGCCTCTGGGGCACGTGGATCAGCCGCCGACGACTTCACCGGCGGCCCGCTGCGTTTCCCTGCCCACCTGGGCAGATTCGCATCATGTGACCAACTTGGCCACACTTGAAACAGCGAACAGAATTCCGTGCTGCTTGGTGCGACGTTCGAGGCTGCTCGTGCGCTCCACGGCCAGCTGGCCGCATCCGGTCCTCCGGAGGCGAGTTGTGAGCGGGTGCAAGCCACTGCGGCAGCGCGGATCCCGGGTAGGGAAGCCCGAATGGGCGTGCGTCCGCCGGCCGATCACCTGACCGGTTTGTTGTGTGCACTGCGCGCGGGGCTGGCAGGACCTCCGGCCGTATCGCCTTCGCGTCGCGCAACCTATACGAGTACGGGTCCAGCACATGGCCCCGAGACTGAGCGTTGCTCGCTGGCTAGGTATCAACGTAGAGCCGTCCTAGACTCGTCCGCTACCCGTAACGCCGCGCCAAGCACAGCTTGGTTCAAATGTTTTCACCGGAGGCGGTGGTGGCCGATATGCGCGCGCACCCGCAATTGCTGCTTCCACACGGTGGGCTTCGGCCGCCAGCTCGTTGAGATCTCTGCACCTGCAGTTCCTAAAGTACAGGGCAATGGTGGGGTGGCATTGCCTGACGACCCGATCGACCCGCTCCGAGTTCGGGGCGTGTGGGTCGGCGTACTCGTAAAGCTCCTGCATCTCACGGACATACTCGATCATCGATTCGTCTGGAGCTTGGGTGCGCATTTCCAACTCTACGCATCCGCAGGAGGTAGTCGACGGGCAGGAATTCTTCCCTGAACATCGTTCGGACGTCGTCCATCGTGAGCGCCGTGTGGCCTATCGACGGCCTATCGAGGTAGTCGACGGGCAGGAATTCTTCCCTGAACATCGTTCGGACGTCGTCCATCGTGAGCGGCGTGTGGCCTATCACTCGGTACCTCCGGGCGGTATGGTCGATTAGGGCTGCGGGCAGAACTCTGTGCAGCACCTCGCTCTCGCTGATGCCGGTCGCCTGCTCGTAACGGCTCAGAGCCAGCAGGACAGCGTTGGCGCTCACGTGATCGCTCTAACCGCCATACGTCGGCATCGGTAGCTGCACCCTGGGAGCGGGTGAGCCCGCCACCTGCTACACTTGCTGCATGGCGCTTGAGTGAGCGTTCGCGATGGAAGCTGCATTCACAGTCATTCCTTCGCTTAAGGGCGCCTGCTTGCTCACTTGCACGAGAGGCGCGCCGTATGGGGCTTCAGCATCCGCGTAGGCCCGCGGCATGGGGGTTGAAAGCGCGGCGTCACCTGACGTAGAGCGCTCGCATGATTCGGAACTTTCCAAAATTCTCGTCGCCGCGCAATCCGCAGCATCTGCGTAGGGCCGGCGCATGGGGTTTGAACGCGCGGCCTCACCTGACGTAGAGTGCTCGCGGAATTCGGAACTTTCCGAAATTCTCGTCGCTGCGCAACCCGCACTCGCGGTAGCAGAGGGGCCGTAGAGGAGGGGGACCCTAGCCGCTTCTGCAGCTGCGGTGGGCACTGTTGATGCAGATCATCCAGGGACCTCCCGGGCACGATCACAAAGGTTGGCCAACAGCATCAAATCCACCAACTCATAACCCTGTGCCATGTTCCGCGGAGCTAGCGAACCTCGAATTCACTTGAAGACGAGTCCCACGTTCGGGCGCCAAAAATGTGGGCACCAGGGTTATTACGGCGGCCTAGCTCGACTCTCGAGATTCGGCCGCAAGGCTAGCTCCGCTGAACACCGCCACGGATCGCCAACTTGGCGTAGCGGCAGCGAACAGCAAGGAACACAGGACACAGAATTCGCCCACTCCGACGTTTATTGTGATGCAATAAGGTATGTCGGGTGCTTCGCTCTCCACCGCCCAGACCACCTTAGCCAGGACGGGAGAAATAGGCGCGAGGGCGGACAAAGGAAGGCCAAAAGGAGGAAGACGTACTTACGGCCGCTCCCGATGATGGATGGTATCCAAAGAGGCTCTCTGTAACTCTCTCCGCCCCGGACCAAGCCGCCGGACCTTCCGGAAAAAACCTGTCACGTTAAGGGTTCGGCAGCGCCCCCCGCTGTCACAGGCATCCTCCCGGAGGGGGAAGCGCGCTGCCGCGAAGAGAGAGGTACGCGTCCGCGGCGCGGGGCACCGAGAGACATAGAAAAGAGAGCGGAGCTACAAGCTACACCGACAAAAGACGGACCACCTTGCATTGCATCCTCCAAGAAAACTTGATTATCGGACCCGCATGCTCCCACGTGTTTGGGCAACAGTGTCTGCAAAGACACGTCCTCGGATCTCACAATTACCAAAGCAAACGTCAAGACTATGTAGTCTCACACGGGGCTAACACTGGGAAGGCTAACACAATTGGCCGCGAGGCCCACCACTGGAGACGTCAGCGCTGCGATTGTTTTGACGTCACTTGTAGGATCACCGTTCCTATCTTGCTGCGTAGTTGGCTTGCAGCGCGTGAGACTCCGCTTAGGAAGCGCGTTCTAAAAGTATTTTCGTGTTAATTTCCTTCGTTTCAAGTTATTTCCCAGTGCGTCAAGCGCAGTTCGACCTCATGGGGACTTTATAACCGTATCAACTGTGGTAGATTATCCGCAAACACCATGAGCGTGGTGGTGTATTACGTATGCGACCGAAGCGTAAGCAGCGGCTTGTTTCCCCGATCAACAATATGGACTACGACGATCGCCGAGTGAAGTTCCTAGATTTCCCTTATTTGCAAGAAATGTATAAAGCAGGAAATCGTGAAGCGTTAACTGCTCGCAGAAGCACACGCACCCGCCGTGCCTGCCCGCACGGCCGACGGTGCGGCTCGAACCGACGCAGGTAGCGGCAGCAACAACTTGTCGCCGCTTTTTAAAATCACACAAGTCGTGGAAAATAAGTTCCAGATTGGTGAAAGTAGATGTTAGTGTGATGAAAAATTCTAATAGGTAGTGTCATGAGCTGTGGTTTTCAAAGCGATGCTCAAATATCTGCCCCAATTTACGCTGACCGGCCGAGTAGGTCGGTCCCGGCAGCGCCGGCCCGTTCACGCACGGTGCGGCGAGCGGTCGAAGGATGGCTATGCTTGCGCGCAAGAATCGGCCGAGGAAGTGCAGGTATCTTGATCGTCGATCGCTTCAACGGAAATCACTGTGCTCACAGAGTTCCCAGCGCGGTGAAACGTTCTGTTAAGGACTGTCACTCGCAACTCTAACGGCGATGAAATATCTGCTGCAACGCAAAGCCTAAAGTTCCCAACATCCGATTGCGCGCATCCGAAGCCAGCTGCGAGTTGTTGGGGAAGGCCCTCCCGCCGCGCGCGCGCGTGTTGCATTTGGGTTCCTCTAGCTCCTTGGGGGCCCCCAACGCTCGGTTCTCCTATTCTAAATCTCCCATTACCCGAAATCATTAACGACGTGTTTCGCCTCGTACGCAGCCTCGCCTTCTGTGAGCAGTCGTGAGTTTCAAAATTGATGCTTGAGAAAGGCCGGCTCACTGTAAACATACAAAATACGCTGCAATTATAAATGACCACGCCGAGCACCTAATGAAAACTAAATATAGCCTTGTACAAACCCGCTCGAAGGCGTTAAAAACTCGCGTTCATACCGTTCATACATTGCGGACAAGTTGTCGCCAAAAGTAAACATCATCCGTGCAGAGTACAGGCTACGGCAGTGATCGTTAATCAAATCCGGGCATGACTATAAAAACATCGTAGGAGAAATAGGCACTGATTAAGCCAAACTGCAGACCATAACAATACTTTTAATCATGTGCGGCGAAGCAATCCGATCGCCGTTCTCACGTAGTCATTCATTTACCCGGCAATACGAGCAGTTCGCGCGGTGAGATCATAAGTGAGCGACGCGTTTCCGTCGCTGTTACAAGGTGTTTCCTTGCACACACGTGTCCCGTCACAAGTATTTCATAATGAATTTACAGCGTACTTTTCTCGGCATCAGCTGCATCGTCCTTGACGTTAGCGGCAGCTGCGTATGTAAGAGCTGTGAGTCGCGATGGTAGCAACTACTTAAACGCGGCGGTATCGCCGGGAATAAGCGAGTCGCTGATTGGTGGCCTGGATTATTTGGTTTACAAACAACCTTTTTGGTAATTTGCATCAAATCCACAAGGAGGGGGCGAGACGATGGCCACAACAAGAAAACACGCTTCCGCATACGCACGGGAAATGTGTTGTAGCAGACGACAACACGATTCGGCGTCCTACAAGTGACGTCACTCGTAGGTGGCGCCACGGTATGTCCTCGAGGCCAATAGGCCTCCTGCGCTGGAGGTTTGGCGACATGCAGCGCACCTAGCGGCCGACGCCTCTGGGTAGTACAAAAGCAGACGACCCTCGCCGCCCTCCATGCGTTTTTAATTACAAGCCAGAGTGAAAGTTGGTTGTTGCGCTTTGCGGCGTGTTTAAATGACTGCATACTGTATGAAATAGCCCTTAAAGTAGCTGCAGAGGCTAAACAAAATAATATCCGCTAAAAGAAGCCGATTTGTCGGCTTTCTTTTGAGCGAGCGGTCGCGGTGGTCGCGGCGTGGGACAGTATCGCTAGGTCGTGTGGTTGAACTGTTTGACGACAGTTGCAGTTTTTTTCTTCTTGGTCGACAAAGGAAAGTCTACGAGTAGCATAAACACGGAACGCTGCTCATCTTATATCCTCAGGTAACTGCAAAAGGTTGCTTCATCGGGAGCTTTAAGCGAACGCAAGAACTGCGCAGCCGACTCAGCTGGCAGTGCTGGCCTCGCACCGCCTTTTAAACGAGTGGAAATTTTCTTTCATATTTTCGCAAACTAAATTACTCTTGCGTAACGTTTTAAGCCGCACGATTTACGAACGGCAGGGTACATGTATATAGCGAGTAGGTAAGGCAATAGCGCCAATTAAACAAACAAATTAAGCGCTATTAAAGGACGCAAAACACGCACTGAATCACACGCACAGCATAACATAACGCAGCGGCATACACGGCGCGGGGCCCCGAATATTTACATACGATCATCACTGACTGTGTTGGTTTTGTAGTGCAGGGGTCGTCGAATCTGAACGCCGACACGACGGTTTTGACTTCAAATGGAGTTAGACAGCGTGACAAGAACAGAGAATTGGCGTGCACCAGTTGAATTCCCCCCCCCCCCCCCTTATGTTCACACTTCGCCAGAATATTGTCAAATATTATGAGAAATTCACTGAATTTTTTCTCTTTGCATTCAAAGCCCCCTCCTCCTCCTACCCCCCCCCCCCCCCATTTTCCGTCCAGCCCTCCCCCTTGTCAGCTGCATGGAACTCGGCCGTTGCTGACCCTCATTCTAGGCTACTAAGTGCGAACTGTAATTGTATGCTGCAAGAGCATCATTAAGTAAAGTGAGAGCAAACAAGGAAAGCAAGCGACCTCTTAGTTCGCCCGACCACTTCGTTTTACGGCCACTAATTTCGGAATCGCAAAACAGATTTCACGCTTCTGACGGTCGCGGCATTTTGTCACTGAGACACGCAACAAAACGGCAAGCTAAAACTGCACCATGTATTCGTAACGGCTACGCAAACGAGCACTGTTTAATGAAAGTGCACGCATAGTGTGCAGGTACGCAAAAGAGCGGCGCACCGCAGCAGGCGAGCCTGCGGTCCGCCGGACTCTGGCTTTTTGAAGCGCGATCATTGCCGATTGCGTCACTCTTCTTTTTTGATCGGCTGTTTTTGAGAAGTCTTTGTCACCTAGAGTATTAGTTTAAACTAGAAATTTTACATAAAATTTCACTTCGTACGACCATTGATCGGTGAACCTGCGAGTAGCAGACGCCCTCACGGTCCCGGCACTTTCCTCGGCGCTGTAAACGTGTTTAGAGCTGCAAAGCTTTTTCCCCTAATGCCAAGTTGATCGCTGAAATAGATCGGACGCGTCGGGGATGAGCTGGTGACCAAGTCGCAAAATAATGGGGAGCGTCGAGCTCATTTTGCTTCTGTCAACACGGGATCCTATGGGACCCACGCAGCCTTGTACTACCCGGAAGTACTGCCCGGAAGCCGCTTGCGCAGCGCCCCCTGGGCAGCGCAGGAGGCCTATACATGGAAATATATACGCTGCCCCGCTAGGTGCAGCCAAGTTAACGGACTGGCCGGAATTTCGCAATCAACGGGAGCAAGCCAGACTTGCCGGAGCAGCTACCCAGCTAAAGGAATGGTCCACCCAAATTTGCGAAGACATGAATCGCGTTACAAACAATATTCTGCTTACCACGACGGCCCCCTGTGTAGATCCCCACCTTCTCCACTTATGGGAAGCAAGAAGGAGCGTAATTAAACGATGGAAACGCCAGCGCCTCAATCATCGCCTGAAAAAAAGGATAGCTCTGCTGACGGAGGAAGCAGCCCGCTATGCGGCTCACCTAAGGAAAGAAAGTTGGTTGTCCCGACTGCCACCTGCTCGTGGTCCCCCCTGCCAGTTGGCTGGGCGAAGGCGGTTTCGCCTGCCTAGCTTTGGTCAGTTGCCAACGGCAGCGGTGGGTGGGTGCCAGGTCCCACCCAGGGACGCAAAACCCCAAGGGAGTGGCAGCGACTCCCTGGAACTGTATGGGCCAGTTCCTTGCCCCAGAGCCGATGCTGGACGCGGAGGCAGGCCCGGACAGCCTGGGTGGCTACCGAGGTTGGCTCTGGGAACTTGGCTTAAAAGCGGTTAAAAAGTTCCTATATTATGGGAACGCCGCAGTCACCCCACGCGGGCAGACTGCTCGCTGCCCACACGAAGGTTCCTGGACAACAGGATCGAGGGCCTTCAGTAGGTGCTTATGGTGGCCAATTTCTCTGGCCTTTAGTAGCGAACGGTCTAGTAGGCGCGCACTAGCTGGAACCGACGAAAGAGGGGATTAGTACGCTCTCCTCGGCGAAAATTCTCGTTCTTAGTATTGGAGGTAGGGCGCCGGTTCCTTTCCACTCGGGTTCGCCTGATTACGGCTGCCCGTACGGGGTTCTGGAGGTCTTACCTGGTGGGTAGCAGCTGGCACCGAGAAAACATAAGACGTTCGTCAAAACCTGAGATACCTCGTAAAATACCGAAGGTTCTTCCTTTGGTATAGTATCCAGGTGTACATAGTAATCGACAGTCTAAAAGGTTGCTCGTACCATTCTGTCGGACAAGACTACCGGTTCCCGAAACCGAGAACAAGCGAGGACTAGTACCCGAGGTCTGCCAAACGTCTTCTTTAGTGCTCGGGAGATCTTGCGGGTGTTCGTCGAGCGGCTTAGTACCGAAACGGGCTGGAGAATAGTGTCGCCACTCCTATGAAGGTTCTCCCTGCTGCTTGGCTGAGCGGAGCCCAGCTAGTACAGAATTTATTGTGGGGTCCGCAAATTCCAATTGGCAGTCTGATGCCCATCCTGAGCAATCAAGCCTTTTATAGGAGTCAGACCTCAAAGGATCACATCTAAAATCTCGCTGTTCCCATTCCCACCCAACCTCCCATAACCCATTCCTATATTCCAACTTCCCTTTTCCTTCATCCCAACCCCTTCCGCTACCTTCCTAGGGGAGATCAGGGGAGTCTCCCCGGGCCCGCTCTCGTGGCTGTGGTGTCGCTTGGTAGCTTTTCCCTTTTTATTTCTTTCCACTTCGGTGGTCAAAAACATCTTTTGCCTTTCGCCCAATTCTTTTATATTAACATTGGCTTAAGCCTGTTATACCTAGTGGCACAGGCTGAGGCATTTAAATACTTCATGTTCTTTTTAACTTGCCTCACAATATCCATGTCCCTTTGGGACAGCCTACTACATCAAAACTACATAAAAAACCTGGAGACTGCTCCGATATCTAATCGACCCTTCCAAAAGCAAAACAGAATCGAATCACATCATGCGAAAGGTGATTCACATCCACCCAGGAAATTCCGCTCACCTCATGAAGTCTCTCCACGATAATTACCTCCCGGTCTATCTCAAAACACCACTACCTCCATATTCAGGGCAGCCCAATGTTAAACTGGATGAGGACATTTACATCCACAAAGTCAAAGCGCCCCTTCACATCATGAGGCGCAACACGGCTCCTGAAGGGGACGGCATAACAAATAAACTGCTGCGTAACTTGGATAACTAGTCTATTATTGACCTCACGGGCTATCTCAACACGGTGTGGAGGTCAGGTCGACTCCCGGAAGAATAGAAGATGGCAGAAGTGCGCCTTATTCCTAAGCCTGGAAGACCACCAAGCACAGAAAATCTACGCCCCATCTCCCTAACCTCGTGTTTGGGGAATCTATTCGAACACATCATCCACAAAAGGCTACAGAACTATCTCTAACAGCACATATTTCCTCATGATGAATGAATGAATTTATTGTCAAGAAAAAGGAAAGGAAAGACCACCAGCAGGCGTAAATTGTCACACCTAGGGGTGGACACCGGAGCGCCTGCTGGTGTGGGGGTTGGGGAAGAGGATGACAGATTCATAGAGAGTACAGTCAAATGATAGAGGTGACATATTTACAGAACACAGGGAAGACTGGGGCATATTTACAAGTTAACACACACTCACACACCAACACAAAGTCTGGACCAGGGACAAAAAAAAGGAACTCATACCATGTGTGGATTTCCAGTCACCTCTGTACCCAGGACATACTTCTTAAACTAAAAGAAGAGGTCATTCTTAAAGCCTACCGGGACCACCCAAAAGTCATACTAGCACAAGTTTAAAAGGGGCATTCGATAATCTCAGCCACACAGCCATACTCAAACAGCGAAACGCCTTAAACTGCGGCCAACGTACCTACACCTACGTTCGAGACTTCCTCGAAGGCCGAAAAGCTATTCTCAAGGTTGGTTACCTGAAATTAGTTCCTGTTTCCTTCGGCAACAAGGGCACACGCCAGGGTGCCGTTCTGTCCCCCTTGCTATTTTTACCATAGACCTAGTTGGTGTCCCTCCGCTACTGGCTGCCGTACCAGGCATAAACCATGGATTATATGCGGACGATATTACCATATAGACCATTCACAGACAGGTAGGGGACATGGAGAACAATCTACAGCATGCGGTTGAAACAGTCGTTTATAACTCACGGCAGTGTGGCCTCCAATGCTCGCTACAGAAATCGGAGCTGCTGATCGTCTCAGCAAGGAAGAAACTCGCTCCTGGGTCGGCAACCATCTCCCTAAACATGGACGGCCATGCAATTGTTCCGACTCCACAGGTCAGAATTTTTGACATGCTTTTCCAAGCGGGTCGCTCGAACACCCAACTGCTCAACAGACTGCTGCTCAACAAGCAAGTATCTTATCCGCAGGATTACTATACTCGAATACAATTCGAGAAAAATGCGGCTTTTCCTCATCAAAGGACCCCCCTCCAGCGAATGGTGTCACCGTATTAACGTCACGTCATGGCAGACCGCCTCTACGCCACGTTCACTGAAGAAATCACAGAGCATGTGCTTCCGCCCTTACGAACTTCTACAAAAATGGCCACCTCCGCTGTTCGCGTCAACCCATCGGCGGCGTCCGGCTCTTATAATGATAATCAGTGCCCTTCAGTCGTATTCCTTGTTTGCGTGTTGTGTGCAGTGTTCTTAACATGCTCGGTAACGACAATCGCTATGGTGTTTTTTTCTTCTGCTTTGTGAGCGACCGGCGTTGCCGGGAAATAGCCGCCGCTGCAAGTACTGAATTCTGTGTAACCTGTTTGATACAAAGCGGTCGTCGTCATCCTGTGCGGGCGTTCCGTATTGAGCGTGAACTGCTTCTCGTTCTACCGTTTAGTCCCTCCTGTGTCTGTGCTTCCCACGTTATCGCACCAGTGACTGCGAAAGGGGGCGATAGCTCCTTGTTAATTTGTCGTAGATTACGCCAGTCGTAAATATTACTGTTGTGCATAGCGCACGTTAACGCAATGGAGAGCTATGCACGGGTCGAAACGTAAGCAGCGCGACGTCGCGCGCTGCATTTAGTTAGAGCATCTGTCTCCCAAATTGTGATCAAGTCGCCAAATACAAGAAGCTGAATTTATCGCGTTTTTTGGACGTGAGTGCGGACGAGCTGTATCTTAGCTGCGTGATGTGATTTAATATGTTACCTTTTCTGTTTTGGTTCCCGGTTACGCTGAGATTCTATTGTTAAATGTGTTATTTCAAGCTGGTATGTTTTCTTCGCCTCTTTTATGTTGGAGAGCTTTAAATTGTTGTTTTGGACAAAACCCTTTTTGAAATAAATACGAATGGAGGACTTCGTTGAGTTTGCATTGTCTATGATAATAAAGATTATACATGAGTATTACCAGTGTAAGTTCAATTTCATTGTCTTGCTTAGGCTTCGCAAATGAGCTGTGCTTGGCGAGAGTGAAATTTTATGGGCTAGATTTCACCGGTATGATTAGCTGCAACAATGCATGTGAAGACGTGAAACACAGCACTGAAATCAAATAACCCACCTTTCAGCTTTTCCTACACATGCGCATGCATATTCTTCACCAAATCAAATTCTTGCATCAGAGACGTGCATTATTACAGCTATATAGGCACTGCTCACCTTGTGTTTATGTCACCTAAGTAAGAAGCTGCTGCTGTAATGGTGATCTGCATGCATGTGCTGTAAATTCGAGATAGAGCATTCACGGTGGAAAAAATGAGCATTTTACCCATTCTCCCTGTTGCATCACAAGTGGCTGTTGGAACGAGCTCACTACTCCAGCAGTGCTCAACATCGTGGATGCCAAGTCAAACAGTAAGCTGCTGCTTGCTGCGGTGCTGTTCACAACGCAACACGTGCAATGTCTACGCATATATTAAGAGTGTAAATCACAATGACAGCACATCAATTCATGCCAAATTAATAACACGGGCAATGAAGTATGTTTGAAGGGTTACTTAGTGAACTGTCCTATAAAAAGTTATCTGCACTGGTTGATGTATGACATGTCGGTTGAGTGGACGCATGGAAACACAAATATGGTACATGTCGCTCCGCTGAAACTGGTCAATGAATATCATACTTTTCTTGTAACGCAAGAGCCAGAATCGGATCATACGCGCCGGAAGAAATTTATTATCTTGCCAAAAATGCACTACATGAAATTATTCCTATACATGGGAGGATCGCTTTAAGCCAACCTAGTTTCCTCTTCCCAAAGCTTTCTGAATTGTCCTGATTAACGTTGTGCTTCTGCATTTTATCCATTGGCTTAGACCAAAGATAAAACCCATTTATCCTAATTCCTGCGTAAGACAGCAGATAGCAGCTAAACAGAATCAAATTAGAAATAAAACACCGAAGCAACTTTCCTGGTCCTCACTGCTGTTATCATGTCAGAATTGGCTCAGACAGCTAAACAGACACACTGCTCAATTATGCAGAGCAAATGAAATGAACAATATGAGACTAGAGCAGATTTATTAGTTCTTAACGTTCAATCAGAAGACAACTTGGCTCAGCCAGCTACACAAGCAGACAATGCTCAGTTACATGCTTTCATGTAGGCATTTTATTGGCAACTGTTTCTGCATCCCATACGTGCGTAAGTGTCCAAACAATGTAAAAAACTTCCAGTGAAAACTCAAACAAGTGTCTTGTCCTGTAGGTGAAACTTGCCTTTATCACCATTAACTGTGTCGCACAAGGAGCCCCAACGCCACACACCGCAGAAGTGATTCTGCTTGAAGTGAATTTGCGAACTCGCTGGACGCGGCTTGCACACATCTCATGCTGTACATGGGAATAGTCACCCTCCTCGTGCAGCGAAAACTATCGCACAGTGTAATCGTGGCTTTACTTCCAGAAAACAGTTTGGAACAGTGCGGCGTTTCTCTAGCTCGAGATGTACGGTTTCCTTTTATCTGCCACGCAGAATCCTGTCATGACTGAACTTATTCGGCTGAATTCCTGCACCACACTTACAACAAATGAGATCAGAAACCACGCACTGCAACAGCCTTTTCTTATTCTCATAGGTATATATCAAGGAAATCAACCATGAGCCAGCACCACACAAAACATCGCTCCGTTCACTACAGCAAATGAGATCAGAACCCGATTGTTGAAATAGCTTCTGACGCCCTCACTGTTGTACTGGAAGATCACTGTTGAGTCTACAACACAGCAGACAATACTGAGTAAAGACAAATTAGATTACAAACCAAACACTGCAATGGTCTCTTCGGATTCTCATAGCTACATGTCAAAGCAATCAACCCTGAGCAAGTTACGCACCACACAAAGGCTGCTCAGTTAACTCCAGAAATAAATAAAGCACACAAACAGCATATATGGTCTTCTCTGCTGTCTGAAGGAGTTTCTTGCTTCTGCAGCTATGGAAACACGGGTATGTAAGCTAAACACCGCACTCCACACTAACTGAACGAGGCAAATGCGGCACTGGCGAATAGGTCGCGGCCTTACACATCTTGAAAGGACTCGATAGCAGATAGGTCACTTTCGGAGTCCATGTCTTCACCCAGTTGTATTATAATAGGTTGAACATGCGCACTTGCTCCACCGTCTCCTCTGAACTTTGTTTCAATGCTCATCACATGCTGAAGTGTTTGCCCAGTGCTGAGCTGTTACCTTGGCAACTTCTTCCCTCAGGAGCGACTCTACATCTGGCATGTTAAATGTGGCATTTCTTGCTGCGACACCTCGCTTCATCTGTGCCTATATCCGCTCAGTAGGACTGAGCTCACAATGGCAGGGCTCCCGAATACATCCTGTCCTTTCATTTGCACCGTCAATACGTTACCTGATTTACCGTGTCTTAACAGACGCCACAAGGCTGAAGAGCTCCTTTTTAAGCGTTTTTTCATCCCAAGCAAGTCCTTCGGACGTCACCCAGTCCTGAACAACATTTTTGCGCGAAGTCGTCGTAGGCACTGCTTCTTCGAGGCATTGTCCATGACAATTACACTACCGAGTGGCAGTTGTAGCAAAACGGCCCCAAACCACCTTTCAAAGCGGATGTCGTCCGTCTCCTCGTGGTAGTCGCCTGCCTTTGTACTCCGAAAGATGTCCAGGCACCCACCGACGAAGCCGCCCTCGCTGTGCGTTACAATCAGGCGCTATCCTTTCCCTGACGTCTGCTTCAAACCTGTCGTCAGACCACGCATGAATGCGTCGTGGTGGGAAGCAACCATCGTGTCCGTCAAACAGTCGATATCGTGTGTCCCGCATTCACTCAGGTTTCATCAAAGTAGAATATTTTTTATCTTCAATCCTGTACCTGGCGATGTCGTACAGGTACTTCTGCTGCCACGCGACGGTGTCGTGCCGCTCAATCAGAAGCGAGTTCCGGCCCCTCTTCTCATACCTGAACCCGATGTCATTCAGCAGCCGGCGCAGAGTCCATGGCATGAGAGGAGTAACATCGCCGCTAGCGTTGACATCCGCAGCAATCGCCTTCACTGTCGGGATCCTATTGCGGCGAAAGAGGCGATGCACGGACAACCGCAATGCGCACTTCGTGAAGTCGTCGTACACGTCTGAGCATCGTCTCTTTCCACCGCTTCGCGGGCACTTCGGGAGGGCGTCGCGAGATTGTCATCGTTATTTTTCATCTCCTTGTTCACGTCCATCACCAAGCTCACGCTGATTCCATGAAGATCGCTCGTTGTCGCGACCGTTTCTTCAACGCTGCGCTCCGGGTGTAGATGCCGCAAGCGAACGTGGGCGTTCCGGGTCATCTCCCGCCCGCAGCTGCAGATGACACGGAGCTTTTGTTTTTCTTGTACCATCGGCGTGGCGTGGATGGGAACGCACCACAATCCTACTGTTGTCAGATGGTGGAGGGATTGGCATCAAAGTGCCGCACCCCAGAGCAGCAAAACTCAACCAACCGTCATCATTCAACTCCGAATCCTCAGTCGAGAACGATACCACAGACTCACACGCGGCTTCTTCGGGCTCCAAACGGGAAAAGGAAACAGGCAATGCATAAAACCAGAAATAAGCGGTTGAGGGAAAACCCGGAAGAGCAGAAATTTACCATCAGCAATAAAATTGAAACTTACAACTCCAACTGACGAATAATTTTTTAACGTGTTGCAATATACTGGCAAATAAAGAATTTTTAGCTAAGGTTCTTATCTCGGCTCAGAATATAGGCGTCCTGAAGAACTACTTTTTGGCGCGGACTCACTCAGAAAAGCTTGGCTCCGAGCGCTGCCTGCAGGTGCAAGGCGGTCGGCCGCGACGTCACGTTAATAGAGCGGCACAATTGGCTGGAAGGCGGGTACTGGACGTGGGGGATTGGGCTACGCCCCTTTTTTCTTGACTTGTATCCGAGTATACCAAGACGAGGGCTATGCGAAAGGAGGATGTACTCAGGCTGGTTCAAGCCTTCGTCGTGTGTAGGGCTACTTACTCCCTCACCTACGCTATACTCTCCAAGATAGAAAAGAACAAGGTGGAAGCCCTGATACGCAAGGTGTACAAACTAGCATTAGGACTACCTGCTACCACCTCAACGCAGAAACTTTCGTGGTTGGGACTCGAAAGTACCTTCGATAAATTATTGCAAGCCCAGAATTTGAGCCAACTCTTGCGCCTGAGCTCTGCCCACCACCTCAACGCAGAAACTTTCGTGGTTGGGACTCCAAAGTACCTTCGATAAATTATTGCAAGCCCAGAATTTGAGCCAACTCTTGCGCCTGAGCTCTGCCCACCACCTCAACGCAGAAACTTTCGTGGTTGGGACTCCAAAGTACCTTCGATAAATTATTGCAAGCCCAGAATTTGAGCCAACTCTTGCGCCTGAGCTCTGCCCCTACCGGTAGAGCCATTCTGTCTCAACTACACCTACGCTCTACTCTGCAACACCCCCAGGCGGATGCGACTCAGCTGCCCGATGAGCTTCGCAAGTTCACTGATGTGGCCCAACTACCACGCAACACACACCCGACACATCACGAGGCTCGTAGGGAAGCCAGAGCGAAAGCTATTTTTAATCAATACGGCCGAACTCTGCCACAGTCTATATAGACAGCGCTTCATATCCCGGGCAAAGAGCTATGACCGCTGTGGTTTCTACTACCGAAAACCTCGTTACATGCGCATCAATTCCCACCATCCACTTTCTGCAGGCGGAGGAAGCGGCAGTCTCCCTAGCGATTGCACAAACTTCGGCAGAAATAATAATCACAGACAGCCAACAAGCCTGTAGAACCTCCTCTAGCGGTTGCATATCACGACCTGCCTGAAACATTCTACTCGAGCATCCTCTCGACATTCGGTAGGGATTATTTGGGCTCCAGCCCACTCCGCCGAGTCTGGCAACGAAGCTGCCCATCAGCGTGCCTGAGAGTTCACCCACCGGGCAAGCCAGGAGTTCGGCGAGCAGTGGCAGGTCACCCTTCTCTTGTCGTTCCACGAAATCATTGAGCATTACCGTCTTGAACTAATGATATATCCTCCAGCTTTGGCTGGTGCCGCGAGCCCAAGAAGTAGGACGGACTCAACGGGTCCTGGAATGAGGACTCTTCCCCAGGGCTGACAACTTCAGATACACGTTTATTCCTCCTCCTCCTGCTGAAGATACTGATACCGGTCCCCTGCTGTGGACTTGTCTTTCACTGAAAGTGGCGAGGACGCAATATGTCCAAAGCACAGGCTTCACCTAGGCAGATGGCCTGACTTCCATCGTTGGATATGGAGAACTCACTAACAGCGAAACAGGAGTTGACTTATGTACGTGGTAGGCTTTATTCCAGATAGCATAATATCTCAATTTAAAAAACGAAAACCTGTCTATAATCCCGGCCCGGGAAATACTCACAATAAGTTTACTTTACGCCATAACACAGCAAGATCTACACTGTAATAGCTTACAACCACACGCATACTTCCGGAGGATTAGTGCAAGGCTTGAATAAACATTCACAAAAAAGAACTCGAAACTCTAAAGACGCCTGTGATAAAGGGAGCCCAAGTTCTCCGACGCAGGATATACTGGAGCGACATCAGTGGTGTTTACGTTCCGCAGAAAAATGATGATGATGATGATTATGTCTGGTTTTTTTGGCGCAAGGCTGACTGAGGTCAAAGAGCGCAAAAGAAGAAGTTATTTAATGGTTGATAAGACCAAATACTAAAACTTGTGAGTAGAAGTAGGAGTCACGTCCGGGTGGACCCCATGCCACCTGAAGAACACAACACAAGACCTCTTTCTGGGATTAATTTTAAAACCATTCCTGTCAGCCGAGCTGGAAAGTTTGTTGACACCAAGATGGACTTGACGTTCGCAGATGGACCTGTTACACGATTTAAAGGATATCTGCACGTGGTATACATACATATAATAACAGATTGTAGGTGGCAATGCCTTTCCAACAGAGTTCATCTTAACTATGAAGGGAGTGCAGCTCAACACGCTACCTTGCGGGACGACATTTTCTTGCACTTGAACCTTTGAGAGGGCACAACCAACTACCAATCGAAACGTTCTCCCCGACAAGTAACTAACAAGGATGTTTAACATGTTACCAGAAACACCGAATGACTTGAGGTCACTAAGGATTCCATAACGCCAAGCGGTGTCGGAGGCCTTCTCGAGGTCGAAAAACACAGTTAAACAATACTGTTTATGCACGAAGGCATCCTTTAGATACGTTTCAAGAGCTACATATTGATCTTTCGTGGATCGCCCCGCCCTGAAGCCTGCCTGGAAGCTTTTGAGAAGACCGTTGTACTCAAGGAAGTACACGAGCCTGTGATTTATCATCTTCTCGAGAAGCTTGCACAGGCAGCTCGTCTGGGCTATGGCTATAGGACGGTAACTTGAGGGGGACGACAGGTCCTTCCCCTCATTCACGAGAGCTGCAACTATAGCCTCTTTCCAAGAGTTGGAATGTGCCTTTAAATCGATATCCTGTTATCTATGTGGAGGAGCGCTGGAAGAGTGTCTGAGTGTAGGTGCTGTATCATTGTATATGTGATGTTGTCTGGGCCTGGTGCTGAGGGTTTATGAGTGGTCAGAGCAGCCTTCAGCTCATGAAGTGAAAACACGGAGTTAAAAGAGTATGCTGCATTGTCGTTATCAAGTAGACTTCTTTTCAGCCGATTGTTTGTGTTTCATGAATGTATTAGTGTAGTGTGCTGAACTGGACCCGTGTTGGAAGTGTTGTGCGAGTGTATCAGCCTGGTTTTCGAGTGTGTCCCTGTTGTGCTGACCAGAGGGAGGCTGTGTGTTTTTTGTCTATTGAGTTTGCGTATTCGTGCCCATACGTCTCGTGTGTCTGTGTAGGAGTTAATTCTTGTTAGGAATGTACGCCAACTCTTTCGTTGTGCCTCACGGCGCACACGTTTTCCCGTCGCCTTTGCCCTCTTGAAGTAAAGGAGGTTTCCCGACGTGGGGTACTGACGAAGGATACCCCACGCCTTGTTCTGGGCCTCTCGCGCTCGCCTACAGTCCTCATTCCACCATGGATTCCAAGGGTTGCGCGGGGCACCAGAGGCGTGGGAAATTGACTTTTCGGCAGCGTCGGCGATGTGCGCTGTGAGGAGTTGGGTAGATGTTTGAACGTGTAGGTGTCCTATGGATGTGTGGTGGAGTTTGGATGCCTCTGTAAAGCATTCCAGTTAGCTCTTGCTTCATTGAACCTGTTTTGGGAAGATAGACTGCATAGGCCTTCACCTTTATATCTTACTAATGTGGGGCAGTGGTCACTACGATATGGGTCCGTGCGCACGCCCCACTGAAGAAGAAGAAAAAGAGAACTGCAGAGCCAATAGACAAGTCAACATATGAGTGTGTGTTGTGTCCTATATTAATATACATGGGCTTATTTTTGTTGAACATGCATGCTCCTGAAGATGTAAGGAATTTTCCTATCAGGCGACCTCGGGCATCCGTGCGATAAGAGCCCCAAAGAGAATTGTGTGCATTACGGTCGCCTGTTACGATATATGGTTCGGGTACCTGGTCGAACAGCGCCTCCAAGTCCGAGCTCGAAAGTGCAAGATCAGGAGAAATGTAAATGAAGCATACCGTTATCAACCTAATAAATATTGTTCAAATTGCTACAGCCTCAAGGACAGTGTTCAGAGTGACAGGGTGGCAGGCTAAGGATTTCCTGGCGATTATGGCCACACCGCCTAAAGAGTGTGTGTAGCCATCCCTGTTCTTTCTGTATAACAATTAACTATTCAAGAAATTTGCGTCGTTGGATTAGAAATGTTTCCTGCACACACATTACACTTGGCTAATTAGCATGCAGAATCTTGTACACGTTAAGTTTACTCAGAAGGCCTCTGCAGTTCGATTGAACAATATTTTCTATTTCTATCATTAAGTGTTCACAGCTACTGGAGTGTGACTATTTATGAAAGGTCTTTCGGGCTTGGACATTCGGAAGGGGTATTGTGACGTTGTCTACTGACCTCGACGTCGCAGGCCGTTCCTGCCGCTGTGGTGAAAGCCGGAAGGACTCGACGTCCATTTCGTCATCTTTAGGCAAGGGGGGGCTCAGCGGACTGGCCCCCTTGACTTGGCTCCCGTTCGGGTGTCCTTTTCCTTTGCCTGCGCTGCCAGTGCCGAGGGCGTGAGGAGCATCACAGGTGCCGAGGCAGTGAGGCGGGGAAGGGGGTCGCTGCGGCTGCCTTGCCTCCATCTCCATCTCCTCCGTGCCTTTGCGTGTGCTTTGGGCCAGTGGAGCAGAAGCAGTGGAAGCAGCGGCATCCCCAAAAGACGTGGTTGCCACCATAGCCGCTGCTGCCTAAGCTAGCGGTGCAGAGGCGGGTTGGGCTGCCCAGGGCAACCCTGAGGGCGGGGGCGGGACCAAGTCCGACTCGCGGTACTGGGTCCCCGCCGAAACTAGACGCATATCCGCCCCCCGGCGAGCTGCGTCGGCGTACCTGCCCAGGGGTAAAGAGGCGAATCTCTTTCGCGCCTCAGGGAAGGTGATGCTTTCGTTGACTTTTAATGCAATGATTTGTTTTGGTTGCTTGTATTTTTCACAGCTCCTAAAATAGGCAGCATGCGGTCTCTCGCAGTTCGCACAGGTGAAGCACTGGGATTCGCATTTGTCGGTTAAATGATCATGTGATGCACATTTTGCGCACGCGAGTTTACCACGGCAAGAGGTTGTTCTGTGCCCAAACCGCTGACACGAAAAGCAGCGGCGTGGACTTTCACGTAGAGTCGGACCGGACATCTCATGAAGCCTGCTTGGACCGACTCAGAAGTGTTGAGCGATCAAACGTCAAGATTATGTGCTTTGCTGGGGTTATTTGATGATTTCGGCGTATGGTGATTCGCCTCACTGCTGTCACGCCCTGATCTCGAAGGCCCTTGAGCAGATATGCTTCAGTCTCATTTATTAAATCCCGATGAGAGATCACGCCCTTGCAGCTATTGAGGCTGCGATGAGGCGTGTGTTATGAATGGGCCGAGGACCACGCAGGCAGGCAGTAGACGAACACTGTTTAACACGTCGAAGACTATATTCAACGGGATGGAGGACAAGCACAGGACGTGAGCATATTAGATGTCGGGACGTACAGAGAGGATGGGTTTGGGTCACACGTACACACAGTCTACAGTTCAAAGATACACAAAATAACCTTGCAGTTCACAAGGTCCCAGAGCAATGCCCAATAGCCCAGTCAGCTCACTCTTAGTCGCGACGTTCCTAGCCACTTAGCAAGGAACGGCAGCGCCCAACAGCCGGAATGGCGCGTCAGCAGTCAGCGCACTAGCACCTCAATGACGGCGCCCAGACGAGCTCTCAAGCCTTGGCGGAGGGTAGCGTGGTCCCGTCTAAGGTGGCCCAGGCGTCCCACGGGGTAGTTCCTACGGACCGCGCCCTGTTCCGCCTCTTGGCTTCCACCCGTTGCCGTTCCACCCTCCGCGCTCATTTACGCGCGGTTCCTCTTCCTTGTCATCTCCTCTGTCGTTCTGGCTGGCTCACTTGCGCGGCCAATCACTCAAATAGCCATTCATCACAGCGTGATCTTGTTGTCTACATCGACCATGCGCGTTTGATTAATTAGGAGGCTAGAGTATTGTTGTTTGTTTTCGACTTTAAGTAGGACTTCTCCGTTGTAAACCTCTTAGCCTTATACGATTTGCCTCTTATGCTTTCAAGAAACGTGGAAATGAGAAAGACAGACGGCGAAGTGAAGGCTTTTGACTTATCCAGGGATTGAATTATCAAAAAGCCCGCGAAATTATCGGGCTTTGCAAGAGAGATCGAAGAGAAAGGAGGAAAGGGTACTTCCCTGCGGCCCCGTTTCATAGACCGATCAAGTTTGGAGGGGGGTTTACAAAATGACATATGATATAGGCACCGGACACTGCAGTTTGCGTGCGACTCCAGCGCCGCCTCTCGCCACCGCTTAGAAACTTTGGGTCGGTGGATGTCGCGACCGGCCGTTCAGCACACGTAAAAACACACGCGCTGCGTGCTGTTCTACGTTGTGTGGCGGACGTTTTTTAAGAAAAATAGTTATAATTGCAAGTTGCAGGGTCAGAAAGTATCAAAAGGCTGCAGGATAGAATTAGTGGCATCGCCGCTACTGCTGCGCGAAGGACAGCCACAATCGCGAAAGGCAGCCTTCCATCGATCAGTACAGGTTTCTCGCTCGGGCAGCCGTGGGAGAATAAGCGTCGCAAGAAATGATTTTAGCAGTAAGAAAAGTCAAGGAAGTCAGAAAGTCATTGCATTTTTTGTCAGTGGAAGGAGTAAACTTATGAGTACGATTACCGTTTATGCGCAGCGCAGACATGAAGGGCCGTAAAACTAAAACGTTTGCTTTCAGTGTTCATACACATCACACGCTGCGATGATCGCATGCCGTCGTATAAAAAAAATGAATCGCATGCCGTCGTACCCTAGTTGAATAACACAAGGTATTACCGCTTCCGCACTATTGTTTTATCAGCAGTAACCTTTTTTTAGCGACATTCACGGCACCGAATGGATACCAAAAGGTGGCACAAGAATATGCATTCACAGCACTTCGCGGGTGATGCCAAAAGCAATGTCAAGATGGTCAATACGCATCCCGCTTACTGCCCTACTTTGTTCCCCGAAGTGCATATAGTCCTGCTACGCATTCAAAGCGAGAGCGTGGAAAGCTATCAAAGGCAAGGTTGCATTCCCTCGCGCTGACTTCTTTAATGCGTTTTCCGTAGTCTGAAAGTTGGTGTTATTATTGTTTAAGCAGAGGATGGGAAGGAGGAGGAAAAACTTTTTTGGAGAATTCCGAACGGCCTGAACAAACTGTATCACAATTATCAGCTAAGACGGCTCTAACATTACTCACAAGATAGAAGCCTAAACTAAACGGAATCTTCGTAAAGACAGCCGCCGCTCCGCAGCAGATTTCGAACTGTGTGGAACTGCGTACATTGTCAACAGCTAATAACGTTTGGAATGCGTTGTTAATTAGTGACAACACCAACCGAGCTGAAGAACGGCAACCGAAAAAGTAACTGTAGTTTGGTTGCGCGAACGCTTCTGTCGTGGAGCGCCGTTGTATACGCTAGCTACTGACCTAAATTGGCAATGTAAATAAGCTTCCCTTGCTGAGAATGGGACTTCGAAACGATGTCTGTCCCGTACATTTCTTTCACGGCGGGCGCGCGGGAACGTACAATCTCTAACTTGTCGCGCACGCGAGGCCGACAGTACTAGTTCAGCCCTGTAGTTGTCCGGAAATCGCACAGAAGCACTTGAGACACGGGGAAACTATTTGCCAGAACAGTTTTCAAGGTCGAGACACCTCTCGAAAACAATTGCAGAATCGCAAAAACAAACCGAGAGGTGCCGAATATATGAAGGCGCGGCCGCCGTGTGCCTCTCACCGACCCGACGTTAGCTCAAGCTTCTGCGGGGCGGAGCTGGATTCACTTATTCGTCGCGCCCTCTGAGCAGTGACCGGTGCCGATAGTGGAAAGGAGGGAACGGGGGTACTCCTTCGTCAGCCTTACCCTGAGAGGTAAAGAGGTCCCGGCGCTCCCTGCCTGGTAAACAGACAGGGAGCCCATCCGCCGGAGCTTGTCCTGGGCTCCGACTGCCACCGTTTGAGGTTTCTACCCTTCACCTTAAAACACATCGTCACGGTTGATCACAACCTATGGATGGGGGCTCAGGGCCTGCGGTGACACCAATACCGTCATAGAGATTGCTCAAAGTGCCCGTGCTCCGCACAAAGCACATGCCCCAATTCGTTGCGGGCGAATAGCTCTGCCACCCTGGTAAGACCTTTTCACCGCACGATGCAACTTTGGATTCTATGCAGAGAACGCGGAACCTGGAATTTATGGTATGCCCCCATACTATAAGCTTAACCTATCAAGATTAGGCCATCTACATGCGGTGCCTGGAACCCACAGTGCAATATCTGCGAGCGCTAAGCCAACACCCTGAAAGGAGTGTTATCGCTGCCTTCGTCCTTGTTATTGGAAGAACAAAATTCTGCCCTTGAAGACAGAGATAAAAGCTTTTTGAGGAATCCCCCCCAAATGCTGTTACTCCTAATAACTTGCCGCCCCATCACCCCTTCAACACCATATTATGGCCCCAACTGGCAGGCCATACAGTCAGGTGTGTGGTGCCTATCCCGACGTACAACATACTTACTGGGCCGTTTCTCGCGCCTGGCGATCGCCCACTTTCTTCACTCACTCATTTACTACCCCACATTTCATACTCACGAGAAAGCTGCGACACTCGCACACCGGGTGTTTTCGCTATTATCTGGTGTCGCATCGCCAGTCTCATCACCCAGATTAGGGGTCCTGACTCCTAGGGAATACCCATCTAAGCACATTCCCGGACCAGCAGAGCACCCGTACTTATACGGCCGGCCAAACTGGTTGCATGCTTATCTTTTGAATCCTTTGCGGGTTTCCATGCTTCCCAACATTGGGCAATATTTTGCCTCCTTGCGTGGGGTAGAACGTTATTCATGTGTCTTGCCGAAGCATTCTTAACATTGTATCTTGCAAAAAGGAACATGTTACTTGTTTCAGCGATGGCATAAGTAACGTCGTTTACGACGTAAAGGTGAGGTGCTGTTAAACGTAACTGGAACGCTGGAGCTGTGCCTATAAAGTATCCAAGCGCCGTGTAGCTGCACCGGCAGTAACCGAAGGGAATGAAACACTGATGCACGTCTGCGGAAGGCGATAGCCAATCTATACCTCTAAACCAGTTCTGTCAACATTGCTTCAATTATTTTTCGCAAGATACTGGTCTCGGCGCTGGCACTGATAGGAGACGTACATAAAATACTTGAAAAGAAAAATTGTCACTGCACATTACTATGATAGCGCTGCTTCCTCAGCAGCTGGCGTGAGCTCAAAGTGTGGAAAGACCCGCCGCGTTGGATCAGTGGCTAAGGCGTTGCGCTGCTGAGCACGAGGTCGCGGGTTCGATTCCCGGCCGTGGCGGCCGCTTTTCTGATGGAGGCGAAAAGCCAAAACGCCCGTGTTTACAAGATTTCGGCGCACGTTACAGATCCCCAAGTGGCCAAAATTAATCCGAAGGCCTCCACAAGGGCGCGCCTCATCGCCTGCGTTGCGTCGGCGCGTTAAACCCTGCAATGAATCAATCAAACAATCAATCAATCAATCAATCAATCAATCAAAGTGTGCAAGGAACGCAGCCAGATGTGCCTCTGCTTTCAGCGCCATCGCTGAGACCAATATGCTGCAAACAATGCGTTTGGCCGTGTTAAAAAAAGAGGATCGATAGATAGAGTCTATCCCGTTCAGTAGGCGCTCATGCGTGTCCGGCTCCCTTCGTTTACCGCCGGAGCACCTACACGACGCTGCTATACGGCTCGGTCACTGATCCTGTGTTCCCATTACATCTGAGAGCACCTGTAGCACTGAACTGCGGTGACTTGTTTATAGGACAGACGGGCCCATCTTTCACTAGCGGGCAAGACAGCACAGACTTGCAGTACAAAGAAATTTAGGCAATCACAGGTGTGACCATTGTAAAGATGCTGGTTGGTGTAATGCCCGATTAAAAAAAGGAAATTCCTTCAGAGAGCCAGCTCCAAACGAAATCGAGAGCTAGATAATAGAAGCGTATTCCATTAACAAAGCCAAAGACAAATGCGTAAGAACACGATTCTTGTCATGTTTTAAAGCAAAGCTTGTTACCTCTACCTCCCAAGGGTTTTTTCGCGACCGTTGGTGTCACCAGAAAACTACAGCGAAGAAATAAAAGAATTTACCGGCACCGCTGGGAATCAAACCTGGAACTAAGAGACTAACAAAGTGAGAGCCCGTTGTCTTACCGATTTAGCTACGAGCCCACGCGAAGACGGAGAAGACAGGTGGTGTACTCACCAAGAACGTCTACGGGTTTACCCCCTGGGTTCTCGCTGAATGCCACGTGAAAGGTCACACGACCACTCACGCCCATCTAGCGGCCCTGTGCGCACCTTGCTGATGTGATAACATCTACAAAAATTAAGGAAGCTCACACCAATGCATGGCATCTCACTTCTAGTACGCCAATGTGCTAAAGCCTGTGGGCTCCAGTGTTCACGTAAAAAATCACAGCTCCTTGTCGTCCGCCTTCACGCCAAATCAAGGAATACATTCAAATACTCCTTGATTGCCAGGCCATCACTCCAAGCCCCAGCATCAAGATCCTGGGCCTACATCTCGACGCTAACACCAAGATTGACGTTTATTTGCAGCGCCTCAAAAACAGCACTAATCAAATCACACACATGATCAGGCGAGTTGCCACCAAGAAGCGAGGCCTAAAGGAATCCGCTACCTTTCGATTAATTGAAGCTTTTGTCCTCTCGAGAGCACTTACGTCATCCCCCTGTCTTCTTCTCAACAAGGAAGACATAGAGATGCTTTATATAATGATTAGAAAGGCGGTCGGGCCATTGGTATTCTCATGAGTGCGTCCACACAGAGGCTGCTTAGCACGGGGCTTTACCAAGATGGTGGAAGAGGTGATAGACGGCCATCTTTCTAACCAGAAGGTCCGACTCAGAACTGCGGTGGGTAACCGCACGCTTCACCAGATTCGCTGTGCAGCCCAGAATGTCACTCCGCTTGACGTACTCCTAGACTCTTGGCGACTACAACTAAAGATGTTCCCTTTGCTTAGAAATATGAACCCCTCACATGAGGAGGGTCACCGAAAAGCATAGGCTCAAGCGCTAAACACCACCCTCGGTGAAGATCATGCAGTTATCTACACAGACGCCTCCAAACATCGATAGCAGCAATACGCCATCATCGTGGTTACCTCCAGAACCAACCTCCTCGCGTGTACCTCACTTAAGACCCATGAAATGATGGCAGCAGAAGAGGGAGCCATCACCCTTGCTCTCACTCAACCAGGGGTTCGGAGGGCAGTCACCAATTCCCAGCAAGCCTAGTGGAATTACCAGCCGGGTTGGGTGTCCTGACCTGCACTGCCCGTGCTAAAAAACCCCTCCCCAAACGTTTCCATTCAGCTCATCTGGACACCCCCTCACGCTTCAATGGAGGGCTACAAATACGTCCACCCAACAAGCCTGCGCCTTTACCTCCCGTGCTATGGAGCTGCACGAGCACAGTCACCCGCTTGTCTTGTTCAGGGAGATAACCAAGCATTATCGCCTTCTGAGACAGTGCTTACCTTAGCCTTACCCTGACCTTTCCAGAGAAAAACTACCCTACGGCTCATACAGTCCTGGCTACGCGTTTTCAAATAATGCATCCGAATCGCTACGACGCTGAATGCAAATTTTGCTCAGAAGTAGGAACACTCCGCCTCGTAATCCGGGTGTGCGACTTTAGCCCTCAGCACCCTCCTCTCTTTCCGTCAACTACCCAACAAGAGCAATGGGAGGTCCTGCTGTCCACGCCCTCTCTACCTACCCAGCTTCAGCGGGTGGACAGAACACAGGCCACGCGGACTGCAAATGGGCCTCACAGAAGAAGGAATCACTCACCAGGGTTGCACTCTGGGCCGTTCAGAAATCTGAACAGAAGTATTTCTTCCCCCTTCTCCTCCTTCTCTGCCGCAAATCTCGTCGCCTCCGTCCGCGGCGCAGAGCCGGTGAAGTCAGATCGTCTAACACCGGGTTGGAGCTTTAATTTTATAAAAAACGTTTCTTCTCTTGTGCTACACCCATACAACTCAACCAAACACCGTTCATGCATCATGCATTGATTTACCCTTAACAAAAATATCTCTTTGAAGCAATAAATGGTTTGGTTAAGTGCATTTCACTTTTCTCTTGTTTTACTATTTGTAGAGCGATGTGAGTGAATTTAAGTAACGTCGCGAGGGTAATCGTTACATTCACGGGGTGGATTGGCGCGATTTTTTTAGTTCTGAATTCGTTTGCGCGTTTCGTCAAATTGCTTATTTAAACAAGTGCTTGCTTACGTTCTCCTCGCTGAATTTGCCTCGTTTGCCGGAAGGAACGTAGGTCAGGTGCTGAAAAGAGATCAAAAAGATTTATACAGATATTAATTTATTGCAGTATTCAAGCCCTACTATGGACTGTTCTTTAGGTCAGTTCAAAAACACACAGAAGCTCTGCTTCTGCCGCACTTCTGAGCCAGAATGTTTCCCCATCGAGCAAGCACGCATGCCCTTGTTCCAGCTTACCTCATCGGGTATCAAAACCGGTTTAATAGTTGACCTGTTGCAAGATCTCCTCGCTGTACGTTCAGGTCTATTACCGAACGCCCGCGTACGCCAGAAGCAAGCAGCCACATCTATCGATGTCCATAAAAAAAGTGGCAGACCGAATGACCGACTCGCGGACTAACTGACTGGGCGACTGATCAAGGCCCCGCCAAAACTGCTGGACCTGGAAACTTGAAGTTTTGTGAATGGATTGGCGGTATGGCGGAGGTGCACACCAAGGCTATAATATATTTTTCGAATTTAGCTTCGAGGTTGATTTGCTGAGGGTACACACGCGAGTGGCGTACCGTACCTGCAGTACTTTGGTCTTGTACAAAGGTGTTATTGTATAATATAAAAGGGCACCGGAAAAGTACAATAAGCACACTTATTTATCGAACCAAAGAGAAGGTGGTGCAATGAAGAAAAACAAGAAAATATAGAGGAGTCAACCACAAAATTGCGTCATGTAAGAAAGAATGTCCATTGCAACAATGCTGGAAATTAGGCTTCCTAAAACTGCAAAATTGGACGGGGTAACCACATTTCAGCACAGGTGGTTTACCAAATAATTGAAGGCTTTCTCGGATGAGTACAAAAATGACATCGATTTTGGGTTTGTCACAGCCAATGGGAGCGCGGAGAACTTTATGGTGAAAGGTCATATCCCGCAATTGCCTCGCATCGGGTAATAATACGAAGCCTCGGTTAGCTTAGAGTGATTCACTGTAGAACCGCGAGGACGTATGTATCCCTCATATCGATCATGTGATATAGCAGTAGACGTGCATAAAATTTTTATCAGAAAAAGGAAAATGGTTCAATCTAACAAAGGAAAAGCCAGGACGGGTTGCAGGTATTTCGGAATACTGTACTTAAATTCCGGCTGCTGGTGTCACAGTGTGGGACAACAAGACATGGCTGCTGACACAGCAAGCCGAGCGCGTTTTTTTATGTTTTGTGAGTACATTATGTGCGTTTAGCGAGACTTTCTTCCGCACGAAGAATTACCTAACGCTTGCCGATGTCGCTATTATCATTAGGTCCGCGGCAATGACGTAGCCATGTCCCCTTCAAAAGAGGAGGAAACTAACGAAGGCACGGCCATCGTCTAGACTTGGCACACATACTACATATGGCTGCCCCAGGTTCAGGGTGCGATCATTCCGCGGTAAATTTTAGAAGGTCATATCTTGACGACAAACTTTAGGGTTGCGATCATTACGCGAGTAAATACCGTGTGGGAATACTGCGAAAACCTAAGCATAATTCCTGGCGTACGCCAAAAACTTTGTTGTGACAACAGAAGCTCTGTTGTCAAGAGCTTCTGTTGCCATCTGTTGTTATGACATACGACAAAGCCATCTTGTTGTTACGACAAAGCCATCTGTTGTTACGACATAAATTTCTGTCGTAACGACAAAGACAATTTTCTCAACGACAAACAATTACGCCGTCACAACAGAACTGGCATTTGTGCCACCGTTTACAATGGGATATAACATTCAAACCACTGGCAACTACTTATGCAACGTCAGGGTCACGCGAAATAAGAATTCGGCACGACGGAACATCAAAATGAGAAGAATACCGTACACCGCAGAGCATCAGAATCATAACATGACTCAGTCAGGCACGCCAAAATACGACAAAACTACAGAAATCTTGTCTTTTTTGACTCAGCACAGCTGTTATTTCCCTATACTCGTCCATCGTAGTTTCAAATAGTAAGTCTCTTAACTTCCGCCATACATGTAAGTGAACTACTTGCAGGTGTAATAGATTTATCCTACGAAAACCTAAGAATAATTCCTAGCGTACGCCAAAAACTTTGTTGTGACAAGCTCTGTTTTTACAAAAAAGCCATCTGTTGTTATGACACACCTTTCTGTCGTAACGACAAAGTCAATTTTCTCCACGACAAACAATTATGGAGTCACAAACTGGCATTTGCGCCAACGTCTACAATGGGATATAACATTTAAACCATGTGCCACTACTGATGGAACATCAGGGTCACTCAAGACAAGAATTCGGCACGACGGAACATCAAAATCAGGACAGGAGTACCGTACACCGCGGATCATTTACGGTATTCTTCTCGCAATGTTCGATTGGGCACAGATGTTATTTTCCCCTTCTCTTCCATCACAGTTTCCCATAGTAAGGTTCTTAACTTCCGTCATACATGTAAGTGAACTACTTGCAGGTGTAATAGTTTTATCCTACGAAAACCTAAGAATACTTCCTGGCGTACGCCAAAAACTTTGTTGTGACAACAGAAGCTCTGTTTTTATAAAAAAACCATCTGTTGTTACGACACACATTTCTGTCGCAATGACAAAGTCAATTTTCTCAACGACGGACAATTATGTAGTCACAACAGAACTGGCAATTGTGCCACCGTTTACAATGGGTTATAACATTCAAACCATGTGCCACTACTGATGGAACATCAGGGTCACTCAAGACAAGAATTCGGCACGATGGAACATCAAAATCAGGACAGGAATACCGTACACCGCGGAGCATTTACGGTATTCTTGTCGTCTTGTTCGACTGGGCACAACTTTTATTTTCCCCTTCTCTTCCATCACAGTTTCACATAGTAAGGTTCTTAACTTCCGCCATACATGTAAGTGAACTACTTGCAGGTGTAATAGTTTTACCCTACGAAAACCTAAGAATATTTCCTGGCGTACGCAAAAAATTTGTTGTGACAACAGAAGCTCTGTTTTTACAACAAAGCCATCTGTTGTTACGACACACATTTCTGTCGTAATGACAAAGTCAATTTTCTCAACGACAAATAATTATGCAGTCACAACAGAACTGGCATTTGTACCACCGTTTACAATGGGATATAACATTCAAACCATGTGCCACTGCTGATGGAACATCAGGGTCACTCAAGACAAGAATTCGGCACGACAGAACATCAAAATCAGGAGAGGAATACTGTACACCGCGGAGCATTTACGGTATTCTTGTCATCTTGTTCGACTGGGCACAGCTGTTGTTTTCCTCTTCTCTTCTATCACAGTTTCACATAGTAAGTTTCTTAACTTCCGCAATACGTGTAATTGAACTACTTGCAGGTGTAATAGTTTTAACCCACTAGAGTAAACTGCACTTGTTTGTTTCTCTATAAATTTGTGTAACTTCCCATAAAACATGTTTACTCTACCCATACGATGCACTGACAAATGCTTTGCCCTCCCGCAACTATCACATCTTTTTTTCCGACTACTCTTACTGTTATTTCATATTTCTCTCCGTGTATCCCACCTGTTTTTCTAATTTAAAGACCACGGCCGTATTTCAAAAAAATGAACTTCACGTAAGTATGTAGTATGTGTTCGCGGATGAAGCCCAGTAAGAGAACTTTATTCAATGACCCATTATTGTATAATGAATAAAATTCTACAAAGCTCTTAAATAGCTTATGCTTAACAGGGTAGTAAGGGGGACAGCAGAGACGAAAGCAATATCAGCCGCTGCAACGGTTGCTACAGGAAAGAAGGAATACATTTTTCGTTCATCGAGGTGAGGTTTTGAGGGTGGAGGATGCCCCAGGGCCGCCGCAACCACCTGGGCCCCTAAGGGGGTCAGGACGTGGCCCGAATCCCCCGGGTCACACAACATCTGCTCCAGTGGTCAGCTGAGGGAACGAGGGGGTAAGTGTCTGCGGGGCATTCGCAGACGGAATGGTACTGAGTGTCGAGTGCCCCGCAAGCTGTACAGGTAGGGTCAGTAAAGAGGTGTGGATGACTGTGTTGACTGTGTATCAATTGCGTTCTGTGTGGGAAGGTGCGTGTTTGTAGGATGCGCAGCAT
Source organism: Haemaphysalis longicornis (assembly GCF_048455015.1). Taxonomy (NCBI): domain Eukaryota; kingdom Metazoa; phylum Arthropoda; class Arachnida; order Ixodida; family Ixodidae; genus Haemaphysalis; species Haemaphysalis longicornis. The sequence goes on from NW_027526335.1 coordinate 216,490,231, forward strand.
GGGCCTGCCTCGGGAGAGAGGTGTGGGTGCGGGGGCGGGTGTCAGCGTCGGAGAAGGCGGTAGTGCAGAACAATATCTCTGTATTGAAGGAGGGAGGTTGGCTTGCCTGCACGGGCGTCGCGTGTAGGCGATGCCCGAAAATTAGTTCGCGACCCGGTAAATCAGTTCGGGAGCACTTACGTGCCCCACTTCATTAGCGCCTACGCCTGTGTGGGCTGGCGTCTACAGCAGATTTACGATGTCGGATGGAGACGTTTTCGGGAGAATTTGCAATGCCATGGGAGAGCTGTTACCGCGAATGGAATTGTGGATGGCCAGGTGACAGTCAGAGAGGACGAATTCGGGTGTGGGGCACTGGGTTAGCGGGAGGGCAATGGCTGCCTCCTCCGCCGTGGTTGTGTTGCGAGTTAGGATGGTAGCCGCAATGACGTTTCGTGGTGCAGGTTTGCGAGGATAGGGGATGGCATCAGTGTATAGTGTGCATGGTGATGGTGGGCATAATGGGCGTGGACGTTGGCTCGTGCTAGTCGCCGGGCTGCGTGGAAAGATGGGTGTATATGGCGAGGAATGGGGCGGATTGGGCTGCTGTTACAGATGTTCGACTGGGCACAGCTGTTATTTTTCTCTTCTCTTCCATCAGAGTTTCACATAGTAAGGTTCTTAACTTACGCCATACATGTAAGTGAACTACTTGCAGGTGTAATAGTTTTATCCTACGGAAACCTAAGAATAATTCCTGGCGTACGCCAAAAATTTGTTGTGACAACAGAAGCTCTGTTTTTACAAAAAAGCCATCTGTTGTTACGACACACATTTCTGTCGTAATGACAAAGTCAATTTTTTCAACAACAAACAATTATGCAGTCACAACAGAACTGGCATTTGTGCCACCGTTTACAATGGGATATAACACTGAAACCATGTGCAACTACTTATGGAACGTCAGGGTCACGCTAAATAAGAATTCGGCACGACGGAACATCAAAATGAGAAGACCGTACACCGGAGAGCATCAGAATCATAACATGACTCAGTCAGGCACGCCAAAATACGACAAAACTTCAGAAATCTTGTCTTTTTTGACTCGGCACAGCTGTTATTTTCCTATACTCGTCCATCGTAGTTTCAAATAGTAAGTCTCTTAACTTCCGCCATACATGTAAGTGAACTACTTGCAGCTGTAATAGATTTATCCTACGAAAACCTAAGAATATTTCCTGGCGTACGCCAAAAATTTGTTGTGACAACAGAAGCTCTGTTTTTACAAAAACGCCATCTGTTACGACACGCATTTCTGTCGTAATGACAAAGTCAGTTTTCTCAACGACAAACAATTATGCAGTCACAACAGAACTGGCATTTGTGCCACCGTTTACAATGGGATATAACATTCAAACCATGTGCCACTACTGATGGAACATCAAGGTCACTCAAGACAAGAATTCGGCACGACGGAACATCAAAATCAGGAGAGGAATACCGTACAACGCGGAGCATTTACGGTATTCTTGTCGTCTTGTTCGACTGGGCACAACTTTTATTTTCCCCTTCTCTTCCATCGCAGTTTCACATAGTAAGGTTCTTAACTTCCGCCATACATGTAAGTGAACTACTTGCAGGTGTAATAGTTTTATCCTACGAAAACCTAAGAATAATTCCTGGCGTACGCAAAAAATTTGTTGTGACAACAGAAGCTCTGTTTTTACAACAAAGCCATCTGTTGTTACGACACACATTTCTGTCGTAATGACAAAGTCAATTTTCTCAACGACAAACAATTATGCAGTCACAACAGAACTGGCATTTGTACCACCGTTTACGATGGGATATAACATTCAAACCATGTGCCACTGCTGATGGAACATCAGGGTCACTCAAGACAAGAATTCGGCATGACGGAACATCAAAATCAGGACAGGAATACTGTACACCGAGGAGCATTTACGGTATTCTTGTCATCTTGTTCGACTGGGCACAGCTGTTGTTTTCTTCTTCTCTTCCATCACAGTTTCACATACTAAGTTTCTTAACTTCCGCAATACCTGTAATTGAACTACTTGCAGGTGTAATAGTTTTAACCCACTAGAGTAAACTGCACTTGTTTGTTTCTCTATAAATTTGTGTAACTTCCCATAAAACATGTTTACTCTACCCATAGGATACACTGACAAATGCTTTGCCCTCCCGCAACTATCACCTCTTTTTTTCCGACTACTCTAACTGTTATTTCATATTTCTCTCCGTGTATCCCACCTGTTTTTCTAATTTAAAGACCACGGCCATATTTCAAAAAAATGAACTTCACGTAAGTATGTGGTGTGTGTTCGCGGATGAAGCCCAGTAAGAGAACTTTATTCAATGACCCATTATTGTATAATGAATAAAATTCTAGAAAGCTCTCAAATAGCTTACCCTTAACAGGGTAGTAAGGGGTACAGCAGAGACGAAAGCAATATCAGCCGCTGCAACGGTTGCTACAGGAAGGAAGGAATACATTTTTCGTTCATCGAGGTGAGGTATTGAGGGAGGAGGAGGCCCCAGGGCCGCCGCGACCACCAGGGCCTCTAAGGGGGTCAGGACGTGGCCCGAATCCCCCGGGTCACACAACATCTGCTCCAGTGGTCAGCTGAGGGAACCAGGCTGTAGGTGTCTGCGGGGCATTCGCAGACAGAATGGTACTGAGTGTCGAGTGCCCCGCAAGCTGTACAGGTAGGGACAGTAAAGAGGTTTGGATGACTGTGTATCAATTGCGTTCTGTGTGGGAAGGTGCGTGTTTGTAGGATGCGCAGCATGGGGCCTGCCTCCGGAGAGATGTGTGGGTGCGGGGGCGGGTGTCAGCGGCGGAGAAGGCGGTAGTGCAGAACAATATCTCTGTATTGAAGGAGGGAGGTTGGCTTGCCTGCACGGGCATCGTGTGTAGGCGATGCCCGAAAATTAGTTCGCGACCCGGTAAATCAGTTCGGGAGCACTTACGTGCCCCACTTCATTAGCGCCTACGCCTGTGTGGGCTGGCGTCTACAGCAGGTTTACGATGTCGGATGGATTAGTTTTCGGGAGAATTTGCAATGCCATGGGAGAGCTGTTACCGCGAATGGAATTGTGGATGGCCAGGTGACAGTCAGAGAGGACGAATTCGGGGGTGGGGCACTGGGTGAGCGGGAGGGCAATGGCTGCCTCCTCCGCCGTGGTTGTGTTGCGAGTTAGGAAGGTAGCCGCAATGACGTTTCGTGGTGCAGGTTTGCGAGGATAGGGGATGGCATCAGTGTATAGTGTGCATGGTGATGGTGGGCATAATGGGCGTGGCCGTTGGCTCGTGCTAGTCGCCGGGCTGCGTGGAAAGATGGGTGTATATGGCGAAGAATGGGGCGGATTGGGATGCTGTTACAGATGTGAGGTGGTATAGAGAGTTGGGGTTTGGGAGGTTGGTGGTAGTACGTTTATAGAGTTGAGAGTGTAGTGCCCTGTAGGGGAACACGAGATGCGCCTGAGTTGGGATATGTGGTTGGTGTCTAGGTGCTCCAATATAGTGTTGTGTTTGCCGAGGTCGAGTAAGCGAAGCGTTGGTGCGTATGGGGGAAGCAGGAGTGCATGCCTATACATCGTCCGGAGGATGGCATTAAGGGAGTCGAGTTGGGTGGATGTAAGGTTAGGGTATGCTAGGTAGTACAAATACGGTTGAGTAGAAACTGTGTACGAGACGGAGGCGGTCCTGTTTCCTGATGCCGTGGTGTTTGCTTGCGATTCATCAAATGAGATGCTTGGTTTGGGTAACGTATTTGTTCACGTGCTGGAGGGTGAGTGCAGGTGATCTGTTATGTGTTATGAGGAGGCCTAAGACTGTAAGTTCCTGTGTGTGGGGTATTGGGTCAGAGTGTATAAAATTTGGATTGGGGGTTTCGAGGGGGTTTGCTGAGAGGGGGCGTGAAAGTTCCGAGAGCGGATTTTTCTGGAGAGCACTGGAGTGCCAAAAGTTCGATGTGGTCTAAGACTTGGTTGAGGCCGTGTTCGAGTGTTATTTCAGTGTGTTGGTCGGAGCCAGAGTGAACCCACGGGGCAATGTCATCTGCGTACAGTGTGCTGCATAGTGTGGGTATGGTGAGGAGAGAGCGGGCAAAACAGATTAGGGCGAGGTTACAGTTTATGGGCGAGATGACCGCTCCTTGTGGCGTACCGCGGTCTGGCATGTGGAAAAGATCAGACTGGGCAGGGCCAAAGCGGTTGGTAGCAGTACGTTGTGTAGGAAAGTTATAGATATAGTGATACCAGTGTAGGCCTAGGTTTTGGGATGAAGCAGCCAGAAATGATGATGATGATGATTAGATTTTCATAACGCAAGGCCAAAAAGGGCAAAGAGCGCCAAAACAAACGTCATTTCATGAGAGTGACGAAGGTAAAAGTAGATTTTTTCAGTAAAAATAAACCAAGTAAAACACAACGTAATGAAGATAACTGTTGTAAAGGGCCAGGTTGCCTAGATGGATGATAAGAAATGAGATGTAAAAATTTTATATCGGTAAGAAACTTCAAAACACGTTTGACTGAAGCATTCTCCTATGAAGTGTGATGAGTGTTGTGGAATACGTCGTGTGTACAGCTGTGGGTAGTGTTTGCGTCATGTTATGTCAAGTGCCTTGCATTAAATGAGTATGTGGATTACGGATAGGCCTTCTCCACACCCGCTGCGCATGGGTCTTGGGGATCCAGTGAGCAGGTGGGAGTGTCTTACATGTGTGTGGCCTATCTGTAACCCTGCCAAGGCAACTTCTGTGTGTCTGTTGTGTGAATCGGTTGTGTATCGTCCCAAGTGTGGTTTTACAATGTGGAGTTGTCTGTCTGTTCATTCCAACGTTTTCTCCATGTTTTCCATAGTTGTTGTTTTATGTGGGGTTTCAAGTCGGTGTAGGGTACTGTTGTTATGCGAACCGTGTTTGTGAGCGCAGCAGAAGCCATTTCATCTGCCATCTTATTTCCAGCACTCCCCGAGTGACCCGGGACCCAACAAACCGTTACCTCAAGGTTGCCGCCATTTTGTCATGAAGTCAAAGACGAGGGAGTTGTCTTCAAACAAAACTAGTTTATTAGAGCGAACTTGTGCTCCCCTAACTCAAAGAATATGCAGGCGGCGAGACAGCAGTCAAGAAAGTGACATGCGTACAGGCGAGCGTCGAGAGTCGAATGCCGCGGCGTCTGCTCTGCAGGCTTTTATCTTTCGGCGCAAGTGTTTCTGGAATCGTCGATGCACATCCAGAACATTGTAGATCACAGAAGAATATTCTGGGCTAGCGACGTTATGGCGAAACAGTCTGCTTATCTGATTGTGATAGCCCATGCGGCGTAAAAGTAAAGAATGGAAGACGCGCTTCGCTTGGAACGAAAACACAGCCAGGCGTAGCCTGGCAGTAAAAACAAACAATAAATAAACAAACACAATACATTACCACCCTCTAAGAGTGCATCGACCCGATGCTAAAATAAAAGACAGTGCAAACAACCACAACAAAAAAGTCCGTCATCTTGCATAGTAAGGTTTTAAGCGAACCACGTGGACGACTTCGGGCCGCGTGCGTCGTCGTGATGTTCCAGAATCACCATCGGGGATCACCTCGTAGGTAAGTTGGCCGAGACGTCGTAGAATCTGGTAGGGTCCGAAATACTGTCGCAGAAGCTTCTCACTTAGTCTCACTTAGTCCGCGTCGACGGATGGGAGCCCAAACCCACACACGATCCCCACGGTGGTACTCGGCGCCTCGGCGTCGGAGGTTGTAGCGCCCGGCATCCACCAGCTGCTGGTCCGTTGTACGAACTCCAGCCAGCTGGCGTGCCTCCACCGCACGCTGAAGGTATCCTTGGACGTCGGCGTTGAGGTCGTCGTCATCTACGTGCGGAAGCATGGTATCGAGCATCGTAGTCGGCCGTCTTCCGTAGACAAGCTCGAACCGCGTCATCTGCGTAGTTTCCTGGATAGCCATGTTGTACGCACACGTGACATACGGGAGGATGTCGTCCCAAGTCTTATGTTCAACATCGGCGTAGATTGACAGCATATCGGCGATCTTCTTGTTCAGACGTTCCGTTAGTCCGTTCGTTTGGGGGTGGTACGCCGTCGTTCTTCGGTGATCAGTGTTGCTGTAGCGTAAGATTCCTTGCATAAGCTCGGCAGTGAAGGCCGTTCCGCGGTCCGTGATTAGGACTTCCGGGGCTCCAAGTAGTAACACAGCCTGGCTTATCAAGAACTTTGCGATTTCTTGTGCAGTCCCTCTCGGAAGAGCGGCGGTCTCTGCGTAGTGGATCATGTAGTCTGTCGCTACAACAATCCACTTGTTCTCGGTTCGGGATGTAGGGAACAGGCCCAAAAGGTCCATTACAATCTGTTCCAAGGGCGTAGATGGGACGGCGATCGGCTGCAGAAGTCCGGCGGGTCTCGTCGTTGGCGTTTTTCGTCGCTGCCGGTCACAGCAGCTCCGGACGTAGTGGGTGACGACGGATGCAAGGCGGGGCCAGTAGTACTTCATCTTGATTTTCCTAATTGTGCGAGCTGTGCCGAGATGTCCGGAAGACGGGTCGTCGTGGCACGCTTCCAAAATTTCGTCACGAAGATTTGCCGGGATGACAAGAAGATAATTCGCTCTCGTTCCGGGGCTAAAATTCTTCACGAGGACGGAGTTTTTCAGGCTGAGAGTGGACGGCGGTACGGCGGAGCTTCATGTAGACGGATTGGAGCAGGGCGGGGTCGACGAACAGCCGCGGAGTAGGTCATCGCCTGTGGCTCGCGGGGTGCCTCCGATGGCATATAAGTGCCCGAAGCGTGTTGAACCTCTTCGCAGTTGACGTCAGTCAGGGAAGCCACTTGAGGTTGCGGCGTCGTTGGAAAAATCTTCCGAAGCTCCTCCCTGACCACTGCTCGGATGGTCTCGTGGAGTGTGTCGGAGCTTGTAGCCCCGGCACCGATCGTCTCGGAAACCAGCGCGTTGACCGGGCCATCGCACTGCCTTGTTCGAACCTGCAGCGTCTTCTCCATCACGGCCGCCTCATACGCGAATTCGGCCACCATCTTGGGAGTTGTTGCGGAAGCAAAAAGCTCCTGCTTTAACCTCGCATGAGAAACCTTAGTTTCTTTTCTTCAATCATCTCTGGATCCGCACGTCGAAACAACTTCTTCATCTCCTCAACAAAGATCACTACGCGTTCGTTGCGATGTTGCGTGTGCGTTTCTAGCAGACGTGCGGCTCGTTCCTTTCGCACGACGGTGGCGAACGTTTTAAGTAACTCGCTCTTTAAGGGAGTCCAGTCAGTCGAAGAGCTTTCATGGTTCTCGAACCAAGCTCGAGCTGCATCCTCCAAATAGAAGAAGACATGCCGAAACGTTTCTTCGTCATCCCACCTGTTAAAGACCCAAACACGCTCCACTTTCTCCAAACAGTCCTCAGGATCTTCCGCGGGTGATCCATGAAAAAAGCCATGAAGAGAAAACACAAGTTTGGTTCATTCGAAAGATTGCCTCGTTAGAACCATAACGACACCACTTAAAACGCTAAATTCGCTCAAATAAGCTACATAATTAGGAAAAAAGGAAATGACCATGCGACCTACCAGCTAATTTTCCGCAACAGAACCTATGATGTCACTCGAGAATGCTCTGCGATTGGCGGAGGCCGCCAAAAGCAAACGCATGTTAGGCAGCGCTTACAGTTTGCATAGCGAGCTAAATGCCCGTGAAACATACTGCACATTCTTTTTATGACAAAGAACGGTGGAGTAAACGGTTGAAGTTCCGAACGAACACGCAAGCGTGTATGCCAATGCGTGCGAAACTACCGCCAGCCGAACTCGACATCTCGCCGTCGCCACCGTCGCGCAGACGAATTTTCGGGTACAAGGCTCTTCGGGACCAACTAACCGTCCCAGCACGCACAGCCGCGACCTTGCTTGGTATCGTAATCCCTTCACAGGAGGTTGGCCGTCATATCGCCAACCAGCTAAGGTAAAAATAGAAACAAGGGGAGTAAGGAACGCAGAGCAGCAACGAGATAGTGCCACTCGTCGCACAGGTTTCGATATGAAGGTCGTGTTGGCTTGCTGCTGTCGTTACCAGCTCGTTTACAGTTTACAACCACTGAAAACTTCAGTTTGTTCGAGTACTTTACAATGAAATTTCGTTGCTGTGTTTTGCAATGCCCATGTAGTACGGGCAAATCGTCGAAGGAGTGCGACATCCCCGCCGGTGAGATCTCCTTTCATGTGCCGCCCAACGACGAACCTCGGCGAAGCGCTCTGACCTTGGGGAAAAAATTGCCGTACATACCGCGCCTTGACGCTCGAATCTTTCTGGTCGGAGCAGAGAGCTCGAGCGAACGGCTTTTCATATACGACACCGGCCAACTGGCATAAGCGATACTGCTACTGAAATTGAAAATACGGCACATACGTACCAGTCTGTATTCGTCCGTCGCGACGGGGCTGACGAGGCAGCGGTGCTGACGGCTGGGCATTCGTCTGTTGTGGCTATCGCGGAATGGTCGCTTTCCCGTCCACCGCGTGTCCCACAACTCTTGCCGCTCGTGCACTTAGAAGCATTGAGCGTTCAAGTGGTGTGAGGTTGTTAAATGCAAGCCCGAGCTCCTCGACGAGAGTTTTGTTCTCCGGATCAGGCGATTCCATGACTAGGGCTGCGGGTGCACTAGGTTTTACTAGTATTTTTAAAATGGCCGCCGTCTCGGTCGACTCCCGCGTGTGGGTGCTATACGGAGTCGACATACAAAGTATCTGTTTCATGGACCGGCTCGTATGACGCCATTGTTCACGTGACGAAATGTGCAATTTTAGCGGGAGATTTAAAATTTTGGCTTAAATTGCCTTATTTCTCAGTGAATAAAGCATCATTTGCTTTCGGGAAAGCGCTTGGGTACTATGAAACACCTAATCTTTCGAATAAAACAAACGTTTGTTTTCTCTTCATGGCTCCTTGAAATGATGGTGGTTGCCGGGGTCTCTGCAGAACTACAGGATGGCTCAATTCGTTGGTAATCATGGATGCGTTTTCATGGAAATGGTCGTGACGTCTTCCGCCTTCAATTTATCTGGCAGTAGTCCAAACTCCGGCTCTAGACCTTGCTGTCGGCGGCTGGAGCGAGTTGGGCTTGCTGGACGACTTGAAGAGGGTTGAGGGTGCACGTACCCTGCACCTCACCAGATGTCACGAAGTCAAAGAGGAGGCAGTTGTCTTCAAAGAAAACGAGTTTATTGAAGCGAACTTCTGCTCCCCTAACAACTGAAGGAATACACAGGCGGCGAGACAGCAGTAAAGAAAGTGACGTGCTTATAGGCGAACGTCGAGCGTCGAATGCCGCGGCGTCTGCTCTGTAGGCTTTTATCTTTCGGCGCAAGTGTTTCTGGAACCGTCGATTCAAACAGAACATTGGAGAACACAGAAGACTATTCTGGGCTAGCGACGTTAGGGCGAAACAATCTTCTTATATGAATGTGATAGCCCGTGCGGCGTAAAACTAAATAATAGAAGACGCCCTTCTCTTGGAACGCAGATAACACAGCCAGGCGTGGCCTGGCAGTAAAAACAAAGAATAAATAAACAAATACAATGCATGGTTCGCGGCAATATGCCGACATAATTGTCCGCAAAAGAAGAGTGATGATGTAATTTTTGGATTTCTTTCCGGATGATAACGCTCGTACGACACTTAGTGAATCAGTGTAAATGACAGATTTTGGGATATGACCTAGGACAATGTGATTCACAGCAAGAAATATTCCATAAGGGTCTGCTGTGAAGATGCTGCAAGTTACATTCATGGATTCAGAAGCTTTAAAATTGGGTCCGTGTGCAGCACATGACACGGTGGAGGCAGTTTTAGAGGCATCGCTATAAAATTCTGTACACTGGTACTTCTCCTGCGGTGCAAACACGTGCTGCAGAATCGCATTTCTCGGTATCCTATTTTTATCGAGTTCGATGAAAGATAAGTCACACGACACAGTGCGAAGGTGCTGTGGTGCTATAAAATGAATGCAAGATGATTTGAACATGTTTAAAAAGGAGACTCTACTTAAAGACGCCTCCTCTGTCACTCTTTGTGAAAAGGGAACAGAAAGGGATGGGCGATTTAAAAAGAGCTGTGAGTGGGTGTATATATAAAAGCAGGTTTAAAAGGGTGCTTATCGATTGACGATATTTTACAAGCATATAAAAGATCAACATAAATTCGCTGGTACTCCAGGCACCATTTATCACATTGCACATACAGGCTTTGGACAGGGCTTGTTCGGAAAGTACCACACGAAAGGCGAAGCCCCAAGGTCAAGCATTTTTAGCGCTGATTTTGTTGCCGGTCCATAGACAACACTTCCGTAATCCAAACAAGGCCCTACAAAAGCGGTATAAAAGCAGAGCAGGAGTTCTTTATGTGCACCGTATGACTGGTGAGATAGGAGGAGGAGGAATAAACTTTATTTCAATATTAGTTTTTGTAGTAGTGGCAATGGGGGGTCTTCTCAGTCCAGAAGTCCCTGGGCGGTCGCTGCCAGGCGGGCCCTTTCAACCAGCCGAAGCTGATCGCCGGGGTCCGGGCTGGCTAGCATGCCTTCCCACTGCTCATGGTTGGGGGAGGGATGGTGTGTGGCAGCACGCCCAAATCATGTGATACTGTGTGCAGGGTTGGGGACAGTACTTGCAGGTGGCGGAGTAGAAGGCGGGATGAATGGCGTGGAGGAGGGTGCCGTGCGGGTAGGTGTTGGTTTGAAGGCGGCGGTACGTGGTGGCTTCTTCCTTATTCAACTTGTCGTGGGGTGGGGGAAAGATGCGGCGTTCGAGGCGGTAATGTTCGAGGATGTCGTTGAATTTTTAGGCACAGAATGGTGGACTTCCGACGGTAATGCTGGAGTGTTGGAGGGGAACGCCCGGTAGATATGCGCGCAGGCGGCACCATGAGCCGCCTCATTCCCCTCCAGAGACTCATGTCCCGGGGTCCAGAGAATGTTGAGGTAAGGAGGGTTAGGGATGGACTGTAGAATGCGGAGGGCTAAGGGAGCTATGTGACCGGCGGCGTAATGGCGACAGGCATCTTGCGAATCTGTGACGATTGTGATAATGTCTTGAGATGTAGTGGCTGCGAGGGCTATTGCGATTTCTTCTCCAGTTGTGGAATCGTTGCCAATTACTGTTGCGGAAGCCAATTCAATTCCTCGGTGGTCTACTGTTGAAATTGCGAAAGCTGGTTTATCGGCATATTTGGCGGCGTCAACGTAGCGGGTTTCTCGTGGCTTGACTTGAAGCATCTTGCGAAGCATTCGAATCTGGGCTTGTCGGCGACCCTGATTATGAAGGGAGTGCGTATTCTTGGGTATTGGGGCAACGGAGATATAATCGCGTAGTTCGAGAGGGATGCGTTGGCGGGGGTGATGGGTGGCAGGTAGTGGGTAGCCGAGGCGACGGCGGAGGTGACAGCCAGTGTGTGAAAGCTTGAGCCGTTCGATCTGGTTGACATGATGTGCCTCTCGAAGTTCGTCCCAGGTGTTATGAAGTCCCATCTGTAGTAATTTGGCAGTGGAAGTTGTCGGTGGTAGCCCTAGTGCTAATTTATAGGCTTACCGGATGATTATATCGAGTTTTCGTATTTCACTATTTTTGAGAGCCAAATATGGAGTTCCGCATGTGATGCGGCTAATTAGGAGGGCGTGAATTAGGCGCACGAGGCCATTTTCTTTCAGTCCTTGTCGACGATTAGCAATGCGTTTGATGAGGTGCGCGATTTGCAATAGTGTTCCTTGTAATTTATGAATAGTAGAAATGCCTGCGGCGTCTGATTGGATAGTAAGTCCCAGAACACGCATTGTAGGGGTGGTTAGGATTGGAGCGCCATGTAGGCTTAATTGTGGGTCTGGGAGGGGCTGTCGTTTACGGCCTTGCGTGCGTTTTTGGAGGACGAGAAGGGCAGATTTTTCTGGTGCACAGTTGAGGCCGCGGGCTGTAAGGTAGTTGTCGGTTGTGGTAATGGCTTCTTGAAGGGCGTCTTGCTGTTCCCCAATCGAACCCCCTGTGGTCCAAATAGTCATATCGTCTGCATAAAGTGCGTGTTGTATGTGTGGAATTTGTTGTAGAAGTGGCGGAAGTTGTAGCAGGGCAAGATTAAAGAGGAGTGGGGAAATGACTGACCCCTGGGGTGTACCACGCGGTCGGGCACGAAAGCAGACTGATCGGATGGGGCCGAGGTTAAGGTTGGCGGTGCGATCGGTAAGAAAATTATGTATGTAATTGTATGTACGTGTGCCGCAGTTAGTTAATTGGAGTCCTTCGAGTATAGCCTGATGTGATACATTGTCAAAGGCGCCTTTAATGTCCAGAGCTAGGATAGCGCGTTTGGTTTGTGAGCTCAGCGGTGTAAGGACTTCGTCTTTTAGCTGTAACAGGACGTCTTGTGAGGATAGGTGTGCGCGGAAGCCAAACATGGTATGAGGAAGTAAGCTGTTTTTTTCGAGGTACGCTGTGAGCCGATTATTAACTAGGTGTTCATATAACTTGCCTACAGAAGATGTTAAAGATATGGGACGAAGATTTTCTAGGGTGACTGGCTTCCCGGGCTTCGGTATGAGCGTGATTTCGGCATGTTTCCATTGAGGGGGCAGATGGTTGGTTGGTTGGTTGTCCAGATAGGACTTTCAAAATATTCATTGTCTTTAGACATTTGTTTTAGTTGTTTATTGTGAGAGATGAATGTGAGTTTTTCATCCATCAGTTGTTTAATGTTAGAGATGAATGTGAGTTTTTCATCCATCACCACACCCAAAAACGTATGTTCCTTCTTAACAGGAATTGGGTCACCATTCCCAGGCAGCCCAGAAAAAATCTGTCCCGCGATCGCCCTGCCTATGGCAGCTTTCTTGCTTGTCCGGCCAGCATCCACCCAGTCGAAAAACACAACAGAAAAATACGACAGAATGATCCTGTGAGGGAATGGGACATTCTGTAGTCTGTAGTAAATTCTGTCCTGCAGTCTGTAGTAAACCCTGTCCTGTAGTCTGCAGTAGATCCTGTCCTGTAGTTTGTCGTAAATTCTGTCATGTAGTCTGTAGTAAATCCTGTCCTGTAGTCTGTAGTAAATCCTGTTCTGTATTCTGTAGTAAATCCTGTCATGTCTGTTTTCGTAGTAAATCCTGTCATGTTTCGAATTTCAACTTGTTTTGCAAAAGAAATTTACTTCCCGTGATGTTTTTTTTCTATTAAGTACCTGAAGTATGCAGGATATGCATAATAATTTCAATAAAAATATGACCAACAAACAAGCATTTGGGGGAATTCTTGCTGTGATGATTGACGTCCCCGGGCCGGAGAGTGCGCCAGGAGACGGCGGTGAAAGAGAAGAAGACGACGAGCGGAGAGCATGAGAGGGGTGTGTGCCGGCAGTGACCGCGGACAGAAAAGCGCAAGGATTCCTCTCAGGAGGCGGTTCGAGGGCAGGCCAGGAGCGTTCGCGCGCCGTTCTCCGAGAATCGTCCCGGGAGCTGTTCCGGGACTCCTCTGCTGCAACGAGGGGTGCCTGTTCCCGCTGGCGTGATCCCGAGGCGTGATCCGGGCCGAGGTTCGGGGCGAGACCTAGAGTGGCCAGGCACGAGCGCGGGCATCGGCGTTCCGACCTGGGGCCTCTGAGTCTTAAACGGCGGCACCGAGAAAGTGTACCGCCACGTCTCCGGACCACCGGCACCCTACACGGGGAGCGCTCAACACGTACAACCGACGTCATTCCGCCCAGCGTCGAATAGACTAGACGTGAGCGTATCGCCTCCTTTGTTTTCCCCCTCCGCTCGAACTTTACTTCGGACTTGTGTTAGTTTCTTTTCGCGTCCGCGTTGCGAGTGTGCTGCATTGTGTTACCGTTATCGTTCCTAGTGCGTTTCTCTAGCGTTTGTGTGTCCGCCAAAGAATATGTTTTTTAACATGTGCTGAACCCATGGCATCACTTGTCGTTGATCATCCTCCGCGAGCCACACGCCTGCCTGCTTAACACGCAGCCTCACAATTTCTGGCGTCCGCGACAGGACCGCGTGCTCGAATTCCATCTTGAGACTAAGCAGGCAAGTGGGCGTGGCAAGCGAGGATGGATCTTGAAAAGTTGATGTCCATTGGGAAGGAGCTAGGACTGTCCGGACCAGCTCTAAAAGAATGGATTGACGAGGAACGCATAAAAGAAAGGGACCGGCGCGCAACTGAATGCGAGGCGGCTAAAAAAGCGGCAATACTGGCCCAGAAGACAGAGTCCGAGACCAGAGCGCGCATTGACGCTGAACGTGCCATGTTAGAATTGAGGCTACAACTTCAGGAGCGGTCGCAGGGTTCCAACGCGAGTTCGGACGCCGTGGGAAGTGTCACCGCGACTAATGCAGCACAAGGCGTCCACAGCCCTCACAAGTTCATTCCTGCCTTCAACAAGGATCGAGATGAGCTTGACGCCTACATCCAGCGTTTTGAGAGGGTGGCAACCAGTCAAGGGTGGCCCTCAGACAAGTGGGCGCTGTCCCTACACTTGTGCTTGACGGGTGAAGCTCTTATTGTCGTTGGTCGCATGTCTTCTGAGGATGCCATGAATTACCCTAAACTAAAGCAGACCCTACTACAGAGGTTCAGATACACCGAGGAGAGCTACAGGTGCAAGGTTAGGGAATCCCAGCCGCAGGACGCGGAGACAGGCCGTCAATTTGCGGGCCGCCTACTCGGCTACTTTGACAATTGGCAGGAGCTGGCCAAAACGGAGCAGACGTATGCCGCGCTCCGAGAAAAAATGGTGGCCGAGCAATTTCTCGACAGGTGTCACGAGAAGCTAGCCATTTTCCTCAAAGAGAGGGGCTACAAAAACCTGGACCAGCTAGTCGAAGCAGCTGACCAGTACCTCGAAGCTCAAGGTCTCAACAACTTGGCAAGAAGTCGAAAAGACGAGAGGGGCAGGCCACCTGAAGTTGACAGGCCACCTGACCAGCAGGACCGTAAGGCGAGGCCTTACTGCTTGCTATGTAATAAGCAGGGCCATTGGCAAGCTGACTGTTGGACGAAGTCGACGTCTGTCTACGGGTTCCAGCCATGCCATCAAGAAGAATGCCTTCTGCTTGAGGCGCCGTAATCTCGGACACCACGCTGAATCTGGCGCAAACCTGCCCGAGAACCAGGGCCAAGCAGCAGGTTCATTGCCTGGACCCAATTCCTTTGCGATGGAAGCGCCGACCAAGTCTCAACGACGCCACGCTCAGCCAGAGTATCACTGCGGAAACAGACGCAAGGTGTCTCACGAAAAGAACCCGGTATTAGCAAGCACGATTCTTGTAGAAGGCAGCACCCGGGTCCCAGCAGAACTGCGTGGTCGGAACCTGCCATCGTCTTCGCCAAATGTAGCAGGGTTGAACACCCACATGCGCAAATCCGCAAGAACAATGCCGCAGGTACCTGCCGTTGCAGACAGCCCTGCACTATCACCTCTGCTGACTTATGTGCGCTACAGCAGCAAGACCCTTCTCTCCGAAAGTTTTTCGGCGAGGTCAGCAGAAAGGTGACATTCAACGCAGCGATGATCGAGTTCGGGAAGACTGCTGGTATTCTTTACCGACGGCATCAGTTGCCCTCCGGAAAAGAAAGAAAGCAAATCGTCGTCCCCCAGGATCTACGCGGCATCGTCTTGGACAAGGCCCATCAAGGAACCATCGGTAGTCACAGGGGTATCAAGCGAACCATGGAGCGCGTCTGCAAGGACTTCTACTGGCCTGGGATGAAAGCTGACGCTGCAGGCTTCGTAAAGTCGTGTCACATTTGTCATAGCGCTGCGCCTAAATACCGAGTAGCCACTAGAGATCGTGCCAGGGATCGAAGCAGTTCGGCGTGTTGCCATCGACGCGATCGTCCACCTCTAACCCACAGCCAAGAAGAGAGACCCCTCCACAGGGTTCAAGGTGACACACGCGCCCATTGATAAAGCTGAAGGCGGGATCGTTCCTCGGACTTTGGGACTATGAGCGACTGTATGCCGAAAGTTCCCAAATATTCTACTTCAGCAGGAGGACAGCATTAGAAAACAATTCCTAATACAGGTATTAGCTTATCTTTGGAGCGGCTATGACACTTTAGCTCTCTACGTTTACAGAGAGGCTACAGCACTTTAGCGAGGACGTAGGTGCAGATTACTTGAGCCGTATCTCCTTGTCGTGATCATGCTACTTTCTTGCTGGTGTACCGAACGTTGAAATAGCGACTGTTTTAGGCTTCTATTTCGAAGACTGTTTCGGACAGTACTCTTGTGCTGGTGCTAGTGGTGCTAGCACGTCTGACACGACAGAACGTTCTTCCGTGTGATACGTCTCGTCGCTGCCGTGGTGACATTCTGTGCCGAGTTTTGTTTCTCCTAAACAAACCTCTCGGGAAGGGGGGTGAATGTGATGACTGACGTCCCCGGGCCGGAAAGTGCGCCAGGAGACGGCGGTGAAAGAGAAGAAGGCGACGAGCGGAGAGCATGAGACGGGTGTGTGCCGGCAGTGACCGCGGACGGGACAGCGCAAGGATTCCTCTCAGGAGGCGGTTCGAGGGCAGGCCAGGAGCGTTCGCGCGCCGTTCTCCGAGAATCGTCCCGGGAGCTGTTCCGGGACTCCTCTGATGCAACGAGGGGTGCCTGTTCCCGCTGGCGAGATCCCGAGGCGTGATCCGGGCCGAGGTTCGGGGCGTGACCTAGAGTGGCCAGGCACGAGCGCGGGCATCGGCGTTCCGACCTGGGGCCTCTGAGTCTTAAAAGGCGGCACCGAGAAAGTGTACCGCCACGTCTCCGGACCACCGGCACCCTACACGGGGAGCGCTCAACACGTACTACCGACGTCATTCCGCCCAGCGTCGAATAGACTAGACGTGAGCGTATCGCCTCCTTTGTTTTCCCCCTCCGCTCGAACTTTACTTCGCACTTGTGTTAGTTTCTTTTCGCGTTTGCGTTGCGAGTGTGCTGCATTGTGCTACCGTTATCGTTCCTAGTGCGTTTCTCTAGCGTTTGTGTGTCCGCCAAAGAATATGTTTTTTAACATGTGCTGAACCCATGGCATCACTTGTCGTTGATCAGCCTCCGCGAGCCACACGCCCGCCTGCTTAACACGCGGCCTCACACTTGCCTTTCTGGAACAACCTTAAAATTGTTTTTCAGTGAATAACTGATTTCAGAAAGCTGTACCAAAAGGCAATGTAAGCAATGCAACAAGTGGTACAGTCATGCATGCAATACACAAGTTTGATGTTACTCAGATTGCACATGCCTGATGCATGTGCAGTCGCGGAAACTCGTGCACCCGCGGAAACTCGTGGATCCGGCAGCCGCTGGAACGTAACGCTGAAACACGCCGGAGACCACGCGGTCTCCAGCGAATAGCGTGGCCGATGCTCGCGCTAGGCCTTTTTTCTTTAATAGCCTTGTAATTACAAACCCGCGTAGCTGTTAACAAGAAATACAGAAGTCCTTCCTTCAGGGACATCTAAGTAGCGCTACAAAACTTAGCTAGACTCATTTCGGCACTTTTCAGCTGATTTGCCCGTGCTTCTGAAGCAGGGCCAAATCGCGTCCCATCATCGCATTCCGTCAATGATGCTCAATCTGTTCATGAAAGCAAATTTATTCTCCCGGATAGAAAAAACAACTATTAAACGAGCATCCCAGTCGAAAAACACAACAGAGAAATACGACAGAATGATCCTGTGAGGGAATGGGACATTCTGTAGTCTGTAGTAAATCCTGTCCTGTAGTCTGTAGTAAACACTGTCCTGTAGTCTGTAGTAAATCCTGTCCTGTAGTCTGTAGTAAATCCTGTCCTGTAGTAAATCCTGTCCTGTAGTCTGTAGTAAATCCTGTCCTGTAGTTTGTCGTAAATCCTGTCATGTAGTCTGTAGTAAATCCTGTCATGTAGTCTGTAGTAAATCCTGTTCTGTAGTCTGTAGTAAATCCTGTCATGTCTGTTTTCGTAGTAAATCCTGTCATGTCTCGAATTTCAACTTGTTTTGCATAAGAAATTTACTTCCCGTGATGTTTTTTTCTATTAGGTACCTGAAGTATGCAGGATATGCATAACAATTTCAATAAAGATATGACCAACAAACATAACCATTTGGGGGAATTTTTGCCTTTCAGGAACAAGCTTAAAATTGTTTTCACTGAATAATTGATTTCAGAAAGCTGTACCAAAAGGCAATGTAAGCAATGCAACAAGTGGTACATTCATGCATGCAATACAAAAGTTTGATGTTACGCAGATTGCACATGCCTGATGCATGTGCAGTCGCGGAAACTCATGCACACGCACACTGCACACGCGGAAACTCATGGATCCGGCAGCCGCAGAACGTAACGCTGGAACACGCCGGAGACAACGTGGTCTCCAGATGCTCGCGCTAGGCCTTTTTTCTTTAATAGCCGTGTAATTACAAACCCGCGTAGCTTTTAAGAAGAAATACAGAAGTATTTCCTTCAGGGACACCCAAGTAGCGCTACAACATTTAGCTAGAGTCATTTGGGCACTTTTCAGCTGATCTGGCCGTGCTTCTGAAGCAGGGCCAAATCGCGTCCCATCATCGCGTTCCATCAATGACGCTCAATCTCTTCATGAAAGCAAATTTATTCACCCGGATAGAAAAAAAACTATTACACGAGCATGGACAATAACCGTTCGAAAATTCGTTCCTTATACTAGTTAGGACCTTTAAAACACAAGAAAACAAATATTTCTTGAACCTGATTTATTTAAACAGCAAAACGCGAGAGAACGTGAGAGAATTAAAATGGAAAGTCAATATTTAGCTGGAATGCTTGCCTTGGTGAACCTTGATCCGTTGACAATGCATTCCCACAGCAAAACGTGGAGGGGTATCCTGTGGCGAAAAGCGCACGTTTCTGTGGTGCTGCACTATCTCGATGAGTATGCACGCCCGATACCTGCCGAAGTCACGCAAGGGTCATTGCAAGTTCAGTCGATTGTCGAAGCACATCGCACGTATTCGAGATCACACTGCCTGCGAAATTCGTCGTATTCACTCGCATCAGTGAGCCAATAATCCCAAGCACCACGGTTAGTCGTGGCTAGAGGAGTCCTCACTTCGAGATGCTTGAAATCCGCACCACTGATCTTGCTTTTACCACAGCTTCCGAAGCTTCAAATGTTGCTGCTGATACTTCGCGGAGACATCATATGCACGTTTTTAGAAAAAGTTACGCGTAACTTCAGCTAGGCAAAGCGCGGATGTTAAATGTGAACGAGCCACTCGGCCACGCTGCCACCGCCAAATTTTGACCGAAAGACGAAAAGCAGGAATGAACAGAGAGGAGGGAACAAAGGAAGGGTACGGAGGGAACCGGCCGATCACGAGAAGTTGTTTCGCGACCCCTCCGCACCCCTCTCGATTCTTCGTATTGTGGTCTCCCCGTCCCGCGAGCGCTGTCGTGCCGCGACATGCCTTCAGTGGTGACGATGCTTCCCCGAACTTCTTCCGAAGGGCCGGGCTAGAGGGAAGGCGTGCGTTTTCTTTCTTTCTACATTTATTTTTTTAACACATCTCGGTAATCCAACGAGTTCACTGGCGCCGTTTCTTTTTTTTTTGTTCACACAGGTAGCGGCAACTGGTTCGCTGTTTTTAAAATCTTTAACTATTTAGGCTTGATTGGACACAAGTTTCGCGTTAAAATAAACAAATTGCGTGCTAAAAACATAAAACAACAGCACGCAGATTGAAACAATGGGGCTCTCAAAGACACCCAGAAATACGTGTCAGAATGTGCACTGCAATTATTACACCACGTCTTCAAAAAGCATGTCTTGCTTGTCCTTTATGAGTCCGCTTTGCCGACGGGCTACCCTTATTGCCTCATTCTTTTATCAAAGATTGTCCACAGTACAATATATGCAATTGCAATTCCCTCAAAGAATTAAAGGAATTTGCGAAGTTCTTTATGTATTCATTTCTTTGGTTATACGCTTAGATGTTGCAACATTACACTGATTTGGGCTAAGTTGCGTTGTTAATTGCAAATTTGTAGCGAAGGTTTTTTCAAACAGGCCGGAATGCTAATGGCATTAATGCAACAAACGTTCATTACAACAGACGCTCGCGATGCAATTCAACGAGATGACCGTCACTCGCACGCACCATTGTTTTCGTGCAGCGCACGCTAAAAAAGTGGGAATTCGAGGCACCGCACAGGCCGAAAATACCAAGTTTCGGAGCATCTGCGTCGTTCGCGGGACTGGAATACAACCAGTCTACCCCTTAAGCGGCGCGCGACATTCCCGTGTCCAGCCAAGCAGCGGTACCACACTAACTATCCTGTTCGTGCTGTCCCGTTTGTCCTGCCTGAAGCTCTGTCCTCAAAGGCAATCCAGCAACCACCCCGCGTTGCTGTCGTTCAGCGCGGCGTTTTCCAATGTTTTCTGTTGTCTCCAGCGTATTACATCGCTCTCTCGATGGAAAATGCGGTCCCCGCGTTGATGTGGTCCAGCTCTGCGTTTTTCAGTGTATTCCGTTCTTTCCGGCGTATTCCATCGCTCTCCTAATCCTGGAAAACGCGGGGTTTGCCGACAGGGTAAGCAAGAGATGTTTTAGCAATACTGAACGGTCTGTCGTGTGACACTTTTGCAATGAATCTAAAATTCTCTTTCAGACTGTAAAAATCTGCAGGGACTACAAAATGTTCGGTCGCATGGCAGATAATAATAGTAATACGGAATCCAGTCGTAGTTGCTGAAGGACAGTCTGTGGTGCAACAGAAATTTGTGTAGTGCCTACAGGGTGTTGCACAACAGAAGTTTCTGTAGTACAACAGAAATGTCTCATGCGACGGACATTTTGTAGTTCTACTACAAAGGTTTTAAATGCATAGCATTTTAGTAACTCACAATGTCACGCGGCGTTGGCGTGCCTTGTCGTAGTCCGCATGCGCGTCTTGTCGTAGTCCGCATGCGCGCCTTGTCGTAGTCCGCAGCCAGGAAGAAATAAAATACCAGTTTCCGGCGCCCGGTTTCGAACCCATGACGCCGCGGGCGGAACGCAAGGTGCCCGGCGCCCTACCGACCGAGCCACGAAACCGACACAGATTTCGACGCACCGAACGCGCCTTATATCCTTCACTCATTTCTCGTTTGTTTCGAAAGCGCCACAAGTTGTCCCGCGCCTCCAAAAGATGGCGACACGGGTCCCGCAATCAAGAGATACGACTTGCCGGCGCACCCCCTCGGAAATGCTGTGCATTTGATCGTGCCCCTCGCGAGGGGGATGTCTTTTCTTTTTTTTGTATTGGGGCTACACAATGTCTGTCGCATGATAGATATGTGTTGTACTACATAAATTTCTGTCGTACGACAGACATTCTGTCGTCCTACTACAGAGATTCCTGTCTCACAACGGACCATCCTGCATTCCCAACAGAAATTCCTGTTGTGCGACAGAAATGCCTGTCGTACGACAAATTTTCTGTAGTTGTACTACAGAAATTCCTGTCGCACGACTGACCATCCTGTAGTCCCAACAGAAATCCCTGTCGTGCGACAGAAATGCCTGTCGTACGACAGATTTTCTGTAGTTGTACTACAAAAATTTCTGTCGCACGACAGACCATTCTGTAGTCCCAGCAGAAATCTCTGTCGTGCGACAGAAATCCCTGTCGTGCGACAGAAATTTCTGTTGTGCGACAGAAATTCCTGTTGTGTTTTTCGACTGGGATGGACAATAACCGTTCGAAAATTCGTTCCTTATATTAGTTAGGACCATTAAAACACAACCAAACAAATATTTCTTGAACCTGATTTATTTAAACAGCAAAACGCGAGAGAATTAAAATGGGAAGTCAATCTTTAGCTGGAATGCTTGCCTTGGTGAACCTTGATCCGTTGACAATGCATTTGCACAGCAAAACGTGGAAGGGTATCCTGTGGCGAAAAGCGCACGTCTCTGTGGTGCTGCACTATCTCGAAGAGTATGCACGCACGATACCTGCCGAAGTCACGCAGGGGTCATTGCAAGTTCAGTCGATTGTCGAAGCACATCGCACGTATTCGAAATCACTCTGCCTGCGAAATTCGTCGTATTCACTCGCATCAATGTGCCAATAATCCCAAGCACCACGGTTAGTCGTCACTAGAGGAGTCCTCACTTGGAGATGCTTGAAATCCGGACCACTGATCTTGCTTCTACCACAGCTTCCGAAGCTTCAAATGTTGCTACTGATACTTCGCGGAGACATAAGATGCACGTTTTTACGAAAGTTACGCGTAACTTCAGCTAGGCAAAGCGCCTATGCTAAATGTGAACGAGCCACTCGGCCACGCAGCCACCGCCGAATTTTGACCGAAAGACGAAAAGCAGGAGGGAACAAAGCAGGAGGGAACAAAAGAAGGGTAAGGAGGGAACCGGCCAATCACGAGAACTTGTTTGGCGACCCCTCCCCACCCTTCCCATTTCTTCGTATTGTGGTCTCCCGGTCCCGCAAGTGCTGTCGCGCGACATGCCTTCAGGGGTCACGATGCTTCCCCGAACTTCTTCCGAAGGGCCGGGCTAGAGCGAAGGCGTGCGTTTTTTTTCTTTCTACATTTATTTTTTTTACAGATCTTGGTAATGCAACCGGTTCACTGGCGCCATTTCTTTTTTTTTCGCACATGTAGCGGCAACTGGTTAGCTGGTTTTAAAATCTTATTTTAACTCTTTAGGCTTGATTGGACACATGGTTAGCGTTAAAATGAACAAATTGCTCGCTAAAAAAATAAAACAACAGCACCCAGATTGAAACAATGGGGCTCTTAAGGACACCCCGAAATAGATGTCAGAATGTGCACTGCAATTATTACACCGCGTCTTCAAAAAGCACGTCTTGCTTGTCCTTTATGCGTCTGTTTTGCCGACGGGCTACCCTTATTGCCTAATTGTATCAAAGATTGTCCACAGTACAATATATGCAATTGCAATTCACTCAAAGAAGCCAAGGAATTTGCGAAGTTCTTTACGTATCCATTTCTTTGGTTATGGGGCTACGCTTAGATGTTCCAACATTAGAGTGATTTGTGCTAAGTTGCGCTGTTAATTGCAAATTTGTAGCGAAGTTTTTTTTAAAACACGGCCAGAACGCTACTGGCAGCATTGCATCAAACGTTCATTACAACAGACGCTTGCAATGCAATTGAACGAGATGACCGTCACTTGCACGCACCATTGTTTCCGTGCAGCGCACGTTAAAACAATTGGGAATTTGCGGCACCGCACGGGCCGCAAACACCAAGTTTCGCAGCGCTCGAATACAACCAGTCCACCCCTTAACCGGCGCGCGGCATTCCCGTGTCCAGCCAAGCAGCGGCACCAAACTATCCTGTTCATGTCATCCCGTTCGTCCTGGCTGAAGCCCTGTCAAAGGCAATGTCCCCGTGCTATTCGATGCTATCCAGCAACCTCCCCGCATTTCTGTCGTTCAGTGCTGCGTTTTCCAGTGTTTTCCGTTGTCTCCCACGTATTCAATCACTCTCCTAATTCTGCAAAAATTCCCCGCATTTCCCCGAGGGGAAGAATGTGAAAGTGCGAATGCACGAGTTGAATTTGCGCGGTTCGGTAATGTTCGCGAAAGAGAGATCACACACACACACACAACTACAAAGAAAGAAAGATGCATTTATTCACAGACACCTATTTGTGTTGTTGTACTTGATTGCTAGAGCGGATCTCAGCTTTGAAATTTCGTGTCAGTACTCCTTTAAGCAGGTGCATTAGCCCTTCTCACGCCCGAATCTTGGCCACTCCCCCACGTGGGTATGTGCCGTGTCAGCGGCCAGGCAGCGCGCGCCCATCTCCTCCCGTTGCCAAGGAAGACGAGGAGATTCCTGGCCACTCCCCCACGTGGGTATGTGCCATGTCAGCTGCCAGGCAGCGCGCGCCCATCTCCCCCGTTGCCAAGGAAGACGAGGAGATTCCTGGCCAATCCCCCACGTGGGTATGTGCCATGTCACCGGCCAGGCTGTGCGCGCCCATCTCCACGTGCGCGGACATCGCCGGTGGACGCAGGTTCAGGGTTGCTTAAGAAGTGCATTCGCACATAAAATGCGGTCCCCGCGCTGCTGTTGTCCAGCTCGGCGTTTTCCAGTGTATTCCGTTCTTTCTGGCGTATTTCATCGTTCTCCTAATGCTGGAAAACGCGGATTTTTCCGACAGGGTAAGCAAGAGATTTTGTAGCAATACTGAACGGTCTGTCATATGACACTTTTGCAATGAATCTAAAATTATCTTTCACACAATAAAAATATGCAGGGACTACAAAATGGTCTGTCGCACGGCAGATAATAATAGTAATTACTGAATGCTAGATGTAGCGGCTGAAGGACATTTTGTGGTGCAACAGGTAATTTGTGTATTGCCTACAGGGTGTTGCACAACAGAAATTTCCGTAGTACAACAGAAATGTCTCATGCGACAGACATTTTGTAGTTCTACTACAAAGGTTTTTGTAGTGGGTCTACAGAATGTCTGTTGCATGATAGATATGTTTGTTGTACTGCATGAATTTCTGTCGTACGACAGACATTCTGTCGTCATACTACAGAGATTCCTGTCTCACAACAGACCATCCTGGATTCCCAACAGAAATTCCAGTTGTGCGACGGAAATGCCTGTAGTACGACAGATTTTCTGTAGTTGTACTACAGAAATTTCTGTCGCACGACAGACCATCCTGTAGTCTCAACAGAAATCCCTGTCGTGCGACAGAAATGCCTTTCGTACGACAGATTTTCTGTAGTTGTACTACAGAAATTCCTCTCGCACGACAGACCATCCTGTAGTCCCAATAGAAACCCCTGTCGTGCGACAGAAATCTCTGTCGTGCGACAGAAATTTCTGTTGTGCGACAGACATTCCTGTTGTGTTTTTCGACTGGGCAGGTTCTGGCAGCCGCTGTTCAGCCGTTAAACAACCAACATTTGGCAACCAGCACTTCGGTATTTCTCCGGCCGCCCGTGTTCAAACACACAGCGGCAGGTACTTGGCTGCCAGTTTACTTTCGGCGGCCGATATTCAAAAGAAGGACGGCCGACGGACGGCCATCGGGTATCCGTTTTTCCTTCGGGAAACGGTGTTCAGCCGAAGCCCGGCAAGCGACCTGCCACAGAATATTTGTATTAGTGTGGCCGTTGGTGTTCGGAAGAAAACCGGCCTGAGTGCGGCTGCCGTGTATTTGTTCTCTCCACGGTGAACCGCACGTCTGGTGTCGAAATATTCGTTTTCTGCGGGCAACAGGTGTAATAAAGGAGACCTGCCGACGTGCGGCCCCATAATGTGCGTTGTTCATTCGGTTAGGGGTCTTCGGCCGGATCACGGCAAGCAAACGGCTGCAGAATAATTGGCAACCGGTGCTCCCCTGGAGATCGGCAGACGTAAAGACTAAGGTTATCCGTCGTTACTTCGGTAAGCGTTATACAGCCGAACAACGGCACGCGTCTAGACGGCGAGAACCCATGCACTTCTGGAAACTGGCGTTTTGAAAAAGCCGTTAGAGAGCCGAGCAATGCAGACGCGTTTTTCAGCCGCTCGGTGTTTCTACGCTTTAAATGAAGAAACTTCGTTTGTCAAGCAGTAATGAGTCGTACTAGGTGAACCGGCAAGGTGCATCGACTCACTTGGGATTACCAGATCACCTTTCAGGCCATCGGAATACCATTTATTGTTTAAGAAGACTGTGCCACACCGACGTTCAGCTAAGCCTCGCCAGTCGCAGCGCTACCACGCCTTGCCCGCCGGCATTTTCGACGCACCACCTCGACGGTATTCGCCCCGTCGAGAATGGAGAGGACTGGAGACATCAACGCAGCATACTTGTCCGACTCGAGATGGCCCTGGTTCACCGAAATTAACAGGCCTACAAGGGCGTCGAGCAAGTGGCCACCACGCAGGAGCTCGACCGGCGCCATATCAAGGAGTCTCCACCAAAGAAAGGCAAGAGGCGCAAAAGCGCAAGTTACCGCCAGTTCTTCTCGTAATAATGCGGTAAAAACAATGTTGCATTACGTTTTTTGTACTAAATATATCAGAGGCTAAGCTTGTGCATTTGTAGGCTCAACTTCGTGCAGTGCACTGTCTTTTTATCTTATTTTATGACTGCCTATTTAAAAACAAGTGTTATCTCATATTCGCGATAACAACAGTGTCTTGTCAATGACGAAGCGTGGATTTCACATTAGTTGTGATGTGTGATGCTGAGCTCAGCTACACTTAAGATACAGATTGCTATTGTTGTAGAAAGTGCGCATGAGCGACCAGAAGACAAGTGTGCTTATTTATATGCGTGTGCTCAGTCCAATAAAAGTTAGTTGAGAGTTTGCGCTTGTCCCGTCCTTTCTGGGTGTGTTGTTTTTCGCGCTATGTCCGTGTTTATTCACCAACATGAGCCAACTCGCCCAACAACAAGCTCTTTCAAAATCGCGGGTTTGTGGTGTTGGCAGTGCGACTGAGTCATCTGCTTGCGCTGCATGCAGTGGTCGTCCACCGGCCTCAGTACAGTTAACCTTTTCTGGTTGAAGTCCAATGCCCGTAGAATGGCCGAACTTCCGGCAGCTTTAGTCCGGCTGGAGGCTGACGACCGCATCTCGGCTGACCTCCGGTGGCCGTACTTTGGCCGCAGACGGGTGGGTTTCGAATGGCCGGAGCGCTACGGTTGGAATCTGCCCGTATGAACGTAAGCCGGTCGACCGGCCGATGGAGACTGGCCGTTGGCTAGCCTTGGGATTACGGCCACGCACGGCCAAAAGGCCCACATTTGGGCACTGGCCGTACACGTTTGCCGGAAAAAGACCGCATGGAAAATCACTGGCCGATGTACACCGGCTTGAGTTAGGCCGAACGGTCCTATGCTGCCTGTGATTGAGATTTATTTCTGAATGGGGCGTTACTCTGTGTCTCCTTGAGAATACGACACAGGTACTTTTCGTGGGATTAAGTATGAAACCATTTTCGTATGCCCACGTTAAAGCTTCTTTACCCCAATCTGGACTTGACGTTCACATATGGACATGTTACAAGATTTAAAAGATATTTGTACATCATCCGAGTACACTAAACAGGAGATAGATGGAGGCAATGCCTTCCGAAGCGAGTTCATCTTGACGATAGACAACGTGCAGCTCAAAACTCCGCGTTGACGCACGCCATTTTCTTGAATGTGAACTCTTGACAGTGCCGACCCGACGCTGACACGAAATGTTCGTTTGGACAAGTAACTGTCAAGAGTGTTCAGCATATTACACGTTATGCCCTAAGAATTTAAGTCTGCAAGAATGCTGTAAGCCCATTCCGTATCATACGCTTTTTCGATGTCAAAAAATACACTCATGCAGTACTGTTTGTGTTTAAAAGCATCTTTAATGTATGATTATAATGCAACAAGCTGATCATTTGTGGATCAGCGTGCCCGGAAGCCTGCCTGGCAGCTCTCGAGAAGACCATTGTACCCAAGAAAGTACACGAGTCTCCGGTTAATCATTTTGAAGTGCTTGCAGAGGCATCTTGTCAGGGCTATGGGTCTATAGATTGCAGGCGAAGAAGGGTCCTTATCTTCTTCCAGAAAAGCCGCAACTATGGCCTCCCTCCAAGACTTTGAACGGTGCCCCGATAGCCATATTTTGTTGTATAGGCGTAGGAGTGCCTCAAGAGTGTGCGTGTAGGCGTTGGATCATAGTATATGTAATGTTGTCTGCACCTGGAGCTGAAGCCTTACAAGTAGCAAGAGTAATCTTCAGCCCATGTAGTGTGAATTCAAAGTTGTATGCAGACTTTGACTTGTTCCTGTCACGTATAGGCTTCTTTCCGGCAGACGTTTAGAGCTGCATGGAAGTGTTTGTGTAGTGTGCAGAACTATACACGTGTTGGAAGTGTTGTGCAAGTGTGTTAGCCTGATCTTCCAGTGTGTTCCCTGTCATGCTAACCAGGGGCAGGTTATGTGTGCGTTGTCCTTGTAGTTCATGTATTCAGGTCCATACCTTCTCTGTGTCTGTGTATGAATTTATGAATGTGAGAAAGCCACGCCAGTTCTCCCTTTTTGCCTAACGGCGCACACGCTTACCTAATGCCTTTGCTCTTTTGAAATAAAGTTAAAACTTTTGGGGTATCTTCGGAGGATGTCCCACGCCTTGTTCTGGGCCTCCCACGCACGCCTGCAGTGGTCATTCCACCAGGGCCGTCTCAGGTTGTGCGGTGCCACAGAAGCCTGGGTGATCGACTTTTTGGCGGCAGCGAGCATGTGAGCCGTGATGAGCTGGGTTGCCTTCTCTAGCGGTAAGTGTGTTATGTGTGTGTAGTGTAGTTGAGATGTCTCTGTGACTGAGTTCCAGTTTGCTCTTGCTTCTATTAACTTGCCATTGGAAGCTGAACTGTTAGGGCCTTTATGTGTGTATGTTATGAGGTATGGAAGTGGTCACTGCCATACGGGTTAGTGCCAACATCCCACTCAAGCGATGGATGGAGTACTGCAGAGCCAGTAGCGAAGTCAAGGTTTTAATAAGTGTTGTGTCCTATATTATGGTATGCAGGCTTGCTTTTGTAAATAGGCATGCTCCTGAAGATATGAGAAATTCTTCGATTAGGCGACTTCGGGCATCCGCGCAGAGAGAGCCCCAAAAAGTGTTGTGTGCGTTGAGGTCGCCTATAAGAATGAAAGGTTGTGGTAGCTGGTCTACAAGCCCTCGAAATCGGAGCTTGAGAGCTGGAAATCACGAGGGATGTATCTGGAGAACACTGTTATCAGCCTATTGAAAATTATGGTTCTAATGGCAATAGCCTCAAGGACAGTCTTTAATTGGATAGGGTGACATGATAATGATTTTTGGGCAATGATGGCCACACCACCTGAAGATGTACCACCACCATCCCCGTCCTTCTTAAAAAACATGTAACTATTCAAGAAATTTGTGTATTTGGCGTTTAAATGTGCTTCTTGTAGAGACATCACACTTGGCTGATTGGAATGTAATATTTCGTAGACATCATCAAGATTTTTAAGGAGGCCTCTACAGTTCCAAAGGATGAAATTTTCTCTTCCCATTATGTACATTTAAGAGCTACTGGAATGCGTGTGTGGGGGCAATGTTTTGTCTATCGGGGCTTGTATTCTTGGAGCGGGTTTCTTTGGCTTTCTGTTGGTTTGGACGCCGCAGCCTGTTTCTTGCGCAGCGATGCAGACAGGAACGGTACGACGTCTATTTCCTCATGAGATTTTCGGGGGGTGTCCGGCGGACAGGGCCCCCTGGACTTGGTACCCTTTCTGGTGCTTTTGGTTCCAGCCGCCAGCACAGTGGGCAGAGGAGGCGGCGGGGCTTCGATTGGCGCTGCTCCCGACCCTTCCGTGTCCATCTCATCCGTGCCCTCAGGTGTCCCTAGGGCCAGTGGAGAGGAAACAGTGAGAGCGGCAGAGCTCCCTTAGGCGATCACAATCGGCACATTCGCTTGAGTCGCCACACTGGGCGATTCCTGACTACTCTGGACTACCGAAGCCAGTCCGTCAAGAGACGGGGCCCCCGCAGCCTCTACAGGTGTTGCAGAGGCAGGAGGTGGCTGCTAAACAAGCGGTTGGGACAGCGACACGTCAGCAAGAAGGCTGTACTGTGTTGCCGTGCTGACCAAACGCCGCCCCAACCCTCGGCGGGCGGTGTCTGCGTACGATGTGGCCGAAAGCAGCTTGTGCTTTTGCCGCGACTCCGGGTAGGTGATGTTTTCATTTACTTTAAATGAATTATTTCCTTTTCAGCCTTCAATTGTGTACATGCACGCGAATAAGCAGCGTGCGGTCCGCTGCAATTCTGGCCCTTCTGATTGATGCTTTCACAAGCTTCTGAGGAGTGACCTGTCTTCGCACAGTTGGCACATGTCAGCTTCCCTCTGCATGATTGGGTTCCATGGCCGTATCGTTGGCACTTAAAACAGCGCCTCGGATTTGGGACATACGGCTGTACGTTGCATCTAAGGAAACCCACTTTGACCTTTCCTGGAAGCGTTGTGCGATCAAAAGTTAAGATTATATGCTTTGTCGGAGTTTCTTGATTTGCTCTCCGGATTACGATTCGTTTTACTGCAGTTACACATTGAGGTTGGAGCGCCTCAAGAAGATCTGCTTCCGTCTAAGACTCCAGTTCTTTCGCTGATATGGCTCCTTGCGAGGCGTTGAGGGTCCGTTGTGGTGTCACAGTGACAGTCAAGTTGGCCAACGTCGTCGGTTTCAGTGGATTCTCACTCTGCTTTTTCCTTTTTACTTCGACCAGTACATCACCTGATGCGAGTTTCTTAGCATCATAGTCTGAACCAACAACAGACTCAATGCCTTTAGGTCTTTTGCCAACAGAATGACAGACTTCTTTGCAACAGGAGTTGTTTCTGCAGAGTGAATGACAAGAAACTTGTGGAAAATTTCCGATTTACCTCTAGCTAGTACTTTAGTACTTCGGTGCGGCCCCTTTTAGGGGGCCGATCGTTGCATTGGGGGATAAAGAAAAAACCACAGGATATTGAAAAAAGCAGGGGACGGGGGTACTTCCTTCGCTCGGTTTACCCTGATGCCAAAAAAGGTCCCGGAGCTCCCTGCCTGCTAAACAGACAGGGAGCCCATCTACCGGAGCTTGACCTAGGCTCCGACGGCCACCGTTTGAGGTTTCTACCCTTCACCTTAAAACTCCTAGCCACGGTCGATTACAGCGTGAGTATGGGGGCTCGGGGTCCGTGGTGTCGCCAACACCGTCACCAAGAATACTCAAGGTGCCCCGTGCGGGGAAACAGCCAGAGAGATGCTATGATGTGAGATATTTTCACTGGCGGTTCCAGAGGTCCAGTGAGAGAATAGAGATATGGTCTTTTTTGGGGTGTTGGTGCCAATCGTGATGGAACTTTATAAGGGCGTCTTGAGTGGATAGGTTGGGTCGAAAGCCAATTATGTTGAGGGGGTACGCTTGACTGTGTTCAAGGTGTGGATTAATACGATACTGCAGGACGGGTTCGAGAAGTTTGCCAAGGCAAGAAGTGAGGGAGATAGGGCGAAGGTTGTGTATGGAGGAGGGTTTTCCAGGTATGGGGATGAGGGTGATGTTGGAGTGTTTCTAGGTGCAGGGGAGGGTGTGGTTAAGCCAGTGTTGGTTAAAGAGTTGCACAAGGTGTTCGAGGACCTCCTCGTATAGGTGTCGTAAGAGGGCGTTTGTAATGTTGTCCTGTCCTAGCACGGTGTTACATTTCAGGGCTTCGATCGCCGCATGTAGCCCTGAAAAGGTGATAGGAGCATCGAGCTCTGGATTGGTGTAGCCAGTGTATTGTGGGGAACCAACAGGTTGTGGTGAGGGTGGAGGGATGTAAATGTGGCGGAGGCTGTCGCATAGGGCAATGGGTGAGAGTTGAGTGTCCGCTATCAGTTGAGTGGTTTGGTTCCGAGATTGGGTCTTAGTAGAGCGCGGGTCGAGTAAGGCACGGAGGATGTGCGAAACGTTCTTAGTGCAGAGTCTGCCTCGCATTTCGTCGCAAATATTATTCCATTGGTTCCTGGCTAAGGTGAGTGCGTGTGCCTCGATCTTCGTACGCAGGAGTTGTAGTTTGAGGTGAAGTTTGCGTCGGTGTTTATGTTTCCGCCAGCGCTTCTCTATTCTGGGTTGGAAGCCTGCCAAAGGTTACGGAGGTGCGTGTGTACATATTGCACTGGAGGAGGAGGGTCGACGTTTTTTGTTGTAAATTGTTTACCTGAAAGAAGGTGGGCCGTCCACTGTTCTACGTCGGAATCGCAGGTGGTAGTTAGCGGGAGAGGGCATTAAGGACAGAAGAGATCCCAATCTGTGCGTGTTCGTGGTGGGAGTGGAGCATTGTGGCAATTCCCTTAAGGGTAAGAGATGTGCTTATTATATAATGATCACTGCCGAGTGTGTCTGGTGTCCTGGAGGTATGATGGGTGGGTTTTCCGGTGCTAAAGGTGAGGTCGGGAGTAGTGTCGTCCTGGGAACTGTTGCCAATGCGTGTGAGGGAGGAAGGGTCGGTGTGGAGTGTGAATTGAAGGGCGTGGACAAGTTCAGATAGTAAACGACCTTTAAGAGTCGTGTGAGAGTAACCACACT
Source organism: Haemaphysalis longicornis (assembly GCF_048455015.1). Lineage (NCBI taxonomy): Eukaryota > Metazoa > Arthropoda > Arachnida > Ixodida > Ixodidae > Haemaphysalis > Haemaphysalis longicornis. Next base: position 216,522,337 of record NW_027526335.1, read on the forward strand.
CCACACTGGGGTCTTTGAAGTAGCCTGCAAATATTAGAGGGTCATGTTTAGCGAGAGAAATGTCTTGGTGAAGGATATGGTTGAAAGAGATGTGTTTGGATTTCGGCTGGCTGTAGATCTTGAAAACGTGAAGGCGCGTGTGACAGAAGATTTGGGAAGGTGGAGAGTAGTAAGTATGTTTGGGATCGGTGAGGCGAAATTTTGTAGCTTAGAGGCAATATTGCGGTCTACAAGATTGACTATATGGAGGAAGTGTGGCGGGGAGTGAGATACATAGTTTTTTAGCGTGGGTGGGTGGTACATTTCCTTTAGTGCCAGGAGGATGGGGGGTGGGGCATGGCTGCAATGTGTGCTTGCGGGTTGGCTCTTTTATTTCGAAAAGAACGGCCGTTCTACTGCCAGATGTGTTGAGGGTTAGAGGACCGGGTCATTTTTGGTATTGGAGGTGTGGTCCTGGGTGTGAGCTTCGCTAGTGTTATGAGTATTGGTGTTGGGACTTGGGCTGCTTTAGTTCCAGCGTGCCTCTTCTCGTGAGACACTTTGCTGCAGGATGGGACGCTCTGGTGCGAGCATGGTGCTTCCATACCAGCTGACGAGCAGGACGGACACGGAGGGGTATCAGTGGTCCCGCAGTAGAGGCACTGGTCTACTCTGTTTGGCTAAGCGCAGTAAACGCAAACCCTGAACCGGTTGCAGCAATGTTTTCCAACAAGACCAATTTTAGCGCACAGCTTAAAAGTGGGCATGTTGTGGGGTAGGAGAGTGCGCACGAGACCCAGCTTATGTTAGAGGTATGTCAGCTGTTTCAGGTGTTTGTAAAGGGGGATGGAGGTGGATATTGTGATGATGCGTGTTATGTTCCTGTTTATGTAGTCCGAGGTGATTGCGTTGTCTTGCGGTGTTCCTTTGAGGCCAGTGTTTTGTCTGAGAATGGAGTCGGTGATGTCGGGTGCGGGGAGTCCAACGGGAATGCCAACGATTCTAAATATCGTTTTTTGGGGGGCCAGGATGTGCCTGCTGTAGCCTTGTTCCCGCGAGTCTTGCTCAATGAATTGTTTGAGGCTAGTAATTCCATCCATGCTCAAGGTTTAAACCACCACCGTGCTGTTCGTAACCTTAAGGCATACGTCTACTAAGCCCAGTTTTTCTGGGTTGAAGTTAGTGGTGCATGTGCTGGGTGAAGTTTATGGTGTTTGTGTTTACAGCTTTCTCGCTGGTTCCATTGATAGCCAATTCTGTCGTTGTTCTGGTTGTCTGGGGTTGCTTTTGGGATTGTGAATGACGTTTCAGTTTGTTTACGTAGGTGTTCGGATTAGTAGGTTGGATTTTGGGGTTTTTTTGGTTGGTGGCGACACAAGGGGTTGGTAACGTGAGGGTTGGGAAGCAGGAAAGGTTTGGACACGTGGCGGTGGCTCAAAGGCCAAGAGGTTGGGAGGGGGTTCTTTGGGAGGCAAGGAAGTGAGCCGAAGAACAGGTTGGTTGGAGTCGGTGGGGTGGTTCGGGGGGATATCACTTTTGCTTAGCAGGAGTGGGAAGTAGGGGTGGTTTTCGGAGCAGTGTTTGAGGGCCGGGTTAAAGGTGATGGTGTGGTATAGAATATGGTGGGAGTGTTTGAGAAAGACCTGGTGAAGCGGCTGGGATGGACGGGTTTGGGGATTCAGGTGGTTGGGACAAGAGTGGTTCAGGAGGGTTGGGCAAGAAACAAGTAGTAGGTCGCATTCACTACGCCTTGTTAAACCTTCATGCTCAGCGATTCGTAGAGAGAGACTCAACACGATGCTTTTTGTCTTTTCGAACGCATTCATAAGACGTTTACTTGTCTGTTCCGTAAGGCCATCCCGTTGAGCCACAATCAGTGCACGCATAAATTCTGTGTCGTAGCGGATGGCGGCGTCTAGGATAGAATCACGTGCTATAGGCCTCATGAGCTGCGAAGGCGGGCTCCAAGCTAAATACGTTTACAGAATCTAGGAAACTGCTGCGACGGTGACGGCACTCCGCCAACAAAACATGCACCGATGTTCGTATAAGTGAAATTTCCCGTGAGATGATCTTTTTTTAAACTGATACACTTCGTGCCAAGAACTTGGCAACGACCACCCATAGCAGGAATAATACAACTGCGACGGTACGTAAACGTGAGCGAGTGCCTGTGACCAAAAAAGGCCACGCTTTTGGTCACCTGTGCACTGATGCGCATTCACTTTCATTAACCACTGCTGGTTTTCATCGCCGTTACAATACGTGATGCAGCGCTAGCATGCCTTTTTATTGTATCGTGCTACAGTGTCAAAATGCAGCGACCGTTCAGGGGAAATCCGTTTTATGATCGCGGAAGTAGGAGCCGTACAGCAAAGCGGTAGGGCGAATTGACTGGCCCTTCTGTTTTCGTGTTTGTTCTCGGTATATTTCATACGTTCTCATTACGTTTTTGCGTCATCTATTCCCAGTTCGCACTAACAGACTAGAACACGGGTAGGCAACGTTTTGAGGTGGAGGGCGTAGTTGCATAAAGCCGGCACTACGGAGGGTCGGACGTCAAATCGGTTGTAAAGAGAAGAAGGGTAGGAGTTCTTTACAGGTTATGAAAAAAAATTCTGCAAATTGACAATAATATTTCACAATAATTGACAATAATTTTCGTAATGTGAAGATGGGGCACTGCCCACTGACAGGAGGAATTTACTGCTCGTGTATTTTGTCTCGAAACTGCCGTGTAGGCAATTCAGAGAGGAAGTGAAAGGGAGAGATGAGGGGATACAGTCAGTGGCGCTCATAGTAAATATTTTGGCCATGCGCTGTGTTGCGGCTGTATTTGGTAACGTAAATATAGTATGCAACACCAAGCAGTCAGCGGAAATGCGATGTGGCGCTTATCTTGCGTGAGTTAATTCGGCCTAATTTGTTTATTTGATGCGCTACGGGCTCACCTTCTACCGGCCGTGTACCCCGACGTTCTTCAATTGTCCGTCGTGAAGTGTTGCTAGACAAACCATTTGGTTTGCGAAAGGATAAAACAGAATTTCTACTCGTTTTGCAAGGTGGTGTATACCGGTGGTGTCAGCTGAGCCGGCTGGCCTGCTCGCGTCCGCTTACATGCTCCCGTCCAAGCGATCTTTGCAGTTCCCTCAGCCTATAGGAGAGTAACGTTCCGTATTCTGTGCTGGCCGCGAACTGTTACTTTTCGACACCACGTATGAGGAAAGCACAAAAATAATGTCAGAAACTTCGACTAACTGACGTAACGATGCTGACGCACATAACGAGGGCAGCAGCAGGTTCGCTCTAAACAAAGACAGTAAAGCCGCCAGTTTTACAGTATATTGCTTTGTTTAGCCTCTTCAACTACGTTAAAGCTATTCCATTTAGTATCCTTTTTTTATATGCACCAAAACGGGATTAAATTAGATAGAACGAAGTTTCGTTCTGCCTTGTTACTCACAACACATGGAGGCCGGAGCAGATCGTCTGCTCCTGTACTACCCACGCGCGTCGAACACGAGGGTGTATGCGTGACGCCAAAACATCAAACCAAGAGAACTGTAGGGGCCACCTTTGGGGATCCCAAAATCTCATGAACATCATTCCGTGTATTTTGCATTACAGATGAACACAGTTGATTATCTGTCTGCTTGCCTCTCCCCTCTCTCTCTCTCTCTGGATGTATATATATATATATGTATATATATATATATATATATATTTCCGAGGTTTTCTCGACTGCCAACCCTTATTTCTATATATATATATATATATATATATATATATATATATATATATCTATATATATATATATATATATATATATATATATATATATATATATATATATATATATATATATATATATATATATATATATATATATATATATATATATATAGTCGTGAAGTGGAGTCCTTAGTTGCTGCAGGAATACGTACAAAGTAGAAGTACGCTCTTCGGAGACTTTATTTCCAACGTTTCAACCTGAGACAGGTCTTCCTCAGGAATGAAACCGTTGGGTAAAATCGTACGGACTCAGAGTGGGGGCTGGGCCCCGAAACACAAGCCACATGGGAAACAAACACACAAACGACCACACACAGCATACAGAGCTTATTCTGCCAAGGGCAGGCGAAAAAGAGCCTTAAAAAAAAGAACACGAAAGGAAGAGGGAGGAACAAGGTGGCAAGGAAGAACCCACTGCATGAACGCGGGTGGTGGAGATAACAGGAAATGCGACGAGTTTACGGGTGGCGAAAGGCCCAAAAACATCCGGTGTCTCCGGGAGGGAAAAACTACAAAGCACACGCCGCCACGAGCAGTGAGTTTACATGCGCGTCACCGGTAACAAGGATTAACCGTCTTCAGCGGCATGGTCAAGAATTCAAGCGGGGCCCATTACTGTATCTGAAGCGCAGGCAGCCCCCGCGACTTTGGGGGGTCCCCCAAAAGCCAATGGGGGAGCCCATTTGAGGCGTCCCCTTCTCCGCCTACGCCTCCCTTTGTACACGGCTGACCTTTTAGGAAGCGGTTTAACAATCACCGCTATCATACCAAGGCACTCCCAAACCTTCCCTTGTCCAGACACCTAGCGATGCAAAATCACTCTTTCGATGACATTAAAGTCACGCTTCTACAGAGCAGTTTTTCTAGCTTTAGGGAGCGGGAACAATGTGAGTCTTACTTATTCTACAAATTTAATACCCTGAAGGGGGGTCTTAATGAGAGTCCTGGGACTATGACTGTAATTCGTACGCTAAATGACCATTGAACCATAGTGACCCCGGGACATACGAGACCTTGTAGTTTTGTTGTCCTTTTGCTATGCACACATTAAGCCCTTCGTGTGCATCGGTCCTTCCCGCGCAGGGCATTGCACTGTCTGAGGTTTACAGGCAGCCTGTTGCTCCAGGTGTGAGGTTGTACATTGTAACACCAACAACCTACCATTATTTTCTGCAGTCACTATAATTATCTCGTCCGCTCCCGACCCCCTACCAACACTTCCCTTCCCGTCCCCGCTATTTTCATTTTTATATTTTTTCTCTCATTTTCATGTCTCAACGCTCAGCAAGCATAACATGCCTCATTAATAACCAGATGGTACCCATTGCCTGTTTATGTCACCATATGTCATACCCATTTTATCCTTGAGAAATGTGAAACGGAATGTTGAAGCTTTTATTTCCAACCGAGCGTGTAAGTATTTTATTTTGGTGTCTGTTGTGGCTTATGCCTCGGGTGTTTTGTAATCACATCGTGATCCCCAATGCTGGTGTTCACGGAGTGCACGCGTCCTTCCTGTCTTTCCACTCATGTTTTGCTTTGTTTTTCTTTTTTTCATTGTTTCCCTCTTTTTCCTTTTTTTTCTTTTTCTTTGGTTGCCCCAGAGGCACGGCACATACCGACGGTCGCCTCTCTCTTCTTGTTTTCATGTTTTTAACGAAATTGCCGCGCTCCGACATATTTTCGTGGATTGGGCCCAGGGGTCCACGCGTGCCGGCGACAGCCGAGTACTAACAGTTAACAGGCCGTGCATTGACCTGGCGCGACACGACGCGACGCCGTGTACAAAGGGAGGCGTAGGCAGAGAAGGGGACGCCTCAAATGGGCTCCCCCATTGGCTTTTGCGGGACCCCCCAAAGTCGCGGAGGCTGCCTGCGCTTCAGATACAGTAATGGGCCCCGCTTGCATTCTCGACCGTGCCGCTGAAGACGGTCAGTAGTTAATCCTTGTTACCGGTGACGCGCATGTACACTCACTGCTCGTGGCGGCGTGTGCTTTGTAGTTTTTCCCTCCCGGAGACACCGGTTGTTTTTGGGCCTTTCGCCACTCGTAAACTTGTCGCATTTCCTGTTATCCCCACCACCCGTGTTCATGCAGTGTGTTCCTCCTTGCCACCTTGTTCCTCCCTCTACCTTTCGTGTTCTTTTTTTTTGAAGGCTCTTTTTCGCCTGCCCTTGGCAGAATAAGCTCTGTATGGTGTGTGTGGTCGTTTGTGTGTTTGTTTCCCGTGTGGCTTGTGTTTCGGGGCGCAGCCCCCACTCTGAGTCCGTACGATTTTACCCAAAGCTTTCATTCCTGTGGAAGACCTGTCTCAGGTCGAAACGTTGGAAATAAAGTCTCCGAAGAGCGTACTTCTACTTTCTGCATATATATATATATATATATATATATATATATATATATATATATATATATATATATATATATATATATATATATATATATATATATATATATATATATATAAGGTTAGTAGAGACAGAGACAAACGACAAAGACGTAGCAAATAGAAATACGTTTACTGACGTTTCAGGGAGAGGACTCCTTTTCTTCAGAGTACAAAATAAGTTCGTTTCAGTGTTATATATATATACAGAAAATGTAGCAAGGGCGAGGGCAAGGTAAGAGGAGGGAGAGTTTCTACAAATGGATCATGGTTGGTGGGTAGCAAAAGAATGAAGAGAGCGATAAATAAATTATAAAAAGGATAATAAGAACACACAGTCACGTGGTACGAACATGGGAAAAAAAGAGAGAGAGAAGAACCAAACACAGAGAAAAAAAAACCGCCCAACGGAACAAACCGCCCAATGGGCAACATTAACAGCTGTCCTTCAAAAAGTCTCTAACCTAGAAACGCTTTTTAACACCATGAAAAAATCTACTTGCAAGATCGGTAACTTTGATACAAGTTTAAATGTACTAAAAAATTCCCCCGCATTTCCCCGAGGGGGAGAATGTGAAAGTGCGAAGGCACGGTTGTCGGCCCGCTTGCGGCGCTTGCGCTCGGCCCCCGCAGCCCACCGCCTTCTCTTAGATCTCTTCCATCGGGTTTGTAGTATCACGTGTACACCACGCAGTTATCAAGCCGCTATAACGCCGCTGAGTCGCCAACGCACGCCGCTGACGACGTAGTTTGAATGCGTTAAAGATATAAGGCGCGTCACTAACACTGATATCACCGTCGCGTCCATGGCTTGGTCGGTAGAGCGTCGCGCTGCGGCCGCAAAGTCCTCGGATCGAAACCTGGCGCCAGATGCTGTTTCTTTTTTAAATATAGAGGAGCACTGCGGACGCCGCCGCCGCCGCCGCCGGCGGTGGATGGTTTGGAGTCGCTTATAAAGTGCATCTTAAAACATCGGTAGCAGATCAGTCGGAGAAGATAGTCGATATTGAAGACCGTAGTCGGCGATCAAACCTAATAGTGTACGGCCTCATTGAAAAACCGAACGAAACTGAGGATGCCTTAAGAAAAGAAGTAGTGGATGAACTATTTTGTAAAAAACTTAATCTATCCTGCAACTCGATTGGTCGTATACATAGACTTGGTAGACAAGCTGGAAATCGTCCCGTAATCATGTATCTTCAGGACTTCACGGAAAAACAAGAAATATTAAAAAACGCAAAAAAACTCAAAGGAACTGAAATCTTCATTCAAAACGATTACTCCCGTTGCACACTGCGTCGACGTAAACTGCTGTGGGATAGTGGAAAAAATTGCCCCCACCTCCCCGAAGGAAATCGTGAGGAAGTGCGAATGCATTTCTTGCGCCGAGAGTACACGGCGTAGTAATTCTGACATCGCCTTGAGAGGCGCCCAGCCAGCGAACGGTCTAAACTGGAGCAGAGCGAGCCAGGAGACTAGCGAGAGTGCGCGCGCGAGCCGACCCACGGAGGTCTGGCAGTTTATCGCTGCATATATAGGGGGGCACGCCGTGCCGAGCGCACCGAGCCAGGTGGCTGAGAGAGGAGGCGAGCGCAAGGGGAGAGGGACGCGCGCAGCGGCGCATGGCAGCTGCAGCCGAGCGAGGGGAGAGGAGGTGCGGGTGCGTGACGTCACGGCGCGGGGAGGGAAAGTGACACGCAGCGGCGCACGGCAGCTGCCGGGGAGAGGGGTGGAGTGTGTGACGTCACGGCGCGGGGAAGGGAGAGGGACGCGCGCGCGCACGCCGTCGCGCCGCGAGGAGTGGTGAGGGGTGTGTCGTCACGTGGTGAGTGACGTCACTGTGCCGTTGCTACCGACGCTCCTCTCCGCTCCACGCCGTTGCTAGGGAGAGGAGGACTGCGGACGCCGCCGCCGCCGCCGCCGGCGGTGGAAGGTTTGGGGTCGCTTATAAAGTGCATTCGCACTTAAAATTGACAAAGCAAATGGGAAAAAGCCATATCTTGTACACGATAAGTTACGGATCGATGAAGACACTTTTATGTGGGACGACAGCAAGAACATGCGCGTGAAGGCTTTAACCGTTCCAAAGCCGACACCAGTTTCAAGCACATCCCAACCACCAGTTAGTGCATGACACGCCCCTCGCCGATGTAATCCCAATTTGCACCTACTTAATATTAATGCTCAAAGCATTGTTAACAAAACTGTAGAACTCGAAAGTATCTTGTTAACCTACGCACCCCACATCACTGTTCTTACGGAAACTTGGTTAAGCGATAATCATTGTGATGAAGATATAGTACCGGAAAACTACAAAATAATTAGACGAGATAGACCATATCGCGGTGGTGGTGTCGCTGTTGTCTTGAATACTCGCACAACCACTATTCTTTTAGATCAAATAGAAGATCATGAAAGCTTATGCCTACAGTTAAACGTCTTTGGAAATACAATTATCTTAATTGCCGTTTACCGTCCCCCGTCTTCAGAAGTATAATTTTTAACCAAACTTTATGATTACTCACTCAAACATTCCAAAAACCACTTGAGTATTGCCGGTGATTTTAATCTCCCGAACATCAACTGGGCTAAGTTACGCTCTCCATGTTTTAGCGATCAAGTTGTTTTTGATATTATGTTGGCATGCGATCTTGATCAAGCAGTAGGAACTCCAACACGCGTTCAGGAAAATGCGGCATCCATTCTTGATCTCGTTTTTCATAGTAAAAGTTTCTCCAATGTATATGTATCTGTAGAAGACGGCCTGTCCGACCATAAGCTTGTCCTTTTCACATGTTCTGTAGTAGATCTATCTGACCAGGTGCCCTTACAGCGAAAAATGTTTAAAGACTTTAGTAGGGCTAATGATGAATCTATTCTCGACTATCTTGATTTGTCTTTCGACGGTTTTTCAGGCAATGATGCTAATTATCTGTGGAAAAAGTTCCGGTCGCTGTGTGAGTTTTGCCTCGAAAACTTCATTCCAAACAAAGCTAAAACGTCACACCGCAGAAACCCTTGGATAACCAGAGAAATTATTCATTTAACGCGTAAGGTTAAGAAAACGAAAAGGCGGAAGCCGAAAGGCCGGCTGCTTCAGAAGTTAAAAGATTCACTTGCTATTAATATACGCGCAGCTAAACTCCATTACTTCTCGGTGACCCTGCCGCAGTTCCTAAAAAGTAATCCGGCGAAATTCTGGCGCAAGCTTCAACCTAACAAACAAAAATCAGTCGAATGTGTTAAGCTCGGAGATGAGATTATTCGAGATTCTAAGCAAATCGCGATTGAATTTAACCGCTATTTCCACTCAGTGTTTTGTGACCCGTCCGTGTGTGCCACTTCAAATGATAACTGTATTAAGGTTGATCCAGATTTCATAGCATTTGAAGGCGTATTTTCCATGCTTCCTAATATCAAATCTAAATCGTCATGTGGCCCAGAGAACATTCCTAATGTATTTCTTGGTCGCTACGCCGAGTCACTCGCACGTTTCCTGGTTGCAATTTTTCGCTCGTCCTTATCGCAAGGCATTGTACCGAAAGATTGGCTCATCGCCCGGGTCGTCCCAGTGTTTAAAAATAGAGATAATTCCATCGTAACAAACTATAGGCCCATATCACTAACAGTATCATGTTCTAAACTCATGGCGCACAATATTTCGAACTAAATTTTAAACTTTTTAAATGAGCGTAATATTCTGTCACCATTTCAGCATGGGTTCCGTAAGGGCCTTTCTACCACTACTCAGCTTATTACTTCTATTCATTCCTTCTCTGCTGTAATTGACAAAGCAGGCCAAACCTACGTAGTTTTCATAGACTTCAGCAAAGCCTTCGACAGAAGTTCCCATTCAAAGTTAATTTTCAAGCTTAATTTACTGGGTCTTCCATCTACCATCGTAAACTGGATAAAATCTTACCTGCATTCCCGCGTTCAATTTGTAGATATAAATGGTTCTGATTCAGACTTCCTGTAGTTCCGGCGTACCCAGGGAAGTGTTCTGGGACCGTTACTTTTCCTGATTTATATTAACGATGTAGTATCATGTGTTAAAGAAGGCGTTGAAATACGATTATTTGCAGATGACTGTTTGTTATCCAGCACAATTAATTCTTTTAATGATCAGCAAATTCTAAACGATAGCCTTGACGCAATAAATAATTGGTGCGACCTTTGGGACATGAAACTAAATACTGAGAAAACCGTATTTATGCGTATTACTGACAAAAAGCAACCATATAAACATCAGTACACAATAAATGGTCTTCCTATCTCACGAACTGATAGCTTTAAATATCTTGGCGTCACAATTACTAGTAATCTAACATGGTCCTTCCACCTGCCGCGGTGGCTCAGTGGCTAAGGCGTTGCGCTGCTGAGCACGAGGTCGCGGGTTCAATTCCCGGCCGCGGCGGCCGCTTTTCTGATGGAGGCGAAAAGCAAAAACGCCCGTGTGTACGAGATTTCGGCGCACGATAAAGATCCCCAGGTGGTCAAAATTAATCCGGAGCCCTCCACTACGGCGCGCCTCATCGCCTGCGTTGCGTCGGCGCGTTAAAACCCCACAATCAATCAATCAAACATGGTCCTTCCACATTCTTAAAGTATGCGCCTCCGCACGGCGAAAACTAGGCTTATTAACACATAAACTGAAAAACTCGCCTGCGAACATAAAGCTTCTTGCGTATAACTCAATACTACGACCATGCCTTGAATACGCATGCGTAGTCTGGGATCCACATACTAAAAAAGACATTGACAATCTCGAAAAAATTCAAAGATTATCCGTCCGCTTCATTTACAACCGATACCGCCGTCATGACTCCCCACCAGTACTAATGAAAATAAATAAAATCCCAACTTTGGAATCTCGACGCAAAATGAATAGGCTCAAATTTCTTTTCCAATTATCACACGGGAATATCAGACTCGAAACATCGGCCTTCCTGACTCCGTTATCATCGCGTCCTACCAGGAATTACCATTCTGCAAGGTTCACGCCTATCACGGCGCGCAGTAACAATTCCAAGTATTCTTTTTTTCCTCGCACTATAACCGACTGGAATAACCTCCCGCATGAAAATCTTTCATCCGATAATGTGTTGAAATCTATTGATCAAATGTTTGACTTGTAAATTTTGTATTATTAAGTCACAGTGTTTTTCAAAATAATTTTGTATTGTCCTGTTTATTGTTTTTACCTCGCTAAAGATTGTATAATTGATCATACGGCTCTATAACACCCCCACTCCTGCTTGGGCCCATTTGTGGCCTGCAGTATTGTATAAATAAATAAATAAATAAAAAATAACAAGGTAATTTTTCCCTCCCCCGTGGCAACGGGGGTGAAAGAGGGGACAAAACAAGATATGCCCACGCAGGTGTTTGACATGGACAAAAAGATTAGTCACGCGGAACGAAGAAGTGCCAAAGAAGATATGCACACAAAGGGCGAACATCTGCCAATACACACCCGTTCTAAGAAACCGGGTAAGGTCATTGAAACAAGAGACACGTGGCTTCTGTTGGTGGGAGGCAAGGGTCGCGCCCAAAAGCAGTAGGACAGGCAGTTTCGACACGAAATGACGAAAAATTGGTATGAAAAAAAATGTCATGAAAAGAAAGAAAACAGGCAGGTGCACGTGTATGACGCGGCAGCAGGTGGTATTCATCTGGCCGCCGCATGGTGCCAGTTCAGGGAATACCGAGGCTGTGAGCAACGACTATAGAAAACAACAATACAAAAAATAAAGAGGACTCGAAAGCAATCACACACGCTCGCGTTCACAAAAAATAATTACAAGGTGAGAATATCAAAGCTAACAATGGTACTGCAGCCTTCTACCCAGAACACAATGCCTTCTACACAGAACACATAGAAAACAACAATACAAAAAAGAAAGAGGACTCGAAAGCAATCACACACGCTCGCGTTCAGAAAAAATAATTACAAGGTGAAAATATCAAAGCTAACAATGGTACTGCAGCCTTCTACCCAGAACACAATGTTTGCTTCACGCAAAGCGCTTTTGCGTGAAGCAAAGCTCGCGGATGTGGCTAGCAAGCACAGCCACAGCCTTGAACCTGGGGTGCTTCACACAAAAGCGCTTCAACCCTCCTGGGTGGCGCGAGGTCGCATGCACCACCACCCAAGCTCCCGCAGGGGCCTCATGCGGCCATGACTACCCACCGCTGGTTCCCAGACAGTTAATCGAACGCCGTTTTATCGAAAAAATGCCCGTTTTATCGAACGCCGTTTTATCGAATGCCGTTTTATCGAACCACCTACGTCCGTTTTATCGAAAGTGCGGTTTTGCGGCTTGCATTGTAATTTTCGGGGTTTATTTTGTTTAACTGGCCATCGCATTAACCTAACCTGCAGTAACCTTCCTCCTACATTGTCTCTGCCGTGCATTACATAAAAAACCTATCTATATATGTTGACGCGCCTTTACAGTGTTTTCGATAACCTTTGTTTTATTAAATTATTTTTATTTTTTGAGTCTTTATTGATTTCACTCAAGCATGTATGACCCCCTTGTTTATATTACAGAATTTGCCCCTATAGTACCAACCCGAACCCCGTGCGCAATATTCCTTAGATGTGTATCGGCGTGTTTAGGTTAGTGTTGAAAAATATATCCCTTGCGCCATGGTTCATCATTACATGATCCAGAGTCTTGTACCCCACAATTGTTCTAGTCACGTGGTTTACCCGCGACTCCTACTCGGACCTTGGGGTCACACTGTTTGCATCTGGAGAAATGTTGGGCCAAGAACTTCTGAAAGATTAGTGCTATGTGACTGGAACAGGGGGAATTCCGACAGTGATAGTGAGACCACAACAGAGGTGGTGGAGTCTAGGAGAATCGTCACAAGGGAACCTGTCAGAGCCAACTCGTCATAGGTGAACTCGTCAACTAGGACAAGTCGTCAGAGGTCATCTTGCACTAGGGAAACTCGTAAGCTAGTACAGCTGGACAATTGCCCATCCCATCACAATTTACGTTTTTTGTTAATCATGCTCAAATAAAAAAAATACAGGATTTCGTATAATTTTCTACTTTTGCGTCAACACTCTTAGCCCCTTAACGTTTTCGTGGTGGCCTTGGAGGAACACACCCGACCAGGCAGCGCATTTTGTTGGTTTTTTGTGTGCCTTGTACAGGTATAATCGCACGGGCCATAGTATTGCTCGTTCTCATTTTTTAATTTTTCCATTTTTATTTAGAGGTAATCGGGTCACGACGCTGTATTTCGAGTAGACCTTCATGATTTCTCCATTTTCGGTGTTTACTATTTTGATCTTGCTGTTTTTATGCCTTATGATAAAAAGGCAAGAGCATGCACTTCAGCAGACATGCTGGGGTGCAACCAGAGGGAGATGAAAACGAACCAACCTGCAGCACGGTGACAATTTTGTACCTAACGTTTTTCTCGTTAGTTCATGCAAGGCAACGAGAACAGTAGTACAAGGCTTGGTAACCTCTTAGCAACTGAACTCAGATCCCATTAAGAATTAGGAATGCAGAAATCGGGAGAGACTTTTGCTAGCGTTCCAGTTAGGTTTTTGACATTGGACCCTCAAGCGCCAAGAAGTGCTTTACTTATGTACAACATACGCGGCGAAATAATTAGATTATGTGTCGACACAAAAGCGGTTTATACAAAAACGTACGAAGCATATCGAGGCATTTTAATCAACACGCCACAATGCCGTGATATGCTTCGGATCAGAGGGGATAGAGACACAAGGAGATTCGTTATGGCAGTACCAGTTGCGCAATGAACACAGCAAAAAATTCTGGTGACATATTTCGCGCATCACAAAAACAAACAAAAAAACACGCAGGAAATAAAAGTCAACTAGAAGACAGACTATAAATGTTTTTAAATAGGCCTGCTGTGGAGACCAGATTTGCAAATAACATAGCGAGGAGGAAATTAAAAAAACGTACCGCAAATTTTGTTACTCGAAAAGGCCGCGGGAAAAACGCTTTCGATAAAACGGCTTCGATAAAACGTCCGTCGATAAAACGGCGTTCGATAAAACGGCGTTCGATAAAACGACTTCGATAAAACGGCGTTCGATAAAACGGCGTTCGATAAACTGTCCGGATCCCCCACGGTTCCCAGACAGTTAATCGAACGCCGTTTTATCGAACGCCGTTTTATCGAAAAAATGCCCGTTTTATCGAACGCCGTTTTATCGAATGCCGTTTTATCGAACCACCTACGTCCGTTTTATCGAAAGTGCGGTTTTGCGGCTTGCATTGTAATTTTCGGGGTTTATTTTGTTTAACTGGCCATCGCATTAACCTAACCTGCAGTAACCTTCCTCCTACATTGTCTCTGCCGTGCATTACATAAAAAACCTATCTATATATGTTGACGCGCCTTTACAGTGTTTTCGATAACCTTTGTTTTATTAAAAAACGGCGTTCGATAAAACGGCGTTCGATAAAACGACTTCGATAAAACGGCGTTCGATAAAACGGCGTTCGATAAACTGTCCGGATCCCCCCACCGCTGCCTCTGCTCCCGTCGAGCCCAACGCCCTCCACGACGTCCCCGGACACACGGACCAACCGGCCAGCCCCGCGTGCCGCCGTGACCACCGTGGCCATGGACCTTCGACTGAGCGCCAGGGACCTACCTCCAGAGTCCCCGGACGCCCGCCGCAGCCTGCAACCCGTACGTGCTCCTGCGACCACGGCCTCGGAGCACCGACGCATCGCCTGCAGCCCAACCCCGAGAGTGCGCCGCGCCCAGAGCCTGCCGCGCCCGCCATCGAGAACTACAACGGCCACCGGAGCCTCAACCACAACCGAGCCACTGGAAAACGCCTGCAGCGGATCCGCACTGCTATCGGACGCCCCAAAGCCAGCCTACAACCTCCGCAAGAAAGTGTCTTCTGCGCCGACAAAGTGACTAGGCTCCAAAAAACCCGGTAATGCAGCTTCGTACCCAGTATCAAAACAGTTCTTAAAATAAAGAAACATTAATGAAAAACGCATACGTTCCCAAATGCACGTTTCCGCACTGTCACAGTATTTGTCTGCCGAGGTAGCTCCCATGGGTTTGGAGGTTAGGCTGAGACCTGCAACTGCCGAACTGTCCCCATCCAACAAAAAAAAAGTGGCAACAAGTACTAGACAACGCATCCATGCAATTAACGCAGATAATTCTAGATCACTACGAGACTATGTCCCATTCCCTCCGCCAGGAAGAGGAAATTCTTAGTAAGGATCTAAGCGAAAGAGAATCAGGCCTTCTACGGAGCTACGAATCCAAAAAGGCATCCGCTATACCAGAAACAAAAGTCCGTAAATTTTCCCGAGATAATATCCCTAACAATGACTACATCCGCAAGAATAAAGTTAGCCCCATTACTAATCGCTGTCCATTATCTGGGAATGCACATGAAAATTTCCCCTTAAACGCGCCAAATACTAACCATTCACAAGCTCTCATTAGTGCCAGTACTAGTAAGTCTGCCAAAGCAAACCCAAATTTTTATTCCCCTTCTGTAACCTCTCCTCAGGCTACTAAAACTAGCAAAAACCTAACCGGAAATGTGATGAACCTCTCTAGTATTACCCTGTCACCAGATCAGATGAGCGCCTTGTGAAAAGGTCTGAATTTTTGCCCGGCAACTGGCGGTTTCAACGAATTTCAACTTTCTAGGGACTTAGACAAGTTCGCCTTAAATATGAGACTGCGCGAGTACTTCCATGACCGTCCTCCAACCGACGAAGCCCAAACCGCATTGCCTAGCCATAAGTACTGGACCCCTCCCACGCAGCGCGATACATGCCTCGACATGTACATTAAAGCCGTTCATCGCGATGTACGAGCAGCATACCAAAAGCAAATCCCTTTCCGCTGTAACATCACCAACAAGGAAAAGAAAGCCCTGGAGGAACTCGCAGGTTGCCACGAAATAGTAATCAAACCGGCCAATAAAGGAGGCGCCATCGTGATCCTCGACAAAACTGACAATGTCAACGAGGCTCATAGACAACTATCCGAATCTGCGTTCTACAAAGTACTCCCTAGCGATCCCACTAATGATTATAAGGTAATTGTCAAAGAAAAACTCACTGAGCTTGTTCAAAATCAGGAAATAACTGAAACAACTGCTCGTTCTCTTATCCCCTTAAGCCCAGTAGCCATTAGATTCTACCTCCTTCCTAAGATTCATAAAAATAACAACCCAGGTCGCCCCAATGTCTCTGGCATTGGTACTGTCACCGAGAACCTCTCACGCTATGTCGACTCTCTCATTCGAGACATTCCCCCCAGCTTTCCATCCTTCATTAAGGATACAAATGATTTTCTCTCGGATATCATGAAGATGGAAATTCCCAACAACTCTTTACTTGTTACCCTAGATGTCATGTCGCTGTACACTAACATTCCGCATGCCGATGGGATCACCGCTGTATCATGTGCGTATGAGGGGTCGGTGGGTGACAAACCTATCGATTCTCTCACCCTTGAAACTTTCCTTCACCTTATCCTTGAACTTAAGAATTTTGAGTTTGATGGTGTCAATTACGTGCAAGTCAGCGGAGCGTCAATGGGAACCAAAATCGGGCCCAACTACGCGAACATCTTTATGGGATGTCTAGAGTCAAACTTCCTCGCAACCCAAAGTTTGAAGCCATTGTACTACAAAAGGTATATAGATGATATATTCATGATTTGGCCGCACGGTGAAATGGAACTTCTTGCGTTTATTGAGGCTTTTAACCTTGCGCTTCCTACCATCTGCCTCTCTCATTCCTACTCTACGCACAGCATAAATTTCCTCGATGTTACTGTCACAGTTTCTCAGGGCAGACTTCAGACTAATCTCTACAGGAAACCTACGGACACGCGCCAGTATTTACACTTCCACAGTAGCCATGTCAGGCACTGCAAGACGGCAATACCTTATAGCCAATCTCACCGTTTTAGGCGAATCTGCACAAGCCAGGCGGATTTCGATTCTAACTGCAGAGAACTTATAACCGCACTCTTAAATCAAAAATACCCAGAGCAGGTGATCGATGACGCGATTACACGAGCTAACCAGTTGAAACGCACCGACATTCCCCGAGAAAAAAGCTCCAAAACCCAATCAACAAACAAACCTCGTTTTGACCCATTCAGCCTATTCTCCGAAAGTTGCATCCATTCTAAGGAAACATCACAATATCCTCGCTCAAAGTGAACGCCTAAAGAGAATATTCCCCGAGCCGCCACGTCTTGTTTATAGATGCAGCAAAAATTTGGGCGACGTTCTCACTAAATCCAGCATCAGCCGACCGCAGACTACTGGTTGCATGCCCTGTAACAAACCACGGTGTAAAGTATGCCCACAAATGACCACCACACAGCGCGCCAACAGCCCAGCTTCAAACTATTCTGTTAATATAAAAGGGAACTTTAACTGTGATTCGCCAAACGTCGTATACCTGCTGGAATGCACCCTCTGCGGCAAACAATACATCGGCCAGACTGAAACACCCTTTCGTTTGAGGTTTAACAATCACCGCTCTCATGCAAAAACCTGCCCTTCTTTGCTTCTATCAAAGCATGTTAATACTCCTGGTCATTCTTTTGAACAACTAAAAGCCACAATTCTTGAATCTAGTTTTAAAACGCATCACGATCGCGAGGTTCGTGAGGTTCGCTGATTTAATCGAGGATCGCGAGGTTCGCTGATTTAAACTTATCAATAAGTTTAAATCAGCGTCGTTTGGCATAAATAAAAGTTATGGGAAATTAACATGTCTTTCCTCCGATTAAAATTTCGGCTGCATTTCTAAGGCTAGTTCATTTCTAAGCCTGTTCATTTCTTTCCCTCAATAATATTCTCCCATGAGTTGGCGAGCTCCCGCAGTTGGGTAAAGATTTGTGCTAGCACGACGTTTTTCAGCACAATGGCTTCACTGAACCAAGTTTGACGAACAAGTCTGGACATTGTGTTCTGGGTAGAAGGCTGCAGTACCATTGTTAGCTTTGATATTCTTACCTTGTAATTATTTTTTGTGAACGCGAGCGTGTGCGATTGCTTTCGCGTCCTTTTTCTTTTTTGTATTGTTGTTTTCTATAGTCGTTGCTCACCGCCTCGGCATTCCCTGAACTGGCACCATGCGCCGGCCAGATGAATACCACCTGCTGCCGCGTCGTACACGTGCATCTGCCTGTTTTCTATCTTTTCATGACTTTTTTTTTCATACCAATGTACATTGTACAATGTACCAATGTGCATCTGCCTGTTTTCTTTCTTTTCATGACTTTTTTTCCATACCAATGTACCATCACTTCGAGTTGTTGATCAATTCGCTTTCGCGCTACTAACGACTAGCCTCCTCGTTAGCTCAGTTGGTAGAGCGACTGCTCCGGTTAAGCAGTGGTCCCGGGTTCGAATCCTGGACCAGGACGAATTTTTCTTCAACTGCGAAGTTTCTGAGAAAGCTGTGTAGCTTTCCTTTGTAGCCGTACGGCTGCATTTAGGTGGATGTCAAACTTCACAGAAACTTACTCCACCTTGGGGATTTCCCCTAAATCTGATCGATAAACTTTCCTTCACACAATGTACATTCATTTCGTGTCGAAACTGCCTGTCCTACTTACTGCTTTTGGGCGCGACCCTTGCCTCCCACCAACAGAAGCCACGTGTCTCTTGTTTCAAGGACCTTACCCGGTTTCTTAGAACGGGTGTGCATTGGCACATGTTCGCCCTTTGTGTGCATATCTTCTTGGGCACTTCTTCATTCCGCGTGACTAATCTTTTTGTCCATGTCAAACACCTGCGTGGGAATATCTTGTTTTGACCCCTGGTTCACCCCCGTTGCCACAGGGGAGGGGAAAATTACCTTGTTATATATTTTTTAATTAGTAATTTTTTCTTCTCTGTGTTTGGGTCTTCTCTAGCTCTTTTTTTTCCCATGATCGTACCACGCGACTGTGTGTTCTTATTATCCTTTTTATAATTTATTTTCCCGCTCTCCCTTCATTTTTATGCTACCCACTAACCATGATCCATTTGTACAAACTCTCCCTCCTCTTACCTTGCCCTTGCTACATTTTCTGTATATTATAACTCTGAAACGAACTTATTTTGTACTCCGAAGAAAGGTAGTCCTCTCCCTGAAACGTCAGTAAACTTATTTCTATTTTCTACGTCTTTCTCGTTTGTCTCTGTCTCTACTAAACATGTTCTTCGCGCTCTGTGTGAGTTTTTATCTTTTCAGACTATATATATATATAAAGTCAAAAGGGGCGCAATAAAAAACATCGCAAGTTTACTTCGAAAACATAACTTTAAATCGACGTTTCGGACGGGGACCGTCCTTTATCTTGAGGACGGTCCCGGTCCGAAACGTCGATGTAAAGTTATTGCGCCTCCTTTTTACTATTTAACCTTATATATATATATATATATATATATATATATATATATATATATATATATATATATATATATATATATATATATATATATATATATATATATATATATATATATATATAAGGTAACTAGAGACAGAGACAAACGGGAAAGACATTAAAAATAAAAATAAAAGTCTACTGACGTGTCATGAAGAGGAGAGAAAAGATAACTTCGAACAAGGTAGAAGCACGACTGTGGCCAACGTTTCACCAAAGAGACTTGCCTTCGTCAGGGCAACCTCTCGCCTAGCTGGCACGCTTTATATAAAGGTAGGTCCCCAGATGAGAGGAGAGAAGGAAAGAAAGAAGTTGAATTGAGAAAGCGGATTGGTTTGGGAGTATGACGGGGGAGATATTGAGGAGGAAAGGAGGTTGCATTGTTTGAGCCGGAAGTAGTTCAGAGGGAAGTCAGCCTGGAAATTCTTGGAGAGAAAGGATAAGAGGGTGTTTTCTGACCCACCGCGCGACATACCGAGAGGTTCTAAGAAACGCCGGAAGCAGAAGAGGCGGCTAGAGGGGTCGTTATCAGAAACTGTCTGCAATCCTAAGGTCAAAAGAAAAGGTAGAGAACGGGGGGAATAACTAGGTCAAGGAAAAAAGAAGAAAAAAAGGCAGGGAGGAAAACCACACAAACACACACACAGAAGTAAAAGCAATAACCTCACAACTGCAATGGCAGGTGCCGCCCACAGAAACATTCCTAGAACAGGCCTGTCCTGAAACTCCAAAAAGAAAAGACAAAGTTAGAGTGACGCGCAGGGCACAAGACAAAGCGGGGCAAAAAAAGAAAAAAAAATGTGGTTGTTTCCTCTTCCATAGGAACTTGTAAAACATGAAAGTGAAATGTGCATTCACAGGACCATCTGAATGTTTATTGTGCATAGATATGAACTTGCACGTCACTATTTATATTTCGTCAGAATGGCACCGTTAGACGCGCCGGAGCGCTGCGGAAATCCGACTGAAACCACACGCGCTCGCAAACCGTCCTTGCGAACGAAAAGGAACGGCTTGTTAGCGAATCGTTTGGTGCACACACGGGCCGCTGCAGCGAAACCAGCATAGGAGCAGCGGACGGGGTCACGAGCGCAACATGCAAGTAGTCGGCTTCGCGGCAGCTTACACTGCGCGTCCCCCGCACACGTAGGCGCTGGCATCCAGGCGCCAACTGTCGGCGCTTATTAGCGTCATGATGCGGCACCCATGGCCTCCACGATATGTTGTCGGCAGTGCGCTGAAAGGAAGGCTGCAAGGCGCATTTGTCGTCCCATCCGCGCGTCGGCTGGTAGCGCAGTCGGTAGAGCGCCGCGTACCTCCCGTTGCGGCCAGAGTGTCGTGGGATCGAAACCGGGCCACCGGGCTCCGTCGCGTCATTAACAATTTTTCTGGCGACGTCGCTTCCGTGACGGATATCACATCACCAACATCTTTGTGTAGCCAGGCATAAAACACTTTCGTGTTAATAGACTGAAATTCCAAAAGAAAAGGTTGGAAGGATGCTGGCCTTTACTAAACTGGAAGGTAAGGAATGAAAGCAAAAGCAATTAGGTGACGAAGTAAGGAGCAGAGGGAGGGGTCATAGTCCTTGGATAAGGTGTATGCAAGACAATGCCTAATGTTGTATTCCTTGTGAATATCGCAAGGATACTAAGTTGCTCCTAGACGCATTAATTCCAGCAGGTTCAATGGTAATGAATTTGTGAATTAAAAAGGATTCTCGGTATTTCCTGTTCATAGGACACCTAAACTTTGACTGCGGTGTATACAACTTAAGGTAATCAAAATTGTGGACGTGGGAAGAAGTTACCTTGGTCGGAAGAAGTTACCCTGAATAGCCTATCAGCCAGAACCAACATAGTCATAAAGCCAGCCGGCAAAGGTGGTAAAAATACAAGGATGAAGCTTATAGGCAGCTCTATAACCCGTGCCACTACACACCTTTAGATAACGATCCGAGCCACGAGTACAGCCTAAAAATCCGAGCCTCACAGATCTGCGATCTAGATAATTAATAACGACCACTGACTTACGTTTCATGAAACCGAATAATAAGCATGCAGCACGTTTTTACCTCCTCCCAAAAGTCGACAAAGTCTCCGCAGAATTATTGTCCACTGTTGACATTCCTGGCAGACCCATAGTTTCGAATAACAATACCCCAAACGAAGCATTATCCCTGTTTGTCAATCATTACCTATCCGACATTCAGGCTTTTCTTCCTTCATTCGTTTAGGACACCCCCCACTTCCGCCGCATAATAGAAGAGATAAATAAGGATGGGTGCCTACCCAGTGGAACCCTCCTTGTTACTCTTGATGTTGCCGCATTGTATATAAATATCCCTTCATCGAAGGAATTCAAGCTATTTCAAAAGCTTTATCAGAGAACCCGCCCCAGCATGTTCCATAAGTGTACATACCTTTGTTAAAACTAGTTTTAACTGTCAATTATTTTGAATTTGAATGGTATTTTTGCAAGTTTTTGGAACCAGCATGGGTACTCCATTCGTGCCGACTTAGCCCAATATTTTCATGGGGCAACTTGAAGTCTCCCTATTAAGCTCTTTTCCGCATAAACCTCCTGTTTACCTGGGCTACATAGGCGACATCTTCACGATTTGTGAATATGGTCGCGCGACTCCAGAAACGTTTATATATATCTCATCTCAATTCTTCGCATCCGCCTATTAAATTCTCCTGCCAGTATACTGAAAAACAAGTGAAGTTCCTGGATACTACCACCATTCTAGACAGCGGTAAACTTAAATCCACGGTTTTTAGAAATTCAACATTCAGGCAGCAGTACCTAGATTATAAAAGTCAGCAACCGAGACAGTGCAAACAAGGGATCTTTGTAGGACAAGCCACTATGCTTAGAAGAGTATGCAGGGATGACAGTGACTACGTAAAGGATCTAGACGAACTCAAGGCCACCCTTATCAGCAGAAACCACCCCAAAAGCTCGCTCGATCAGGCGTACCAACGTTCATCTGATCTCAAAAGGGATGACGTTCTGAACAAACAGCTACAAAACGAAAGCGCCAGGCCGCCTGCCCTACAAACTAAATTTTCAAACGCCCTCCCAAGCGTAAACAATATACTGCGGAAATACTACCCCATTTTAGCCAGTAGTGACCGACCTAAAAAGACGTTCCTGGAAGCACCAAGGGTTACCTACCGAAGAAACAGGAATCTAAAGTATATTTTAGTATATGCTTAAACAGGGCCTTCAAAGCAACCAGTCATCTGCTCTCGTCCAAGATGCAAGACTTACAGGCACCTGCAGACAGACTGCATTGTAAAAAGCACAGCCAGTAATTATGTCCACAAGATTAATTCAAGTTTTACGTGCACTTCATCCAACATTGTGTATATGTTGGAATGCTCAATGTGCCACAAACAGTACATAGGCGAAACGAGTCAACCTATGAGCCTACGTCTTAACGGTGGCCGGGTAGATACTTTCCGCAAATCCTCCATTGCTCTAACGCAGCATTTTAACCAACCAGGTAACAATTTTGATGACCTTAAGTTGTATATACTTCAGTCAAGCTTTGCCTCATAGGGACAGGAAATAGCGAGAATCCTATATACTTCACAAATTCAACTCCATGGAACCCGCTGGAAAAAATGCGTCTAGGGGCAACTTGCAATCCTTGCGATATTCACAGGAATACAACATTAGGCATTGTCTTGCATATACCTTATCCAAAGACTATGGCCCTACCTCTGCTCCTTACTTGGTCACCTAATTCGTTTTGTTTTATTCCTCAGCTTCCTGTTTAACACGCGCCCGAATCCCTCCAAACTTTTCTTTTGGAATTCCATTTTATGTATATTATTTTGCTCCGCTTTGTCTTGTGCCCCGTATGTCACTCTATCTTTTGGTTTTAGAGTTTCAGGAAAGGCCTTTTTCAGGACTGTTTCTGTGGGCGACACGTGCCATTGCAGTTGTGAAGTTATTGCTTTTTCTTTTGTGTGTGTGTTTGTGTGGTTTTCCTCCCTGCCTTTTTTTTCTTCTTCTTTCCTTGACCTAGTTATTCCTCCCATTCTCTACCTTTTCATTTGACGGGACGCTTGCATATAGTTTCTGATAAGGACCCCTCTACCACCTGTTCTGCTTCCGGCGTTTCTGAGAACCTTTCGGTATGCCGCGCGGCGGGTCAAAAAACACCCCCTCATTTTCTCTCTCCAAGAATTTCCTGGCTGACTTCTCTCTGACCTACTTCGCAGCTCAAACAATGCAACCTTCTTTCCCCCTCAATATCTCTCCCGTAATACTCCCAAACCAATCCGCTTTCCCAATTCCACTTTCTTCTTTCCTTCTCTCCTCTCACCTAGGGACCCACCCCTATATAAAGCGTGCCAGCCAGGTGAGAGGTTGCCCTGACGAAGTCAAGTCTCTTTGCTAAAACGCTGGCCACAATCGTGCTTCTACCTTGTTCCAAGTTTCCTTTTCTTGTGCTCTCTACCATATTCAAAGTTCCAATGCTCCCTATATATATATACAAATAATCCTTTGGCGAAAGTAGCGGCCTCAGACCACTGCCAACGTTTCGACGAAGGCACTTGTCTTTTTTAAGGCATCAAGGTTCATCTCTCGCAAACTGTTCTATAGATAGAGATTGAGTTCCAGAGAGGGAGGAGGTTGTTAAGAGCGGGGCTGGAAGGAGAACAGCAGAGTGGGTCAACGGTCCGTTGAAAGGAGCAAAACAGTGAGAGAGAAACAGAGCTGTGGTTATTCCGACAGGAACCCCGCAAGTGAGAAAGAGGGATAACTACGAGAGGTTCGGTGGAAACATGGGGGAACGGTTTAAGCTGGGCTGCGGTGGTGCCGGGCGACCTCAAAGGAGGCTTCCAGGATGTTTTGAGCCGAAAGGGGCGTCTTCGGGGTGCAATGGCAAGGTTACTGAACTGCGTGCAAGAGAGAAAACTTGTAAACAACAACAGCCCTTGTAGTCCGAAGAATTCCGGGTGAGGAGGCCAGTGTTCGTAGACTAATAGAAGGGGTATGCGCAGGTGCAATCGACGGGGAGCTTTGCGGTAGCTTCATGGACTTCTTTTCTGTTTTCTTTCTTTTTCTTTTTTTCTTTTGTGTGTGTGCAAAGCAAGTAGTAAGACAAAATGCCGAAGGTCGAGGGAGGCGAGTGCGTGTGGTATGTCGAAATCGGCTAGAAGCAACACAGAAAAGAAAAAAAAAGTGGACAGAAATTGTATTGAAGTAACAGCTATGGGGATGGAAGGCAGGGTTGTTGCGAATGAAGATGCCCACTTTTTGTAAGAGCATTATTTTTCTGTTCCGTTCAGATACCGTAAGGTTTCTCAGCTGCCTATCAAAGCATTGATTCCAGCCGGCTCCAGGCAATTTAATTTATCGATTAAGTACGATTTTTGTATTTCCGGTTCCTTGGACACTTAACGTTTGACTGCATAATATAGAGCTTGAGATCATCGAAATTATGGTTCGGCTGGTTGAAGTGTTGCGCGACTGCTATGGATGAAGACA
The DNA here is from genome assembly GCF_048455015.1 of Haemaphysalis longicornis. Classification (NCBI taxonomy): domain Eukaryota; kingdom Metazoa; phylum Arthropoda; class Arachnida; order Ixodida; family Ixodidae; genus Haemaphysalis; species Haemaphysalis longicornis. The sequence continues at coordinate 216,547,448 of NW_027526335.1, forward strand.
CTTTTATCAGTGTCGGCCCGATGTCCATTCTGGCGTGAGTTCACAGTTTGACTCATTTCTTCAATGTACTGCTTTTGACAGAATGAGCATTCTAGCATATACACAACGTTAGAAGAATTGCACGTGAAGCTTGAATTAATCTTGTGAAAGTATTGGCTGGCAGTGGTATTGACAATGCAATCTGTCTACAGATGTTTGCAGGTCTGGTATCTAGGGCGTAGGTTAGGGATGATCACTGATTCCTGGAAGCGCCAATTTTGGCATTCAATGTCGTTTAGGTTCTTATTTCTTCTGTAGGTAACTCTTGGGGCTTCCCAGAACATCTTTTTAAGTCGGTCATTACGGGTTAAAACGGCGTAGTATTTCCGCAGGATGTTGTTTACTTTAGGGAGCCCGTTTAAGAATTTGGTTATTAGGGCTATTGGTCAGGCGCTTTCGTTTCGACGTTGTGCTTGAGCACTTCGTCCTTGCCTAGCTTGGATGCTCTTTTGTAAGCCATATCCAGCGACCTGGCCGCGTGATTCCTGCTTTCCAGGATGGACAGTAGTTCAGAAAGGTGTTCTATATTGTCTGTGTTATCACTGAATACTCTTAATCTGGTAGCCTGTCCTACAAAGATACCTTTTTTGCAGTGTCATGGGTGGTGACTAGTGTAGTCTAGGTACTGTTGCCTGTCCGTTGGTTTCCTAGAAAGCGTGGTTTCAGTTTATCCTTGTCAAGAACAACAGTGGTGTCTAGAAAGTTCACTAGTTTATTCGAGTACTGACATGAGAACTTAATGGTCGGATGCGAAGAATTCAGATGCGAAATGAAACTTTCTAGGGCTGTGCGGCTGTGCTCCCAAATTATGAAGATGTCGTCAATGTATGGAAGGTACAACTCCGGTTTGAGGGGAACGATTCTAAGAGGCAAGCTTCAAGTTCTCCCATAAAAATGTTGGCGTAGGTGGGTGCGAAAGGAGTACCCATGCTTGTTCCAAAAAACATGCAAGTAGTAAGTTGAGTCGAACTCGAAATAGTTGACAGTTAGAACTAATTTTAGTAAGGTAATGTAGACTTTCAACGCATGTTGGTGCCGGTGTTCTGCTAAGGCCTTTGATGTAGCTTCTATGTCTTCGGTGATGGCAATGTTCGTATGAAGGGCGGAGACGTCCAGCGTGACCAGAAAAGCGTCATTGGGTATTTGCCCACCATCGTTTATTGCTTCTATTATGCGGAGGAAGTGCGGAATGTACTGAACAAATGAAGGAATAGAAGTCGGAATGTCTGCCAGACATTGCTTCCGTAGGGGTGTTTGTTTTAGAAAATATGGAACTGTCCGGAATGTCAGCTGAGAACAATGCTTCTCTGCCGACTTTATGGCTTTTGGGGAGAAGGTAGAAACGTCCTGCTTGCTTGTTCGTCGGTCTCATGAAGTTTAGTTCTGTTGTGGTGATTATTTATCTGGCCAGCAGATCTGTGAGATTGCAAAAGATCGTTTGATTGTAGTTGTTGCTGGGATCATGGTTTAAAGGCTGGTGGTGGCCATGGTTGTTAAGTTGCCTGTAGGCCTCATCTGTGTATTTTTCTATTGGTAAAAAGAGAACGCTACCTCCTTTTTCTGCAGGTTTAATCATTATGTCCGTTCTGGCTGCTAGGTTATTTAAAGTGACTTTTTGTAAGGAGGTCAAGTTTTTGGGTTTTTTTTTATTTGTTCGTTTTCATCATATTTTTTGATACTGATTTTATATACAAATCGATTTCTGGAGATTCCTTGGCATCTGGCGTCCAAGTGCTTGGTGCACGGAGTGCGTGGTCATTGATTTCACTATGGTCTTGCTTATCGGAAAAGAATTCCTTCATGCTCATTCTGTGGGAAAATTCGGTAAGATCCTTGTGTAACTCGTAGTCATTCACGTGGTTGCTGGAAAGGCATAAAGTGAGGCCTCATTCTAGTATAATTTTTTCAGTTGTCGATAATGTTTCTGAAATATCTATACGTTGCTGTTACACGTCAAGGGGGAGGCGGATACAACTTTTTGTTCGGAAACACGTGTCATGTTGCTGTTACTCGTACTGTGGGAGCTAGATTCTATATTTTGATTATTGGCGGCAGGGAAGAATTCCACCGTAGCAGATTCTGATGTGTCTGCGGGGCACGTCAGATGATTTAGTGCCACGTCTTGAGGATTAAAGAGAACAGAAGGTTCAATGGTGCAATGTGTGTCAGGCAAGAGGAGCTGATCACGTTCAAATTTAACTCTGTTTCTTGCACAGCTCGTGTTCCTTACGGTCTCTAAAGGCATGAAGATCAATTTTCTCTTGCTCAGACAGTGGAATGATTTCAATCTGCTCATTTAAATTACTAAGTTGTTTGTCACAGTGCTCTCTGAGAATTTCTCGAAGGGAAAGCGATGCACGCTTCAAAGTGTCCTCCCATTTAGCTTCTAGTTAGGGGGGAGAACTCGAAGGGAACAAATAGCTTTAAGGTGGAGGCCTTTGGGGATTTTCTGGTTTCCTGATACTACTCAAGAAAAAGACTAGTCTCTTTTCTGTAACAAATGAATGCGAGCGGGATTTATCTTATAATGTTGTCGACATAGCTAGAAATGTTCTCGGTCACGTTTCCAATGCAAGAGACTATGGGTCTGCCTAGATTGCTCAATTTGCGAATTTTGGGAAGCAGGCAAAACGGCCTTGGGTGCAGTGCAATGAAATAAGAGCTCGCGCAGTTTTTTGTCTACCAGTTTTTCATCCCTAAGTTCAATTATGGTACTGCGGACTCGTTCTTTTTATTCTAATGTCGGATCGGCCGCAAAGGGCTGGTAGAAATACGTATCACACAATTGCCTTTGAGCTTCAGTGTTATAATCTGCTGGGTTCATTAAAACAATAGATCCTCCTTTTTCAGTGGGATTTATGATTATGTCAGAGCGGGTGCTAAGGATTTCCAGTGCCCTCTCTTTCTTTCCAGTTAGATTCGGTCGGTAAGAGTTGCGCTTTGCATATTCAGCAATGACGCCTTTTTGAACCGCCTTGATGTAGGCATCCATATACTTGCCACGTTGTGGTGGTGGCGTCCAATGGCTAACCCATGGAAGACTCGGTCCTGTGTTATCGTCTTTGAGGTCATCATGATAGTGTTCTTTTAATCGGAGTGAGCGTGAAAAATTTTCCAGATCCTTATAGAGATGAAGCTCATTTAATTTTCCACCGGAGGGACTAAGGGATAGACCCTAGAGCAGCAGCTGTTGGTGAAGGCGGAGGTAGAGATGGGGCCTGTCCCTGCACATGTTGGGATGGAGCACTGGCAGCATGTTGTAGCCATCGCGACTGCTTCCGTGCAAAGTTCCTTCGCAAGGTTTCGGTGAAGGTGGCTGGCCATGATTTCGACGCCATCAGAGTTGGGGTGGATGGCATCCGCAGCAAATACCCGGGCCGAGAGCAGCCACTCCAGGCCGTGGTCGAGGTAGGAGAGACCTGTGGCGAGGAGACAATGGTGGCGAAGCAGGTCATTGAGCTTCCAGGCTTCTGAAATAAAGCGATGCAGGGACCCCAGTTGCTGCGTTGTCGGCGACGATCAGGGCAGTGAGGGAGGATAAGACTGGCATAGACGGTAAGAATTTGAGGATGGAATTGCCTGATGGAAGCGAGAAGCTTCTCGTATCGTTGAAAAGTGACTCTGGCCGGCGTCTTGGCTATATCGTTCGTGCCAACATGGAGCACAGTGGTGGTCGCGGAGCGTGGCACGAAGTCTATTAGTGAGGGGATATCTTTGATGGTCCCTCTTCGTTGTGATCAGGCGAGAAGCCATGAGGCAAAATATAAAAGTACAGGGCTTGGCAGCCTAATAGTATATTAAAATAAAATAACAAAAACATAACATTTACTATATATATATATATATATATATATATATATATATATTCGGAAGGGCGTTTCAGTTTGGCCGATACATTGTTGCCTACAAACAGTACACTCTAGAAGATATACGACATTAGCGGAATCACAGTTAAAGTTACCTTTTATATTTACGTAGTAGTCTGAAGCCGTGCTGGTGGCGCGCTGTGTAGTGGTCATGTGTGGGCATACTTTACATCGGGGTTTATTGCAGGGCATGCAGCCAGTAGTTGCCGGTCGGTTGATACGAGAGTTAGTAAGAAAGTCACCTAAATTCTTATTACGCCGGTAGACAACGCGTGGTGGTTCGGGAAATATGCTTTTTATGCGGTCACTTTGCATTAGGATATTGTGATGTTTTTTTAGTACGGTTGACACTCTTGGAGCGGAGGATGAGTATGGTAAACCAAGTTAGTTTTCGGGTTACCGTTGGGGGCTTTTTCCTTGCAGATTTCTTTACGGTCTAATTGGTTGGCTCGCACAATAGCGTCGTCGATAACTCTATTCGGGTATTTTTTATTCAGGAGGGTGGTCTTGAGTTCTCGACAGTTTGAGTCAAAGTCGGCTTGGTTTGAGCAAATTCTCCTAAATCAGTGGGCTTGGCTGTAAGGTATCGCTGTCTTGCAGTTTCTGACATGGCTACTTCGGAAGTGCAAATACTGCCGCGTGTCTGTCGGTTTTCTATACAGTTTAGTTTGAAGCCGACATTGGGAGGTAGTAACGGTGACGTCCAGAAAGTTTACACTGTGTTCCGAATACACACTAAACTTTTTAACACCCTTGGAGGTGCTAAAAGGGTGCACTCAACATTTTGCACCCTTTTTGCACCTTTTAGGGACCAAAACATTGCTCCGGCACCCAATCATGAGGGTGCCACAAATTAAGGGGTGCAAATCTTAACATTTTTACATCCTTTAAGGTGCTAGAAGGGTGTACTGAACATTTTGCACCCTTTTTGCACCTTTCAAGCATCCAAATATTGCTCGGGCACCCCACATCGAGGGTGCCAAAATTCAGGGGTGTAATCAACAGTTTGAAAGGGTGCTACGACCGATAAAGGGGTGCTAAAAAGTATTTCTTCTCGATTGGGGTGTTACCACGGCACCCTATCGTTAGGGTGCCTAAAAGAACGGTGTGTGAATGCAAGCATGCAAAGTTGCACAAAAACAGGCTGAATGTTTAAACCGCACATCGCAGTATTTCACCCAGTGGCGCACCCACGGGGGGTGTTTTGGGGGTTGTAACCCCCCCCCCCCCAGATGTCCGTCAACCCAATCCCCTCCGCACGGCTCTCCCACCAAACCGAAACCGAAGTTCACCGAGTGCAGTGTGTAGTAGCGGGAGCTCTTATTGTTGAACATTCGCAGTTAAATCTCGAAAAAGAATATTGTATGACCGGAATTAAAAAATAAAACTAGAGCACGAGCTTTTAGGATTCTGCTTTTAAGACAGTGCGGACCAACTTGCGTATAACTTGAAGTAGTTTAAGAAAAATAATGAGAAAAAATTTTAATGACACAAAAAGTGTCCCTGGAGAGGAAATTTCTGAATGCTTAAGAATCCCTGGGGGTTTTAAATGATTCCGTAGCCCCCCTCCCCCCTACGGCACGCCTCATAGCCCACGCTAAACCGCAAATAGTCGCACAATTTTTGTAGGGCCAGATTATACCACTTTCTGAACTTCTGTGCGGAATTTCCATCACGAGATTTGAATCATTCGTCGCCTTCTAGAAAAAAAGACGCTGAAATTTCCCATAGGTTGGGACTCAGTATTGTCGAGCTTGCCTTCTGGCCTCAAATCAAATCTAACAAGATCAGATGGAAGTTTTTTTATTTCATTTGAAAGCTTAAACAACTGTTTTTCCTTCAATACTCAGCACTGTACGAGCCCTCCCTCTCCTGTTGAATAAAAAAGGTTCGGTTTTCCTTTATATATATATATATCGCCTGAGTTTGTAACATTATAGTGAGGAAGACATCAATGCTTCATGCGCAGTTACGAAAACCTGTGAACCTGTGATCACGGATAACAATGATGTTTTGTTGAATAGGCTTTCAGAAATATGTGTTAATTGGACTGTTCAGTGCAAATTGTGCCAGCCTATACGAACAGATTTCGTGCATTACTCTTGGCTTGACTTCACCAGTGAAGAAGGCATTAATTGTATTTCCTCCGCAACCTCATCTCCCGTCATCCTTTCCTTCAAATTGTACTTTTAACCTTGGGTCCGGGGCTTCGGGCAATAGCTAAAGGCTTTGCGTATCTTCTATTTTTATGTGAAGGGGCATCCGTTATTATATTTCTTCTGCAGGCGAATTGTATAGGTTATGGCGGCTGATTTATTGCGTAATTGTTTCGCGTAAGAATTAATAAAAACTCTGCTGCTCTTTATAGTTTTATATATTTTATTCTTTGTGGTAATTTATTTTTATTTTTTTGTATTACTTACATTTGTGTTTATATTTGTTCTTTTACATTAATATATATTATATTTTATATTGTGAAAATTTCAAACCCCCCTTAGACAAAAACCCTGGGTGCGCTAATGATTTCACCTCCCGTTGAGAGGTTTAAATATGAACTCTCCCCATAGAACAGGGGAAATGCTCTAAAATTGCTGTTCGTAAATTGAACAAAACGTGCTGAATGTTTAAATTCCACTCTGCACTAATCTACTTCTTCGAGTGTATCACAAGGTTCGTTTCGATGTCTGGGTGCACGGGAAGGGAAGGCTACAAAATGCCTCTTGTAGTCCTATAAATAAAACTTCTACGCGAGGCATCGGTGTCCTCAACGAAATCGAATTTACCTAAGAATTTGTTCCCGTATTATTATGCCCCGGGCAAAAAGTCCAACAAGACTTTCTTGTTGGGCTCACAGCACGCCTGTGGGGCCAATACGAAGTTCTGTCGGCACTCTATCGTTCCAATAACCTAGTCTTCCAACAGGGAGTTTAACCTTGATGGCGTTTGTGGGGCCAATAAGAAGCTCTGTCCGCACTCTATCGTCCCAACAGCGTACGTAGTCTTCCAACAGGGAGTTTAACCGTGATGGCGTTTACCGGCTCGCCAACACAATCAGTGAACGCCAACAGACGCCTTGTTCGTAATCAGCGGCGCGAGCGCGCCATCAGACAGAACCGACAGACGCCCTGAAGGTGGTTTTTAGGGCCTAAACAGCAGCGTCTATGTCGGGCATCGACGCTAGACGTCAACGTTTGTGTTCTGAATTTTCCCTTCAATAAGTAACAGTCAGGCGGACGATAACATAACGATGTGAAGATATGCTTTGGCTCATACCACGGCAAGCACAATCGTTTGTGGCTGCAGCCTCGGTTGCTCTTCGTCCACAACAAACTGAATCGGCTGTACAGCTTTCTTCGAGGGCGTGTATGCAGGGGTTCTATCTTCCTTTTTTGCGCAGGCCGACGGGGGCGATCGTGTAAAATCATTTTCGCTCGTCGCTGCCGTTCTGCCTACCTGTTTGCTGTGCATATTACGTCGCCGCCACCGCATGCTTCGGTCGCTTTCTAATAATCCCCACTCGTTACAAACTCAGAGGTTTTCGCACTGTTACAGTCGTTTTACACGACGGGTTTGATGCGCCTGACATGCCAGGAGTGACATCGCTTGTAGTATTAGCGCGACGTTGCTTGTCTGCAAGACGGTGCCGGACAAACAAGCGTTATCAACGCCATAATTCTAACGGCACATTCCATTTATTTTGTGGCAACCGTGGCTTGCGCAGGAAAGGTCGGGTTGACTGCGATAGCTTTTCGTGAGTCAAATAAGGGAGCTTTGGCTCAATCGCTTGCAGCGCGAGCAATGCGGCCTCGTCTGCAAGACCGGTGCGTGAGAAACAAGCGTTACGACAACCAGAATTCCAAAACTGCCGCATAAACTAAACACAAGTGACAATATTCGTTGACAACTTACGTAAGTATAGAGTAGTTTTAGGCGTCCTCGTACCACCCGCCGAGATAGCTGAGTGCTAACGCGTCCGCTTATTGTTTTGTAGGTCACTGGTTCGAATCCTCGTCGAACCTAGCTTTTTTTTTATGTGAGGGTTACATTAGCTCTTTTTTTTAGGACCAGGGTAAGCGCCTGTTCCTTGCTTTCTATCACGCCGACATTTACCACCCTCTTCCTAAACCAAAAGTAGCTCGTTTTCTCGCACCTTCTCTCTTGAGAAGCCCGCCGTGAAAACAAAACCAAAACAAACGTCAAAACCTTTTTACAGTATCAGTATATATGTCAGTTACTTTATATGTATTCACTTTTGCGTTTAAAAACCTTAAATTTAAGTTATAAACACATTTCAGACTTTTAAAGCATAAAGATAATTACCAATATTACAATACTAACACGATTTTCGCCAAACGTAGAGGTGCTGCATTTGGAGTCTGGCAACTATCTCTCACTTTTTGTGTGTTTTTTCATGGCGTTTTGTGCCGAGTGGTCGCTGGCGTGCTTTGATCAGTTTTATCTATTTCAAGCTTAAATCTTAGTTATAAAAGCTTTATGGGTGATGTCTACCCTTCCAACCTACGCGTGTGTTGAACATGGGGACCCCGGAAGAACGATCATCGCCGCATAAAATACTGCGCGTCAAAAGTGGATCACATTGTATCTGAACAAAGCGTGTCCCGGAGATGAAGACGACAGTGAAGGAGAATTGTACTTTGGAAACATCGTTTTTGCTCGGGTAAGTACGCATTTTTTATTATTCTGTATTTGGTTGGAACGAGTTCTGGTGTTTATGGGTCAGTAATTCGCTAGACCCCCATCTCGTTTGCTCTGAGAGCCTACGTGAGTTAGTATACTTGTGTGGCGCCCAGTCCACCGTTTCCGCAGATGTCAGCATCAATTTACGCTGAAGGTAGACCTTGGCTACGATGCTCGCGCTGTGGTACACGGCTGCTAATAATTTCACATCACGCAAGGCTCTTTAACACCGCGGCGTTTGTTTATGTGTCTCTCAAACAGTGCCTTTGCGGTTGCAGATCGAGTCGCAATTTCGCGTGAGTGGCACAACGCTGTGATTAGTCCTCCCTCGTGAATACCCGCGGTATAACAAGAAATAACATGAACAGGAGGTTCCCTGGAAGTGCATGTGAAAAAGCGTACACTTGATTTCTTGGCTGGCGTCTCGTAGGTGGGTTGAAATCCCCCCCCCCTCCCCTACACGAATTCCGTGCAGTGCGCTTCGCAGCTATTGCGCTCGCGAGACCGGCGACCGCACGCCTCGCGGTCTTCGGGCCGCGAAGAATTCACATACGTGCAAATTGAAGGTGAAATGCGCGCATGTGGCCTCGCAGGGAGTTAGCATAGTCTCGGGGTAGTGGGGGAGATTTCACAACGCCTACGAAACGCCTGCCGATTCCGTCAGAGTAGCTCTCGGGAAGTCTGGGGCTTCATATCAGAGGCAAATGTATTGTTTAAATTAGTGCAGAAAATTGGCGAATTCGCAAGTTCTCATTTTCGCAAAACCGCAGGCCATACAGAGACTAACAAGAAAGCTGTAGGCACTCACTCACTCGATTTATATTGGAGAATTGAACGTGCAGATACAAGTCAGACATTGAAATGGAGGAGCCTCAACTATCACACACCAGTTCCGATTGGAAAGCAAGGGATACAGATGAGCTGCTAGCATGCGTTCCCTGCAAATTAGCTCAGCAGTGAGCTTTGCATATATCATGCATACCCCACTCACAGTACCTGCGGGTCTAATACATTCTTACTGTGACGTAAATTTCACTTGGGGTGTTCTGGGAATGTTCTTATTAGTGTCTTGGAGGTTACTGTCTTTAAACGATTAAAAATCTACTTGATGTAAGCATTTCTGCTTAGTGTGTGCTCTTCTTGTATTTCAACAAGTGTCAGCACACTCACAGATTATGCACCTGCAGGTGCTGCTGCTGGCTGTCCTGGGTCAGCTGCCTTCCAGTCCAGTTTCAAAGGCTTTGCCAGGGCCTCCCTTCGCCAACCGACACTGCACCTGCTGTACCCAAGTACTGCCTGGCCTTTCGTTCGTGCTCCGTACGCTTTGCCGCCAGGAATGGCCATTCATCCATCATCTGGCCGCTTGGACCGCCCGTTCATAAGTCAGCGCATTTGCTCGACACATCGGTCCAGGCACTGCTGCCATATCGGTGCACCCACCGATTATGTACTTTCCGGTTAGTTATTGCATGTTGTGGAACCTGCCATGATGTATACCTGTTAGCAGTGCTGTGGCCTCTGATTATTTGAAACATTTTCATGAAGCAGTGCTGTGCGTTTGGAGCGTGTCATTGCTTAGCAGAGATATTGAAGAGAATCTGGGGCCGATGACTAAAGGGCAAGAAGAGAAATTGAATTGACTTTGAAGCAAGTATTCGTGTGTAATCAAGCCAAGCAAACATTTAGGATCTTTCGATATGGTTTTGAACTTGCAATACAAACTGGTCTACTTCAGATCATACTGGTATTAATCATACTTTACCGAAAAGTACATCCCGCAGTCTGTAGAATTCCGGCAGCGCTTTTTTCGCAGTCTCTCATGACAGCCACTATTCTAAATGATTGGAAGATAGTCGAGGTAGCACCAATCTTTAAATCAGGAGACGGTACTTCACCATTACATTTCCCTAACAAGCACCATATGCAAGGTCGGGAAACATTTCATCCACTCCCAGGTCGCTAATTATTTATAAAATCACAATATCACATTCGAATATCGAACGCAGGTTTACATTCGAACGCAGGCTTACAAACTGCGGTAGTTTTTCTCGATTTTTCTAAAGCATTCAATCGCATTGCACACCACAGACTACTTCTCAAACTTCACCCTAATGGCCTTACTTGAGTGAAAGATTTTCATTCTTCTCAAATGCAGTTTACTTCTAATAACTATATACTTGTTTTGCTCGTGCCACTTTGTTGTCCCCCCAGGCAGGTTGCTCGGTCCTGTCTATCTTCCATGTTGCATATTCTCCCATGTAGGTCTATTTGCAGATGATGTTGTAATTTATCACACAATTTCTTTCAACTACTACCGTCAATGCTTTCAATCTGATCTTAACACAATGATCTCCTGGTGCTGCAAATGGCTAATGTCACTTATCTCTAAAACAAAGTGCATGACTTTAACGGTGGCAAGTCTCGAATTGTAAATACTTACTTTATTAACAACAGCCTGATTACCTCTTGAGACAAAGGTGTTTTGGAAGGCCGGTAGGGGAGGGGGGATTGCATGGTGAATTTCAAAAGATAGATCGATTGGGAAAATAAGACGTGTGATTAATATTTTCATTTGCACTCCAAAACTCGCTTTATTTCATATGTTTAACCCACTGCAGTGGCTAGGGTGGTGTACTGTGGAGGCGAATGTCGGTTATATACCGTTTGGTGTGGCCGCTCTTCAGATGGAGGCAACACGTAAAGACGCCCGTGTTTTTAGATTTCGTTGCGCACAAAAATACCCAGGTGGTCAAAATTAATGCGAAGCCTTCCCCTACAGTGCTCCCCATATCCCAACTGTAGCTTTGGCGTGTTAAACCACAGTTTTTTTTCATGTTTTTGATACATTACCAGCTGCTGTAGCAGATGCAACATAAAGGTGAAATTATACAGAATGTTTCCAAGGGCTAAATATAAAGGCCATATTGAAGTGCGTTTATGGGTCTATCTTATAGTAGTAGTGAAAGGTTATATACTCTGGTGCAGGTTAAGAACGGCAATGGCTCATGTAGTGTAGTCCAGTGTTTGACGGAATGCCGTGTAGGCAGGTAAAAGCATTATTGCAATGATGAAACGTAGGTCACTGACCAAGTCAAGAAAGCCATTTAACGGTTTGGTGCTTGTTCACGGTGAGGATGTGTCGTGGAAAACGAAGCTATATATTGGGCATTACACGGCACAATGAGTTTGCATAGATATGGTGCAGATTGCCATCCATTATGTTGATAATGTTGGGCGTCGTCTGAACGATGAGGGACTCGAGCAGTAATCGAGAAGATAGATTGCACTCAGTTGTCAGTAATTCTGTCTTGTTCCAGTCGACCACGTGTCCCGTCCTCTCACAGTGCTCTGCCAGTGGATTTGTTTTTGCATGGCCCTTGTTCACTTCGTTCCAGTGCTGCGTTAATCTTCTGTGCAGATTGCCCGTTTCGTCAATGCACACTGATTTGCATTCAGCGCATGGAATCTAATACACAATACCCGGAAGCTTGGAGCGTGAGAGGGGGTCTTTCACGCTGACAATGTCAGAACGCAGCTTGCTAGTGGGCACATGCACGATGTATGCACTGCGTTTCTTGAAAATGTGTGCGAGAGTTTCACCGATGTGTGGGACGTAGGTAATTGCTGCACGTTTTGATGCAGTCCTTGTCCTGAATATAATGCCTAAACCATTATATTCAGAAAGAAGCGAAGAGGGAACTAGCAGGAATCCACATTGACATTAGCAGGCAGAAGCGTCCACAAGGCCTGTGTCAAAACGTGCAGCAATTCTCGTACTACACATCAATCAAGCTTTCGCACGCATTTTCAAGAAACACATTCGTGCACGTGCCCACTAGCAAGCTATGTTCTGACATTGTCAGCGTGAAAGACCCCCTCTCACGCTTCAAGCTTCCAGGTGTTGTTTATGTTTTGAACAAAAAAAGTGCCATTTAAACGTGACACCTCCTTCCTTGCCGATTTCTGATGCCTGATTGTTCAGTTTGTGAGGATAAGTTTAGCAGATTGCTCACATGTCTGATGTGTATTTGTGCTTGAGCAGTCAAACGCTGATGTTAGCAGTGAAGTAGGTGAAAATTGTAGTTTGATTGTAGTTGTGTGCAGATTACCTACATTGTGTTAATTCGTAGAAAAGCAAAATTGAGGTAACCCTGCTAACTGTTCCGCATTGCAGCATTTTATTATGCGAACGTTAAGGAGTTCAGCTGCTTGTTAAAGGTGAAATAAACAGTGGTACAAAAAGAAGAGCATCTACTAAACAGAAATATCTTCACAATCGCAGGATGCCAACGGTCCGCCTAACAACTTGTGTCCTGCATCGTTTCTGCTGGCTGGAGCGGCTCATGGAGCATTTTCCAGCTTCTCAAAGTTTGTGGCCAAGCGCTCCTCCAAGTGAAAGATGCCGCAGAGGGATCTTTTGTTTTAATGCCACAATTTCACGTGCTCAGCAGCAAATTTACTCGTAAGGCTTTTTAAATATTCATCACCCAAGAGGGCATGTTACCTTCGTCTTCGGTGGAATATGTCTGCACTCAGGTTATTTGTGACAGAAACAAGTGGACCACGTCGTGAGAGTCATTGAGGCCTTGTTGATTGTGCATGCTTCTGAAATGACATTTTCATTCGGCTGAATACTTTCCAAATATTACGATTTGTGAACAAATTATGGTAAAAGTCATGATTAGTTGTACTACAGTGCAGGAAGGAAATGCCAACATACGTTTTAAGCGCCTCTGATATTTCAGATCGTTGGCTGGTGAGCAATAAAACAAAACTGAAATTTTTTAAAAGTAAAATCAAATATTCGTTGTCACCAGTGCATGACCATAGTAAAAGCTATCTAGTCACCAAATTTAGAATTAGACACGAAATGCCAAGAAAAATAGGAAAATAAACTAGACAGCTCGCTACAATAAACCAATTCGTAAAATTCCTCAATGTCTATCAAGTGATGATTCAGGCGGGTTAGTTAAGTGGGTTTACACACCCAACTTGCAGGGAAGCACATGAGCTCTCAATATTAACATGTTTTTAGTGAAGACCGTCTTCCTTCATTAAGCTGCTTTGCACATTGATGCCAGTCTGATAAATGTAGTCCTGAATTTTTGTTATGATCAATATTTGTATGGGAACCATATATTTTATATGATGTCGCTGTGTATTTCTGAAACTGTATCTAGTCACTAATTCCAATTTGTTGTGGTCAGATTTTTTCAACTAATTCGTAGCTTTTTTAACAATTATGGTATATTTTGTGTGCCTAAAGGAATGCCTCATTGCATGTTTAGCCTATGTAGTGTTGAAAGCGGAGATTTTGCTTCAAAGTGGAATGTCGGGCTAGCAACAAGGTACTTCGCGTGCTGCTCACTTTCATTCATGCCATTATTTTTTATATTATCATTTAAAATTAAAAGCCAACCAATTTGCTGTCGTTTTATATTTGTCAGCTACTTTATACTTTCTTTTTTTTTCAACTTTCTGTAAGGATTGACTATCCATATTTTTATGATACCAAGGCGTTGGACTGGGCTAGCTGGTACATGTTTGGCTGGATGAAAAACCATAGGAAAACCCAGGACACAAAAGAGAACGACGGGACAAACTTGTGCCGTCATTCTGTTTTAATTGTTTCCTGTGTTTACCACTGGTTTTTTATACAAACATTTTTATGAGTTTGTTGAACAGTGATTAGTTTAGGTGCTCAAACAATTTTTGGCTGCGAAGGCTCCCTGTAGCATTTATATAAGTGCTCTCTGCTTTTTTTTGAGCCAATACCCGATCACCAGTCTTCATGAGGTGGTCTTTTGTAGAAATGAAGTTGAAATAAATATTTGTTTGCATTGCTTTACATGTTTTGAAAGAATTTCTTGTTCATTCTTGTTTCTTTCCACCCTGTTTCAGAATCCTGCTTAAGGCATTTCCTCTGTTATTTTTTTTCAGAACCAGTAAGGGTGCTCATCCTCGGTTCTTGCTGAAGCAGCAGTATCCATACTTCACACGTGAGCTCTGAACACACAGTAATTATGGTATGAAACATTCTACCAGTATAAGCTTGCTTTGTAGACGTCATTGTAGATGTCAAAGCTCTTGACAGTGTAGTCCAATGACAGTGAGCGGAAGATGTTTGGAAAACGCAGAGTATGCATGCAGGCGGGCTACGCCTATGTAACAACAACAAAAACAACCAAAAAAGGGGGGGAGCGAGAGAGAGAAAGGGGTCGTATTAACAAAGCAGCGTTCAAGGTTGCACCATGACGGGTCAACGTATGCGGCGTGGGCTGCAAGTTCAGACAATGCGGGAAACTGGACAATCGCGGTTTCAAAGGAAGGGAAGAGTATACAGTAAGGTATTCAGTGGCTGGGGAGACTGGTTGGGGCGGAGGCGAAGATGAAGAGAATAGTTTTTAAAACTAAGAAAATTCACCGGAAAGCACATACGTTCCGAATTGCACGTTTCCGCTCTTGCACAGAATTTGACTACTGCGGTCGCTCCCAGGGGTCTTGTAATTAGAATAAAACCTGCTACTACCGAACTCTCCCCGTCCAACATGAATAAGTGGAAACAGGTCTTCGATAAAGCATCTTTACAATTACCTCAAATAATCTTCAATCACTACAAAACTACGGCCCATTCACTCCGAAAGAAAGAGGAACTACTTAGTCAGGAACTAAGCAAAAGAGAGTTGAACCTTTTAAGCAACTACGAATCCAAGACGGCCTCCGCCATATCCCGAACAAAAGACCGAAAATTTAACCGAGATAAGGTTTCTAACACTGGCCACACGCGTAAGAACCTAACAAGCTCCGGTACTAGTAACTGCCAACACTCTGACAATACCACCGATAATGTCATTACGACTGTAATAAATGCTTCGACTACTGCACCCCAACCAGTTCAGTTAAACCCCTGTACTAATAATTTTCTTTGGTCTGCCGTCACAAAAAAATTCTTACCGGGAATGTAATTAACCTTTCAAGTATAACCCTCTGCCCAACTCAGATGAAAGTCTTGTCAAAGGGCCTAAACTTTTGGCCGGCTACTGGTGGTTTTGATGAATTTCAACTTTTTGAGGACGGGTGCTGTCCGGCGGGGCACGCGGCCGAAGCTAACTTCCTTTTGTCGCTGGTCTAGGTAAGACCAATTTCGTATTAAATTCTTTTTTGCTTCACGCCGCTTCGTCGGACTGCACTAGTTGGCGGCACTTTTTGACGCATTGAAAAATTACGAAAGCTATTGATTGCTTTCAGTGCATGCGAGAGATCGCGTTTGATAGCCAGCGTTTAGAATGTTCCGACTGTGGCAGTTGTTACCATACAGGAAGGTGCCGGGGTAACAAAAAACAGTTTAAAAACCATGTCGCCTGTAGAACGAGATCATGGTCTTGCGCAACTTGCACTGCCGGTCACGAGAGGCTAACACCGGCGCAAGCAGCAGATAAGGCAGAACATTCACAGGCTCGAACGGTCGAGCTATCGCTTGATAACGTGCTGAAGAAACTGGACGACGTCATTCGCCTGCTTGACTTGCTAGAAAAAAAAATTCCCCCGCATTTCCCCGAAGGGGAGTATGAGGAAGTGCGAAGCACGGGGTGATGCTATGAGGGGGAGTTTGTTGACGTTTGGTGGCATTTTTCCCGTTAGTTACATTAACACCCCCTCGTGATCACGTTCGGCTTAACACGCCTCGTTTGTCCCTCTGCGGAAATCTTGGTGAATTAACGTGTATGTTCGAGAGATGTTCGAGAGGGAATGTAATCAGGCACACACACACACACACGCGCAAAGTAAAGTGAAACGACAGTATTTATTTCAGCACTTGTTTGTGTTGTCGTTGTATGCGACGGTCGTTACGACCGCCTTGTGGTCGCTAAAGTGGACCGTTAAGGGTTGTTGCAGGACAGCCCTTACATTACAGTTCCTAGCAAAGGCCAGGTCTATATACCCGCCGTTGACGGTGGTCGGAGTCGCTGAGTCGCCAACGCACGCCGCTGACGACGTAGTTTGAATGTAGGCCTAGGTACGTTGCCTCATCAGCAGCAGCACGGAGAGCAGCAGCAGCACGGAGGTGACGGCGCGGAAGACGAAAACGATAAGTTTTTGGTTTTTTTCGTTCCTTTTTTTGCTTATGAGAGATAATGTTGTAAAGTAGGAATCGGCTTAATTAATAGAGGTACACAGGTAAAAGAGCAGTTAGCGTGAGTAAGCGTGAACCTAAATGTAACAAGTGGTAAAGCCACGTGGTAGCTAGTAGTTCATAGTAGTTCCATGTTTTTTTTTGTATTAGCGCAGTGACAGAAATGTTTTGAGGATTGGGAGAAACGAGTGTGACCGAACGGTGGTGACGCGACGGGCGCGTCAGTGATCAAGTGGGGAAAAACAATTATAGCGAAGTAGCGGGCTTTGTGTGACGGGCGACGTAGGCCTAGGGGTTGGCCGAACAATGGCCCCTAAGACGAGAAAGGGCACTGGGGACGAGGACCAGGTGCAGTGCCAAGAGTGCCTGCGCTGGTGCTACTTGGGGGAGACGACGTTCGAGCGCGTGGCCGACGCGAAGAAGGCGCCCTTCGAATGTAGGCCTTGCGAGCGGGCAAGACTGGGCTTCGAACGCCTTGAGAAGCAGGTGAATGCAAGAGTGGAGGAGCTGGAGGGCTACCTGAGGGAGGAAAGAGAAGCGCGGGTGGCTCTCGAGGCGCAAGTGGCGGAGCTTGACAAGGCGTGGCAGGCGAAGGCCGCCCAGTTGGTGCGCACGGTGGCCGAACTGGACGAAGCTCGGGAAAAGCAGGCCCAGCTTGAAAAGCGTGTGGAGGAGCTCGTGACTCCAGCGGCAGGAGACGACGCGAGTGCGCGGGCTCAGCACGAAGAGCGGCACGCCGGCGAGAACGCTGAGTCACAGGGGGCGAGTGATGCTGCGCGCACGAGTGGTGTCCGTCGACGCAGAGCGGACTCGGGAAGCAAAGAAAGCCCCGAGGCGACGCCGGGAAGGGGTGGATCGCCAGCCAGGTCATTTGCTGCCGTGGTCAACCACAGCAGACCCCGAACACCTGCAAAAGTGCCGGTTAAAGGCGAGAGGAGGCGCCAAGTCATCGTTGTCGGCGACTCCAACATGGCCAGGGTGGGAGAGGTGATTAAGGGGAGGGTGGGAGACGACGAACGCGTGAAGGTTAGTAAGCTTCCCGGAAAAAGAGTCGGGGAAGTAATGCAACAAGCGAAGGGGCAACTGTGGGATAGAATGGAGGACCGCAGCTTGGTGGTGATAATGGGGGGTTCGCGGGGGAGGGTTCGCAAGGAAGATTGCGAAGGGGGTCACCGAGCTGAGGGAGGTCTCGGAGGATGTGCAGATTGCGGTTTGCACGGTGCCAGAGGTGCAGAAACAAGGGGTCCACGTAGAAAGGGCGGTGGTTGCGGCAAACAGGGAGCTTTGGACCCTGGGTAAAACGATGAAGTTTGAGGTGGTCAACCTGAACCGGGACCTGGTCCGTGCAGGCCGCAACGGGGCGTTTGTGTTCGACGGCATACACTTCAGTGGCCGTCTAGCTGAGCCTGTAGGGCACCGACTGGCAGCCCGCGCAGTGGCTTTTTTAGGGGGGCCCCGAACGTTCAAGAAGAAGGCGGACTGAGTGGAGGCGGTGGCGAAAGGCAGGAAGGAGGGGGCACTGATGCACGGCGACGGAAACGTAAAGCAAAGAAAAGGAAAATAGACCGTGGAACTAAAATTAGTTATATAAATATGCAAGGCGGCCGCAAGCAGGAAAAATGAATTGAGATACAAACCCAACTCGAGAAAAAAGAAATTGACGTGTACGCCCTGACTGAAACCCACCTGAGAGATATGGAGGAGCCACCAGTGATGGATGACTACGTATGGGTGGGGTGCAACAGGGCAGCGGGAGAGAGGAAAGGTGGGGGCGTGGGCATGTTGATTAGGCGAGGAGGGAATTGGCAAAGGGAGAATCAGGGCTGTAAGGAGCACTTATGGGTTTGTGGAATTGTGGGTGGAAAAAAGACACGGTTGGGAGTGGCCTATCTGTGGACAGGGAATGACGCCAGAGAACAAAATAAAGAGTTGGTGGACTGCCTCAGGAAGGACATAACGAAATTTAAAGAATCCGGCGAGGTGATATTAGTAGGCGACTTAAATGCCCACATTGAGGATCTAGATGGATATACGGACTATAGCGGCTGAATGGTTCTAGATATGTGTGAAGAACAGCAACTGGTAATAGTTAACCGGGAGCATAAATGCGACGGGCAGATAACGTGGCAAAGCGGCAATAGACAGTCCTGCATAGACTACGGCCTGGTCTCAGAGCACACGTACGAGCGGTTGAACCAAATGACGATAGATGAAGAAGGAGAACACAGCCTGGGCAGCGACCACAGGCGCATAATCCTGAAATTTGACAGTGCAGGGGCTAGGCAGGAAACACCGGAGGGTGGGCTCCCGAAATTGAGCGAAAAGCAGATAGCAGACATCGTCAGTAGCATCGAAAGAGAATTAGAGGCCCAGCCCACGAAGGTGTGGGAATATGACGAGGTTGTGAGTTGTATACAGAGGGAAATATACAAAGTAAGGAAACAAAACCGCTGGCGGCGTAAAAGGATACCACGAGGCTGGTGGGACAAGGAAATTAAACTGGCTATTGAAGAGCGACAACGGGCTTCTCGATTGCACAGAAAGGCAAAACAAATGGGATATCAGGAGGAAGAGGTGCAGTTACGGTGGAGCCGGTACCGAGAAAAGAAATTTGAGGTGCAAAAACTAGTGCAAGCGAAGATTAAAACTGCGAGTGAGAAATGGGTATCAGGTATACGTAAGAAGGATAAGAGCGCCCCCCAAAAATTCTGGAATCATTTAAAAGCATTGGGAACGACGACTAAATAGGTTCAGACTCAGATACAGGACGGGGATGGTAACGTTCTCCTGGGGGACAGCGCATTAAAATACCTACATGGAGTCATAGCAAATACTTTCGGCCAAACACGCGAGATATCGGCTACCCGGACACATGTGGCCAATAGAAGAGCGGCAGAAAAAAAATTCAATATCGAATTTTTGGATTGGAAAAAGGCAGAACACAGTGTTCCCAAAAGTACGGCAACAGGACCGGATGGTATCCCAATAGAGATTATCAACCATTTGGGACCAGCGGGAAAGACGCACTTGTATAGAGCCATTGAGGGCGCTATAAAATCCGAGAGGATTCCCACGCAATGGCGCGAAAGCAGAATGAGTTTGATTTATAAAGGCAAGGGAGAGAAGGACAAGGCGAGCTCTTACAGGCCGATTACAGTCACGTCAGTGCTCTATAGATTAGCTATACAAGCCATAAAAGTCGAGTTGTTGAAGTGGGTGGAAAGTAACGGTATTTTAGGGGAACTGCAAAATGGATTTAGGCCGGGTCGACGCTTAGAAGACAATATTTTCGTAATAACCCAGACCATCGAAATTTCGGCAGCACAGGGCAGACCAACATGGCTACTGTTTCTGGACATAAAGGGAGCCTATGACAACGTAGATAGGGGATTGCTGTGGCATATACTGGAAGAAGAGGGGATTGGGTCAGAATTTGTGGGGCTGCTAAGGGCAATATATGAGGATAACAAGGCGCATATTACATGGGAAGGACGTACAGGCACAGAGCCCGTGTACATTCGAAGAGATTTAAAACAGGGGTGCCCCCTTTCGCCATTGCTGTTCACACTGTACATTAGAGGAATGGAAAGACGATTGGAGGAGAGTGGATTAGGCTTTGACTTGTCGTACCGAAGCAATGGAGAGTTGGTGGAGCAATGAATTCCGGGATTGATGTACGCGGACGATATAGTGTTGCTGGCAGATAATGCGGAAGACCTTCAAAAACTGGCCGACATTTTTGGGGATGAGGCAACGTACCTAGGCCTACATTTTAACCCGCAGAAATCTGGAGTCATGGTGTTCAACGAGGAAGCTCATACAGCATCAATAAGAATTCAACAGGAAGCCATACCATTAGTAAATAAGCACAAATACTTGGGGATCTGGCTTAATGAAGGAAAAGGCTACCTGAATGCCCATGAAGAACACCTCAAACTGAAAGGGAGACGAAATGCAGCACTAATGAAACATAGAGCACTTTGGGGATACAATAAGTACGAGGTAGTGCGAGGCATCTGGAAAGGGGTAATGGTGCCGGCGCTCACGTTCTCTAATGCCGTATTATGCCTAAAGTCCGATATCCTGTCGGGACTGGAGGTTAACCAAAAGGCAGTCGGCAGATTAGCACTGGGAGCTCACAGTAAGACTACAAATGAGGCGGTACAAGGCGATATGGCTTGGGCTTCATTTGAGGCGAGGGAAGCGCAAAGTAAGATACGTTTTGAGGAGCGGCTTAGACATTTAGATGAGAACTGGGCAGCCAGAGTGCTCAGGTACATGTACCTGAAAAGTGTGGACACCCAATGGCGAAAGAGGACGCGAAAGCTGGCGACTAAATATACCTTGACCGCGGCAAATAAACAAGGGGCGGCAGTTAAAAAGCAAGTGAAGGAAACAGAGACGCTCATGTGGAAAGAGAGGATGGAAAAGAAGGGATCGCTGGAAATCTACAAAGCAAGCAAAAAAGAGATCCGGAAAGAGACCTTTTATGACAACAATAAAGATAGTGCGTTGCTCTTTGAGGCGCGGGCTGGCTGCTTGAGAACCCGAACCTACATGAGCAAATATTCGTCCCAGGATGAGACATGTGTTGTATGTGGCAGGGATAAAGAAACAATCGACCACATAGTAATAGGATGCGAAAAGATTCAGCCGGATAGAATTGGGGGGAAAGTCCTACTTCCTGAGGCACTGGGCTTCGCAATTGATGGAAGCATTAACTGGTCAGCAGTAGGTATTACTAAGCAGCGGCTAGAGTATTGGTGGAAAAAAAGCAGGGAAGTCGATAAAATAACATCCCAGGCAGGGGTAGCGGCAGGGCAGAATTAAAAAGGAATCTGAGTTGAGGGACTAAATTTAAATTCAAACTACTAAGATAGGCTAGATGGCGCACGCCGTCACCCCGATTCAAAGGGGAGGCCTGTAATCATCATCATCATCATCGAATGCGTTAAAGATATAAGGCGCGTTACTAACACTGACATCAGCGTCGCGTCCGTGGCGTAGTCGGTAGAGCGTCGCGATGCGGCCGCAAAGTCCTCGGATCGAAACCTGGCGCCGGATGCTGTTTTTTTTATATAGTGTAGTGGCCTGGCTGGCGCGCCGAGAGAGGGTGTTGCGAGCTGGAGAGTAGCAAAGGGGCTTTTGGAGAGTAGGCAAGGGGGGAGAGGAGGCACTATGCGAGCGCCCTCACGCGTCGGAAATCCGGCGCCGTTGCTAGGCACGGTAGCTAGCTCCGTTGCTAGGCTGCGGACGGAGGACGGCGGTGGAAGCAGGAGTAGGCCCGACTAAGAAGTGCTTCGCACTTAAAAGCAGGATTCGCAGCGGGCTTTGCAGGACGAGACGAACCAGAAAATAGAGCTTCAGACTAATACAATTCAGAACTTGATGCGGTTTCTGCGAAACATGATGATATCCTGAAACCCTTGGAAACACTAGGACAACAGCTAAAGAAACTGGAAAAGAAAGTGTGTGATCTGGAGGTGCAGCTTCTGACCAAGGATGCTCGAATTTCTCAGCTTGAACTAGAAGTCGAAAATTTCGAACAATACTCCAGAAAAAATAACATTAAAATTCATTGAGTTTCTCCTAGAGAAAACGAGGATCTGATGCAGGTAGTTGCATCTATTGTCCAAAAACTCCGTCTTCTCGTTGACACCAGTGAACAAATTGAAGCGGTTCAGAGGATTAAGGCCAAGCCTAACCTTCTCCCTCCAATACTGGTGCGTTTTTCAGACGTGATGTACGAGATAGTTGGCTAGAAAAAAGAACTGAACTAAGAATCAAAAAAATCTTCATCACCGAAAACCTTACGGCCCGAGTGAAAAAACTGCTATGGCTGTCTAAGTGCTGCGCTAAGGAAAAAGAATACAACTTCCTGTGGGCACGCAACGGACGAGTGTATGCTCGGAAATTAGAAGGCGCTCCGCTAGTTAGGATTGACAATGAAGCTCGGTTAAACAAGCTGACATAAAACGACCATGAGCACAGACACCTTTTTTGAGTGGGACCGGCTGCAGAAAGATTGGGCGCAGGAGAGAGACCTGGTATTGCCCTTCAGCTAATTTACGTTAACGTTCGAAATCTGAAAAATCACTGGAAATTGTTACTGACATATCTGAAAGTCATCATGCCGTCTGTCGAGATACTCATTTTAACAGAGATAAATGTTACCGAGCAAGAGTGCCCGCAATCCTTTCTTCGAGCTTTCCAATCATTTTCGCTGTGTAGAAAAGATAGAAAAGGAGGGGGCGTCTTGGTGCTTGTCAAGGAGTCATGGATTGCGGAACAAATTTGCGTTTCGTTCAGGGAGGCTGAGGTGATATCAGTTTCAATCGTTAAGGATTCAGCAGCATTTCTCGTTATAGCGCTTTACAGGCCACCTAACAACAATGTACCAGTTTTTCTTGACGAGCTTTCCTGTTTTCTGAAGAAACACCCTAATAAGCCGATTATTCTAGCAGGAGACGTTAACATATATCGGCGAATTCCGATGAAACCGTTGGTTACGGAATACCTAACTTTAATAGCAATTTTCGGTCTTGAAAACCATATTCGTGATTACGCACGGGAATAAATACTTGGAAACAAATTAACCCAATCCTGTATAGACCATATCAGCTCAAGATTATTTAAACACGAGTCTTTGGCCTCCGTCATAAAGGAAAAAGTTGCTGATCAGTATTTTGTCGGTTTATTAGTTTCCAAAAAAAGTCAGTCTTCAGAAGAAGGTACACACGAGGCAAGACTACTCCTTAATAACTATGCAATAGATAAGCAAATACCGAGTTTTCAGTGGTATTCTTTAATTCATGTTGACCCTCTCAAAACGTACCAACTAGTTGTATAGAAGTTTAAGGATATATACAGCAAGTTTAAAGAGAAAGTGATTATTAAATGTAGAAATAATAATAGTCCATGCATTGACAATGAAATCATGGAGCTTTGTTACGTAAAAACTAAGCTTTTTAAGAAATGTCCGGATAATTCGAGTGACATCCTGTTGAAAGAGGAGTTTAGGCAACTACGAAATCAAATAACAGCAAAAATTAGGTTAGCTAAGAATCGCTACACCGTAAAAGAATTTGCATCGTGTCACCGTAACGTAAGGAAAACATGGAACCTTGTTAATGCAGTTACAGGCAGACCTGTCAAATCGAACGTCCACAAAATCCTGAAAATGGCATTCCCAGATGTGTCTCCGACGGTAACGGCGAACGGGTTTAATGAGGCTTTTATAAACTCAATCTCAAACTTACACAACCAAAGTAAACCACCTATACTCCAGTGTTACACGTATAACGATCGGTCTGCTTGTATGCCGACAGTCACAGAGGAGGAGTTATGGCAAATAATGAGGACGTTTTTGATAACCAAATCGGCTGGTTATGATGGCGTTAGGATGAGAGACCTTTTACATAACTTCAATAAACTAAAAGTAGTCCTGCTCCACATCATAAATCAAACAATCAAGACTGGCCTAATTCATAACCACATGAAGATTAGTATTGTGAGACACTCCACAAACAGAAGTCTAAAAAAGAGTACAATAATTATAGGCCAATCGCAATTCTTTCGTCTATAGCTTGCCTTCTAGCAAAAATCATTCATAAAAGTATGACCTCCTTTTGTGAAAAATATGACTTGTTAAACAGAGCCCAGTTCGGTTTCCGTAGTGGTCTAAGTACTAGCAGTTTGCTCGAAAATTTAAATGATTTGATTTGTAAACAGATTGAACAAAACAATATAGTACTTACCCTCTTCATCGATTTACAAAAGGCTTTTGATACAATTGGTCATCAAGTGTTACTATATAAACTTTATAGATTTGGTTTTAGGGGTCCATATAAATTGTTTTTCCAGAATTATTTTACTAGTCTGGCACAGTGCGTACGGGTTGAGGATTCTTTAAGCGAAGCGTAATATACTAACTCGGGGGTACCCCAAGGTTCTGTCTTGGGACCACTTTTATTTAATATGTACATAAATGATCTAGCTAATCTGCCTCCCCGTTCCCAGATTTACTTATACGCGGATGACACTGCCCTAGCTCTTCCTTGTGCAACTTATATTCAAGCTGCCCTTTATCTGCAGAATGATGTGGCTCTTTACTGGATTGGTTAGGTCAAAATCGCATTTTTATAAATAAAGAAAAAAACATTTTATTATGTTTCCACAGCCCTTAGAATAGTATAACTCCCCCCCAGCCCCTTTATTTAGACTGCAATACTTGCAGCAACTGTTCCTGTTCACCTGTTAAGCTACATAGGAATGTTAAATACCTAGGGATGCATTTAGACGAACACTTTATCCTGGAGCGTACACATAGAGCACGTAGCTAAACGTTTAAGACTTGTGTGCTTATGTGCAAAACTTCAGATCTGTCTGTGACTTCCGAGTGAAAAAAATGGTCTTTCAGAGCCTCGGGGAATCAATTTTAAGGTATGGGCTTACGATTTACGGTATCGCCCCGCCTTACATACCTAACTACTTAAATATCATATTAAAAAGGATTGTCCAGAGTATAATGTATGGCACTCATTTTCATGGCGAAGACCCCTCGGTTAGCATGGACTTGGTAGATATGCTACCAGTGCAAAAGCAGTTCATTTTTTACATTCTCCGCAATATTTACTTTTTCTCTGAATTCAAACCTATCATCAAAAAACCGCGGCCTCTCCGTTCCATAGAAAAATGTATTGTGCCGAGGGTGTACACAAATTACGGCAAAAATGCAAGAAATTTTTATGTCCCATTTTATTTTAATAAGGTTCCGCTCAATTCCTCTATTACGTCTTACAAACAGGCTTCAGAATTTATTCGGTCATGGGTAAAAAATGTAGAATAAGAAAGTACACGCCATTCTCTGTACATCACTTTATGCCACTTTAATTATGTTAAATATGTGCTTCACGTGTTACATTGATGCCTTACACTTGATGGTCATTTTACTACTAACAATGGAGAGTCCTGCATTGTGTGAATTTATTTACAATTTGTATTTGCCAGGAAATTCTCGCTGTTCTGTGATCAGATTTTTCTTTATTATTTTCTAGTGTCTGTGTGATGCTATTTGTCGAGAAGATTCAATTGACCCTGTTTCTGTTAACGTTGTATTTCTGCACATTGATATTGCCGCGAACCATACATTGGGTTTGTTTATTTATATTTTGCTTTTACCGCCAGGCTGCGCCGGTCTGTGTTATCTCTGCGCCAAGGGAAGCGCGTGTTCCATCCTTTCTTTCTGTGCCGCATGTGTTATCTGTCGTGATAGGGAGAGCATTCCGATCTAACGTGAACAGCCCAGAATAATCTTCTTGGATCTACTATGTTCTCGATGTGAATCGACGTTTCGAGAACCACGCGCGCCGAAAGATAAAAAGCCTGCAGTGCGGACGCCGGGGCATTCGATTCGACGGCACTCGCCTGTGCAAGTCACTTTGTTGACCGCTGCTTCGCCGCCTCTGTATTCTTTTGAGTTGTTAGGGGAGCACAAGTTCGCTCCAATAAACGTATTTCTCATTCAAGACAACTGCTTCGTCCTTGTCTTCGTGACATCTGGTGGAGGTGCGGGGTACGCACCCTTCATGCCCACTACAACCTCGAAAAGCCGCCAAGCCAGTCCAACAAGAGCCAGCCCCCGCCTGCAAGATTTACCGCCCGAGTTCGGTTTGATGCCAGAAGGGCCCAAGAAAAGGAACGCTGCAACCAGCACCATGGTACAAGAAACAACGTCGCCAATCATGCTGCAGCAGCCCCGGGAACCGCCATCGTTCCGGGGAGCCCCCGCTGAAGATCCAGAGGAATGGTTGGAGAAGCTGGAGCGCGTGCGGATCTTCAACCGGTGGGACGATGAAGAAACCTTCCGGCATGTTTTCTTTTACTTGGAGGATGCAGCCCGAACTTGGTTTGAAAACCACGAGAGCGCCTTGACCGACTGGACGCAATTCAAAAGCGAGTTCCTTAAGACCTTCACGACCGTGGTGAGAAAAGAACGAGCTGCGATTTTACTGGAAACTCGAACGCAACACCCGAACGAAGGAGTCGTAATCTTCGTCGAGGAAATGAAGCGACTTTTCCGCCGTGCGGACCCAGGAATGACGGAAGAAAAGAAACTACGGTTTCTGATGCGAGGTGTGAAGCAAGAGCTCTTCGCGTGCCTTGTTCGCAACCCCCCCAAGACCGTGTCCGAATTCGCGTCTGAGGCCGCCGCGATGGAGAAGACGCTCGAAATCCGAACGAGGCAGTACGACCGCCCAATCAATGCGCTGGTTTCGGAGACGCTTGGTGCCAGCGCTATCAACTCCGACTCACTACGCGACACTATCCGCGAAATAGTGAGGGAGGAGCTGCGGAAACTGCTCCCGACGCCGCCGCAACCACAAGTCGCTTCTCTTACCGACGTCATTAGAGAAGAAGTGCAGCAAGCGCTGGGAACTTCAACGACGCCAGTAGCACCTCGCGAGCCGCAAGCCATGACCTACGCGGCTGCTGTACATCGCCCTCGCCCACCTGCACCCTATCGTCACGAGGCTCCGTACCGTCGTCCCCTCTCGCCGGCCCGACCACCTGCGGCGCAACCCCCTGCCCCAAGGAAGACCGACGTGTGGCGAACGTCCGACAATCGTCCGCTGTGCTACCACTGCGGAGAGGCCGACCACGTCTACCGTCGCTGCCCCTACAGGAGGCTCGGTTTGCGAGGGTTCTCCGTCGATGCACCCCGCCCCCGAACTGGCCAGCGCCCATCGGAGATCGAAGAGTACCTGTCCAACACCAGCCGTCGACCAGCCCGTTTCAACCGTTCGCCGTCACCCTACCCATACCAGTCGCCGAACCGCCGTAGCAATGCTGAGTTCTCACGTGGAAGGTCCCCCAGCCCACGCGGGGGAAAATAAAAGATGCAACTTCTGGAGGTAAAGTTGCACGATCGCGGAAAAATGAAAACCCTCCAACGACGCAACGACTCGCGGAAGACAGTGACTCACAACATGCCCTCATCCCGACGACCCGACCCAGACCTGACGAGACTCCCGTACACGACGACAGCTATACGCCGCGACGCGCACCCGACCGGACCGAGACGTCCGCTGAGAAGACGATGACAACGACGACGCTCAGTGCCCGACCGTCAACACGCACAAGCCGAGATGCGACGCCCCGACGCACCCGGAACTCGAGGAAGGCGGCATCCGACGTCAAGGTGTCCATCGACGGCTTTGATGTAGTCGCCCTCGTAGACACGGGAGCTGACTACTCCGTGTTGAGCGGACCATTTGCGTCTAAACTGAAGAAAGTTATGACCAGATGGGACGGTCCGCACATACGCACAGCAGGAGGCCACCTCGTGACGCCAAGTGGAACGTGCACATCGCGCGTCACCATAGACGGCACGACGTACCCTGCGGTGTTCGTCGTTTTGCCCAACTGCTCCCGCGACGTAATTCTCGGAATGGACTTTTTGACGGACAACGGCGCAATAATCGATCTGCAGACGAAGTCGATAACTTTTTCCTCCGACCACTCCATGACGCCGGAATCGAACCCCGAAATCCGTGCAGCTGTAAGGATCGCCGATGATCACGTCACCCTGCCACCCCGCGCAAGCTTGATGGTCGCAGTCTACTGTGAAGATGCTGCTCCTGACGTCGACGCTATCGTAGACACCGATCAAAGGGTGCTTCTCAACCGTGGTGTGTCGGTTGCAAGAGGCATTGCGCGCTTCAAGGAACACCAATCCCACATTTTGGTTACGAATTTCACCGAGGAGTACCAGCATTTAAACAAGGGCGCGGCAATTGCATTCCTCGAAGAAGCGCAAGAAGCAAGTGACGTGATCGCGATCGCCGACTTTGAGCGCACACCTGTTGAAACCTTCAAGCTCCCGCAGCCTTTCGACGTGAATCCGGCGCTACCGCAAGAACAACGGAACAAGTTATTGGCTTTGCTGCGTCGCTATAGCGAATGTTTTTCGTCGAGCGCAAAACTACGTCAGACCCCTCTAGCGAAGCACCGAATAATAACCGAAGATGGAGCCCGACCCACCCGACAGTCACCGTACCGCGTCTCTTCACACGAACGGGAAGCCATCCGGACTCAAGTCGACGACATGCTCAGCGACGACATTATACAGCCCTCGAAAAGCCCCTGGGCTGCGCCCGTCGTACTCGTAAAGAAAAAAGACGGCACATTAAGGTTTTGTGTTGACTACCGGCGACTGAACAAAATCACGAAAAAGGACGTGTACCCCCTCCCCCGAATCGACGACGCCCTCGACCACCTCTGCCACGCGAAGTACTTCTCATCGATGGACCTGAAGACCGGCTACTGGCAAATTGAAGTGGACGAGAGAGACCGAGAGAAGACTGCATTTATAACCCCAGACGGCCTATACGAGTTCAAGGTGATGCCGTTTGGGCTGTGCACAGCACCAGCGACGTTTCAAAGAGTCATGGACACTGTGCTAGCTGGCCTTAAGTGGCACACCTGCCTCGTATACCTCGACGACGTAGTGGTATTCGCCCGGACTTTCGACGAACACCTTGCAAGGTTGGAGTCTGTACTCGAGGCCATTCGTACGTCGGGGTTGACACTGAAGCCTGAAAAGTGCCGTTTCGCATACGGGGAACTCAAGTTCTTGGGCCACGTCGTCAACGCCGCGGGAGTCCTACCTGACCCGGCAAAAACTTCAGCCATTGCGAACTTCCCAAGGCCGAAAGACAAGAAGGGCGTGCGAAGATTTCTCGGGCTGTGCGCATACTACCGGCGCTTCGTCGCAAACTTCGCACGCATTGCAGAGCCACTCACGCGCTTGACGAAAGATAGCACCCCTTTTAGCTGGGAAAACGACCAAGAAAAAGCATTCTGCGAGCTGCAAAAACGCCTGCAAAGACCGCCCGTGCTCGCTCATTTCGACGAAAATGCCGAAACGGAAATGCACACGGACGCCAGTGATATAGGCTTGGGTGCCGTCCTTGTCCAAAAGCAAAGCGGCTGCGAAAGGGTAATCGCCTATGCCAGCCGTGGTCTGTCGAAGGAGGAGAAAAACTATTCTGCCTCTGAGAAAGAGTGCCTGGCTATTATATGGGCGATTTCAAATTTTCGCCCATACGTGTATGGAAGGCCATTCAAGGTTGTAACAGACCACCATGCGCTGTGTTGGCTCGCCAATTTGAAGGACCCCTCTGGCCGTCTTGGGCGGTGGAGCTTGCGCCTGCAGGAGTTCGACGTTACAGTCGTTTATAAATCCGGCAGGAAACACTCCGACGCCGACTGCCTGTCCCGCGCCCCCGTCGACCCACCACCACAAGACGCTGACGAAGACAGCGCGTTCTTCGGGATCGTGACGGAGAGCGACCTAGCCGCACAGCAGCGTGCCGAACCCGACTTACGCGTCATAATCGAGTACCTCGAGGGATGCAACGTTGCCGTTCCTAGGACCTTCAAACGCAGCTTACCAGCATTCAGCCTGAGAAACTCCATCCTCGTGAAGAATTTCAGCACCGCAACAAGAGCGAATTACCTTCTCGTCATCCCCGCGGACCTTCGTGACGAAATTTTGGAAGCGTGCCACGACGACCCGTCTTCCGGACATCTCGGCACAGCGCGCACTATTGGAAAAATCAAGGCGAGGTACTACTGGCCCGGCCTTACCTCTGACGTCACCCACTACGTCCGGAGCTGCCGTGACTGCCAACGACGAAAAACGCCGCCGACAAGACCCGCCGGACTTCTGCAACCGATCGCCGTCCCATCGAGACCATTTCAACAGATTGGAATGGACCTTTTAGGCCCGTTCCCTACGTCACGATCACAGAACAAGTGGATTGTCGTAGCGACAGACTACATGACGCGCTACGCAGAGACCGCCGCTCTTCCGAGGGGGACTGCACAAGAAGTGGCAAAGTTCTTTATAAGCCAAGTTGTGCTGCGACATGGAGCCCCGGAAGTCCTAATCACCGACCGCGGAACGGCATTTACTGCGGAGCTGATGCAAGGAGTATTACGCTACAGCAACACGGATCACCGAAGAACGACGGCGTACCACCCCCAAACGAACGGACTAACAGAACGTCTGAACAAGACAATCGCAGATATGCTGTCAATGTACGTTGACGTTGAACATAAGACTTGGGACGAAGTGCTCCCGTATGTCACGTTTGCGTACAACACGGCTATCCAGGAGACGACGCAGCTGACGCCGTTCGAGCTTGTCTACGGTAGAAGGCCAACTACGATGCTCGACGCCATGCTTCCGCACGTAGAAGACGACGACCTCAACGCCGACGTCCACGGATATCTTCAACGTGCGGAGGAGGCCCGCCAGCTCGCTCGAGTTCGTATAACGGACCAGCAGCTGGTGGATGCGGGCCGCTACAACCTGCGACGCCGAGACGCCGAGTACCAACCAGGGGATTGTGTGTGGGTTTGGACTCCCATCCGACGACGCGGACTCAGTGAGAAGCTCCTGCGACGGTATTTTGGACCCTACAAGATTCTACGACGTGTTGGCCAACTTACCTACGAAGTGATCCCCGATGGTGACTCCGGCACATCACGACGACGCACGCGGCCTGAAGTCGTCCACGTGGTTCGCTTAAAACCTTTCTACGGCCGATGACGAACTTTTATTTTCATTTGTTCGGACTGTCGCTTATGTTAGCATCGGGTCGATGCACTCTTAGAGGGGGGGTAATGCCGCGAACCATACATTGGGTTTGTTTATTTGTGTTTTGCTTTTACCGCCAGGCTGCGCCGGTCTGTGTTATCTCTGCGCCAAGGGAAGCGCGTGTTCCATCCTTTCTTTCTGTGCCGCATGTGTTATCTGTCGTGATAGGGAGAGCATTCCGATCTAACGTGAACAGCCCAGAATAATCTTCTTGGATCTACTATGTTCTCGATGTGAATCGACGTTTCGAGAACCACGCGCGCCGAAAGATAAAAAGCCTGCAGTGCGGACGCCGGGGCATTCGATTCGACGGCACTCGCCTGTGCAAGTCACTTTGTTGACCGCTGCTTTGCCGCCTCTGTATTCTTTTGAGTTGTTAGGGGAGCACAAGTTCGCTCCAATAAACGTATTTCTCATTCAAGACAACTGCTTCGTCCTTGTCTTCGTGACAATATTTTCAATGTACAATTCGTTGCTTGCCTGTTTGCTTGACTTCGGTTTTATTTCTTTTTCTCTAATGGTGCTAGGGCATCTGTTTCGCCTGTGTCCAGTGCTGAGGCTGCCCACCTACGCACACAAGCCTGTGGGCATATGCGAGCTGGATATTTTGGTGTATTTGTACCTAGACAATAAATCATTATTATTATTATTATTATTATTTTTATTGCTATTGTTATTTTATCAATGATGTGTCAACAGTGTTAACAAACTCTTCTTTTCTTCTCTATGCTGATGATGTCAAACTATTTAGGCACATTAGCGGTGTTCAGGACTACTGTGCCTTGCAGAGGGATGTGTCGGAATTATCAGTCTGGTGCAGGAAAAACTGCCTAATTTTAAACCCCACTAAAACAAAGGTTGTCACCTACAGCCGGAGGACCCACCGTGTTCTGTTTTCCTACAGTATTGAGGGAGCTCCTCTGCAAAGGGTTGAGGAGATTAGACACCTAGGTGTGCTTTTCGACAGTACCCTCTCTTTTTCTCCTCATATTAGGCTCATCACCCGACGAGCACTCCGAAGTCTTGGAAATGTGTGTCGGATTACAAAGCAATTCTCTTCTCCAGATCCATTTCTAATGCTATACAATGTGTGGTGTCCGGCCGAGCGCCGCAGTTATCGTCAGGACGATAAGGCGCATGCGCGCCAAAAGAATAAAAGGCGCGCACCGCAACCTGTCACGGCGCTTATCTCGACCAGCCACGCTCTGGCGAGCATGTGGAAATAACCCAGCAAACCACTAACATCTCTGCGACGTCCCAAAAAGATCTGAACGTCTATGTCCCAGCAGTATCTCTATTAGACATCCGTACAACGTGCAATATTTTAATGAAAATTTTTGGATGTTGACGTAACGTTGCTGGTACCTTAATGTCGGACGTTCTTTCAACTTTGCTAAAGACGTACTCTCGATGTTGCTGCTGCTTCATTTGGGGACGGTATTTAGACATATTTTGCTGACGTTGTTCAGATGTTGCTGGTATGTCCTTTTTTTTTTTTTTTACTTCGAACATGTCTATCGCAGTTAAATTATTTTAGCTACATCCGCTACACTTTATTTTCAAACTTCTGAGCACAAGGTCGCGGGTTCGATTCCCGGCCGCGGCGGCCGCTTTTCTGATGGAGGCGAAAAGCAAAAACGCCCGTGTGTACGAGATTTCGGCGCACGATAAAGATCCCCAGGTGGTCAAAATTAATCCGGAGCCCTCCACTACGGCGCGCCTCATCGCATGCGTTGCGTCGGCGCGTTAAACCCCACAATCAATCAATCAATTATTTTCAAACTTTCCGCAGCCGTACTGTACTGAAGTTACCGAGGGGTTTTGAATGTGTTTTGTAAGGGTTTTGTACCGAGGGGTTTTGTGCCAGTATTGTAATCCACCACTAGCTTTTAACCTTTGACCTTCAAAACATTTGCCCAATACCGAACCTCACGGAGAGAGGCAGGGACTTAGTGCACAATTCGTTCAGAAGCGACGTTGCCAACGAGCCTTGTAAGGTTTTTTTCGATGGGTGGAGGGGGGGGGGGGGAGGAGGGGCGGGGGTCATTGCTGTCAAATATGAACAAAATAAGATAGGATGATGAACGAAGACTCAATTAGCAAAACTTTACTTGCTACTTGATTTAACCTTGATGTTACGTACCGACTGCAGCTTCATGCATTCAAAGTGTGAGCAAAGCAGATTTCGGGGCTGCCTTGATACTGAGCTTACCGTCAAACGTCACTTGTAGGTTAAACGGCAAGGTACTCTGCCTTTTTTTGCCTTAAAAAAAAAGTCGATGACACCCTCATTGCAAAAAAAAAACTAAAAAAAGTCGTGAGACTTCGCTAAGATTCGAACCATAGACTTTCAAAACAACACAAGCACCTAAGCTCCAATCCACTCGACCACGCCAGGAAACAATGCGTGTACCCAAGAATTTGGTACCTTAACAGAGGCTGCCAACGAATATTGTCGGGTGATTCGTTTTGGTCGTATTTGACAAATTTCGGCAGTGCTAACGCTTGTTTCTTCCGCACCGATCTTGGAGGCGAGGTCAATTATGCTAATACTGCAAGTGATGTAACCAAAGCTCCCTTATTTAAGCCAAGAAAAGCTATCGCGCTTCATCATTCCCCCTATGCAGGCTACGGTAGCCGCGAATGAAATTGAATGCACCGCTAGATTTCTGGCGTTGATAAACTTTGTTCGTTACGCACCGATCTTGGAGACAAGCCCTCCATGCTAACACTACAAGCGATGTAGCCAGAGCTCCCGTATTTAACTGGCAAAAAGCTGTCTCAATCCCCCGATCTCCCCGATTAAAGCCAAGCTAGCCACGGAGGATTGCGCAGTTTCGACCAGAAATAGCTTGTAATTTGCCTGAAGACACCAAATTACCGCACGTTAAAAAAAATGATTGTTTTCTGCGGACGTAATGACCCCAAACCAGGAGATGAACATGGAATACGGACGATGTCGCGTGCTTTCGGATGCTTTCTGGCGCTGCGTCGACGCTGATATCTGGCGAGCAGCATAGACATCGGCGTAGCTACATAGGCGCAGTCGGAGAGTGAACTTGCCAGCTCGGACCTAAGTAAGCAGCTTTAACTCGCTGAAAGGGCGAAGACGGCAGGCCGCACCAACGGAGTGCTGGACGGAGGACCCCGCCCACTTCTAAGCTGGATCTACCTGTTCGTTCAAAGTTTTCTTCCCCTCCTCCTCCTCCCGCGTGAGCTCACGGCGCCGTGCATTTTGCCGACGCCGTCAACGCGGGGCGATGTCGACGCGCGAAAGCGCAGAAAATACTCTGCAAGTGGTTGCAGCCTCAGAACGAACCGTAAAATTACGGCGCCCACAACCACACGGCAGCTGCATTTCCAATTACTATTACTATATTACTTTACTTTACTCCAATTACTATAAGTACAATTACTATTTTCTTTAAAACATACTCACGCCCAAGCTTTTCTTTTACATAAATGGCAACTAATAACTTTATTTACCAATAACTTGGCCATACATTTCGCAACGCGTTTTTATCAAGATGGGTGTCTTTCAGGAACTAGTTTTTCCCTCATACGAACACAGACAGGAAGTCGCTGCGCGCAAAGTCCGATCGTCCGACAGTGTATTAACTGCACTCCGTATCGATATGCGTGCTACAGGCCGGTGACGGCACGGGCGTGCACGCCTTCAACTTTCGTTATTTCGGTGACTTGACTACCATGGATTTATCTACCGGACGAAGAAATACTGCCAAGTAGTGGAGGTAAGCGAGTACTAGTGAACCTTGTTTTTTTGTCATATGTATTTACCGTAGCAGAGTTGCTCTCGAACTTCGGTACGCGTAAGCGGTTAGCCCTAACGATTTGAGGGACTCGCTTTGTGCGTTGCGGAGATTTGTCGGTAGACCTTTGTACCTGGCTGCTGCGTTTGTAAACAGAATCAGTTCTCGCGCAGTTTCTAGCTCTGTGTTTGGTGAAGTGTTTGTGTTCTGTCCTGTTTTGCTAGGCGAATGTTTTGATATGAAATGAAATAAGCGAAGCCGGAGAGTGCGAATATAAGTGGGTGTGCGAATGCGTTACACGCACATCGTGTACTTTTAGCGTGATGTTGGTTTTTGTTTCGTTTCTGCAGATGCCGTTTTTTTCGTCATAATAGTTTTCGGTTAAAAAACGTGCACAATACATTGAATGATTGCCGTTCGTGTAGCATTAAAATAAAATATTAATCCAGGGAATTCCAAAAGTACAGCATTAGATTAAAATGTAACCTTGATGCTGTTTTCGCGGTTTCCATTGAGTGTTCAATGTTTTCGAACGCTCAGTTTGGTCGTGAAATGTCGGAATGAACAACGTGTATGCAACCCGAATCTATTTGTAACGTCAGAACTACACGCATGTCGTAACTGGTACAGTAGTATAAGCAGCGCTGTTTGTGCTTCGTACTCTTACTGCAGCATCGCAAACGTAAATTAACCTTTCAGAACCTTTCAAAATGGCTGTTAAATTTCTGTCACTTATGAAATGTTCAGCTTAATGAATTTAGTGTGTAACACACCTTGGTGATCAGAGTAACACAGCATTTGAGATTTCGCAGGTTTAAGGCACAGTATGATTCTGGTGTCTGGCCTGTCGTTTGCTAATACCTTAGATGTTGCAGGCTGCTGTCTGGTGCAACTTAGACTATGTGTGAATGTGATTGTGCTGTAAAAATTTCTTGCACTACTTTTTTGATGCTTCCCGCTGTACAACGTATTTCAACTAAAAATGTACGCCTAGCAGGACAGGCGAACAGGACAACATGACGAGTGTTTCAGTGATGTGCTTTTTGAAGGTTTAGTTATGCATATATACCAACTAGCCCACCTCGCCATTCTGCTGCACGAAGTATACGTCCATGGCAGTGACGTTGTCCGGTTTTGTTCATGTTTCCTTTTGCCATATTTTGTGGACATGGCTTCATCCGTGTATATATTGTCACTTCAATCCACCAAGCGGTTTGGATAGACACAGAAAAATATTTTGCAAGTTCAGATGGGACCTGTAGCTGGGCTAAAATGTCCTCAAAATCCCCATTCACGAAATGTAGTTCTTATATTTAGTGGTACCTCACATTAGCTGTCATATTGTTAAGGTTGCCTTACTAGTGCCAATGCTGGCATTAAAGTATATCCACTCCGCTCTCTTCCTGTCCCTTAATGTTACACCCATCCTCTAGCGTTCCATTGCCTGCTAAGTCGTCCTTAATTTATGTTAGACCCTTTTAGTTAGCCTGGAAGTTTCTGCCCCGTAGGCGAGTACCGGTAGCATGCAGCTGTCATGCACTCTCTTTTTCAGGGACAATGTAAGTGGCCATTCCGTATTATACGAGTCTTAAAAATCTGTATTACAACACAGATTTTCCTGTACCCATGCCTAGATTGATGAACTGGCTTGCAAGGGAGGTGCTACTGCAACTGTCTGCACAATGCGCCTGCTCAAGCTACTGTTGACGGTCAACTTGGCGCAGGACTTCTCCTGGTTTGGAAAACAGGGAACACGCTTTTTTCCACCTGCGAGTGGCATCCTGCATTGTGTGTAACTAGATATCTTCGTGTTGTTACAGACATCAAATTCTTTCACCAGACAATGTATACGGCCCAGATTTTTATTTTCAGTCCATCCTGCGCAAATATCAGCTTTGTCGACAACCTGCGGCTTCTTAGTTTTTATTGCTAGAAGCGGTATTAAATTTCTTTCAGCCTTTGGACCATAAAATTTTTCCTCACTTTGCCAGCAATCCGGGCTGCTGAAACTATTTTGGCAGTTTCTGGAGCACCACAACGAAGAACGCAAACTGTTCAAGACTCCCTACCATAACTGATGATGGAGGCATGCACCATTGAACCACTATTGTATCATTTCCGTGCTTCCGTGCGTTTTTATTTTGTGTGATTGTTCTTTCAGCGTATCACTTGGTGTGAATCACGTAGTCAAGTAAATCTGGCTTGTAACTAATATTCAATCATTTCCGTGTTCCCCGTTTTTTCGTTTGTTCCCAAATCATATCAGTTTGGGTAAAATATTGAAATAGTGTAACGTTTTGTTTTCCTAACCAGAATTGAATAAGTTGTTTCTAAAGTTTTTTGTTGTTTTATTGTTGTCCTGCCATTTCGGTAAGTGTGAATTATTTCATCAGGTAAATTTTTACTGCTCTTGTAACCGCCGTACAGTCATTTATTTATACACACCTTTTCTATAGATCATAACCATTTCCCTAGATGTTGGTTTGTTTAAAGTAGCTTAAATTTGTATGGCACTCACAACCACCACTCAACAACACCACTTCTGTGTTTCCTAGGTGCTTTTGTGTTATTGTTCGACAAACTTTTCACTATATGTGAACTATTTAGTTCCGTAAATTTGCTGTGTTTTTATAACCACCATTCAATTTCTTTCTTTTCACACTTTTCTTGCGTTGTTTTTCACCCAGTTATTTTAATGTGCGATATTTCAAGTTGGATAGCTATCTTGTGCTTGTACCCTGGGTTTACATGTTTGCTTTTTTCCCTATTTTTTATCAATTTTTCTGTGTGTGACTTGTTTATTGTCATGAATATCTGTTCTATTCTTGTAATTGTACAATGTGTACCCTGTGGTCCAGGGCAGATAGGAATGAAAATTAAAGTGGTTGTGTTGCGAAAGCATGTTATATAATTTCGAAGTCAATATAAACTTTTTTACCCCAACTCTTTTGTGTTTTATGTGTGCTTTGAAAGCGTTCTTACTACCCAGCTGCAGGTACTTACAGATAGGATGGGAGACTGCCATTTTAATTAGATTAATTTTTGAATTGTTTCTGTGATAGTTTATTTGCAGAAGGTCTGTACAGCCGTGCTGTATGGTACAATTCGATGACCCCACTGTGGTTGCCTTAGTGTCCAGGGTGCTTGTGCTGATCAGGACTGGTTTGCTGTTACTTACTGCCTCTTGTTTTCGATGCGACATTTCTTGTTTAGAGCTGTGCTTCGTGTGCTTCTGCGAGAGTGTGTGGTCAGCTTGGCACTTCACATATGAGACTTCATGCAGTATGCAGCACTTCAAAAGTGGAAACACATTAATCTAGAAACCAGGTGACAAGTAACAGCAAACAGTGCTGAATAGCTAGTAAGACATGTATTTGAGGTATAAATGCCCACAACACGCAGGCAGCCTTGGAAAGGGGGCTGGCCAAACTTCGAAATAATGTATAAAGAATGTAAATTTCAGGCATACAGGTTCATCTCAACAATATCATACTAACGTACACAAGTCATGAATATCAAAAACTAATGCTTGTGCCAAAGACAGACAACCAATGTAGAACAGACATCTATATACGTCTTGCATGCGTACCACGACAACATCCATAAGACGTACCACTAAAGTAACATCCCGTAAACAGCGTATAAAAGTACCAGGAGACGTCTACTGGACGTTATCCTTCGCGTTATTTGGATGGGTTTTTTGCGGTTGTAGCAACGTTGAGTATATGTAACTCCGACCCCAACGGTACGTCTCCTGGACATCTGCAATGTCGATTGCTGACGTCTCCGGGATATCTGCACGACGTAACGTGGTTTGCTGGGAAACGTCGCTCACCCATGGAAACTTGTCTGCTGTTTCGCACGAACAACGCCAACTCAACAATTGGCGACGAGGATGGGGTTTGAAGGCGTCGTTCTTCAGTTTAGAAGACAAGTGTTTCCGAAATTCGCTCGGTGAAGAAGACTGTGTTTTTGCAGTGTGCGAAGCCAGTGGACTGTCATGACTGGAGCCGAGGCCGCCGGAACGCACTTCGTTGGGCGACTGGGCCAGTTGGAACCTTTCGACGAGTCCGGCACCGATTGGGCTTCGTACGAAGAGCGGCTTGTCGTTCCTGATTGTCTACCGGGTACCCGACAGCGACAAGGTACACGCTTTCTTGAGCATTATTGGTCCAAAGACCTACGGTTTGTTGAAGTCATTGACAGCTCCGGAACTGCCTTCTGCGAAGAGTTTCGAAGCCCTCAAGAAAGTTTTGAGCGACCACCTGTCCCCGAAGCCGTCCGTCATTGGAGAGCGGGCGAAGTTTCACCGGAGGTGTCAACGAGAAGGCGAGTCCATAAGTAATTTTGTGGTCGAGCTGCGTAAACTGTCGCAAACGTGCGAGTTCGGAAGCGCCCTTGACGAGTCGCTTCGGGACCGCTTCGTGTGTGGCTTGCTACGAAAAGACATTCAGCGAGTGCTTTTCACTGAGGATAGCAAGCTTACGTTCCAGAAGGCGGTGGAGCGCGCTCTTGCCATGGAAGCAGCCAAGAAGAGTGCTGCGGAGGCACGGGGCAGCGACGCCACAGTCGGCGACGTGCACAAGGTGCAAGCAGAATCGCTGAAAGCTGGTAAAACCTGTTTTCGCTGTGGTTCGCCGAAACACAGGAGTGAAGCCTGCCCTCATTTGGACGCAACCTGTTTCAACTGTGATAGAAAAGGGCATGTCCAGAGAGCCTGCCGAAGTGGTGGTAAGACTGCTTCTAAGAAAATGCGGGTAAAAAATTCCCCCGCATTTCCCCGAGGGGGAGAATGTGAAAGTGCGAATGCACGGTTGTCGTCCCGCTTGCGGCGCTTGCGCTCGGCCCCCGCAGCCCACCGCCTCGCCGCCTTCTCTTCCATCTCTTCCATCGGGTTTGTAGTATCACGTGTACACCACGCAGTTATCAAGCCGCTATAACGCCGCTGAGTCGCCAACGCACGCCGCTGACGACGTAGTTTGAATGCGTTAAAGATATAAGGCGCGTCACTAACACTGATATCAGCGTCGCGTCCGTGGCTTGGTCGGTAGAGCGTCGCGCTGCGGACGCAAAGTCCTCGGATCGAAACCTGGCGCCGGATGCTGTTTCTTTTTTAAATACAGAGGAGCACTGCGGACGCTGACGCCGCCGCCGCCGCCGCCGCCGGCGGTGGATGGTTTGGGGTCGCTTATAAAGTGCATTCGCACTTAAAAGGGACGTGAAGACACTGGAGGTTGTGTCGAGGAAATCTGCGACTCTCAGTCTAAATGGCGTGTCGGCGGCTCAACACGACCCTGTCACTGTGCAGATGACCATCAACGGCGTCTTGGTGAACATGGAGCTCGATACGGGAGCGGCTGTTTCCGTCATGCCAACGACGCAGTTCCGTCAGCTCTTTCCTTCGGCGGTACTGGAGCCCACAAGAGTAAAACTTCGGACATACACAGAAGCACTGGTACAACCTCTGGGCGTCTCTTTGGTCAACGTGCAGCACGGCGACTATTCTGCAAGTCTCCCGCTCTACGTTGTGGACCACAAGGGTCCCCTTTTACTGGGCCAGGAGTGGCTGCACGCCGTCCAGCTGGAGTGGACGAAAATCTGGAACCTGAACAACATCACAAGGTCAGGCACTTTTCCTCATATCGGCGTAAAAAAAAGGCTTGACGCATTGCTGGCGAAGTACCAATCCCTTTTCAAAGACGAGTTAGGCACGATAACGGAAGAGCGAGCCGAACTCTTTCTTAAACCTGACATGAAGCCGAGATTCCTTAAGGCAAGGAATGTTCCGTACGCGTTGCAAAAAGCTTTCGACGCTGAACTGGCCAAAATAGAAAAGCTGGGAATTATATCGCCCGTAACGACGTCAGAATACGCTACTCCAGCAGTACCAGTAATCAAGCAAGATGGTAGCATACGGATTTGCGGTGACTACAAGACGACAGTTAACCCGTGCCTTGGTGTCGACCGCTATCCTTTACCGAGGGTGGACGACCTGTTCGCAGCCTTGTCGGTAGGTAAGCATTTCTCGAAGATTGATCTAAACCGGGCCTATCAGCAAGTGCTCATGTCGGAGTCGTCAAAACAATACCTCACGATGAACACGCAGAAAGGATTGTTTGCTGTGAATCGACTGGCGTTTGGAATTTCTTCCGCACCTGGGATTTTCCAAAGAATAATTGACACCATGCTGAAAGGCCTACCCGGGGTTTGCTGCTACCTAGACGACATTTTGGTGACTGGTAAAAATGACGAAGAGCATTTCACCAATCTGGAAGCTGTGTTAAAACGACTTCTTGAAAGAGGCGTCCGCGTCAAGAAAGAGAAGTGTTCGTTTTT
Organism: Haemaphysalis longicornis; assembly: GCF_048455015.1. NCBI lineage: Eukaryota > Metazoa > Arthropoda > Arachnida > Ixodida > Ixodidae > Haemaphysalis > Haemaphysalis longicornis. The sequence goes on from NW_027526335.1 coordinate 216,588,956, forward strand.
CCAACAGGAGCTTCGCTACCTCGGACACAGAATCAGCGCAGAAGGCATCTCGGCAACGACGGAGAAGGTTGACGCACTCCTCAAGGCTCCAGCCCCTAAAGACAAGCAGCAGCTGCGGTCGTTTCTGGGAGTCGTCAGTTTCTACGGCAAGTTCCTTCCTAACCTAGCAACGGTGGCACAACCATTTTTCTGGCTGCTACGTAAAAACGCCCCGTGGTGCTGGGACGCGCGTTGCCAGGAAGCGTGTGCCAAGTTAAAGAGCTTGCTTGCGTCTCCACCAATTTTGGCGCACTACGACCCGTGTAAGCCGTTATAGCTATCATGTGACGCATCGCAGTACGGTCTAGGCGCAGTCCTTTCTCATGTTTTCGATGATGGCAGCACAAAGCCAATCGCCTTCGCATCGCGTACCCTGTCCGATGCCGAAAAGAAATATAGCCAACTTGACAAAGAGGCTCTTGCAATAATATTCGGTGTCAAAAAGTTTCATTTCTATGTTTACGGTAGTGTTTTCACTTTAATCACCCACCATAAACCACTTCAAACAATTTTGGGCCCGAAAACCGGCATTCCGACAATAGCAGCAGCGCGTTTGCAGCGCTGGGAAGTCACGCTATCAGCTTATCGGTATTCGCTCATCTTCAGAAGGTCAAGCGAGAACGCCGAAGCCGATTTCTGTTCGCGCCTCCCGCTTTCAGTAGCGAAAGATGAAACGCAAGAAAGCGAAGAGACTTTTTATTCATTGCGGTTGCAATCAATGCCAGTTTCAAGCCACGACATTGCCCGAACAACAGCTCGGGATCCCATGCTTTGTAAAGTGAAAGAGTTCGTAAGTGTGGGATGGCCGTCGTCTGTGACTGAAAAAGATTTGAAGCCTTTTTTTGACAGACGCAACGACCTCACAGTTCATTAAGGCTGCATCATGTTCGGGATGCGAGTGATCGTGCTGGAAAAGTTGCGTAACTTGCTGCTGGACGAACACCACGAAGGGCACCCAGGCATCGTGCGCAGCAAACAACTGGCCCGCAGCTACGTGTGGTGGCCGTCCACTGAGGTGGACCTCGAGAAGCGCGTCAAGGCCTGCGTAAGTTGTCAAGAGCAGCGTTGCGAGCCGTGCAAAGCGCCCCTGCATCCTTCGTCCTGGCCAACAGCACCGTGGCAGCGCGTGCATATCGATTTTGCTGGCCCCTTTTTGCACGCAATGTTTCTTGTAGTCGTGGACGCGCACTCCAAGTGGAAGTTTGTATTCAGCGCTCGACTACTGCGGAGGCTACAATTGACACTTTGAGAGAGCTGTTTGCTCGTTTCGGTTTCCCAGAAACCATTGTCACAGATAACGGCCCGCAGTTCGCTTCCGAAGAGTTCGAGGTTTTTGTGCAAGAGATGGGCTCTCGTCACGTGCTTACAGCACCGTATCACCCCAGCTCTAATGGGCTTGCAGAGCGTTTTATTCAGACGCTTAAGAACGCACTTCGTAAACCTAGCGGAACGGACACGTTGCATCTGAGACTTCAAAAGTTCTTGCTTGCCTATCGCAACTCGCCTCATGGGACAACAAATGAGTCACCAGCGAATTTGTTACTAGGACGACGGCTGCGAAATCGACTCGATGTTGTCAAGCCAGCGATGGGAGGAAGGGTTGCGTATAACCAGTTCAAGCAAACCGTGGCGCGCCCGCGTCGTGATCGCGACATGGCAGTCGGTAACCTAGTGATGGTTCGCAACTATCGAGGCAGGCCAAACTGGGTTCCTGGTGTTGTTGTGGGATAGTCCGGCCCTGTGTCTTTTACCGTTCGTGTTACCACATCCAGAGGCAGTTTCACCTGGCGTCGTCACAAGGACCAGCTGCTCGCGCGGACCACGGATCCAGACCGCGGAGACCCTGAGCAGGAGGGAGACGAGTTCCTGGCGTTGCAACCAAGCGCCGACCCGGTGACCCCCTCCATCCTTGCCACCAGTGGGCCAGCCGCTTCGCAAGAGATCCAGACGGCGGGTGCAAGACGCTACCCCACTAGAGACCGTCGACCACCGGACAGATACCAAGCTGGAGTCTAGCTTGTTAATTTACCCAATATAAAAGGGGAGGGATGTGGTGTCCGGCCGAGCGCCGCAGTTATCGTCAGGACGATAAGGCGCATGCGCGCCAAAAGAATAAAAGGCGCGCAACGCAACCTGCCACGGCGCTTATCTCGACCAGCCATGCTCTGGATGTGGAAATAAACGTCGCTCACCCATGGAAACTTGTCTGCTGTTTCGCACGAACCACGCTAACTCAACACAATGCAATATGTATACCACAGTTAGAATATGTTTCTGTTGCCTGGAACGGCATCTGCAAATCTAGTAGTGAATTAATAGAACTTGTGCAGAAGAAGTTTTTATCCATTTTTAAGCACCGTCATCACAATCACAGTTTTCATTCTGATTCTGACTTACCCATAGTCCCTTCCATCCCTTCCTTGAACTGCATACGTATGCGTGCAGATCTTACATTTCTTCACAAAATTGTTCATGGTGACCTTTCTTGCGCAGACCTGCTTAACTGTTTAGAGTTTAGTGTACCACAAAGGCCCACCAGGTCGCATCGCCCGTTCTTGACTGCTGCGCGCAACTCCAATCATTCTCGTGTGCGCAGAATACAGAATTGTTACAACCGCTTATTTGAACGCCTTGACATCTTTCAGAAATCCTTTACATTTTACCGTACAGCGCTGTCGAATACAGTATGTTAAACACCTATGATATGTCTGTTGTTCTTTTTTTTCTGGAATTTGGTTTCTCTGCGGTTGTGTCTATCCAACTGATAGTTGCCTATTTTTGAAACTGTTTACTGTCATTTGTTCGTCTCATCATTTGTCTCTACACTCTTGCCGTTGTTTTTGTTGTATTACTGTCAAACTTTGTTGCTCTGCCTGTCGTGTGGCCTTTACGACAGGCAGAGCAACATAGGCATCTTCTTTTTTTATTTTTTACCTGTACCCAGGCTCCGCCTGTGCTTTATTTCTGTCATTTTCACTACTTCAATTTGTGTGTGTCTTGTCGCTTGTTTGTTTCTTGCTATATGTTTGTTGTATTTTGTTTTCATGTAACTACCCGTGCGCCAGCACTCAGGCCTCTGGCTGTTCCTGGGCACGTAAATAAACATTGATTGATTGATTGATTGATTGATTGATTGATTGATTGATTGATTGATTATTATTATTATTATTATATCGTATAAAAAGATTAATAGTTCATGTTCTAGCATACAGTACCCTTAGATATGGAATTACAATATTCGCTTTTTGCTCTATACATTGGAAGACTAGAGTAGACACTTTGTTAAAAAAATGTTCTGAAAAGTGTGGCTTACCGTTCTAATCTTATTTTGCATGAAAACATTTTTCGGGGGCTTGGTTTTCCCTCTTTTGACCCCTTATTTAAACAAACAGTTGTGCTAAAACATATGTGGAATTCTAACTTTAAAAAAAGAGTACATTGCTCCGAGGGTACTACGAAAGGAAACTCGTTATATAGTTCCCCGTTATACAACATGCTACGGTGCTTCCACACGCAGTGTTTACGTTCCAAAAATATTCAATGAATTGTCCGATAAAATTTTAACGGCTCCTACAAGATCGAAATTGAAGATTCTGCTTCGGGATGTGTGACCTATATTATTAAATTCTGAGGGTTTGTTGTTTTTTAGATTATGTATTCTGTACCGCTGCCTGTGCCTGTGTACCATGTATAAGTTCGAAGTTAACTGTCTTCATTTGTCACGACAAAATTCCGCTGTATTGCATTCAAAAGAAGAGTCTCATGTGTCCACCATATATTGATTTGTTGCTGCATTTATACTTATGTTGTTAGTGTTGTGTAAACACGATCCTGTAATAATTTCTGTCGCCTCAGCCGATCCTGCCGGGCCTAGTCCCACAAGCCGTCTAATAGGCTTTGACAGGCCCGCTTATTTTGTATGCTTCTCTGTGTTGGCAATAAAGATTATTATTATTATTATTATTATTATTATTATTATTGGCGCCATCTTGTGCCAAGATGGCGCCCAGCACAGATGTCTGCGTGCTGTGCTCCGCTGTTTTTTGCGGCAGACAGGAGTATTTTCGATGCACATCGTGCAAAAAACGTGCGCACTCCAAATGTATTCAGCTGCCCGACATGGAGCTGCAAGCTGTGAAGACTGGTGAGAGGCCCTTCCAGTGTAATCTGTGCCTGTGTTCGGCGTCCGAGGTGGTGAGTAGGCCTAGTGACGATTCCGTACACGAAAGCCTGCCGGCCACGCATCCACCCGATCCTCAGAACAGCGCTCCTCGACCAGGCGACCTTGGAGGGGACGCGACCGACATCCGCGAAATGCTGCTCCACGCTCTCGAGGGCCTTTCATTTCTGACGGACGAGGTGGCAAAGCTACGAGAGGCCAACGGCCGGCTGAGCAGGGAGAACGCGCGTGCTATCGCCCAGCAGTCAGGCATAATTGCTTCTCTGCGGGCGGAGGTTCGCAGCCTTCGAGGGGAGCGGCTCCCGCCGTTACCGCGGGCCGGTCCCTCGCCTCCCGAGCTGCCTGCCCCCCCTTCGACACCTGAGCTCAACGTGACGATGGCGACCCCTTCCACGCAGCGAGTGGACCTTTCATCCTTTGCCACTGTTGTGGCGAAGATAAACGCAGCGTCTACGCTTTCAGCGAACGAGCAGCTGACCCCAGCCCCTTCCGAGGCTTGCCTTTTGTTAAATAATGCATCCGGCAAGCCACCTTCCAACGACTCGGCCCAGTCAAACAAACGCAGAAGGAATGCAGTGTGTGTGGGTGCTTCAGATGCGTGTAGCATCTCCGTCGTTCGTCCATCTAAGCGTCCGAGACACATCTTCGTGTCTAAACTGTCACCGTGCACCACTTCAGCCCAACTGACGGAACATCTTTCGACGGTACATGTCATACCTCTGGCTTGTCAGCGGCTGAAGACTAAGTACAGTTCATATTCTTCCTTCTGCGTTACGGTCGATGAGGACTCCTTCGAGCGTTTGAACGATCCTTTGTTCTGGCCGAAGGGCTGCCTTTTCAAACCTTTCCGCGGAAAGCTGCATGCCGAAATGTTCTGTTCCACTGACGTCCCACACGATGAAAAAAACTAACAATAGGGTGGACATTTACTATCAAAATGCGCGCGGCGTTCGCACTGAAGCGTCCGAATTTTTCGCTAATGTACTTTCCTCAAATTTTCCAATTATTGTAATTTCTGAATCCTCGCTCTGTAGCGACATTAGCTCAAATGATTATTTCCCTCCAAATTACCAAGTTTTCCGCAAAGATAGGAATTTTACTGGGGCTAAACAAAAAGGAGGGGGCGTATTAGTTGCGGTTGATTGTGGTCTTCAGTGTAAGAGGCGGCAAGAGCTTGAGGGCGACAATGAGTGTGTCTGGCTGGACATCCGACTGACTGGGGGCGAGAGGCTCTTAATAGGGGCGTTTTATGTTCCCCCCGATGTTCCTATTTCTTCGTTCAATGAGCTACTTACTTCTGTAGAAGTTTGCGCTTCACACGAAAATCACCATTTTATCATTCTGGGGGATTTCAATGCACCTGGTGTACATTGAGACAGTCTAACTAACCAGCATTACAATTATTACGTACAGCAAAAATCTCGCATTGTTTTAGACTTCCTAGATTTCACATCCATGGCATAACTGAATAACATCAAAAACTCCTCCGAAAATATCTTAGACCTCTGCTTCTCAAACATTCAGAACGCGCGAGTATCAATGGTGGATATCTCTCTTGTCAAACCCGACAAGCTTCATCCTCCATTTTCAGTTTCGGCTCCCGTTTCGATTCGGCATTGTGGTACCTCACTAAAGTATAATGAACTCTCACCCTTCTGTTATGCACGTGGGGATTACATTGGCTTGTATAGCTTTTTTTCTTCGTTTGATTGGTCAGAAATTCAAGAACTCCCTGATTGCAATGCACAGGTCGAACGGTTCACCGAAATTGTCAAAAGCGGTATGGACCAATTTATTCCCAAGTATAAACCAAACCACTCCAAGCACCCACATTGGTTTTCGAATGAACTTCGTACAACTCTTAAATTAAAGACCGCTGCCACAGAAAGTATAAGAAAACCGGGAGTGACGAATGGAAACAGAACTTCTGCTCTCACCGTAAATTATGTAAAAACCTTTATGAGCGGGACCAGCGCTCCTATCTCGATTCTGTAGAGAGTAGTGCGAATTCTCAGCCTGAAACATTTTGGAGATACATCCGGTCCCGTAAGAACAACTCACATGATCTTATCAATCTTGTAGATTCCTCTGGGGAAGAAGTTCATAATGTCGCCAACCACTTTGCTCAGCACTTCAGTGCCACATGCGGCCAGCGCGACGTCTCTGAAATGAACATATTGTTAAATCGCGTACAAGGCTCTAGCTTAGTGCTTTTGGACGAGCAGTTGGTTTTTGAGAGCCTAAAGCGCATGAAACCGTCATTGTCATGTGGAGCTGACGGAATACCTCCAGCTATTCTCAAAACATGCGGCAGAATTTTTGTACCTGTTTTGACGGTGATATTTAACCAGTGTCTAAACACAAACGTGTTTCCTCTCACGTGGAAAATTTCTCGAGTGCGTCCTATTTTCAAGTCAGGCTCCAAATGGGATGCAACAAACTACAGAGCAGTTTCTCTCCTTTGTGCTTGTTCCAAGCTGTTTGAGACAGCGCTGTACAAATTACTGTCAAGTTCTGTACAGAATCTTCTTGTAAGTAAACAGCACGGCTTTATATCAGGAAGGTCGACAACGACTAATCTCTCCTGCTCCATGGAGCAGGGCTCGGCAGCCATTTCTGAGAGGGGCCAGCTCGACGTTGTCTACTGTGATCTGAGCAAAGCATTTGACGTTGTCTGCCACACGCTGTTACTTAAAAAGCTTTTACAGGTAGGAATTGATACACCACTCGTGGCATTGTTGGGTAGTTATCTAGATAACCGGTTCAGTTTCGTTAGCGGTAACGGGCAGACGTCTGCTCTGTACAGACCAACAAGCGGTGTGCCTCAAGGCTCCGTGTTGGGGCCTCTCTTGTTCTCCATTTTTGTTAATGATATGTCAGCCGCAATTAGGATGTCTTCTTTCCTTCTTTACGCTGACGACATTAAAATATTCAGACGGATTGAGTCCATTAATGACTCCATTGCCCTTGAGCAAGATATATCCTCATTTTCCAAGTGGTGCTCAGACAATAGATTAAATCATAACTCTACAAAAACAAAGGTCATATCTTATAGCAGGAAAACGAACCCCACTTTATTTTGCTACAGTATTAACGGCGGTTACTTGTCTAGAGTTGAAGAGATCAGAGACCTCGGCGTGCTTTTCGACCGTGCCTTAACTTTCTCACCTCTTGTCACTCAACTTACTAGGCGTGCGCTACGCTCTCTGGGGCTGTTTGCAGGTTTTCTCGAGAATTCCGGTTTCCTTCTTCATTCCTAAAACTATTCAAAACGCTTTGTATTCCGCAACTAGAATATGCTTCTGTCGTTTGGTATGCAACCTGTAGTTCCAACTGTCAACGTATAGAACGTGTTCAAACCAAATTTTCATCAATATTTAGGCATCGTTTTCCTTCGGAGCCTATCCCTATAACTGTTTCTCTAAGTTCCCGGCGGATCCACTCAGACCTTCTTTTCATGTACAAATTGCTTCATGGTATTATTTTATGACCGGAACTACTTGAATCAATCAGTTTTCGCGTTCCACAAAAAGCTACAAGGCTCGTCCACCCTTTTAAAGCAGCTGGAGCTCTCAGCACACGTTCTCCTCTTCAAAGGTTGCAGCATCTGCATAATGTTCACTCCGAGAAGCTGGATATCTTTCAGCGTCCTCTTCGGGAGTTTGTGGCCGGGTTGTCAGCTCTGACACACTAGTTCATCTTGGCAGTGCCTCTTTTTCTTCACTTATCGTCCTGACGTGTGCATTGACTTCACCGAGCTTGTTCTTGTTCCTGGTTATTCGTGTATTGTGCTGATAGTGCGAGTGTAATTATCGTAGAATTTTTCTTTTTCTGCCGTTTTTATCATTAAAAGTTGCCATATTCACTTCATGCGTCCATTTGAAACTGAAAATGTACGCTTCCCGAATCTTGTAAAAACTTTCTTCTTTTCACTAACCCTTCCCTATAGTTACGCTTATTGTAAGATGTCTTCTTGCAATTGACCAAACATTCAGTGGCTAAGGCGTTGCGCTGCTGAGCACAAGGTCGCGGGTTCGATTCCCGGCCGCGGCGGCCGCTCTTCTGATGGAGGCGAAAAGCAAAAACGCCCGTGTGTACGAGATTTCGGCGCACGTTAAAGATCCCCAGGTGGTCAAAATTAATCCGGAGCCCTCCACTACGGCGCGCCTCATCGCCTGCGTTGCGTCGGCGCGTTAAACCCTACAATCAATCAATTGACCAAACATTACAGTTTCTATTGATTGTGTAATGTTGCCTAAAATTACACTATGGTATTTTTATTCTTCTTTGAAGTTGTAGTTTCTTCTTATTTTTTGCTCACTCACTGTTCTTTTGCCAGCTGTTGATGCATTTCATTGCTGTCTTATACCTTTTCTGTGCGCCAGCACGACTTGATTGTGTAAAGTCGGTTGGATTGCACTATTTTATTTCTAATCTTGTTTGCCGTTTTTTGTAGGTCTTTCTTTTTTTTTTGCTCACTGAGTGTTTATTAGCAAATTGTTGATGTACTACAGTGCTGCATTTTCCCCTCTGAGTGCTCCAGCACGAAGGCCTCCGCTGTTCCTGGGCACTATAATAAACATTGATTGATTGATTGATTGATTGATTGATTGATTGATTGATTGTCATTATTAAATAATATGATATAATAACGCCTTGACGTCTGTCAAAATTCCTTTACAATTTACCGTAGTGCACTGTTGAATACAGTATGTTAAACTTATATGATATCTCTGTCGTTCGTTTTTTTTTTCATTGCTGAAATTTGGTTTCTCTGTGGTTCTGTTTAACCAATATAGTTGCCTATTTTTGAAACTGTTTTCTTATCACGATCGTCTTACCATTTGTCTCTATACTCGTACCATTGTTTTTGTCTTCTTACTATAAAATTTTTTTCTCTGCTTGTTGTGTATTCATTACAAGAGGCTGAGCCACAAAGGCATCTTCTTTTTTCTTTTTTATCTGTACCCAGGCTCCGCCTTCTGTAATTTTCGCTACCTAAATTTGTGCGTGTCTTGTCGCTTGTTTGTTTCTTGAATTATGTTTCTTGTATTTTGCTTTCATGTAACTCTCCGTGCGCCAGCAGTCAGGACTCTGGCTGTTCCTGGGCACGTAAATAAACATGATTGATTGATTGATTGATTAATATTAATAATATTATTATTATCATTATTGTGTAAAACTGCTGTTTCCGAATTTTGGAGCTTCTATAGTCGCAATACGGCGAATCTCTATTGTCGGCGTTTGGTTTATGGTGAACCAAACAAATTAAAAAATATTTTGATTCCGCACCTGAATGAGATGAAATATGGCGGTCTTGGTCTCCTGCAAGCAAAAGTGTCAAAATTACTTTATGTGGGAAAGGGAGATTTTCAAACGCTTACAGGACAAAAATTTATGCCGTACTAAACATAGTACTCTATACTTTATACTAGCGTTACTTTATAGTATAAAGTATACTCGCGATACTTTATATTATTGGTCTCCTAACTACAGACTGTTCATACATGTGAATTACCAGTGTGTATGGTAATGCACTTTAATAAGTCATTTGTAAGCCTTATTTCACACATTTAATGTATTAAGTAAGTGATATTTCGCCAGTCAAGTCTAAAGGAATTCGTCACATTTCGAGCAATAATAACTTCGTGAAACGACATTGGTGGCTGTAGCAATGATTTCAGTGTATTACTCAGCCCGAGGAGATGTTTTTGAGGCGACTGGCAAGAGCGCCATAGTTGAAACATGGTGCACATTCAGTAGAATTCCCACAAAACTCTGACAATTTATTAGCTAGGAAACGTATTCGCGCCTAATATATTACTTTTTGTAGCAACCAAATAGACCCCGACGAATTCCTCGCCAGACGTGTTTTTATAGCAGACACTTGGTATAAGCTTTTCAGCGAAATACCCAGAAAATTCTTTCCAATGCACACATCATGTCAGCGGTTGAACAAAGTTGTAATAACGTTTTGGGACACTACAAGACAGGATTTCATGAATGGCCTATAACACAATAGAGATTCGTGTAGTATGACAGACTTCTATCGTCCAAGACATCATGCACAGCATCGCTGCTGCCTGAAATGCTTCAACTGTAAGGTCAGTGCGGTTATCACCCACAGCCGTTCAAAGTGGACTGCCACGACTAGTAGCGGGAGCAAGCTGCGTCGGCCAAGCTGGATGTAACCTGAGGTTTCGCCCCACCGCGGTGGCTTAGTGGCTAAGGTGTTGCGCTGGTGAGCAAGAGGACAAGGGTTCGATTCCCTGCCGCGGCGGCCACATCTCCGATGGAGGCGAAAAGCAAAAACGCTCCTGTGTATACGAGGCTCTGGCGCACCTTACAGATCCCCAGGTGGTCAATATTAATCCGAATCTCTTCACTACGGCGCCCCTGATCGCCTAGGTTCGATAGACGCGTTACTCGCTAAAATAATCAAACAAATACCAGCCTGTGGTTTCGAAGTGTATATTATTGTTCACAGGAATAAACGAGGGATTTTTTTTTCTGACGTACCGCGCGACTTGACGGCTGCATTTTTGCGGGGATTAACTTTAATATGATTTTTCACTCTTTATACTCTTTGACGTCATTTTAGGAGGATAAAAACTTGTCTTCAGTTACTAGAACAAGCTATTCCACTTTGGAGCCAATAAAATGTGTAGCAGACATCTTTTGCGTTTTGTGTATTGGAAACTCCAATGTTTCTAAAATCAATCATGTCCAAAAATGTTCTTAGTCATTGTGAATGTGGCTGTATTTTTTGTCAGAGGTAATTTATAAGATCCATGCAAATTATTAACACCAATCTCAATTTTTTGCATGCTGCTTCATAGTCCGGCATTTAAAGGGTTAATGGTCTTTCCGTCTTTCCCTTGTCGCGCGGTGCGTGTCTCTTATTTCCATATGTGACTCTTATTTCACAGGTTTTCCGTATTGTGCACGCACAAAAAATGAATGAGGTCTTGCTTCTTAAAATTTCGAATTTTAAAGAAGATAGCCAGTAGGAACGTTTTCGAAGTGCACTTGTGGAAAGTGTTAAAGTGCTGCGGAAAGCACTAGTCCTCGCTTCTATTGCAGATGCGATGCATCAGCTATTCATTTCCTGGTCAGACACTGATACGGCACAACTATCTGGATTTTCCGCGTGCTGTGGGGATTCGAACCCAGGATGAAGCCATTTGGTCCTTGTTGCACCACTTACAAGACATTGTATAGCGATCCTCCTCACCTTACCCTTACCTGTGTTGTGTATTTAGGGGAGAGTTCAGAAAACGCGCTGCCGCGCACCGAAGTGCATGCTGGAGCAAACGTACATATAAGGAAGCCGATTCCAGCATACGCGAAATGTAATACTGCTTTTATATTCTACGAGAGATTCGCCACGTCAAAAGTCAAAGAAGGATACCTTATTTCCTCGTTGGCGTTTGGCGACATTACGTAGCGACAAACCAAGAAAACAGTGTCTTTATTAAAGAAAAAAATATTGCTTATGAGAAATCACCCGTGTTACAAAACCGTCAACAAGGAACTCAACGTACCTGAACTGTGTTAGTTGTCTGAGAAGCAGGCAAGCCTGTAAAGCACACAGCACCGCTCCCCATGGCTTCCTTTAGCTAGCGCGCAACATGTGTCGTTTCTGCAGCTGCGCTAAAACGTTTCGTCCAGGCATAAAGCAGTTTCAGCGCTTCGATGTCAAATAATATTACTGGACAAAGATAACAGCAATGTAACCAAGCCTAATGTTGCAGATAGCGATATATTTTACGTTCATTTATGTCGAACACTTCGTTGCTTGGAAAGTACGATTCCGAACAAAATACGCGATACCTCGAAAACCTGCTACTGGACTAAATGTTCTCTATTAGCTGCTTCATTTGCTTTACTTATACTTGGGTGAGAGAGCTAATAACGGGCTTTTCTGAGGCAGTCCGTTAAACACCTCTCAAATGTCAGTATTATGTTTTGTCAACTAGTGTACTGCCTGTACGAGGGGTATTGTTTAAGGACGTTATCACAGCCATTATTTCTGTCTGCTAATACATACCTTGGGATCATACCTTTCCAATGGCTTTTCCTGAAAAAAAAGGCACGTCAAGGAAGACACTAAGCACATATCATATGCTGCTATCAGGAGGCTGGCCAATACCTGTAAAATACCGACTAATATCAAGTAAAGAAGGTACTGCAATATTCAGGAAAAGAACAAAACCTTAATAACTCTTCATACAAAAGGAAAACAAACATACTTCACACTTGTTAAGTAGTTGGCAACTATTGTAGATGAACAGAGGTGTTTTGATAGAGGTTTTATGATATAAGGAAAAAACGTTAGGGAGGGGGGGATACTTGAAATACAGTCGATCCCGGGTATATCGAACTCTAAGAGCATCGCAAAATAGTTCGATATATCGATATTTCGATATATAAAATATTTTCTTTTGCATAGGATTTCCAAGGGGATGTTTGGACTATTCGATAAATGCAATAATTCGATATATCTGGGTTCAATATATGCGGCATCGACTGTAGTAGAAACATCCGTCGGAGGCGCGCCCTCACTTAGCATTACACCGCATTGCACAAAGTCAGAAATTTCCGCCGAGCGTTCTTCCTACACTCTCTGTGTGAACAAACTGGGGTCACAAGTCCTTAACACGTTAGGTTCGTTCTACCACGAGTTACAACATTGTTTACTCCAGTACGCTGGCATTGCGAGGGCCATCACCACCACGGATGCAATTCTGGAGGAAACCCCCCTTTTTCAGCGGAGAATAAGGGACCCGTCGGGGTGGTACTACTGAAAGAGACAAAGATATGTGCCCATGACACCCAGATAGAGGCTTAGGTCAATAACGGTACAGTTAGAGGGACACTGAAGTAAAAACTGAAGCTGGTTTAAATAGATAGATTGGCATCTCCAGCTAACTAATACACCACCTTGTACAGCAGTACCTCAAAAAATATCGCCTAAATAATGAAAAAGTGGAGGTATCAGTCAACCAGCAGAGATGGCGTAAACGGAAACGGAGCGGCTATGCCAGGAGTCACGTGAAAAACACGAGAATGAGGACGGCGTACAGAAGCTCTCGAAGAAACGAAATATTCCTTTGCACGTTACGTTTTCTAAGTCATAAACCATTATAAATGTAATGGCATAATTCAAGCCGTGCCGACATTCGCAAGCTGTCAAGCTAGGCCGCCAGTGGCTGTTGCGATGGGTATCGCAGCTTCGGCGCAAACACGTGCCAGTTATCTCCGTCTTTACACCACACACGTGCCTGCCTTCCACTGTTCTGGTCTTCTGTGGACGGTAATTTGCGTCTGATAGAACAGTTTTGCTCTCTAATGTAACGCTGTCTGCCTGAACGCAGCTTTGCACGCTGGCCGGTGGCTGAACTAAGTTTTTCACGCAGGCCTGTGGCCGACGCTGTGTGTATGTGTTTGTTGTCGTCATGTTCGCTTCGCGATAAAATGGAACGGCGAGCTCCGGCGGTTTCACTGTGCTTACAGCGTTGGAATTATCACTAGAGAAGATTCAACCCGCACCGCGTATGTACAGAGTGGGAGTGTTTTTAAAACCTCGGCTTGCACCGGAGTGAATCCCCTTGTTCGCCCCCGCAAATCGGAACAAGCGAATGCTTCCGCGCGTTCGTTCGAATCGATCGAATTCGAATCGATCGCCCGTTTCTTTTGCGCTTCGGCCACAAAGCGCATGCCATGACGATTTATCTGTTGTAAACCGTATCCTGAGTGTGTTGAAGTTGAAATAAATGTGTGCGCCAAACCCGGTCTTTTGATTATTGCTATTATGTGATGCTATGCTTCCGCTGCGGTGCGCACTTAGTAAAACGAGATTTGTATCACGTTATGCGCGTTTCTCATTCCGTAATGGCGCCAAGTAGATTGTTAAAAGCTGTTTGGGCACTCTTAAAAGCTCTAGGCACACTTCTGGCAGATCGACTAATGGGCTACTCATTTCGCAAAACGTTCAACCGATGCCGCAGTAATAATTACCGTATGGAAATGGAGGGCTGACGAAACATTGTAGTAAAACTCACGTCGCAATGCCGACGTAGCGGGCCGCAAAATGTTAGCGTTGCAAGTTAAACTAACAGATGGCGCCACGCTGTTAGTCCGAGCCAACGCCACCGGCGTTGACCGACGGCATCGAAGGGAATAAAACCCGACTATCTATAACGAAAATGCAAATTCAAAGTGGCGGTGAGATGTTTGAGTGACGACCCCTGTCTCTGACGTCAGCTTAGGGACTCGCGCCGCTGCCGTCTCCTACACTCCGCTTGTGAGGGGCGGCAGTGTCTGTGTTAGAAATCGCCCGTTTTGTTCCGTATTTATAGTGATTAAAAGCGTATTTAAAGCGTATTTATAGTGATTAAGTTACTTTACCAGCTGCGGCAATAATTTGAAGCTGTATCCCCAAGATGTTTGAAACCCACGAGGAGATAGAGAACAACTTTCTTCAGAGCATCGGTCAGAAGATCGTGTGTAACTCGTCCTTTGTTGCTTATTCACGAGGATCAGCACTCAGAGCTCCTCGATAAGTATTCCAAATGCGTAGGCTTCCCTGCAGTATTTTTGAGATGCTCTTATGAAGAATCAACAGTCTAATGCTACGTACCAAGCTGCGGGGCCCTACACGCGCGCATCGAACAGCAGGAAATAGAACGACTGTCTTCTATTTCTTTCGTTGTTGTTGTCTCCGAATTTTCATTGCAACCATCGTTATCATAACGAACTGACTCTCAACCAGAACAATGATGACATGATTATGGTATTGAAGGCTTGATATACTCGCTAACGAACGCAATAGTATACGTAATTATAGTACAAGAATCGAAACCGAATAATAATTCCAAGCAGCTCTTTAGTACTCTCCAAATGTTCCAGGCGCAAAGAACAAATTCTACTCTACTCGGGATGGCGTTCTATGAATTGAAGAAAATTGCCTTTACTATCTTGTCCTTGTCTGAGGACGCAGCCCACTAACCAGCTTGATTTCATTGTTAAATAAACTTTTCTCCTCCTCGCCATACTCCTCGCTCCTCTTGAGCGCAGTTTTCCTATAAAGCATATCCGATTATCGGGAGGATATGGCTGTAGAATATGTAACTAAATATCTCTCCAGGTCTGAACAAACATAGTGTTAGTGTATCTTTAACGTAGACGTGACTCGGTTTGCTGAATAAACCTCCATACTGGTTAGAACCCCTGTATAAAACCACCATGCGCCTATGCACACAGTGGGTTATTTGGTATTTAACCTGCAGTTTTTGAGCGGCCCTTGGTGCATGTTGGCATACTTTCACGCCATGACAGCGTAAAATGATGTAATACAATACTCTCCAGCGTTCGGCAAGGTTGCGAAAACTGTTTTACCTTATATGTGATTACCGGGAATCGTAATGCCTTCTGCCAAAGCCTCCAGTTTTGAAGGCCTAGAATTTGTTTTGGCCTTCCATTGGTTGGTTATTAACAGCTGACCCTTTATTTATTAACCCTTTGTTCGAATGATGGCTTAATACAGAAGCTGACGCCTAGCTCCGACTCTTCGTGCTCCGCACAGGACCGGCTTCGCAAGGAATGGGGCGACGTCGGCAATGTTTCTTCCGTTGCGGTATCGAAAACTATACTTTAACTCACACCATAAGCTAGTGTATACGATTTTGATACTATTATTATGGTAAAACGTTACCCACATGCCAATTCTCGTGTGGAGAATAATCTGACGTTGACCGAGCGCAAGGAAACAGCAGGGAGACGAGCCTGAGTGAAGCAGACGGCTTGTGCGAGAATTCCTAAGCCGACATCACGGAGGCGCACTTCGCAGCGCCGCCCGTGTTCGCGCTCTCCGCCAAGGGCGCTCTTGTCGTCGTTCGCGCTGCTGTTTTACGGTCCACTGGAAGTGAAATGCCACGCGGCAGATTCACATTGTTTAAACAGCATCTCACGTCCCGTGCGGCACTAAGGTAGACAAACAGGGAGCAGCAGGCAACAAAATTGTGGGCGGGCGCGTTGTTTTGTCGTATGCGCCGGCTGCGCTTCCTGTGGATCCTGCAGCTGCGATGGTTCGCTCGGTTGGTTTTAGTTTTCCTTCTAGACCACATCGCTGTCTCACTCGATTTGGGCAACCGTTAACGGCACGCGAAACGTCGTGAAATGGCGCGAAGTTGACCAGTTGACCAGTGACAGCCGATCGGACAGCCATGACCTCAGTGACGTCGCTTAGGCCATGCCAGAGTGCCTAATGAGGAGAACTGAAGACAGTGCGGTTGGTTTTTCCGTGTCTTTCACAGCGATTTGCGCGCTCACCGCTTCACGTGCCCGTGTAATATTTGGCTCAGGTATTCCTGGCAGAGTAATTTAAACTTCGCGCAGGATTACTTGCACTGTTCAAAGAGTGTTGCAGGGTCCCTTTAAGGATATTCACTGTTTTGAGTCAATTATGTTTAAGTTCCTTGATGTGGGGAATGAATGCGAGTTTGTGGTCAAACACAACACCTAAGAACTTCTGCTCCTTTTTTACAGGAATGGGCATGTTTTCAAGAGTGATGTCTGGGTCCGGGTGGACCATACGCTTCCAGGAGAACACAACGCAGGAGCTCTTTCCGGGATTAAATTTAAAGGGGCCCTAAACAGGCTGCCGAATTTTATGATTTTGCGTCCGGAATCACTGGAGTACTATCCAAGGAACGTCATTCCCCAAAAAGTGTATAAATGCGTTAAGTATTAGCCGAGGTATCGCTAATTATTAACCCATAGGGTTATTAATTACCCATAATTAATAACCCATAATAACCCATAGGGCCTGGGGCTCTCCTCATCTAGTAGCTCCTCCGAAGCACTGTGGAAGCCACGACGTCATTGACACGGCGCATACCACCGAGAGAAACAGGGCAATCCATCACCCTCAATGATGTACGTGCAGTCATTGGATGCGCTAAGACTTGCACGCGTTTTTTTAGCACTCGATGCACATGCACCGCCCACCAGATTCCGGTTGCACGGTGAGCGCTGTCGCTGTGGTTCGCGTTCGAGGCGCCGTACAGGGCAATGTCTTGTGCGTCATGGAGGCGCCGCAGAGCCAGAAAGAACTGCGTCAGAGCACGGCAGTGTGGGAGCAAGGTAAGGTTGGTGAGCCAGAAGAGAAAGTGAAATCTTTTTTCCGTGTTTGGGGAGCCGCTGGTTTACGCAGAGGGGTACTATGTATTTGGTATACGTTGTCGTGCAGGGGTACTCTAGTGATTGGGTGATTGAAATGGCGACCTTTGGAAGCCTATTTAGGGCCCCTTTAAAACCATTCTTGTCAGCCCAGCTGGAATGTTTCTTGACACCAAGCTGGACTTGAAGTCGCAGATGGACATATTACATATTTATAAGATATCTGGACGTCGTCTACATACGTGGAATAAGAGATTGTAGGTGGTAATACCTTTGCAAGAGGGTTCATGTTAACTATGAAGAAGGTGCACATCAACATGCCACTTTGCGCCACGCCATTATCTTCCACGTAAACCTTTGAGAGTGCGCAACCAACTCTTACTGGAAATGCTATTTCCGACAAGTAACTAACAAGGGTGCTTAACATGTTACCCAAGACACCGAAGGACTTGAGGTCACTAAGGATCCCGTAATTTCATGCGGTGTCGTAAGCCTTCTCGAGGTATAAAAGCACAGTTACACAATACTGTTTATGCACGAAGGGATCCTTTATAAGTATGAGTTGATCGTTCGTGGTTCGCCCTGCCCTGAAGCCTGCCTGGCAGCTCTCGAAAAGACCGTTGTACTCAAGGAAGTACACGAGCCGCGATTTATCATCTTCTCGAAAAGCTTGCACAAGCAGCTCGTCAGGGCTATAGGACGGTAACTTGAGGGGGATGGCGGGTCCTTTCCCTCCTTCAAGAAAGCCACTACTATGGCCTCCCTTCAAGAGTGTGGGATGTGCCCCGAAAGCCATATTTTATTATATAGATGTAGAAGTGCTTCAAGTGTGTCTGCGTATAGGTGTTTATCATTGTATATCTGATGTTGTCTGGGCCTGGAGCTGAGGGTTTACACGTGCTCAAAGCAGCCCTCAGTTTGTGCAGTAAAAACGCTGACTTATAAGATTTTGACTTATTGTTATCTAGTATAGGCTAATTTTCGGCCGTTTGTTTGTGTTTCATGAAAGTGTTTGTGTAGTGTGCTGAACTGGACACGTGTTGGAAGTGTTGTGCGAGTATGTCAGCCAGGTGTGCGAGTGTGTCCCCTTTTATGCTGACCACAGACAGGCTGTGTGTGTTGTCCTTTGAGTTTCCGTATTCTTGTCCATACTTTCCGTGTGTCTGTGTAGGAGTTTATTGATGTTATGAAGGAACACCAACTCTCTCGTTTTGCCTCACGGCGCACAGGATTTCCTAACGCCTTGGCCCGCTTCAAGAAAATGAGGTTACCCGACGCGGGGTACTGACGAAAGATACCCCACGCCTTGTTCTCGGACTCTCGCGCCCGGCTACATTCCTCATTCCACCACGGCCTCCTCTGGTAGCGCGGAGCACCCGAGGCTTGGAAAATTAACTTTTCGGCGGCGACGAGGATGTGCGCCGTGAGTAGTTGGGTAGGTTCTTCAACGTGTAAACGTCGTATGGATGTGTGGTGTAGTTGCGATGTCTCTGTAAATGTATTCCAGTTAGCTCTTGCTTAGTTCAACCAATCCTAGGAAGACGGACTGAATATGCCTTTACCTATTTAAGTTAGTGAGGTGGGGAAGTGGTCAATACCATATGGGTCAGTGCCCACACCCCACTCGAGGAGAGGAAAAAGAACTGTGGATCCAATAACCAAGTCAAGATATTCCCACGAACCACGTATGGGTTTGTTTATTTATTGTTTGTTTTTACTGCCGGGACACGCCCGGCTCTCTTATCTGTGTCCCAAGCGAAGAACGTCTTTCATTCTTGAATTTTATGCCGCAAGGGCTATCTCATTCAGATAAGCAGACTGTTTCGTCTTAACGTCACTAGCCCAGAATAATCTTCTCGGATCTACAATTGTGTGGATGTAACTCGACGGTACCAGAAACACTCGCGCCGAAAGATAAAAGCCTGCAGAGCAGACGTCGCGGCATTCCTTTCGACGACACTCGCCTGCGCAAGTCAATTTGTTGAACGCTGTTTCGCCGCCTCTGTATTCTTTTGAGTTGTTAGGGGAACACACGTTCGCTCCAATAAACTTGTTTTCCTTGAAGACAACTGCATCGTCTTTGGCCACGTGACATCTGGTAGAGGTGCGGGGAAAATGCACCCTGCGCCTTCGTCAAGCGTCCCACTCGTGCCAGCCGCCGACAGAAAGGTCTGCAGCCGGAGTTTGGACTCCTTCCGGATAAAGTGACGAAAGAAGACGTCGTGACCACCACCATGATCAACGCAGGCACCATGACCAGCACTACCCTCGTTCTTCAACAGCCCCGGGAACCACCTTCGTGAAAAAAAAAATGGAGCGCGTCCGCATCTTTAACAGGTGGGGTGACGAAGAAACTTTCCACCGTGTTTTCTTCTACTCAGAAGATACAGCCAGAACGTGGTTTGAAAACCATGAAAGGGACACTGAAGTGAATTTGTCAAGCTCCCGTTTTTGTTTGCACTGCGTATAATGGCTCAAATTACACACTTTTCATCGTTTATCCGGTTGATAAATCGGTAATTATTTTACAAAGTGCGAAAGAAGAAAAAAATTTCCCCGCATTTCCCCGAGGGGACGAATGTGAAAGTGCGAATGCACGAGTTGAATTTGCGCGGTTCGGTAATGTTCGCGAAAGAGAGATCACACACACACACACAACTACAAAGAAAGAAAGATGCATTTATTCACAGACACCTATTTGTGTTGTCGTTGTACTTGATTGCTAGAGCGGATCTCAGCTTTGAAATTTCGTGTCCGTACTCCTTTAAGCGGGTGCATTAGCCCTTCTCACGCCCGATTCCTGGCCAATCCCCCACGTGGGTATGTGCCATGCACAGACACCTATTTGTGGTGTCGTTGTACTTGATTGCTAGAGCGGATCTCAGCTTTGAAATTTCGTGTCAGTACTCCTTTAAGCGGGTGCATTAGCCCTTCTCACGCCCGATTCCTGGCGAATCACCCCACGTGGGTATGTGCCATGTCAGCGGCCAGGCAGCGCGCGCCCATCTCCCCCCGTTGCCAAGGAAGACGAGGAGCGCGCGCACCCGCAGCTGTTGCTATGTGGACGGACGGCGGTCGCCGGAATTAGGGTCGCTTATAAAGTGCATTCGCACTTAAAACTACCATTCGCGGTTTGCGGCGGCCGCACCAACTAAGGCTGTGACGTTGGGAGGAGGGGGCATCCTGATTGGACGATACCCAAGGTTAGCAATCAAACAAGTTTCGATTTCGGTTTCGGTTCTGTAAAACGCAACCGATGGCGTTGTTGGTCGGGCATTCTCGATATCAGTAATCATCGTACCGCGGTTCTGTCATGTTGTAGGCTGTAAAATGCATAAGATAAGCATCCCAGGACGGCTTGGAATCGTAGCATTCACTAGCCGCAGTGCATGAACGCCCTCCGCGTCCCCGCAGACGCTCAAATGCCATGCGCTTTTCTCCCTTATTTGGAGTTTGCCTCACTCACGCCTGTATCGTAAAAAGCTTGTTTGCACCAGGCCAAGGGTCTGTTCATTCTGGCCTGTGCCCACTTCCCGCAAGCAGTCGGTGCTTAATGGCGACAGCACGCCAACGAGAACTCGCTAGCGCGCCAGTGGCAGCCTGCGCGCGTTCAGTGAACCAGTTCGTGGAGCCATGAACGTTGCGGCCCAAAAAAAGGTGAACTCAGTATAGAAAACACCAGCGGAAAACGAAAAAGTTAACTTATAAAAAAAACCACGTAGCCGCGGGAATTCGAACTTGTGACTTGCAAAACACTTGTGAACACATACGTAGGGCTCCAAAGCAATCAGCCAGAGGCGAGCGCTGCCGACCTTGGAAATAAATTGTATATAATGTATAACCAGTTTACATTTTTATTCAGTGTTAGCATTCCAAGCAGCTTAGGTGGCTATTTGTTGTTTTGCGCTCGTGCAGTAAGCATCCCCCAAGTTTCCACAATATCTCACGTCTAGCAATTGCATTTCTTAGACGGAAAAGCGTTCACAAATGCGTAGTCGTGCTGCTGGCCGCTGTGCTTGTTCGTCCAGCGCAAAAAAGTGCTTCCCGCACTCTAGTTTTACGCTGTATGGTAAACGTATCAGTTGATTTTACTTTCTTAGTACCTATATTGACTTCGCTGATTCTTCTCCCGCCTTCAAGAGGCCTTATATTTTCCTACTGGCATACCAATCAGCGAAGCGTCGCATGTGCGCTTGTGCAGCGCTTGTGTGAAGCGGCCTTGACTTGGACAAGGCCGCTACAGTGTACAAACTGTGTACAAACTAACCATGTAAAGAAAGGCACATTCTTCCATTCACAAACGTGTCCTGGCTTCGTTTCAACTGAGTGAACGAATTGCGACGACCCGTCGGCGGCCGGCGGACGAAACGCCGGGCCGACTGACTCCGTCTGAAGGCCGGTTAGCCGTGCAGTAGCGCAGCCAATTGCGAGCTCGGCTCCTCCCGACGTCACACGAAAACACCACCGAAAATGGGCGAGCGTAAAGAGAGGAGGACAGCATTTTCGATTTATTTTTCTACTAACGAAAATCGCGTAAACGCGCCCAGAGTGGTCGAAACATGGCCTGGGTACTCCGGACTATAATTTGCGCTAGTAATCCCGCAATGTTTACATATTACTTCAGTGTCCCTTGAAAGCTCCTTAACCGACTGGACTCTCTTGAGAGGGAGTTCCTCAAAACATTCGCCACCGTTGTGCGGAAAGAAGGAGCCGCCCTTTTGTTGGAAACGCGCACGCAACACCCCAACAAAGGGGTCGTGATCTTTGTTGAAAAGATGAAGCAACTATTTCGCCACGCGGACCCCGAAATGACAGAAGAAAAGAAGTTGCGCTTCTTGATGCGCAATGTGAAGGAGGAACTGTTAGCTGGAATTGTCCGCAACCCGCCCAAAACCATCGCCGAATTCGTGACCGAAGCCAGAACAACTGAGAAGGCTCTCGAAATGCGTGATAAGCAGTATGACTGCAACTTTGTTGGCGCGGCCATTGCGAAATACGTCGACAACAGGCGGATTCCGGCTCATAGCCTTCGCGAAACCATCCGCGCAGTAGTAAAAGAGGAGCTGCGGAAACTTCTCCCCACGCCGACGGAGCCCCACGTCGCTTCCCTTACCGATGTGATTAGGGAAGAAGTGGAACAAGCGTTGAGAACGTCTACGCCATCCGAAGTACCCCACGAACCTCAAGCTATGTCCTACTCCGCGGCAGTTCTCCGGCCCCGCCCTGCTCCAACACATCGTCAACAGGACCCGCCGTACCGCCGCCCACTGTCGCCCGCCCGACGCGCGGTAGCCCGAAACAAGACGCCAAGGAAGACCGACGTGTGGCGAACGCCCAATAATCGCCCGCTGTGCTACCACTGCGGAGAGGCCGACCCCATCTACAGTTGCTGTCCCTACGAGAGGCTCGGTTTGCGAGGGTTCTCCGTAGACGCTCCACGCCCCCGATACGGCCAGCGTCCTGCTGAGATCGAAGAACACCTCTCCAACACCAACCGAGGACCAGCCCGCTTTAACCGTTCACCGTCGCTGTGCCCGTAATAGTCACCGAACCGCCGCAGCACTGCTGACTTCTCAAGTGGAAGGTCCCCCAGCCCACGCGATGGAAACTAAAAGCAACAACTTCTGGAGGTAAAGTTCCACGATTGTGGAAACATGAAAACCCTCCAACGACGCAGCGACTCGCTGAATATCATGATTTACGAGATGCCCTCAGCCCGGCGACACAAGCTAACCCTGACGTGACTCCAGAACACCACGACAGCAAAACGTCGCGACGCGTACCCGACATGTACGAACCTGCCACTAAGAACACGACGAAGACTACGGTGCATAGTTCCCGACCGTCAACACGTACAAGCCGAGATACGAAGCCCCGACGCCAAGTGGAACGTGCATATCGCGCGTGACCATAGGCGGCACAACGTACTCTGCGGCGTTCTTCATTTTGCCTAACTGGTCCCGCGACGTAATTCTGGGAATGGACTTTTTCACGGTCAACGGCGCAATAATTGATCTGCAGACCAAGTCGATAACCTTTGCCTCCGATCACTATACGCCGCTGCAGCAGAACCCCAAACACCGTGTTGCTGTAACAATCGCCGACGATCACGGCACCCTGCCACCCTGCGCAAGCTTCATGATCACCGTCTACTGTGAAGGTGCTGCTCCGGAACTCGACACTATCGTGGAGAGTGATCAAAAGTTGCTTCTCGACCGCGGTGTGTCTGTTGCAAGAGGCATTGCACGGTTTGAGCAACGCAAACCCCACGTTTTGGTCACCAATTTTACCGAGGAGTAACAGCATTTAAATAAGGGCACTCCAATTGCGTTCCTCGAAGAAACGCAAAAAGCATGTGACGTGATCGTAGTCGTCGACTTTGAACGCACACCCGAAGATACCTTCAAGCTTCCGCATCCCTTTGACGTGAATCCGGCGCTACCGCAAGAAGAAAGGAACAAGTTATCGGCTTTGCTGCGTCGCTACAGCGAACTGAAAATTACGTCAGACACCTCTGGCGAAGCACCGGATGTTAACCGAAGATGGAGCCCGACCTACGCGACAATCACCGGACCGCGTCTCGTCACACGAGCGCGAAGCCATCCGGACTCAAGTCGGCGACATGCTCAGCGACGAAATTACACAGCCATCGAAAAGCCCCTGGGGTGCTCCGGTCGTACTCGTCAGGAAAAAAGGCGGCACACTGAGGTTCTGCGTTGACTACCGGCGGTTGAACAAGATCACAAAAAAGAGCATGTGTACCTCCCGACACGAATCAACAAGGCCATCGACCACCTCTGCCACGCGAAGTACTTCTCATCGATGGATCTGAAGACAGGCTACTGTCAAATTGAGTGGACGAGAGAGATCGAGATAACACTGCATTCATAACCGCGGACGGCCTATACGAGTTCAAGGTGATGCCGTTTGGGCTACGCACGGCGCCATCAACGTTTCAGAGAGTCATGGACGCTGTGCCAGCTGGCCTGAAGTGGCACACCTGGCTCGTATACCTCGATGACTTTGTGGAATTCTCCCGGACATTTGACGAACACCTTGCAAGGTTGCAGTCTGTACTCCAGGCCATCCATACGTTGGGGTTAACGCTGAATCCAGAAAAGTGCCGCTTTGCATCGAGGAGCTCAAGTTTTTGGACCATGTCGTCAATGCGGCGAGAGTCCGGCCTGACCCGGCGAAAACTTCAGCCATAGCGAACTTCCCGAGACGGACAGATAAGAAGGGCGTGTGGAGATTTCTGGGGCTGTGCGCATACTATCGGCGCTTCGTCGCAAACTTCGCTGGCATTGCAGAGCCACTCACCCACTTGACGAATGATCGCACCCCTTTCAGCAGGGAAAATGTCCAAAAAAAAAGCATTCAACGAGCTGCAACAAGGCCTGGAAAGCCCGCCTGTGCTCGCGCATTTCGACGAAAATGGCGAAACAGAAATGCGCACGGACGCCAGTGATATAGGCTTGGGTGCCGTCCTCGTACAAAAGCAAAGCGGGTGTAAAAAATTAATCGCCTATGCAAGACGTGGTCTGTCCAAGGAATAAAGAAACTACTCAGCGTCTAAGAAAGAGTGCCTAAATTTCGCCCATACTTGTATGGAAGACCGTTCAAGGTTGTGACAGATTACCATGCGCTGTATTGGCTCGCAAATTTGAAAGACCCCTCTGGCCGTCTTGGTAGGTGGAGCTTGCGCATACAAGATTTCGATGGTAAAGTAGTCTATAAATCCGGCAGGAAACACTCCGACGCCGACTGTCCGTCCCGCGGGGGGGGGGGGGGGGGGAATCCGACTGCCACCTGTTCGTGGTCCCCCAGCCAGCTGGCTGGGCAAAGGCGGTTTCGGCTGCCTAGCTTTGGTCGGTTGCCAACGGCAGCGGTGGGTGAGGGCCAGGTCTCACCCGGGGATACAAAACCCCAAGGTTGTGGCAAAGACTCCCTGGAACTGTATGGGCCAGTTCCTGCCCCAGAGCCGATGCTGGACGCGGAGGCAGGCCCGGACAGCCTCGGTGGCTACCGAGGTTGGCTCTGGGAACTTGGCAAAAAGCGGTGAAAAAGGTTCCATTATTAAAGGACCGCCGCAGTCACCCCACGCGGGCACGACTGCTCGCTGCCGACACGAAAGTTCCTGGACAACAGGATTCAGGGCCTTCGATAGGTGCTCATGATGGCCAATGTCTCTGGTCTTTAGGAGCGACCAGTCTAGGAGGCGCGCACTTGCTAGGACCGAGGAAAGAGGGATTGGCTAACTTCTTAGGGAAGCTTCTCGTTCTCAGTATCGGGAGTAGGGCTGATCGTACTCTATAAGGATTACTCCTTCCACCTGGTGACTGCTGCCCGTATGGGGAGGGGTTCCCTGGTGGGTGAGTGGTTGGCATAGGAGCACATAAGAGGTCCACCGAAACCCTATAAGTCACATAGGCCTTCCTATGGAGATAGGTGATTCGGATGCACATAGGGATCGACGGATGCGTGCAGGGTACAGTTTACCCCGTCTGTCGGACAGTTAGCTTTACCAGTATCCGAAACCATTGAGACGAGGGGGATTAGTACCTATGCAGGCTGGGCAGGGTCTCTTGAGTACTCGGGGGACCTGGTGGGTGCTAGCTGGGGGGCTGGTTGTGAAAGGGGTCCGGAGACTAGGTGTCGTCACTCCGTTGCAGGTTCTCCCTGTTCTTCGATGTCGGAGCTCAGATGTTTGGAACCTAGTGGGGTCCGCTGAATTCCAACTGGCACCGTCTGACCCCCATCCTGAGTTTTCAGGCCTATTTTAGGAGTCAGACATCTAAGGATTAGAACAAAAACCGCGTTGTCCCCATTCCCACCCTCTTTCCCATAACCCATTCCTTATCACAACCATCCACATCCCTTATCCCAACCTTTCCTGCTACCGTCCCAGGGGAGATCAGGGGAGTCTCCCCGGGCCCGCTCTCCTGGCTGTGGTGTCGCTGTGTAGCATTTTTCCCTTTTATTTTCCACTTCGGTGGGTATTTCCTTCTCGTCAAAACTCAAGTTGTCCTCGGTCCAGTTTGTTTATTTTTAATTGGCGTCACCCGTAATACGTCTGTGGTACGGGGTGGGCTTTTATTTTATATTATAGCCCTTTAGCTTTATGTCCCTTATGTCCGTCCCGCGGCCCCGTCGACCCACCACCACCAGACTCCGATGAGGACAGCGCGTTCTTCGGAGTCGTGACGGAGAGCGACGTAGCCGCCCAGCAGCGTGCCGACCCCGACCTACGCGTCATAATCGACTACGTCGAAGTAGGCAACATCGCTGTGCCTAGGACCTTCAAACGGCACCTACCAGCATTCAGCCTGAAAGATTCCGTTCTCGTGAAGAAGAATTTCAGCCCCGGAACCAAAACAAATTATCTTCTTGTCATCCCAGCAGACCTTCGCGAAGAAAAATTGGAAGCGTGCCACGACGACCCGACTTCCGGATCTCGGAACTGACCGCACAATTGGAAAAATCAAGGCGAAGTACTACTGGACCCGCCTTACTGCGGAGCTGATGCAAGGAGTATTACGATACAGCAAGACGGATCACCAAAGAACGACGGCGTACCACCCACAAACGAACGGACTAACAGAACGTCTGAACAAGACAATCTCAGATATGCTGTCAATGTACGTCGACGTTGAACATAAGACTTAGGACAAAGTGCTCCCGTATTTCACCTTTGCGTACAACACGGATATCCAGGAAACTTTGCAGATGACGTCGTTCGAGCTTGTCTACGGAAGACGGCCGACTACGATGCTTGACGCAATGTTTCCACTGTAGAAGACGATGACCGCAACCAGGGCGTTCAAGGATACCTTCGGCGTGCGGAGGAGGCACGCCAGCTCTCTCGAGTTCGTACAACGGACGAGCAGCTGGTGGATGCCGGGCGCTACAACCTCCGACGCCGAGACGCCGAGTACCACCCAGGGGATCGTGTTTGGGTTTGGACTCCCATCCGACGACGCCGACTCAGTGAGAAGCTCGTTCTACGATATTTCGGACCCTACTAGATTCTACAACGGGTCGGTCAACTCACATACGAGGTGATCCCCAATAGTGATTCCGGAACATAACGACGGCGCACGCGGCCTGAAGTCGTTCACGTAGTTCGCTTGAAGCCTTACAATGCCAGATGACGGACTTTGATCTTGTTTGTTTGCATTGTCTTTTGTTTTCTCATCGGGTCGATGCACTCTTAGAGAGGGGGTAATGCGGCGAACCACGTATAGGTTTGTTTATTTATTGTTTGTTTTTACTGCCGGGCCACGCCCGGCTCGGTTATATGTGTCCCAAGCGAAATGCGTGTTTCAGTCTATATTTTTATGCCGCAAGGGCTATCTCATTCACATATGCAGACTGTTTCGTCTTAACGTCACTAGCCCAGAATAACCTTCTCTGATCTACAATGTTCTGGATGTAAATCGAGGGTTCCAGAAACACTCGCGCCGAAAGATAAAAGCCTGCAGAGCAGACGTCGCGGCATTCCTGTCGACGACACTCGCCTGCGCAAGTCAATTTCTCGACCGCTGCTTTGCCGCGTCTGTATTGTTTTGAGTTGTTTGTGGAGCACAAGTTCGCTCGAATAAACTTGTTTTCCTAGAAGACAACTCCGTCGTCTTTGGCCACGTGACAATATGAGTGTTTGTTGTGTCCTATATTATAATATGTGGGCTTATTTTTGTTGAAGAGGCATGCTCCTGAAGATGTAAGGAATTTCTCTCTCAGGCGACCTCGGGAATCCATGAGAGAAGAGCCCCAAAGAGAATTGTGTGCATTAAGGTCACTTGTTAGAATGTATGGTTCGGGCAGCTAGTCGACCAGCGCCTCGAAGTCTGAGCTCGAAAGTGGATGATCAGGAGGAATGTATATGTGGCATACCGATATCAATCTATTAAATATTATTGTGCGAATTACTACAGCCTCAGGGACAGTCTTCAAAGTGACGGGGCGGCATGCTAAGGAGTTCCGGCGCTTATGGCCACAACCCCAGTAGAGTGTGTGCAGCCATCCCTGTCCTTTCTGAAGACCATGTATATATTTAAAAAAATTGTGTGTTTGGAATTTAAATGTGTTTCTTGTACACACATTGCACCTGGCTGGTTAGCATGCTGAATCTCATACACGTCGTCAAGATTATCCAGAATGCCTTTGCAGTTCCATTGAAATATGTTTTCTCTTCCCGTTATTAACTCTTCAAAGCTACTGGAGTGTGACTATTTACATAAGGTATTTCGGGGCTTGGACCCTTGAGAGGCATTTCGTAACCTTCTCTGGAGGTTTGGATGAAGGGACCCGCTCTTTCCGATCCAAGGCAGACAGGAGAGGTCTCACATCTATGTCGTCATCAGATTTGGAAGGAGTACCCGGCGGACCGCATACCCCGGACTTGGCACCCTTTCCGGTGCCCTTCCTTCAAGCCGGGACCGCCGACAGCATCAGGAGCGCCCCGCGTGGCACAGCCTGTGCGGCGGGGGTGGGGACTGCCGCGGGTTCCTCTGCCTATCTACTCTGTGGCCTCGCGTGTGCTTCGGGCCGGTGGAGAGGAAACAGTTAGTGCAGCAGCATCCCCAACGGACGTGGATGCCACCACAGCCACTCCTGACTGAGCAGGCGGTGTGGTGACGGTTTGGGACGGCGGACTCAACCCAGGGGTGGGGGGGGGCGCAAGCGGGACCAAATCTGACTCACGGTACTGCGTCCCCGCCGAAACCAGACGCCGCTCCGCCTGCCGGTGAGCCACGTCGGCGTACTTGCCCGGGGGGAAAGAGGCGAACCTCTTCCGCGCCTCTGGGAAGGTGTTGTTCTTAGTGACCTTACATTTATTATCTGCTTCTCCTGTTTGCACTGTTCACATTTTTGCGAGTACTCTGGATGGGGTCCTGGCAGTTGGCACAGGTGAAGGTTTCGGTTTCCCAGTTGTCTGAAGGATATTCATGCTGGCCGAACTTAGCACGGGTAAGCCGGCCACAGTAAGAGTTTGTGCCATGTCCGAAGCGTTGGAACTAGAAGCAGCGCCGTGGGTTCGGGATGTATGGGTGGACATAACAATGTATGTAACCGGAATTTATAGATTCTGGAAGGGTGGGTCGATCGAATGTGAAGATAATGCGCTTAGTTGCTACCTGTTTGTCATCGCGGCGTATTGATATGCGCTTTACAGCCCTGACGCCCTGATTCCTTAAGGCTTCCAAAAGGTCGACCTCGGTCTCGGACATGAGATCCGCCTCAGAGATCACACCCTGACAGCTGTTGAAGCTGGGGTGGAGTGTGAACCTGATCTGCAGATCGGCCAAGCGGGTTTGTTTCAGGAGGATTGTGGATTGCTGCTGAGTTTTTACTTCAACTGTCACTTCACCAGTTCTGAGCTTTTCGGCGTCGTATGTTTTGCCGAAGAAAGGTTTTTCGACACAAGAAATACAGATTGAGGGGAAACCGGCTTTCATTTGTCCACAGATTGAATGATAAAAAGACGAGGGTTTGGGAGCGAGATAGAAGGCAAAGAAGGAAAGGATACTTCGGTGCGGCACCTTTTCAGGGACCGATCACGTTTCGGGGGGGGGTTTAGAAAATGCCATATAATATACAAAAAAGCAGGGAACGGGGGTACTTTCTTTGTCAGCCTACCCTGAGAGCCGAAGAGGTCCCGGAGCTCTCTTCCTGGTAAACAGACAGGGAGCCCATCCGCCGGAGTTTGACCTGGGTTCCGACGGCTACCGTTTATGGTTTCTACACTTCACCATACAACATATCGCCACGGTTGGATCCAGCTTATGTTTGGGGGCTCGGGGTCCACGATGTCGCCAACACCGTCACCAAGATTACTCAAGGTGCCCCATGCGGGGCAGATGCAGTCGTGCCATCGTTGCGATCGCCATGAAGCCTCAGCCAATGAGATCTCAGTGAGCCTGCCACCGGCTTGCGTTGCTCGGGTCGGCTCATGTGAGGGGAACTTTAGGCTTAGCATCCTTGCTAATATTTGATCGCCGCTATCTGTGCAACTCCGAAGAGCAATACGTAACAGAACTTTTGACCGCACTATGATCCCCTTTCTCGCATGTGGAACTTTATTTCATCTATAACTGCCATTTGAGCTATAGGTGACCAAGACATCTGCGCAGCCTGTTTCGATGCTTCCGCGCAGGTATCGCCATCTATGCGCGGCTCGGCGCACCGCACGCCGCGGCATTCACGGCTGCTCAGCGTAGGCGTGCATCGCGGCAGATATCTGATCGCCACTTTTAAAGTAAGCCCTGACAACAATCCCGAGCACAATTGTTCACCACACTAACACCTACTTTCTCGCATGTGGAACTTCTTTTTAGCGATCAGATTGATTTGGAAGAGCAGCGACAGGCTGTTTCTACCGTTTTCTGCCGATTCCAGCCGCGGAGTGTGCCGAGCGTGCAAGCGCGGACTGTTTCTGAAGGCAGAAAACGCTTCATGATTGCCTCCTTTATCCATTTCTTGCGAACGAAGAGCGGAATCTACAAATTCAGCTCAGCGATCGTCGTAGTTGACCATGGAGCAAAACCAGTAGGCGGAGCTACGCCGACGACGCATCGCACGCGCTTGTCGGGCCATGTGTCTCAAATTCACGCGTACGACTAGTCGTGGCGACAGCCGTAACGTTCAGTCGCATGCGATTCGCATGCGCCAATCGTACATGTGTCTCGCGCTTTACCGCGTTGGCCGGGACCGGTCTGTGCCTGCGCGCGTGGAAGGGCGAGGAATCGCGGATAGGGCAAACGCAGGACCGCGGAACTAATCTACCTATCGCGACGAATGCCCAATTGCCCAGACGTGTGCTGGTCAACCCGGTAATAACGCGCACGACGGAACTGACGGACTGCTAAAACTCTCGAGGATGCAAAAGGAGGCTGCATGCATGGCCAGCTAGTTGGTTTTTTGAATTTGTTTCATTCGATTAAATGAAACCCTGGGGCTATACAGTGACGCTATACAGGGCGCTATACAGTGACGCAATTCGATCGGTTAGCGATAGAGCATTGCACCGCCTGCTGCCTACGCAATGTCGTGGTCGCTACAGCACGACGGGCTTGGCGCGTGATGATTCAAATGATTCAAACAGCCCTAGAGCGCATGACATCTTGAAAAATAGTGGACCTTTTTCCCGTAGCGATCTCAGAATACGCGGGCTGCCAGTCCGCCATTCTTTACAGGCGTCTCAGACAAAATAAAGAGCCCTCCTCAGCTTTCCGGGGCACCCCTCAGATTTCCGCTTGGGGAGCGGCTGTGCTTTCTAGCCTTGCACGCTTTTCTTTTTTTTCTTTCGGCAGCTCGTGGTTGGTTCGTACGAACACCGACTGGAAAAGAAGAAAGCCTCAGTTCTTCGCCCTTTCCACTCGCGCTACATCATAGGACGGCTGACCAGCCCCGCGGAGGCGATCACGTCTCCTGTCACCGCGACGTCGCGGAATCACACGTCCGGCTGCAGGGTGCCCCTACTGTCCCGCAGATTCGGCAATCCCCGGCGTGTCTTATTTCACGTGCGTGTCTTCGCCGTCGAGTCGCTCGTTTTTTGCGTGTTTCTGTGAGCGTTTCCGCGACTGCAAATTTTGGCAATGTCAAAGGAAGGACGCTGAGATGCTGCGCAAGTGCTGTGTACGACGATGTAGTCGCCGCGGACACGAAGGTACACGTGTTGAAGTTCTCGAGGGAAGAAAGTCTAAGGAATGCATGGGTACGGCTGGTGCCGCGAGAAAACCGCAATGCCACCGTGAATTCCAGGGTAAGCTCTCTGTCATTTTGGTATACAATTGCGCTTTCAATTCAAGAGGATACACGTGCACGTATAACTGGCTCCCAAGCCGCACTTTTGTATGCCAAGAACCGAAGGCTTTGCGTATTGGAGGTAATATTTTTTCTAGGTGTACGAACTTCACTTCGCGGATGCGGATATTATCCGTGTAGCCACGCATACAGATCAAGCCCCTGGCCACACCATCACAGTGCCGCTAACTTATGTGCGCCTTCTCGAGGGCGTTGTACCTACGAAGTCCCCGAACTGTGCGGCCTACATGTCTAGGAAAGCCGCGGAAAGGGAATACTCTGACTCTAACCTGGCGCGCATGGAGCACGCTAACCTGCAGAAAGCCATCGCTGAATCCAACGAGGCGCTTGACAGAGCTCGCGAAGAGGATAAAGTCAATTCCTTAAGAGCGAACTAGCCAGCCACTTGAGGAGCCAGAAGAATAACTTCTGGAATGTAATCAAGAAAAAATGAGACCTATTGTATTTCACGTCGTCGAAGATGCGCCCTGGCCGTTTGCTTCAAATGAGACTTGAGCGTGACAGTACACGTAACAAAAACGACCATAAAAAACCTAGGCGCAAATGTGTGCATTCCAAAACTTCCACCACCAAATAGGTTATCGTGCAACTTCTTGAAGGAATCGAGAAGTGGGACAACGGCGTGAAGTCCAACTCAGTCGTAGAAATTTGCGAGGCTGTTTTCTTACTGCTCGATCAACTGTCTACGTCCGAAGAGGAAGACAGCGCCGACTGTATTCGTTTTCTGACGGAGCAGGTCACTTTACACCTCGCAAGAAAACATCGCAGACACTACTCGTATAATTTCATTCTGTTTTGTTTCCTTCTCTTCACGATATCACCGCATGCGTACGCTTACATACGCAGCCATGGAAGCATCACCTTGCCACAACCTATGACAATCAGGTCTGCGTGCTTTTTATGTGGTTTGAGCTCTCAACAAGAACATCGCAGTGAAACTTTTCTTAGTTACATGAAAGAATAATTTCTGACCTAAAAGACGACCAGCGCTTTGTGACGATAATGGTAGACAAAATCCCATAAAATCCTACTTTTATTATAAAAGTGGTAACATTACCGGCATTGTGCCCAACCAAAATGAAACTGCAAACAGTGCGCTCGTTTTCATAGTTCGCAGCCTCACTGCAAATTCAAAGAACTTGCACACATCATGCCAGTGCACAAGCTGGACATGGCGTTCCTGCAGAAGACGCTCAAAGGTGTGATTTGCGGGCTAGGAGAGAGTGGGTACCAGGTTGTGAGTGACAACCCGGTACACATACTCAAGTGCATACGAAATAACTGGATAAACCAGAAGATCGACCAAGTTTGCTTCTACTTCCCTGATATTGAAACGTACGGAGCGCAGCCACAGCGCATGCAAAGAGCATCATTTGCGAAAATCAGAGAGCTTCACAGTGACCAACGGTTTAAGCATGGGTACAGGCTGTCAAGAACAGCCATCTACCCTTCGAATATTGAAAAGCAGAACGTAAAGCTTGCCCTACAAATATTCGACGATTTCTTAACTGAGGCGTTTCGTGCTCTTGGAACGAAGCACAACCTCTTCTCCTTTGACGCCACTGCTACTTTCATTGAAATCGTCCTCAAGTGGTGGAAAGGTTTAAATGTAAAAACTCCGTGGAAGGGAAAGAGGCTGCGAGACCAGTTCCAACAACCCGTGTTTTCCGTTAACAACGATCCGAAAATCTACTTCTTGCGCACGCTGCTTACACGGCTGGACGATTGGAAAAGCAAAGGCCTGTACAAGAGCCCTTTGATTAAGGAGACCCATGCTGCCATCGAGCACACCACCTACGGGCTTGCGCAGCTCGCTAGGTACAGCTTCGGATGTCGTACGTCCCTTTCGAAAAGATACAGACTGACTGTTTAGAAAACTGTTTCGGAAGTATACACAACTCGCAGTACCATGTTTCCAAAAGGCAGATTTATGAAGTGAAATACAAGCTGCGCCTGCAGAGAACCTTGCCAACGGTTTTCCACTCATCAGCACTGGGAATGTGTCCGGAAGCAGGCCAAGGCGTTACTCCCCAGCTGCAACGTAATTGCCTCGTTAATTCTCCAGAAAGGGTTAACAAGCCAAATGTTTGCACATTCCAGACATCTAGCAGATACCTGTCCATGCAGAAATTGATGCTATTTTGGGCCGATTTTTCTTCTTATTTACATAAGCAGAAAAAAATGTTCGGTGGGCTGCCATGTGCATTCACATTTGACGAAGTGATTAGATGAATCACGAAACTTGCGCTAAATAGACATAAACAGACGAAGGAAGACGGATGATGCGTCTGTTTATGTTCCTGTTTATGTTCCTTCGTCTGTTTGTCAATTTAGCGCGCGTTTCGTGATACATATTGCACCAATAGCCCAACAGCACATTATACTGATTAGATGAAGTTGATTTGTTTAAACCTCACGCTGAATAGTCCAAATTAGGAGTTCTCGATTTAAACAAATAAAATTTATTTTGTAGAAGTTACAAGAAGCTTTTAACATGAACTATGACAAAATTGCAAGGAATGACATTTCAGCATCATCACTAACAATTGTGCTCTGTTTCCTGTGTGAAGAATGTAAGGCAGAATATAAGTATTACAAAGGGGGAGAAATTGGTTCAGGCCCTGTAATTATTTGAAGACGTGACGTAATTTTTAATAAATTTATTTTCAGGATTATTAAAAAAGAGCTTAGACATTGACTACTGAAAATTTTATTTGTATCATTTTATTTGCAAGATTTAGGAAAGCCACAGCTAAATACAAGAGCTAAATCTAAATAAATGCAGTGAGAAACTTGTGTTTTTATCAAAGGGGGCCAAGCTGGCCAAGAAGAATGCAGCCACTGACCCGTCGCCACAACAAATCAACCTGTCATCACCTTAATTCACATGCACGTGCAGTATTTTTTGTACTAAAATGTGGAAGGTATGTCATGAAGTGTCTGTCAGCATTTGGGGTGTAGCTCCAATTGCTGCTATTAACTGAAGTTAATTATATATGCCATCTACATGGCTTTCTTACCCTTGACCTCGCCCTTATATGGTCACGTCAGGAATTGGGCATATATATGGCCCAAATCCATATATTGCCATATATGGCACACCCATATATGGCCGCATATGCCCAATTCCGGACGTGGCCATATATAGCCATTTTTATGTATGGCCAGATGTGGCATTGTCGTTAGGGTCAACTGTGAGCCGATCTGCACACTTGTGATCATGTAACCGTGTGGTTTGCATTTAAGCAACAAAGCAGCTCTCGCACATTTCTGAGTATCCAAAAAAAGATGTATTTTGTACGCTTTCTCTGGGGTATTGTTCACGGTTCTCTGTCGCCAAAATACTTTTTGCGGTGGCAAAAAACTGCCTTCCAAGGGATCGACATTCAACGAATAACTTATTACTTTTTCATAGAATGTCTAATGCCTTGAGGCAAAAAATTGGCCAGTGGTCACTATTTTTACATACTACAATATTATTTCGGACTATAACATGGTACAGAGCGCAAGAACGACGTGGTCAACCAGGTGTCGTCTTTGCGGTGCACCTTAAACCATACCTGGCAAGCTAAGGGACTTATTTTTTGCAATGTTTATTGTAGTGTCTCGCCTACGCACTCTGAGAGTGTAAATATTTCTATTAACTACGATACCGGTCTTGTTCTGATTATTTTTGTACAACCCACGCGGAGGCTTCGGTTTTTATCCTCTATTTCAAGCAGAGAACCGGTTTTTTGCATCGCATAGTGCAGGGACGCATTGTTGGATAGCAAAAGAGTGCAATGCTGTCCTAATTACTTAGAATCTCAGTGTTAGATATATTATGTTCTTGTTTATGCAAAAATCTCTACAAAGGCCAGTGCACCCAGACCGGAGCCTGCAAAACAGGCGCAGCAGCATTTCTTTTGGCTCGAATCACCGCATCTTTTCGTTTGCTGCTCTAACGGCACTCGCGTTTTCTATTTGGTCCTTGAATTGAACATGTGCGCTGAAATAAACCTCATTCATAAAAGACCCTGCCTCATTCATGATTAGTTTAAATTGCGGCGTTGTATACGCTCTTCAAGTAAGCGGTTGGTGGTACCTAAAACTCAAGACGCTCAAAGCGCACCGCCACGCAGAATCTGATTGGTAGTCTCGAGGCCATACAGAACCACGCTGCTCGTTGTGTGGAGCTACAGATTTCCAAGTACCATTACTCAGATAAAAGATTCCCTTGGCTAGCCTGCGCTTCCATCGCGTCGCGCTTGTTTTCGTGTGGCTTTTCCCAGCGAGATATACTTTCACAGAACGCCCCTCAAAAAAATTCTTATCTGCTGTCGCCCACTTATGTTTCGTACCGTCTTGACCACACGCTTAAGACTGAAGAAAACCCTGCTCGTACAACTGCTTTTATGAATTCAATTTTTCCCCGCACAATAAAATCCTGGAATCAGCTTCCCCGGAAACCGTCCAAGGCGCAGGCGACAACGAATTCCTTGTACGTTCGCGCAATTATCTTCAAAGCTAAACTTCTGCACTACTCTTCCTAGTGCACATGTCTGCATGCTTATTGCATACTTGTTTTCTTTTGTGCGCGAGTTTAATACACGTTTCTACATACGTGTCTTACTTGCAGTGCTGCATATTTTTGGCATATTATGCATATTTTGTATGTTTGTAAACGTGTGTTGTTCTCTGTTTCTTGTTATTCTTTATTCCTTTATTTTTTGTTGGCACATTTCGTGTGTGAAAATGTGTTTTTACCCCCCTACTGTAATGCCCTCTGGGCGAAATGTAGGTGTTTGAATAAATAAATAAATCAATAAATAAGCAAAACTACCGGCGTTATCCTCTTTTGATGATCTTCCTATCTTTCAAGGTAGTGTGCAAGTTATATGATGTTTGCCTGAAAAGAAGTTTGACGTAAATATATTTAAAATATACGTACCACAATAAATATCGCCGTGCCAAGGGCCACCCCGAACAAAATCCTGAGCTTGCAAGCGAGGTCCCACTTGTCAAAGAGACCTTTGTTGCTCTACAGAAGGAAAATACGAAACAATTTTCTTCTGCACTACAAACATCTCCACGCAGTGCTATAGAAGTATAAATAAACATACAGCTGTTTAAATTTTTGTAGTCCTGAAGACGTTGGACACATTTTTGCTCACAATTACAACCGCAATTTATATCCCAAGTTTCCTGCAAGAAAACGCATTCCCAGCACTGTGTTTTGGGGACAACAGCCGACGAAGTATGGGAAACAATCTCGAGGGGTACTGAAAAAATAAAACCTTCGTAGTCATCAAACAGCGCGAACACGAATTAGAAAAAAAGGGGGGAGGCAGGTCCTCACTATACGTAAATTTATTTGAAGAAACCAGGATTTATATATACACACGTATGGTTACGCGCAATAACTGCGTACACCGATAAAAACAGCGGCAGGTTTTTTCTCCCCCTTCCCCATTTACCACTTTTTCCTCAGCCAACCGACTTCCGTATCTAACAGCGATAAGAAGGCATGGGTTATGCAGTTCTCTACACGTATATATCGTGAAAACTTCCACTACATCTATTTTTGTTTTGGTGGTGGTCGTTGACGAGAGCTGACGTGCTCACATCGGCTCCGGTTTTTATGACTTTTTTAGTTGTAATTATTAGTTACCGTGGCATAACTCTTATCAATGTGTTCGTCAAGGTGTGGGTCAACAACCATTACCAGCCGCTAAGAAAAGATATTATTTTCGCCAATTTTCAAGGCCTTCTCTGGTGAGGCCCGGCGGTGTTGCGCCAAGCCTAATCGAACAGCTGGAGTCCACAGCTAGCTAGGCCTAAGCTTGGCGAGGGAGCGCTGGCGTCCTCGGGCGGCGGCTGTGAGAAGTACGTAGCGAGAAATTTTTTTCAGGGGCGGCCCGCGGTCGGGGACGGGTAAATATGTAGGGAAAATATGTAGGCAACTCCCCCGTACGAGGCACCTTGACCAATCTTGGTGACGCTATTGGCGACACCGCGGACCCCGAGCCCCCATATATAGGTTGTGATCAACCGTGACGATATGTTTTAAGGTGAAGGGTAGAAACCTCAAGTTGTGGCCATCGGAGCCCAGGTCAAGTCTACCCAGCGGGAAGCTCCGCGATATCTTCAGCTATCAGGGTAAGGCTGACGAAGAAAGTACCCCTGTCTTCGTGCTTTTCTACTATGATTTATGGTTTTTTCCAACCCCCTTCCTAAATGTGATCGGTACCTGAAAAGGGGCCGCACCAAAGTATCTTTTCCCTCATTGCCATCCTTAACATTTCCTCAACCGGATAATTACTCCCGATTTCTTGTTATGGAGTCACTCACTCCAGCCCACCCTCTTGCATCGCACTCAGTCTTCTTGATCGCCCAATATCTTGAAGCCATAATAGGAAAATCACATAAGGCCAAGGAACAAAGGACTGGTGAATTTCTCATCGAGGTAAATCACAAGAAGCAGTCCACAAAGCTTCTAGCTTAGACTAGACCGGCTGAACTCGACATCAGGGTCACACCCTATTGGAGCCTCAACAGCTCACATGGTGTTATATCCGATACAGATCTTCTTAACGAAACGAATGCGGATCTCCTTGTGGGCTTGAAGGATCAGGGCGTCACTGCCGTGAGACGCACAACCATCCCAAAAGAAACTTTGATTTGATTTGATTTGATTTGAAGGAGACTCCCACCAAACACATAATCTAGACTTTTGACCCCTCAGCAATTACGCGACTCATAAATGCAGGTTTTATCCGGTGCTCTATAAGTCCCTACATCGCGGACCCACAGCGCTGTTTTAAGTGCCAGTGATTCGGGCGCGGTATGAATTCTTGCCGTGGCTGAACGACCTGTGCAAAATGCGCGGCGCACGATCATCAGAGCAACAACTGCCCATCTGACACGCTCACGTGTGAACTACAGGGGGCCGCATGCGGCATACTCCCGCAAGTGCGGAAAATTCCCACTAGAACAAAAGATTATAAACATCAAGGTCACTGAGAACATCACCTTCCCAGAGGCGAGAAAGAGGTTCGCCTCTTTAACTCTGGGGAGGTACGCCGACGCAGCTCGCCGGGCAGCGGAACGGCATCTGGGTTCCACAGGGACCCACTTCTGCGAGTCTGACCTGGTCCCTCCCTCGCCCCCCGCTAGGCTGCTTCAGGTAGCCCAACCCATCACCAGGCCGCTTGGTGAGTCAGCAGCGGTTGTGGTGTCAACCGCCTCCTCCGGGACCGGTTCCGCACCCGCCCCCGCCTCTGCTTCCTCCAGTGCGTTGGGGGGTGCCAGGGGATGGACACCGCGGGCCCCGCATTGTCTCCCACCGTCACCCCACTGCCCGTACCCCTCTGGCGCTTCCGACGCCCTCGGCGCGGGCGGCTCAAACGAAGGGTACCCGAAGAGGTGCCAAGTCCGGTGGGCCCGGTCCATCGGGCGCACCTTTCACATCTGACGAGGACATAGACGTCGGGCCTTGCTTGCCTGCAACGCAGCACAAGGAGCGGCCTCCGACTTCCAAGCCTATAGAAAGCCCAAAAAGGCAATCCTTGACTCACAGCCCCGAAAGACAACACATAAACACACACACTCCAGCCATTCTTAAATAATGGGAAGAGAAAACATAATTCAATGGAACTGTAGAGGCCTTCTTAACAATCTTGACGATGTGTACGAGATACTGCACTCCAATCGGCCAAGTAACATGTGTCTACAAGAAACACATTTAAATTCCAAACGCACAAAAGTTTTTATTAGTTACCTGGTATTTAGGAAGGAGAGCGATGGTGGTGGTACATCTTCCCGAGGTGTGGCCATCATCGCCCGAAAGTCCTGGCTGTGTCACAATATCCAGTTACAGACCCTCCTTGAGTCTGTTGCAATTCGTACCACAATTTTCAATAGGCTAAAACACTATGCTCTGTTTACATCCCTCCTGATTCCCAGCTCTGGAGCTCTGATTTCGACGGCCTTGTAGATCAGCTACCCGCACCTTTCATTCTTTTAGGCGCCCTCAACGCACATAACTCTCTTTGGGGCTTTGATAGCACGGATGCCCGAGGTCGCCTTATCAAAAAATATCTAACATCTTCGGGAGCATGCCTATTCACTAAAAACAAGCCAAGGTACCCTAATATAAGACACAACACTTATCTACACCGCGACTTGGCTATTGGCTCGGCAGTACTCTTTCCATCTCTTGAATGCGATGTTGTCACTAACCCATACGGTAGTGACCACTTTCCAACCACATTAACATGCATAAGTAAAGGCTCGAACAGTTCACCTGCCCGTAACAGGTTTGATGAAGCTAGAGTGAACAGGAGTACATTTACAGAAACGTCCAAACTACATCACACATCCATAACACACCTACACATTGAAGAAGCAGCCCAACTCCTGACGCCGCACATCCTCGCCGCCGCCAAAAAGTCCATTCCCCAGGCCTCCGGTACCCCGTGCAACCCAAGGAGGCTGCGGGGGAATGAGGACTCTAGCCGTGCGCGATAGGCCTAGAAGAAAGCGTGGGGTATCCTTCGACGCGATTCCACTTCAGATAATCTAAATTTTTTAAACGGGCCAAGGCTTTTGTGAAGATAGTGCGTCGTGAGGTGAAAAGGGAGTTTACGCACCTTCCTCAATTCCACCAATTCATACACAGACACACGCAAAGTCTGCACACGAATACGAAAGCTACAAGAATAACACACAGCCTCGCCCCGGTCAGTACAACAGGGGACACACTGGAAGACCAGGCTAACACACTCGCACAACACTTCTAACACGTGTGCAGCTCAGCACATTACACCAACACTTTCATAAAACACAAAACGTCCTGTGTGAAGAAGCCCTTGCGAGACAGTAATAAGTCGAACTCATCTAATAACACCCCCTTTCCACTTCATGAGCGTAAGGTCACACTCGGTACTTGTAAACCTTCAGCTCCATGTGCAGACAAGATTTCATACACAATGATACAACGCTCACATGCAGACACACTTGCAACACACCTTTACCTCTACCATAAAATATTTCTTTCGGGGAGCCTTCCAGGATCTTGGAGGGAGGCCATCCTAGTGGCTTTTATAAAGGAGAGAAAGAACCCTTCCTCTCCCGCAAGTTATCGTCCGATCGCCCTGACAAGCTGCTGTGCAAGCTCTTCGAGACGATGATGACGAGGAGACTTGTGTACTTTTTCGAGTACAACGATCTTCTCGAGAGCTGCCAGTCAGGCTTGAGGGCGGGACGATCTACGAACGATGAACTCGTTTCATTATAGTCGTTTAGGAAAGATCCTTTCCTCCACAAGCAGTATTGGGTGACGGTATTCTTTGGTCTGGAAAACGCCTACGATACGGCGTAGTGGTACGGCATCCTAAGCGACCCGAAGTCATTTGGAATGTCGGGTAAAATGCTGAACACGCTTCCAGCTACAAGTCTGAAAGGAGCTTTCATGTAAGCATTGGAAGTACACTCAGTAGGGTTCAACTGCAGGGAAATGGCGTGCCGCAAGGCGCAGTTTTGAGTTGCACTTTGTTTATTGTAACAATGAATTAACTCGGAAAGGCATTGGCACCATCAATATCATGCTCAATGTATGTACACGACGTACAATT
Source organism: Haemaphysalis longicornis (assembly GCF_048455015.1). Lineage (NCBI taxonomy): Eukaryota > Metazoa > Arthropoda > Arachnida > Ixodida > Ixodidae > Haemaphysalis > Haemaphysalis longicornis. The sequence goes on from NW_027526335.1 coordinate 216,630,797, forward strand.
ATCCTTTAAGTCTTGTAATCTGACTGTCTGCGAGCGCCAAGTCCAGCTGGGTGTTACCCAGCTGACCGGATGGGCAGATGCAAAGATTTTAAATTTAATCCAGGAAAGTGCACTTGTGCTTTGTTTTCCAAGAGGCGTGGCATCCGGCCGGATTCAGACATTCAACTAAATGGCGGCTTGATTCCTGTCAAAAAGGAACACAAGTTTGTAGGTATAATCTCCCACACATAAACCAACCTAAACATAAATTCTAAAAACAATGATTATCCTGAAGGTTCTCCCCACAGTTCTTTTATGCTGACAAACAACTTCTTTTACGTCTTTTTACCAGCCTAATATGTTCACGATTTGACTATGGTAGCGTTGTCGATGGTATCGCATCACATCTCTACGTTTTCATGCTATTAAAGTATGCCTACATGCACTAACAGGCGCGTGCTGGCTTACGCTAGGCTTCTAAACAGTATGGAGATTTATTGAGCAAAACGACTCACGTCTTCGGTGAAGATACAGTAACGCTATGTTTGTTCAGACCTGGAGGGATATTTCAGTAGATTTCCCACACCCATATCCTCCCAATATTCAGTTATACTTCATAGGAAAACTGCACTCAAGAGGAGGAGGCGCACAGGAGGAGAAAAGTATTTAAGCGTAAAATTGAGCTGATTACTAAGCCGGGTCCTAAGTCCAGTACCACAGAGTAAGAGAAATTTTCTTCAGTTCATAGAATGCCATCCCGAGTAGACCAGAATTTGTTCTTTACGCTTGAAGTGTTGGAAAACAATGAAGAGATGCTTGAAAATATTTATCGGCTTCGATTCTTCTAATACATGCACGTATACTAATTATTGCGTTTGTTAGCGATTATATCAAGCCTTCAACACCGTAATCATTTTCTAATTGTCCGAGTTGAGAGTCAGTTCTTCATGATAACGGTGGTTACAATAGAAATTGGGAGCTCATAAGCCGCCTTCGAGTACTCTAGATAACGTCGTATGGGGCGCGATTGCGGTGGTGTAGCACAAACCTCATTGTATTTGCATGTGAATAAACAACGCACGCGGTGAATATGCACCTTCTTGCATGCAGCCATAAAAAAGCCAATTTGTGAAGGAGGGAATGTATGCCATGCAGTCTGAAGAAAATATCCCCGGGATTTTCGCGCATCCCCACACCTACTAATAAGACGTTTGTGACGGTGCAGAAGTATAATGCATAAGGCACAGCAGAGAAAAAAAAAACATTCATCTGTTGCAAGTCAATGAAAACGAAAGAAATAGAAGACAGACGCTTTACTTCCTGCTGTGCAATGCGCGTGTAGGGGCCCGCTGCTTGGTACGTAGCATACGACTGTTTAGCCGTCATAAGAGCATCTCGAAAATGCTGTAGGGAAGCTCATGCATTTTGACACTCATCGAGGAGCTCTTATTGCTGAACTTCACGCATAAGCCAGTGCAGAAAGGACGAGTTGAACACGATCTTATGACCGACGCTCTTACGAAAGTTGTATTCTCTCTTGTGTGTTGCAAACTTGTGGGGGATACAGCTTAAAATTATTCAGAGGTGTCAGAAGCTGGCAAAAACAACTGACTTACGAGAAATACGCTTTTAATGCGTGCAAGCATCAAAGCGGGCGATTTCTAGCACAGGTACTGGTGCTTCTCACGAGCGGAGCGTAGCAGACGACAGCGGCGCGAGTCCTTAAGCCAGAGGGCGTCACTCAAACATCTCACCGCAAATACACGGTTTCGCTAGCGCTCGCCGTTCTCTGGCAACATTGTACGTTCACCGGAAACGTTCCCTAGAAAGCTTAATGTTTACATTGTTTTACCGTGATTTCAGCCTGCGTTGGTGGCGGCAGCTGCTTGTGTTTCGATATTTTCGGCGGATAAAAGTATTCCGATGAAGCGCTCGTGACTCGAACACTGCTGTGTTGTGCCGGGATGCAGTCTGCCTTCCGGAACAAATTTGCTATTGCAAGTCAGGACGGTCTGTTTCCCGAGAGATGAAGGCAGAAGGAGCGCCTGGCTTGCAGCTATCAAGAGGGCAAACTGGACTCTCACAAAGAGCGCGCAGATTTGTTCTGCCCACTTCATCAAAGGCAAGTAAAGGCCAATGCATCCTTCAGTTACACAGACGATGCTCAGGTCCCCAATTACAAGGAACACGTCGGACGCCGTCGTGTTCCACCCATAACAGTAACCACGGTGACGCTTTAGTTGGACAGAAAACTTGCATGCTAACGCCGAAAATACATTGTAAAGGTGTTTCTTGTAGTTAGAGGCTTAATTATCAGTGATGTGTACTGTTCAAAACAACACTCGCGACGCCAAAGTAGCCGCGCTCCGCATGAATCGCCGCACAGCGTACGTCGCATTGCTCACGTTTTGTTGCTAATTACAGTGGCGCCGTTACATTTATTTTATATGAGAGCGACGCCTGCGAGTGAGTTTTCATCGGTGCGAGCAACTGGCTCGTAGTTTGCCGTGTTGTCGCCAATAAAAATAATCGCACTCCAGGTAATTTTCCTTTCGGGGTGAGCGCGGACTAAATGTAGATGGGTTAACTTGAAAGTTTTATTCATGAATAGTGTAATCGTCAGCAAACCATAGTTGTTCTCGTGACTCAGCCGCACCTGACGTCATCACATAATGAGTACGTTTTCTTATGTCAGTCACACTGAACACCTTAAATCGTGACAGACTCCGATCGGCGCCGATCTCTATCAAAACTGCCCATTGTGACGCAGGCGCAGTAAAAACCGATTTATCGTGATGTGTGCCAAACGTTTGAGTGTGTCAAATATCCCGTTTCAGGCAGCTTAAATTACTTGTGATGAAGCGTAGGTTCCGTTTATGTGAAGTGGCTTACCGTACACACCCCTTATTTGAAAAAGTGGTGTTCATTATGACTTTAATAGTGTTGTCGCAGTAGTAGCCATGTAGTCGCTAGACATCGCTGTAAACAAATCTTAATGAATGCGCCAAAAATAATCCAGCAACAAACTCAAACACAAGAGGCAAACACCGCCGCGACGGCCGCGACCATTAGAAACCATCACCGGAAGTGCCGCACCGGAAGTCTTCTGGGGAGAATCGTCCGTCGCATTCATCTTTGTTTAGAAATAGCGGAGCCGTCTATACAGACAACACATTGTCCTACACCCGTCATACTTTTAGGGGACGACCCCATAATTGCTCGCAAGCGTACTTTTAAGTTTCTTAGCGATGTCCAGTTTTTACACCTCATTACTTACCATGCATGTTGAACACTCTGGCTCTTTACACCAGTCATCTACATTGTCTTTTATGTCGTTTCACATATATGTTTAGCTAAATGTTTTGCGTTTTAGATCACTTTGTTCTGATAATGATGATGATGATGATGATGATGGTTGGTGTTTCATGGCGCAAGGCCAACGAGGGCAAAGAGCGCCAGAAAAGAAGTTATATAATGAAGCGAGGTGATTACCACAAGAAGGTAGGTATAAAAAAAAACATGTAATTCAGACATAGTAAAATCAAATAAAGGTAATGGTGATGGCTGGTGTATAGGGACAGATTTGATTATGCGTGATATGAGATAAGGTCTAAAAACTTAACATCTGACAAATAATCAAACACACGTTTCATAGAAACACTGGCATCGTCACCTAGAAACAGCGATGGATGTAGTGGGATATGATGTCTGTAGAGTTCTCTGAAGTGTTTGTGTCGTGTTGTGTGAAGTGCCTTGCATGTTATTAGCATGTGGACTATAGATAGGCCCTCCCCGCACCTGCTACACAGGGGTCTTGGAGATCCCGTGAGCAGGTGGGAATGTGTTGCATGCGTGTGGCCTATCCGTAATCGAGCCAGGGTAACTTCGTTGTGTCTGTTGTGAGTATCAGTGGTGTATGCTCCCAAGAGTGGCTTTATAATGTATAGTTTGTTGTCAGTCTGTTGATCCCAGTGTGCTTGCCATGTTGTGCGAAGGTGTTGTGTGATGTGTGATTTGAGGTCGGTGTAGGGTATTGTTCTTATGTCAACGGTAGTTGTAAGGGCAGCAGCGGTCGCCATTCGGTCTGCGGTCTCATTACCTGGAATTCCAGAGTGCCCTGGCACCCAGCACACGGTCACCTCAAGGTTTACCGCATGCACAGACATAAGAGTACTAATGAGAGCATTGACCACATGGTTTTTAGACTTCTGTGAGGATAATGTACGCACAACACTTAAAGAATCAGTATCAATTACAGATTTCGGAATTCGACTTAGAACAATATGTTGAACTACAAGAAGTATGCCATAGGCCTCTGCCGTAAAGAATGTTGAACTACAAGAAGTATGCCATAGGCCTCTGCCGTAAAGATACTTGTATTTCTATTCAGAGTTCTACAGACATTAAAGGTGCCACCATGCGCAGCACAGGAAACAGTTGTGGCAGTTTTTGAAGCACCCGTGTAAAATTCAGCACACTTATATTTGTGCTGCAGGGACAAGAAATGTTGCACGATCGCGCTTCTAGGCACTCTGTTTTTCTTGACACTTATAAAAGATACATCACATGATATCGGGCGAAGCTGCCACGGTACTAGAAGTTCAGTAGCGGAGGTTTTGATGGTGTCTGCGAACATGACATCAAGTTGCGTCGCTTCTTCTCTTACTCTGAAAGCGAAGGGAGCAGAGACTGATGGACGATTAGTAAGAAGTTGAGATATGGATGTATCATAAAAAACTGATGTAAAAAGATGGTGAGGCATTGATGAGATTTTAAAAGCATAAAGCAGGTCTGTGTAGGCTCACTGACGTTCTAGGCTACATTTGTTGCACTCTACATACAGACTTTCGACTGGACTAGTCCGAAAGGCACCACATGACAAGCGAAGCCCTAGATGAAGCACAGGGTCCAGCATTCTGAGGGATGTTTTAGTGGCTGACCCATAGACAACGCTACCATAGTCCAGTCGTGAGCCTATCAAGCTGGTAAAAACACGTAAAAGAAGTTGTTTGTCAGCACCAAAACAAATGTGCGAGAGAACCTTCAGGATAGTCATTGTTTTTAAGCATTTATGTTTTAGTTGTTTTATGTGTGGGATAAATGTGAGCTTTTCGTCAAAGATTATACCTAAAAACTTGTATTCTTTCTTGACAGGAATCGAGACTCCATTGAGATGAATGTCTGGATCCGGCCGGATGCCACGCCTCTTGGAAAACAAGACACAAGTGCACTTCCCTGGATTATATTTAAAACCGTTGCTGTCTGCCCAACCAGCTAGCTTGTTAACACCAAGCTGGACTTGGCGCTCCACGACAGACAGGTTACAAGGCCTAAAGGATAATTGAACGTCGCATGTTGCGACAGCGAAGAGACCGACACCCGTGTTAACAGATCGAACACCTCCCTGGTCGTTCTCTTCTTTCTTTATTGCGTGCTCACGCGCATGCCCCCGCTGCCCACCCTCTTCGTCTTCTTCTGTGGTTGAGCCGCGAGGCGCATGGCGCTTCCCGCCACTGCTTCCCGCGGGAAACTCAACATCCCCCCGAGCCCGCGGAGTGGTCGCCCGCCTCCAAAGGGTATAACCGCTTAGCAGCCCGAAGTACTTGTTGGCCATTTGGGAAGGTGACTGTAAAGTATCTGTCGATGCCGTCCCTACCAGTAAACGCCTCAACCAATCTGCCGAGCTTCCATTGCAGCGCCGGCATGTTGTCGTCCTTGACAATCACCAAGTCGCCAACACGTAGTCGGGATGATGACGAAGGCGGGCAGTGATGAGCGTAGCGTAGAATAAGCAAATATTCTTCCTTCCAACGCTTCCATAGTCGGCGCAGAAGCTCGTCTCTGTACTTCACCCTTCGTCGCAAGTCATGCGCGGTGGAGCTAGGCAAACAGTCGGCAGTTCGTGGTGGTAGTCCCACAGTGCGCTTGCCGGTTAAAAAGTGCGATGGAGTCAGCGCAACTGCATCATCGCAATCCTCGCAGAGTTGTGTTAGAGGGCGGCAGTTGACAATCGCTTCTACCTCGGCCAGTAGAGTGATCAGCTCTTCGTAACTCAGGCTGCTTCGTCCAAGGCAGCGCTTCAACGCATCCTTGACTGTCCGGATGATGCGCTCCCAGAAGCCACCCCACCACGGAGCTCGTTCAGCGATGAATTTCCAGTTGATGCGGTGAGCACTTGCATGGTCCTGGACAGCGTCCGAGAGCAGCGAGCGCAACTGTTTCGAACAGCTGCGGAATGCCTTGGCGTTATCAGAATATACTGTAGACGGGATGCCTCGTCTGGACGTAAAAAGACGAAAGGCGAGGATGAATGCTTGTGCCGTCATGTCTGAAGTAATTTCTAAGTGAACTGCTCGCGTCACTGCACAAGAGAAAACGGCAATATACAGCGTCACAGACTGTTGCGTAGAGCGGCAGTAAAGGGGTCCGCAGAAGTCCACTCCCACGACATCAAATGGTGACGTCTCTGCTATGGGGTCTTTCGGTAACGGTGCCACCGGGACAGACGCGGGAAGTAAACGTCGACGGCAACATGGTAAGCACGACAGGAGCACCTTCCTGACGGTTCGCCTTCCTTTTAAGATCCAAAACCTTGATCGAAGGTCCAGAAGCGTAACTTGAACTCCGGCGTGCAGAAGCCGGACATGTGTCGCGGCTACCAAGAGTCGCGTAAACACGTGGTCACTTGGCAAAAGGATTGGATGCTTAACTTCCTCTGACCCATCAAGTTCCTGGAAGCGGCCTCCAACTCTAAGCAAGCCATCCAGGCCAATATCTGGCCGTGGGGTCAGAACGCTGGAGCATGGTGGCAACGGCTGGCCAGCTTTACGTGCGGCGATCTCGGATGGGAAGGCGGTTTTCTGAACCAGCTGGAGCCAATACCGCTCCGCCTGATCTAGTTCAAGTGACGTCAGTGGCCCAGAAAAGGTTGGTTGCCTTCGGGTAGCATTGTAAACAAACCTCAAAATCCAGGCGGTTACTCTGAGGAGTCTGGAGAGCGAGCCGTAGTTCTTGATGTCCAGCAGTGGAGTGGGTGGACGTGCATATTGCTGCGACATTGCGGTTGGGCACACGGACGCAAGATCGGTGGTCAGCTCGCTCACTGCAGCGCAAGAGGTCGAAGGCCAGTTGCGTTCTGGTTCCGCCAACCACAGAGGTCCAGTCCACCACGTCGGTTTTCATGTTAGAACTAGTGCTGGTACTCCGCGCGTCAAAAGGTCCGCCGGGTTGTCCGCACTCGAACAGTGCCGCCAGATGAAACCTTGGGTCAACTGCTGAATTTCACGAACACGGTTCCTCACAAAGGTCTCCCAGCGGTTTTCGTCGCCAGCAATCCAATGCAATGCTACGGTTGAGTCAGTCCAAAAATAGGCGACACAGGATGAGAACTCTGGCATTTTACGAATGTAGTGCCATAACCTCGAAGCTAGAAGGCATGCCAGAAGTTCTAAACGCGGTAGAGAAACCGTCTTCAGTGGTGCAATGCGAGTCTTGCTCATAAGTAGCCGAACGGTAAAGCTGCCATCGACGACTGGCTGACGTACGAACACTGCGACGCCGTATGCATGAGGGCTGGCATCAGCGAACAAATGTATCGTCGCACTATCATGACCTTGCGATGCCAGTAACAAACAACGTGGAATGCGCAGGGCGGATAGGACCGGGAGCTTTGATACCCATTCCGTCCACAAGTCCTCGATGTCTGGTGGGAGAGACTCGTCCCAAGCGATTCCCTGTCGCCAGAGCCGTTGGAACATCAGTCTAGCTCTCGCGTGAAACGGAGCGATGAAGCCCAACGGATCGAAGATCCTGGCTGAGGCTTGCAAACTGGTTCGCTTAGTCGATGGTTGGGTGGAAAGGTACGACAGAACGCCTTGCGTGGTGATGACGATCTCATCTGATGAGCGGTCCCATAGCAAACCAAGTACCTTGGATTTGGAGCTCGGCTCAGTAACGTTCTCAAGTGAAAGCCCGTCGTTCAAGAATTGGGTGCAGAGCAAGGGTGAATTCGAGCACCATTTTCGAAGGTCCATTCCTGCATCGGTAATAATGGCATTTGCTTCCCGGTAAATCTCCAATGCCTCCTCTTCGGAAGACGCGCCTATGACTAAGTCGTCCACGTAGAATGACCGTTGTAGGCGAGCTGCAATGTCCGGGTGTGTTGTCTTCCACGTTTCCAGGTGGTGCTGCAGAGTGGCTGACAGCAAGAACGGGCTAGACGACGCTCCGAAAGGAACCATGGTCATACGCCATTCGACGATTATCGGGACAGTATGGTCATAGGTTGGTAATCGGTCAATCCACAGGTAACGGAGCGCGTCTCTGTCTTCAGGTTGAATGCTTATCTGGACAAAGGCCTTCCGGATATCCGCAGTAAGAACGATGGGGCTGCACCTAAACTGCACGAGAAGTTGTAGGAGATCAGGACCAAGCTTGATGCCCTTATCAAGCATTTCGTTTAAAGACGGTTTCCCGTACTCATGCGATGAGGCATCAAACACGACGCGGACCTTGGTAGTCACGGCTTCGCGTCGGACTACCGCATGATGAGGTAGGTAGTAGACAGTCTGTCCGGTGGTTTCAGACGGTACTACTCTCTCAGCATGGCCTTCCTTGAAGTACTCGCTGATGGCGGCGTCGTACTCCTGCAGCAGTTCTGGCTGATGTTCAAACCGCTGAAGCTGCCTTTTCAGCCTGCATTCGGCTACAGTTCGGTTCGTGGATGACGTGAGACCAGGTGTCTTAATCATGAGCGGTACTACGTAGCGACCTTCGCTCTTGTGTACTGCGCTACTAAACTGTAGGAGCACCGGGTGTTTGTTGACGTCGTGCTCCTCACCTGCATCGCTTATACCGATGGCGTCCAACCGCCACATCTCTGACGGGTCTCCCGGTAGGAACTCCATGCGCCAATCGTCAGTACAAGCCAGGAATAATGCAGTTGCACTGGTGGTACGTGGTTTCAGACGATGGCAGACGTCAGTGTAGGTTCCTTGAACGACCCAACCGAATATCGTTTCCACGGCGCACAGGGTGTCGGTGAAGCGCTCGACACGTCCGGTTACAACCTTCCAGTAATTGTCAGAGCCGATCAACACGCTTATCACGGAGTCCTGAGGTTTATCGTCTTGGGGATCGTCGGCTAAGGGTAAATTCCGGTCACGCAGCATTGCAATAACGGTGCTCTCTATGGCCGGGCCCCTCACTGTACAGACCTCTGGCACTTCCAGAGCTTGGAGGGTAAGCTCATTTGATTCAAAGCGACCACAGAGATTAATGTCCACCCTTCGGCATTGGTACTGGCGTGGGCGGTTGCACTTGCCGAACGTGAACACTGCCAAATCCTCAGTTCCAGTGCTGGGTAGAGACAGTTGCTGCGACACGTCTTGACGGACGAAGGACCGTTGGCTTCCGGTATCAAGCAGTATCCGTACCGGCACGCGTTCGCGGTTTCCGGACACCCACACCGTGGCGGTTTGGAGCAATACGGGTGACGAGGACGTGCTGCTTGCAGGAGCTGTTGTCACCTGCCTTCCTGGTTGTGTTTCCACCTCTCGGTTTTCAGCTCTGATAGGAGTAGGTGGTCGTGGAGTGCCCGTTGCTGCTCTTCCCCAAATGCCGCACAGTGTAGAAATATGGCGCCCTGAGCAGTGGTCGCACCTGAGCCCTGCTGGGGCTCGGCAATCACGGGCAGTGTGGCCCCTTTTCCCACACTTGAAACAGCAATGCTTCCTGGACAGCCATCGGCGCTTTTCCTCCGCTGACAGTGTGGCCTGGCACCTACGTGTCGCGTGTCCTGGAACGTCGCAGAGGGAGCACTTAGTCTGCGAAGCCATGGACGGATCGGCACCTGGCGATGCGGACCGTGCTGCCAGTGCTAGGGCGGATGGTATTCGAGGCGGTGTCACGTTGCGGTTAGCTGGCAACCTCCTTGAAGTGAGTTTCTCGCGTGACACTCGACTCACCTCTCTGCTTTCAACCTCCACTTGCAGGAACTTCAGGATGGCCTTGACTTGCTGTTCTCGTGATTCCGCTGCAGCGTCCGCTCCGGCCATGTCGGTCTTCGTGCGCTTGGGGTACAGGATTGCCGGATCCTCTGGCAATGAGCGCATCAGCACCCGGTGTAGAACAACCGCGTACTCTGCAGACGGCATGCTAAGGCTATGCAAACCGCCGGTTCGGAATTGGATCTGCTCATAGAGGTCTCCCAGTCGTGAAACTTGAGACGATGACTCGATTGGCTCGATGGAAAGCAGGCTGTCTATGTGGTTATCGATGAGGACATCCTTTCGGCCAAAGCGTTCAGTGATCTCCTTGACGGCAATCTTATAATTTGCGTCAGTCAGGCGTATACCTTCGACTGCCCGCTTTGCAGCGCCGGCCAGGTAAGAGTTCAAATACTGGAACTTTTCAATGTCGGCGAGATCGGGGTGAGCGTGTATGGTGACCTCATAGTGCTCCCAAAAGCCCTGTCATTCACGGGTCTCACCGGAAAAGACGGGTATTTGAAGCTTTGGCAAATTCACGCGCAGACCCTGTGCTCGTGGTCTACCCTGAGCGGCGGTATTTTCGCTGATGAGCTCGGTGTGAGCAGCTCCGATGGTGTTGCTGGACTCGTTGCTAGTCCCCGCAAGCCTCTGTAGCTGGCCTTCACTGACACGAGCACCAGCCGTAGCGCGCACGTTCATGACGAAATGGCGAAACGAAGCCTGCTCATCGCGTTGACGATCTTCTCACGGTAATCTATAGCACCCGCGACTTCTTCATCAAACGCTTCACCATCAAGGGAGTCGGCGATCTGGCTGTCCATCTCAGCGAGCGCGGACTCTTTAGAGCGAAGCCCGTCGATACTTTCCTGGAGGTCGCCCAATGACGGTTGAGTGTCCTCCCGCAGGATATCGCTGGCCACGGTCAGAAGTCGGGTGGTAGAACCACGAAGGATGCCTCGCTGACTGCGCAGCTTCTCCATGCTCGGTAACGTATAGGTGCGATGGATGCCGGCCGTCTCCCGGGTTTTAAGGCACCAGAAATGTTGCGGCAGCGAAGAGACCGACACCCGCGTTACCAGATCGAACACCTCCCTGGTCGTTCTCTTCTTTCTTTATTGCGTGCTCACGCGCATGCCCCCGCTGCCCACCCTCTTCGTCTTCATCTGTGGTTGAGCCGCGAGGCGCATGGCGCTTCCCGCCACTGCTTCCCGCGGGAAACTCAACATCGTCTACATAAATGGAGCAGGAAATCGATGGTGGTAGCGCATTCCGAAGAGAATTCATTTTTACAATAAACAAAGCGCAACTCAAAACTCCACCTTGCGGCACGCCGTTTTCCTGCACACGAACACTAGAAAGTGCAGTTCCAACTCGCACGCGAAACGTCCTTTCAGACAGCTAACTGGTAAGCGTGTTCATCATGTTACACGACATGCCAAAGGACTTCAAGTCGCTAAGGATGCCGTACCGCCAAGCAGTATCGTACGCCTTTTCAAGATCAAAGAAGACTGTCATACAGTACTGCTTGTGGAGGAAAGCATCCTTGATATTAGACTCTAACGCAACGAGTTGATCGTTGGTAGATCGCCCTGCCCTGAAGCCCGCCTGGCAGCTCTCGAGAAGGCCATTGTACTCTAAGAAGTACACAAGTCTCCTGTTTATCATCTTCTCAAAGAGCTTACACAGGCAGCTTGTCAGGGCAATTGGGCGATAACTGGCAGGAGAGGAAGGGTCCTACCCTTCCTTTAGGAGAGCCACTACTATGGCCTCCCTCCAAGAGCGTGGAATGTGCCCCGAAAGCCATATTTTATTGTAGAGGTGAAGAAGTGTTTCAAGCGTGTCTGCATGTAAGTGTTGTATCATTGTGTATGAAATCCTGTCTGCACCTGGAGCTGAAGGTTTACAAGTACCAAGTGGGACCTTCAGCTCATGAAGTGAAAAGGGGGTGTTATAGGATGAGTGCGACTTATTAGTGTCTCGCAACGACTCCTTCTCACATGATGCTTTGTGTTCAATGAAACTGTTAGTGTAGCGTGTTCGAAGTGTTGTGCAAGCGTGTTGGCCTGGTCTTGGAGTGTGTCCCCTGTTGTGCTAACCAGGGGCAGGCTGTGTGTCTGTTGTCCTTTTAGCTTGCGTATTCGTGCCCAGACTTTGTGAGTGTCGGTGTATGAGTTGATGGAAGTGAGGAAGGCGCGCCAACTCTCCCTTTTCGCCTCACGACGCACACGCTTCCCAAGAGCCTTTGCCCGTTTAAAGGAAATGAGATTATCTGGCGTGGGGTACCGGCGAAGGACACCCCACGCCTTGTTCTGGGCTTCCCGCGCCCGCCTACAGTCCTCGTTCCACCAGGGCCTCCTTGGGGTGCCGGACACACTGGAGGCCTGGGGCATGGACTTTTCGGCGGCGTCGAGCAGGTGTGCCGCGACGAGTTGGGCTGCTTCCTCCACGTGTAGCTGTTTTATGGTTGTGTGGTGTAGTTTAGATGTTTCTGTGAATGTACTCCAGTTTGCTTTTGATTCATTAAACCTGTTATGGGAAGATGGACTGCTCGGGCCTATACCTATATAAGTTAATGAAGTGGGGAAATGGTCACTACCAAATGGGTCTGTGCCCACACCGCACTCAAGACATGGAAAGAGAACTGCGGAACCAATCGCCAAGTCAAGATGAGAGTATGTATTGTGTCCTACGTTATGGTATGTAGGCTGTTTTTTGTTGAAGAGGCATGCTCCGGAGGATATAAGAAACTTCTCTATCAGGTGACTTCGGGCATCCGTTCTGGAGGAGCCCCAAAGAGAGTTGTGGGCATTAAGGTCGCCTGTTAGTATGTATGGTTCGAGCAGCTGGTCTACCAGCGCCTCGAAATCAGAGCTCAAAAGTGCAGGATCAGGAGGAATGTAGAAGGAGCATGCCGTTATCAACCTAATAAATATTATCGTACGGATCGCTACAGCCTCGAGGACAGTGCTTAAAGAGAGAGGGTGGCACGCTAATGATTTCCGGGCGATAATGGCCACACCTCCAGAAGAGTGGGTGCAGCCAACCCCGTCCTTTCTGAATACCATGTGCCTATTTAAGAAATTCGTTTGTTTAGAATTGAGGTGCGTTTCCTGCAGACACACGATACTTGGCTGACTGGCATGCAGAATCTCATACACACAGTCAAGATTTTTAACGAGGCCTCTGCAGTTCCATTGAATGATGTTTTCTGTTCCCATTGTTTAAATTTAAGAATGACTGGAGTGTGTGTGTTCGTGTGTGTTCATGTGCCGTCTTTCGGGGCTGTTACTCTTGGATTAGGCTTTTTAGGCCTTTCTACTGGCTTGGCCGTCGGAGGCCGCTCCTTGCGCTGCATTGCAGGCAGGAACGCGGATGTCCGAGGGGTGCCCGACGGACCGGGCTCCCCAGACTTGGCCCCCCTTCGGGAGCCCTTCGTTTGAGCCGCCACCGCCGCGGGCGTTGGGGACGCCAAAAGTGGCACGGGCGGTGCGGTGGCGGTGGGAGCCGATGCGGGGCCCGTGGTGTCCATCACCTCGGTACCCTCCAACGCACTGGAGGACGGGGAGACAGAGGCGGGAGCGGCACCGGTCCCGACAGAAGTGGTTTGCGCCACAACCGCTGCTGCCTCAGCAAGCGGCGTGGTGCCCGGTTGGGCTGCGTGAGGAAACGCAGTGGGAGGCGGGGGCGGGACCAGGTCAGACTCGCTGAACTGGGTCCCTGTGGCACGGCCGCTCGATAGAAACTAGACCTAGTTTCCATCGAGCGGCCGTGCCTGTGGACACCAGACGCCGCTCCGCTCCCCGGCGAGCCGAGTCAGCGTACCTCCCCAGGGGGAAAGAGGCGAACCTCTTTCGCGCCTCCGGGAAGGTGATGTTCTCGGTTACCTTTATGTTGATTATCTTTTTTTTCCAGTTGGAATTTTTCGCACTTGCGGGAGTACGCTGCATGCGGCCCGCCGCAGTTTACACAACAGAGGGTGTCGGATGGACAGTTGTCACTCGGATGATCGTGCGCCGCGCATTTCGCACACGCCGTTCGTCCACGGCAAGAGTTTGTACCATGCCCGAACCTCTGGCACTTAAAACCGCGCCGCGGGTTCGGGATGTACGGACGTATTGAGCACCGCATAAAACCTGCATATATATGTTGTGGGAGAACTGCGCGGTCAAAGGTCAAGATGATCTGCTTGGTGGGAATCGCCTTGTCGTCTCTACGGATAGTGATGCGTCTCACGGCAGTGACGCGCTGATCCTTCAAGCCGGCAAGGAGATCCGCATCCGTTTCGTTCAGGAGGTCTGCTTCGGATATCACACCCTGCGAGCTGTTGAGGCTCCGATGGGGTGTGACCCTGATTTCAAGATCAGCCAGTCTAGTCTGAGCTAGAAGCTTTGCAGACTGCTGCTTGTCATTTATTTTGATTAGGAGTTCACCAGACCTGTGTATTTTCCACTTACACGATTTTCCTATTATTGCTTCAAGATACTTGGCGATCAAGAAGACTGACTGAGATGCTAGAGGGTGGGTTGGATTGAGCAACTCCACGACAATGAATCGAGAGTAGTGATCTGGTTCAGGAAATGTCAAAGATGGCAATGGGGGAAACGATACTTCGGTGTGGCCCCTTTTCGGGGGCCGATCACGGTTGGGGGGGGGGTTTACACATTACCATAAAGCATAGTATAAAAGCAGGGAGACGGGGGTACTTTCTCCTTTGACCTTACCCTGGTAGTCAAAGAGGTCCCGGAGCCCCCTGCCTGGTAAACAGGCAGGGAGCCCATCGGCCGGAGCTTGACCAAGGCTCCGACGGCCACCGTTCACGGCTTCTAACCCTTCACCTTTCAACTTCTAGCCACGGTAGGTGACAGCTTAAGTGTGGGGGGCTCGGGGTACGCGGTGTCGCCACTCACCGTCACCAAGGTGCCCCGTGCGGGAACTTTGTTCTGATAAAATAACTTTTCATTGGCACTCTTTGCCCTTAGTCGGCCTTGCGCCATAAAACTCCCAACCATCATCATCATGTTGGCAAGGCTTCTAGCGCGTTGTTTTTCAAACCAAGCTTGAAATAACTGACTTTAACATGCGATTTCTGTATGCTGAAGGCCAACAGTAAAGCCCACATTAAGGAGCTTAAATGAGGATAATGATGAATACCTAAATTCCCGTTCACCGGTCCAAGGGTAGGCCACGGATTATTTGTTCGTCCGTAGAGCAAGCGATTATGCGGGCATACACTCGCGAGCGTGATCATGAGTGCGCTCGTGAGTGGCGCGCGGTCCCCGAAGTTCGTCAGGCGGAAGTCGAGGTCGAGGCAATCTCTGGGTGTTTACTATCAAGATTCGCGTGTTTTAAATTTTCCTTCAGGAAAGGGTATAATAAGTTGCCTTGTCAGCTATGAAGTGCAGTCGAGCACGATTTGAAGGTTATCCCGCCAGCATCGAGCGGCCATGCGTGCCACCGTCCTACGGTTTCGTTTCGGAAGCATGAAAATCGAGATTTCGCAATATTTTCTCACTTGTTGGTTGTTCCATGCTACAACAATGGCCCGCACGACTGACTTGCCACCCTTTGGGTTTCAAGCTTTACATTCGTTGTTATCAAGCAAGACTTGGTTGCCTTTTAGTTACCCCGACGATAACGAAACTTGCATAAGGTTTTCTAAAGCTGGTGTTCTGTCTTCTTCATTTGAAAGAATTGCTTTCCGGCAATAACCTTCGAATCGCAGTGGACTGTTCGTGCGGCACATTCGTGTATTATGGTGGTGAAGCTAGCTAACGTACGTCTTCATCCTTGAAAAGAAGGTGAAGCGGTTTTAGGATTAAAAGAAAAGTTGACTAGCAGCAAGTACACATTGAATAGTTCATGTGTACGAAATCTTTTCGCAAGACATGCAATAGAAGCGGCGCAATGAGCAAACAAAAGTGGTCCGATGCCCCTCCCCCATCTCGCCGCGCGATGCCGGAAGACCGAAAAGCGCGGGCGAAAACCGCCTGAAAAACGTCATACCTGAACTTCCGGCCGGACCGGCCGCCTCGGCCATGCTCTTTTCGCCGTATTTCCTTGTGAATGATACTTGTTGTTGTTGTGGTTGATAGCACTCATTTGTACAATTTTCGTGTTCAAAAAGTATGCACGAACGGCAAAGGATCCATACGTTATCATGCCGTATTCCTAAGTAGAATAATGCCACGCGGGGATGCTTGATACCATACGGAAGCGACAGCCTAGGTGGCTGTGCTTGATGACAGAGAATATACTACACTACGTTAAAGGAGTACTGACACGAAATTTTTATGTTACGTTTTTTTCGCTACTATGCTGCCTACCAGCCCACTAATCATAGATTGACAGATTAGACGGTCGAGCGCAGCGTAAACATTTATTTACGGCGTCGTTTATTCGTGCCAGTTTCGGTTTCGACAAAAAAACGCCGAGCGGCCGCCATGACAGCATGTATGACATGGCGTCACCATTCTTGCCGTATCGCTGCCTCTCTGGAAGCGCGCGCGAGCGAGCACACGCGCGCGCCCAGACCGGCAGAGGTCTTCACCGTCCCCACAGGCCCGGGCAGCATGACGTCAGTCCCAAAACCATGACGTGTACACACGCCCGAGCAGCGCGCGCCAACCACAGCCAGCGCGTCGGCTTCGTCACGGGAGCCCAAACGTCGGCAGTTTGGGGCACGTAGCAGATGATATCACGTCGGCCCGCTCTGGTCTTTCTCGTGCGGGCGAAGATTAAAATGGATTTTAAATATGTTTCGCTGAACGGTTGCTGTTGAATCTTGCTGGGAGATATCTCCTGATAAAAAGGAAGCGTTTTACATAGTTATCTCAGCTTTGAAATTTCGGGTCAGTACTCCTTTAAGTACTTTGTAAACCGCTCCAATGCGGTTTTTTTTATGCGACAGACGTGAATGTTCACATTAAATCCTATATTTAGGAAGGATGGGAATTACTGCTGTACTTTGGCCGGGGATGTTTCGTTCTATTCCAGAAAGCAAGTCACAGTTGTTCAGAAAACACTTGTTTCCTTTAGGAAATACTTGTTTCGTTAAACGCGTCGGTTTTCTTTCCCTGTGGGCTCAGGACAGTGTTCAAAAAAATACTTTTTTGGCGAAATTAAAACAAGGGGCCAATCTTGATAGGAGTTCTCTCCCGGCTATGAGGTAAACAGTATTCCTACAAAGTAAAAGAACCAAGACAACCAGATTGCTTATTTTGCTAATAGACATGTCACGATAACGTGATGTTTGTCTGGAATTAAAAAAAAACACCACTCCGAACCGCCCCCGTTCCGATGATGATGATGATTGGTGTTTCATGGCGCAAGGCCAACGAGGGCAAAGAGCGCCAGAAAAGAAGTTATATGATGAAGCGAAGTGATTACCACAAAAACGTAGGTATAAAAACTTGTAAATCGAACATAGTAAAATCAATTAAAGCTAATGGTGATGGCTGGTGTATAGGGCCAGATTTGAATATGCGTGATATGAGATAAGGTTTAAAAACTTAACATCTGACAAATAATCAAACACACGTTTCATAGAAACACTGGCATCGTCACCTAGAAACAGCGATGGATGTAGTGGGATATGTTGTCTGTAGAGTTCTCTGAAGTGTTTGTGTCGTGTTGTGTGAAGTGCCTTACATTGTATGAGGATGTGGATCACGGATAGGGCCTCTCCGCACCTGCTGCACTGGGGTCTAGAAGATCCCGTCAGCAGATACGAGTGCGTTGCATGGGTGTGCCCTATCCGTAATCTGGTCAAGGCGACTTCAGAGTATCTATTGCGTGTGTCGGTGGTGTATGGTCCCAATTGAGGTTTTATTACGTGTAACTTGTTGTCTGTTTGTTCACTCCAGTGTGTTTGCCATGTTTTGCGAAGTTGTTGTCTGATGTGTGGTTTCACGTCGGTGTAGGGTAATGTGGTTATGTCTACGGTATTCGAGAGTGTAGCAGCAGCAGCCATTCGGTCCGCTGCTTCGTTCCCGGCAATACCACAGTGGCCAGGGACCCAGCAAAGAACCAGTTCAAATTTGCGTACATACGCAGACATAATACCCTTTACAATAAGATTGACAACGTGGTTTTTCGAAGGCACTGTTGACGACAGTGCCGGCACAACACTGAGGGAATCTGTATAGATAATGGATTGTGGGATGTGGTTTTGAAGTATATGATTGACAACAAGAAGTACACCGTAAGCCTCTGCCGTAAAGATACTAGTATGACTATTCAGAGTTCGAGTGACACTAAGGCCGGGCCCATGCGCCGCGCAGGACACAGAGATGGCAGATCTAGAAGCGTCCGTATAAAATTCAGAGCACTCATACTTCTGCTGCAGATACAAGAAATTCTGCAGAATTGCATATGTGGGAGCTCGCTTTTTATCTAGATGTGTAAAAGATGTGTCGCATGATACAGGGCGGAGATGCCACGGTGCTATAAAATCCGTTAGAGAACTTTGGATTGTATCTAAAAAGGAGACAGCAATCTCTGACGCTTCCTCTCTAACTCTGTAAGAGAAGGGCGCAGAGAACGATGGTCGATTTAAAAGGACTTCAGTCATGGACGTATCATGAGGAACTGATTTAAAAGGATGGTGAGGCATGGATGAAATTTTAAAAGCATAAAGGAGATCTGTGTATGCTCGCTGACGTTGTAGGTTCCATTTGTTGCACTCCACATATAGGCTTTCGACCGGGCTAGTGCGGAAGGCGCCACACGCCAGGCGGAGCCCGAGGTGGAGCACTGGGTCCAGCATTTTGAGGGATGTTTTACTTGCTGACCCATAAAAAACGCTACCATAGTCCAGTCGTGAGCCTATCAAGCTGGTAAAAACACGTAACAGAAGTTGTTTGTCAGCACCAAAAGAGATGTGCGACAGAACCTTCAGGATATTCATTGTTTTTAAGCATTTATGTTTTAGTTGTTTTATGTGGGGGTTGAATGTGAGCTTTTCGTCAAAGATTATACCTAAAAACTTGTGTTCCTTTTTGACAGGAATAGAGGAACCGTGGAGTCGAATGTCAGGATCCGGCTGAATGCCACGCCTCTTAGAAAACAGAACACAAGCGCACTTTCCTGGATTAAATTTAAAACCGTTGTTATCTGCCCAGCCGGCTAGCTTGTTAACACCAAGCTGGACTTGGCGCTCGCAGACAGACAGGTTACAAGACTTAAAGGATAATTGAACGTCGTCTACATAAATGGAGGAGGAAATCGATGGTGGTAGCACCTTACGAAGAGAATTCATTTTTACAATAAAAAGGGTGCAACTTAAAACTCCACCTTGCGGCACGCCGTTTTCCTGCACATGAATTCTAGAGAGTGCAGTTCCAACTCGCACGCGAAACGTTCTTTCAGACAGGTACCTGGCAAGCGTGTTCATCATGTTACCCGACATGCCAAAGGACTTCAAATCGCTGAGGATGCCGTACCGCCAAGCAGTATCGTACGCCTTTTCAAGATCAAAGAAGACCGTCATGCAGTACTGCTTGTGGAGGAAAGCATCTTTGATATAAGACTCTAACGCAACGAGTTGATCGTTGGTAGATCGCCCCGCCCTGAAGCCCGCCTGGCAGCTCTCGAGAAGACCATTGTACTCTAAGAAGTACACAAGTCTCATGTTTATCATCTTCTCGAAGAGCTTACACAGGCAGCTTGTCAGGGCAATGGGGCGATAACTGGCCGGAGAGGAAGGGTCCTTCCCTTCCTTTAGGACAGCCACTACTATGGCCTCCCTCCAAGAGCGAGGAATGTGCCCCGAAAGCCATATTTTATTGTATAGGTGTAAGAGTGTGTCAAGAGTGTCTGGGTGTAGGTGTTGTATCATGGTGTATGTGATTTTGTCTGCACCTGGAGCTGACGTCTTACATGTGCTCAGAGCAACCTTCAGCTCATGAATTGAAAAACAAGAATTGTAAGAAGTGTGCGACTTGTTTTTATCACGCAGGGACTTCTTTTCTACAGATGTTTTGTGTTTTATGAAAGTGTTTGTGTAGTGTGCTGAACTGGACACGTGTTCGAAGTGTTGTGCAAGTGTGTTAGCCTGGTCTTCCAGTGTGTCCCCTGTTGTACTAACCAGGGGCAGGCTGTGTGTCTGTTGTCCTTTTAGTTTTCGTATTCGTGTCCAGACTTTGTGTGTATCAGTGTATGAATTGATGGAAGTGAGGAAGGTGCGCCAACTCTCCCTTTTCGCCTCACGACGCACTCGCTTCCCAAAAGCCTTTGCCCGTTTAAAAGAAATGAGGTTGTCTGACGTGGGGTACCGGCGAAGGACACCCCACGCCTTGTTCTGGGCCTCTCGCTCCCGCCTGCAGTCCTCGTTCCACCAGGGCCTCCTTGGGCTGCGGGACCCACTGGAGGCCTGGGGAATGGACTTTTCGGCGGCATCGAGGATGTGCGCCGTGACGAGTTGGGCGGCTTCCTCCACGTGTAGGTGTTCTATGGATGTGTGGTGTAGTTGAGATGTTTGTGTGAATGTGCTCCAGTTTGCTTGTGATTCATTAAACCTTCTATGGGAAGCTGGACTGCTCGGGCCTGTACCTATATACGTCAATGAAGTGGGGAAATGGTCACTACCATATGGGTCTGTGCCCACACCCCACTCAAGACATGGAAAGAGAACTGCGGAACCAATAGCCAAGTCAAGATGCGAGTATGTATTGTGTCCTAGGTTATGGTATGTAGGCTGTTTTTTGTTGAAAAGGCATGCTCCGGAGGATGTAAGGAACTTCTCTATCAGGCGACCTCGGGCATCCGTTCTGGTGGAGCCCCAAAGAGAGTTGTGCGCATTAAGGTCGCCTGTTAGTATGTATGGTTCGGGCAGCTGGTCAACCAGTGCCTCGAAATCAGAGCTCAGAAGTGCAAAATCAGGAGAAATGTAAATGGAGCATACCGTTATCAACCTTTTAAAAATTATGGTACGGATCGCTACAGCCTCGAGGACAGTGTTTAAAGTGACAGGGTGGCATGCTAATGATTTCCGGGCGATAATGGCCACACCTCCTGAGGAGTGGGTGCAGCCAACCCTGTCCTTTCTGATTACCATGTACCTATTTAAGAAATTTGTTTGTTTAGAGTTGAGGTGGGTTTCCTGGAGACACATAATACTTGGCTGACTGGCATGCAGAATCTCATACACATCGTCAAGATTTTTAAGGAGGCTTCTGCAGTTCCATTGGATGATATTTTCTGTTCCCATTATTTAAATTTAAGAATGACTGGAATGTGTGTGTTCGTGTGTGTTCATGTGTCGTCTTTCGGGGCTGTTACTCTTGGATTCGGCTTTTTGGGCCTTTCTGTAGGCTTGGAAGTCGGTGGCCGCTCCTTGCGCTGCGTTGCAGGCAGGAACGGCCCAACATCCATCTCGTCTTCGGATGTCCGAGGGGTGCCCGACGGACCGGGCCCCCCGGACTTGGCCCCCCTTCGGGAGCCCTTCGTTTGAGCCGCCACCGTCGGGGGCGCCAGAGGTGGCACAGGCGGTGCGGTGGCGGTGGGAGCCGGTGCGGGGCCCGTGGTGTCCATCACCTCGGTACCCTCCAACGCACTGGAGGACGGGGAGACAGAAGCGGGAGCGGCACCGGTCCCGACAGGAGTGTTTTGCGCCACAACCGCTGCTGCCTCAGCAAGCGGCGTGGTGCGTGGTTGGGCTGCGTGAGGCAACCCAGCGGGGGGCGGGACCAGGTCAGACTCGCTGAACTGGGTCCCTGTGGACACCAGACGCCGCTCCGCCCCCCGGCGAGCCGCGTCAGCGAACCTCCGCAGAGGGAAAGAGGCGAACCTCTTTCTCGCCTCCGGGAAGGTGATGTTCTCGTTTACCTTGATGTTGATTATCTTTTTTTCGAGTTGGAACTTTTCGCACTTGCGGGAGTACGCTGCATGCGGTCCCCCGCAGTTTACACAAGTGAGGGTATCGGATTGGCAGTTGTCACTAGGATGATCGTGTGCCGCGCATTTCGCACACGTCGTTCGGCCATGGCAAGAGTTCGTACCGTGCCCGAACCGCTGGCACTTAAAACAGCGCCGCGGGTTCGGGATGTACGGACGTATTGAGCAACGAATAAAACCTGCATTGATGTGTTGTGGAAGAACTGCGCGGTCGAAATTCAAGATAATGTGCTTGGTGGGAATCTCCTTGTCGTCTCTACGGATAGTGATGCGTCTCACGGCAGTGACACCCTGATCCTTCAAGCCGGCAAGGAGATCCGCATCCGTTTTGTTCAGGAGGTCTGTCTCGGATATCACACCCTGCGAGCTGTTGAGGCTCCGATGGGGTGTGACCCGGATGTCAAGATCAGCCAGTCTAGTCTGAGCTAGAAGCTTTGCAGACTGCTGCTTGTCATTTATTTCAATTAAGAGTTCACCAGACCTTTGTTTTTTGCATTTATACGATTTTCCTACTATGGCTTCAAGATACTTGGCAATCAAGAAGACTGACTGAGATGCAAGAGGGTGGGTTGGATTGAGCGATTCCATCACAAGAAATCGAGAAAAATTATCTGGTTCAGGAAATGTCAAAGATGGCAATGGGGGAAACGATACTTCGGTGCGGCCCCTTTTAGGGGGCCGATCACGGTTGGAGGGGGTTTTAGACAATACCATAAAGCATAGTATAGAAGCAGGGAGACGGGGGTATTTTCTCTTTTGACTTTACCCTGGTAGTCAAAGAGGTCCCGGAGCTCCCTGCCTGGTAGACAGGCAGGGAGCCCATCGGCCGGAGCTTGACCAAGGCTCCGACGGCCACCGTTAAAGGTTTCTACCCTGCACCTTAAAAACACATCACCACGGTAGGGCACAGCTTATGTTGGGGGGCTCGGGGTCCGCGGTATCGCCAGTACCGTCACCAAGATTACTCAAGGTGCCCCGTGCGGGGACCGCCCCCGTTCCATAATTTGTGTTGACTTCGGGGGCCTAATTTTTTGCCCAAGATTCCGTGTGGCTGCATATTATTACCTGGGAAGCACTTGTTGTCACTGAACCTCAAGTGCACTCCGGTGATAGGCGGTGATATATATAATGATGATATTAAAAAAATTAGGAGTGAAGAGTAAATATACGGCCTCTGTCCGACTAACGCGGTAAATGCTTAAATCTAGAAATGCTGAAACAGGGCAACAATTCATTATCACACACGTTTGGTGATTGCTACCTAAAGTAACGTAACTACAACGTAACTGCCTTGTCCGACTGGTCTGTTAATTATAACGAGGTGGCCGTAATATTGTAGCAGAATGCGCAACGCACAAGCGAAAATCAAGTCCTACTACAGCCAATAATGCTGAGCACGCACTACTATGCTGCAGTGTTTTCAGAATAAATGCATGTGAAGCAGTTAGACGCCACTCATCGAAGTGCAGCTAGCAATCGCGGAGGCGCCGTAGCATCGCTGCCGAAATGGCGCGCGCGTGTGGGTCTATCTACGGGGATGAGTAACGGGGCTGGGGTGGGCGACAACGAACAAAGGAAATGCGGAAGCAGAGTCTGTATGTTGGTTTATGCGTGTACCGGCAAGATGTGTCTCGCATATACGTTTACAGCGCATGAACGCTATTTTTTCACGCAGTGCACGTACGTACTTTTCGCTGGTAGATTGTTTATAAAACGCCCATTAATCTTCGGCATGAATGGTTTTGTGTATAATAAGAAACAGTTAAGGCAGTACCTAATATTAACATAAGGTATAAAATCTCCCTATGCTGGTTGCCTAATTCAAAAATATTTTGATGGAACCCACTAGTTGACGTCACAGTCACTGCTTTGGGCTTCTCTGTCGTGTAAAGCAAATTCAAGCTCCAAGATAATAGAACCAACAGCACGGGAAATTATAAAAGAAACTTCCAGTCATGTCCGAAAATTAAACAGCAAGCGAAGTTGCCGCAAAGGCAACCGTGCGATCGTTCGCAATGGTTCCGACAACCCGCGCAACCGAAGGGTGTCCTCCTTTGACGTCATGACGGGCGCAACAAATCAGGGGCGTCAAAAGACGAAAAGCACGCGTCTTTCAAACGGGGCCTCGCTTTTTGCAAGATAAATGCCACTTGGACTCATGTACGATGCATTTCAATGTGATATTCGGAATCAGCGCGCAAGAAACTATATAACTGTTAATCTACCTCAAATTTTTTGGAAAGCGCTTCAGTTTCCCTTTAAGT
Source organism: Haemaphysalis longicornis (assembly GCF_048455015.1). Classification (NCBI taxonomy): domain Eukaryota; kingdom Metazoa; phylum Arthropoda; class Arachnida; order Ixodida; family Ixodidae; genus Haemaphysalis; species Haemaphysalis longicornis. The sequence goes on from NW_027526335.1 coordinate 216,654,921, forward strand.
AGTCGCCTTTTTGTTATTTTTGTACTACTAACGTGGATAGTAAACTTACTCTTAGCGAAACACCTTACTGCACTGCTGTTTAATGTTGAGCTTGTTGCACATTTCTTAAATTTCATTCTAGTTTTTATCCGTTAAATAGAACAAACATGGTTTCATTAAATGCCGCTTAAGCAAATGGAGATTGCTGATTCTAAGCAACAGGCCGGTGAAGGAAACAATGGAATAGTGCCAAAAAGACAAAGCTCCAAAATAAAGAGAATTGTACAGTTTTGTTGATGGGGAGAAAATACAAGATGGGCAGAGGAATGCTTTTTGTACACTGAAATTATGCAACTGCAATAGTCAATAAAATGCGACGTCGGTATAAAAATAAACAGATCCAAGGATTGATAGTTGACGGAGCAAAATACATGCTCTGTCCTGTGATTATACTTTGTGCCAGTGTAACGTCAAGGAATGACATGATAAAGTCCAGACCACATGTATGCCTATATGAGGCTTTTCCTGCTGTTCCGCAATTTCCAGGCCGTGCTGTTCCGCCAGAGTAACAACGGGACTGCCTCGATAGGCTCGGGGGAGGTTCCCGGCGCTGCTCGGTTTGTCCGGCGGAATATGCAGCCGGGTTGTGTGTGTTGATATGCACAGCATCTGGAGCGACACAGGCATCAGACGTTAACGTAGCCCTTGTTTTCAGCTTTATATGAACAAGAATGTCCTTAAAATTCCAGGTTCCGCATTTGCAGGCGACTTCAGGTGGTTCTTCAGGCTACTTGAGCTACACCCCAGCCTGGCATGAAACATTTTGGGGGGTGGGATATACGGGCCCGGTGTGCCCCCCCCCCCCCTGGCTACGGTACCGGGGCTGTGCAAACGTTGCGACCGAGATGGAGACGGCCATTGTTCCGCAACCGGCGAATTCCGGCGTTAGTCATACGTGTATTGAAGTTGAATGGGAAGAAATTTCTTCCGAGGAATTCAACGACGGTGCGGTCTCGTCGCACGTGGGACCGCGAGAAGGGCAAGATCACCTGGTGCAACATAGGGTCAGATCTCGGAAGCGACCACTACATCGTGGAGGTCATACTGGAGAAGGTCAACACCTCGGAAGACACCAGAAAGCACAAAGTTACTGATTGGGATGCTTTGCGTTGCCTGTTACCAATGAGGGCGGACTACATCGAGAACATAGAAGAATGGTTGGCCCTCATCGTGGGGAAGGTCAAAGAAGCGACCAAGATCATACAAACGGACGCTAAGGTCGACAAGATAGACACCCGCCTGGCGCACTTAATCGAAACGAAACAATTCATCTCATACAGGTGAAAGATACAACGGCTAAATCGGCGACTCAGGAAAAAAGGTAGTGGAGCTGAATCGTGCCATCGAGACACACTGTCGCGTTCTACGCAGTGAAGTGAAATTCGCAGCGCTGCGGACGGGCAGATGCATTGCGGCAAGACCTGAAACTTGATGTGGCATCTGCTCGTTGAGACTAAAACAAAACCCCATCAACGCAACCGCCTCACAAAGATTATTTACAGAGCAGTCAGAAACACGGCGAACTAGAAATAATCAGACGCATGGACAGCAAGTACCTCCAGGTCACACCCACAGAAAATCATCCCGAGTACGGGGGTCAAGCCAACTATAAGCTCGAGGGCGACATCAGCGTCGAGGAGGTGCAAGCGGCCCTGCAAGACCTGAACAGCAAGTCGGCGGCCGTCCCCGATCACACCTCGAACACAGCGTTTAAGAACCTCAGCGATGCCTTCATCGTGAATGTCACCAATTACTAGAACAAGTGCGGGAGGGCGGGGTCGCTGCCCAAGCAGTGGAAGACTGCCAAAACAATTCTCATCCCCAAACTGGGCAAGCCACCGAGCACGGACAACCTCCGGCCCATCTCGCTCCCGCCTTGCGTGGGCAAGGTGTTGGAGCACGTCCTCATGTGCAGGTGGCAGGACTACCTAGAGATAATCAGGTTTCGTCGTTGCCTCGGCCCCCAAGACGTGGTGATTCTGTTGAAGAATGAGATCATTGACGACAACCTAACGAAGGACAACAAGGCCATCCTGGGGCAGGACATGCAGAGACCCTTCGACAAAGTGATGCCCTCTGCGATGCTAGCAGAGGTGTCCAGACTCAACATGGGCGCAAGAACGTATAACTACATCGAGAACTTTCTAGTAGGTCGTACCACCGAGCTCTGCGCCGGCGATGTGCGACTCCAAGAGAAGAGGCTCGGTAGTGTCGGGACCCCACAGGCCTCGGTAATCGCGCCGTAATTATTTAAACTTATTATGATCGTTGTGCCCAAGCGACTCTCCCGACTTGAGGGAGTCCAGCACAACATCTTCGCCGATGACATCATTCTGTGGGTTCTGGGAGGCAGCGATGGTCACAGAGAGCATTTTCCAACAGTTCGTCGACACGAAGACCATCTATACGGATCCGACTTGACCTGGTCGTCGAGCAAGGCGAACCTACTGGTGTTGCTACCGAAATATGTCAACCGAAACAACACCGAGCCGAGGGATTTAGAGACGAAAAAGATCGTGACAGGGAGGGGCCAGGTGATCCCGGAGGTCCAAACGATAGGGGTGCTCGGCATAATTACAGACAAACGTCGCGGCAATGGCGAGACCGTTGCCCGCCTTGCGGCCAAGATAACCAAAGCAGAGCGTCTCATCAGACGGGTCGCCGACCACAAGGCCGGAATGAAGGAGGAGAGCCTGGTTCCACTTGTGGACTCCTAGTAATCAGCCACGTCGCCTGCATTGCAGCCTTCTACAAATGAATGCACTGCGAATAGAATAAGATAAACACCTCATACGCCGATCGTACAAGGCGGCGCTCGGGCTGTTCGAGTGCACAAGCACCTAAAGGTTCCTGATCTCCTGGGGATGCACAATAACCTTGAGGAAATTGCTGGAGCACAACGGTCCGCCCAGCCTGAGCGGGTATCTACGACCGAGACCGATAGGCGCATACTGCAAGACTTGGTATTCACAGCTGCAGCGAGGAAGGCGAGCAGTGATGCTCCTGCCCCGGACCAGATCCGGAGACGGATTCGGGTAGAACGCAGTACGAGGAACATGAATCCAGAGTTTGACAAGGAGAGAAGGGTGGCGAAGGCCAAGGCCCTCGTCGACTTTTACGCCAAGGGCGGGAAAATACCATGGAGACAGCGAGGCATCGTGGCTACTGTCATCGAGGCGTCGTCTGGTGTGATGAGGGTGGTGCCGAGCCTTCAGGTCTGAGAGGCGTGCCAGGTGGAAATGGTGGCAAATGCCCTGGCCATCACCGACCCCTGCTGCTAGACAGTGTTTATTTATTTATTTATTTGGAATACCCTCAAGGCAATTGCATTGAAGAGGGGAGTGGGTGAATACATAACAAGAAATAAGAAAAATGCAGTACAACGAACACATTGCGACTACATATCACCTCTAAAACAAACGTAAAACAGTAAATAAGGATGTAATCATTCTTTTACAACGTTAGAAACGCGGCTAAGGTATACATGTTGAAAGGAGTGTTACAGGAGGTCAGTTGCAATTTCGTGTCAGTTTTGGCGTTCCTGGCAAGACTCATAAAAAAATAAAAACAACAAAAACAAAACTACAAAACAAGTGGGATTGGCAGGAATCATTGTATCGCTACAGACAATAGACAAATCTAGGTGATGACGTTGCACACAGCGGAATAAACAAATCCGGGTGAATCCAGGAGTGCTTTGCAGAATTATGCCAAAGGTAAAGCGTGTGGCAAGGCTGCGCGTTCTATGCTCTGCCGACCTCCAACGAGAGAACAGGTGTGTTAAAATCAAGTGGTTCCTAGCGGAGGCGGGCAAACATGCGTCGCACAAGCACGACAACCACAGCGATACGGCACACGCCGTGGCGCGAGCGGTAACTAACCCCTCCGCTACAACCCACCGTCCAATATGGTGTAGCGCCAAGGGCCGTATGACGAAGTCCAACGAACTCACACAGTTTCATCTCTTGGCTCGAAGGACTCTGTCACCTGAGCGGAGCTCGAGTGGCTGAGCGGAGTGGTGGCGGTGCTGTTCAGGCAAGTACAGACCGGGTCCTTACCCACCCCAGTGTTGATGAAGCATGTGTACCCGCAACTGTATGTGAGTGATGTGTGCCGCGAGTACCAGTGGGAGAGAGCCACCCTGACACACATCTAATGGGACTGCACCACGTTCTCGACGAACCGTCGACAAGTAAGATTCCGTCGTGGCTCCCGGCTGCGACGAAGTGCTACGACCAAGACATACAAGCCTGGGCCGTGCAGCAGGTCTCGGCGGCTCTTGAAACACAAAGGCAGCGGGAACTCCCGGGGCGTAGCCCCCCAAAAGAAACCGAACGCGGGAGCAACATGTGACGTAGTCGAGTAAAGTCCACCTGCTGAGATGTAAGGGCCCACGTCGCAGTGCCAATTAACAGTGGTGTCGCCCAGCAGGCGATTAATTACAGTTGCTCTATTTATATATCTTGTTCGCATGCTGTGTTCGGACGCTATAATCGTGTCACTGAAGGACGGGGTGCAATTGCATTTTAACACAAAGGTATTTTATGTCTGCGTATACCAAAATCTCAGAGACTTTACATTCGTCACGGAAGTGACGTTGCCAGAAAAAGTGCCATGGGCCGGCGGCATCTGGATTCGAGCCCACGAACTGTATTGCCTCAACTGGAGGTAAGTGGCGCTCTGCCTACTGCGCTGTAAATAGAGACGTGTGCAGCTCTACAGACGCGCCTGGTGGCCTTCCGTATGACTCACTCAGGTGGTACTGCCGTCTAGGAAAGGCGAAGCGAACTAACGGAATATGACGCTAATGAGAACCGTCAGATGGTGTCTCAATGAAAGCGCCTTCGTGTACGGTGGACGCGCGTGAATTTAGGCACCCTCCACTGTTGCGTTTGGCCATGGCCGTTATGTTTCAAGCTGCAGTTTCTGTGCATGGCTTTTTTGGTTTTGTTGTCCCGTAATAAACCGGCTATTTTTGTTTCTTGGTATCAAAGTCACTTAGTCTGACGGGGTCAGGCTCGCGAACCTTTCGCACATGAAAGAAGTTCCTTTAACTTTCAACGGCTCGTGCGCTGGCCCCTTTCACTTTCGTGTTTTACCAATTTCTGATGATGATGGTCGTGTTTGAGTGGCACAAGGCCAACTAGGGCAAAGAGCACCAAAAACAGATGGTTAGTTACCACAAACTAAACATTGAATACTGAAATTGAATATCAACACAGGTAAAAACAAATAAAGCCAATGGAGATCGCTTGTGCCGAGGGCCAGGTTGTGATTATGCATGATACGATATGAGATTCAGAAACCTAACTTCAGAAAATTACTTAAAACTCGTTGGAAAGAAAACATTGGTTCATAGCCTAAGTGCGAAGGGAGGAATAAACTTTCATTCAGGCCCAATTCCGTGTGTGGAGGTAGACCAGTGGGGAGACTCATTAGTCCAGGAGTCCCTGGCTCTGGCTGGCACTCCGGGCCCGTCTCACCAGGTGAAGCTGGAAGCCGGGTTTAGAGCTGGACAGCTGCGCCGCCCACTGTGAAGGGGAGGGGTGGGGATTTGGAGGGAGGTCGGGTGTGTGGAAGCATTCCCATACGATGTGATAAAGTGTACCCCTTTCAGGGCAAAACTTGCACTGTGGCGAGTGAGAGGTGGGGAAAATCTAATGCCACAGTGTATTGTGAGGGAAGGTGCGGGTTTGAAGTTGACGGAGAGTGATTTCATCGGCTTTTGTTAGAGACAGGTGAGGTGGAGGGAAGGTGCGACGAGAGAACTTGTAGTGTGTGAGTATGTCATTGTAGGTGAGTAGGGGGTGGGCATCCAGGGTGGTAGGAGGGGGGTCGGGGGCAATGGCCCGGTGCACCACTTCTCGGGCCGCGTCGTGCGCCGCTTCATTGCCGGCCAACCCACAATGGCCAGGGGTCGATAAAATGTGGCCCTGCTCAGGGAGGTAAGAGGAGTGTTCAATGATGCGTAGGGCAGTGCGAGGGAGTAGACCTTTTTGAAGGTGTCGGCAGACTTCCTGCGAGTCCGTGATTACTGTCACGTAGTCACGACGAGTGGAGGTAAGGGACAGCGCAATGGCTATCTCTTCCGCTTCAGTTTGTGTTGAGGCTCGCGTGTAGAAGGTGGAGTGGGATTTGTCGTCTGTAGGTTTCTGGAAAGTGTTTGCGTCGTGTGGTGTGAAGTTGCTTGCGTGAGATTAGTATGTGAACTACGGATAGGGCCTCTCCGCACCTGCTCCACTGGGGTATTGAAGATCCCGTCAGAAAATACGAGTGCGTTGCAAGGGTGTGCTCTATCCGTAACCTACCCAACGCGACTACCGTGTGTCTGTTGTGCGAGTTAGCTGTGGACCGTCCTAAGTGTGGCTCTATTACATGTAGTTTGTTGTGTGTTTGTTCACTCCAGTGTGTTTCCCGTGCTCTACGCACGTAGTGTGGCTTGGGGTCTGTAAACGGTACCGTTGTAATGTCTAGAGTGTTCTTGAGTTCAGCAGCAGCGGCCCTCTCGTCTGCCAACTCGTTCCCAGCAGTACCAGCGTATCGTGGAACCCAGCAGAGGAGCAGCTCATGCTTTTCCGCATACACAGACATGGTGTTGAACACAAGATTAACCATGCTGTCTTTGGGGGGCTTGTGCGATGATAGTGCGCGAACAACACTCAAGGAATCTGTATAGATGACGGAATTGGGAATTCGATTTTCAGGAATGTGCTGTACGAAGAGTAAATTTCCGCATGCTTCTGCTGAAAAAATGGTTGTGTGTATGCTCATGGTTCTCGCTGCATTGATATTCAGAACATGAGCAGCGCAGGACACCATAGTGGACGTTTTAGAAGCGTCACTGTAGAATGCTGCACATGGGTATTTAAACTGCAGATACAGAACGTGCTGCAGTATTACAGCTCGTGGTACCCGATTATTGTGAAGTTTCATAAAAAAGGTCTCAGAACACTGGACGAACTTTCCAAGGAGGTACAATGTCTGTAAAAGATGATCTGTACACATTACAAAACGAAGTGCGGAGAGTCGAGGCTCGCTCTCTCACTGTAAACGAAAAGGGCAGACGAACGGATGGCCGATTTACAAAGAGTAGAGATGTGGATGTGTTTTTAAAGACAGAATAAAAAGGCTGGTTATTCAGCGATTAAAGCTTTAAAAGCATAAAGGAAGTCCGTGTACGTCCCTTGGTTCTCAAGGTTCCACTAATTATACTCGAAATACAGACTCCCGACAGGGGTAGTTCAAAAAGCACCCTATGGGAGACGAAGCCCCAAGTGTTGCCCTGGGTCAAGCATTCGCACCCCTGTTTTAGTCGCCGACCATACACCACACTGCCATAGTCCAAACAAGAGCCAACCAAAGCAGTATACAAGCGCAGCAGGAGTTTTCTGTCGGAACCATAGGATTGGTGGGAGACAATCTTGAGGACATTTATTGTTTTGAGACATTTACCCTTACGTTTCATCATGTGGGGAATTAATGGAAATTTGTGGTGAAACACAACAGCTAAGAACTTGTGCTCCTTGTTCACAGGAAGCGACACGCCATTCAGAGTAATGTCTGGGTCCGGATGGACCCCGCCCTTTCTGGAGACCACAACGCAGGAACGTTTTGCAGGATTTAATTTAAAACCACTCTTGTCTGCCCAGCCGGCAATTTTCTAGACACCAAGCGGGACTTGACGTTCGCAGATTGACATATTACATGATTTATGGGATATCTGGACGTGATCTATATTCATAGAATAAGAAATTGTAGGTGGCAATGGCTTTTCAAGAGAGTTCATAATAATTATGAAGACAGTGCAACTCAATGCTGCACCTTTCGGCACGCTATTTTCTTGCACGTGAACCTTGAAGAGTCCACAACCAACTCTCAATCGAAATGCTCTGACAAGTAACTAACAAGAGTGTTTAACATGTTACCACAAACCTTGAGCTCACTGAGGATCCCGTAACGCCAAGCGGTGTCGTAGGGCTTCTCGAGGTCGCAAAACACTTGAGCTCACTGAGGATCCCGTAACGCCAAGCGGTGTCGTAGGGCTTCTCGAGGTCGCAAAACACAGGTAAACAATACTGCTTATGCACGAAGGCATCCTTGATGTACGAGCCCAGCGCTACCAGTTGATCGTTCGTCGATCGCCCCGCCCTGAAGCCTGCGTGGCAGCTCTCGAGAAGACCGTTGTACTCAAGGAAGTACACGAGCCTGCGATTTATCATGTTCTCGAGAAGCTTGCACAGGCAGCTCGTCAGGGCTATCGGACGTTAATTTGAGGGGGACGACGGGTCCTTTTCCTCCTTCAAGAAAGCCACTACTATGGCCTCCCTGCAAGAGTGTGGAATGGGCCCCGAAAGCCATATTTTATTGTATAGATGTAGAAGTGTTTCATGTGTGTCTGTGTATAGCTGTTCTATCGCTGTTTTATTGGTGAAGCACATGAGTGGAAGCTCTTTTTTATAAAATTAACGCTAAAACCCGGTTTTGGGCGATGTCAGTACTGCGTCACTGCCGTCGCGGACGGAGGCGACAAGATCGTGGGAGGAGCAGGGGTATCAGGAGGAGCAGGAGAAAATACTTTTATTCAGATTACTGAACGGCCCAGAGTGCGACCCAGGGGAGTGGTTCCTTGACTGTAGCCCATATACAGTCTGCGCCGCCTGTGTTCTGTCCACCAGCTGAAGCTGGGTAGGCAGAGAGGGGCTGGACTGCAGCACTCATTGCTCTTGTCCGGTAGTTGACTGAAAGAGAGGAGGATGCTCAGGGCAAAACGTCGCACACCCCAATTGTGCGGGCGAGTTTTCCTACTTCTGAGCAAAATTTACAAACAGTGATATAGCGATTCGGGCGCATTAAGTGAACACGCGTCGGGTGTTGGAAGGAGCCGTGATACGAGTCGGGAAAGCCGATCTTCAGGGTTTATTGGCGCCGTGGAGAGAGCGACGCAAAGCCGTGCACGGTCGTTCAAGCGCAGCGTTCCGAACCCAATCACGAGCCAACGTGCCCGCACGCATCGTAAGGCGCGTGAACATGCCACTTCGTTGTCGGCGTCTCTCTCATCATCATTACTGTTCATGTTGGCGGTAAATTATAAATCCGCAACATCCTCCGCGCCCACCAAATGCTCACTCGCATAGATACAAAGACAGTCACAATATTTGCACTATAGTTAAGCACTTTCTCTAACGCACACTAGCTGCACTTGCCCGGTCCTAGTGTTACCGTTATTTGCTATTACACTTCACCGATTGTCCAAGTTTCTAAAGCGTTGCAAGCATATCGCTGACTCCGTCTCAAGGTAACGATGAAATGAGAGTTCTCGCAGTTTGCAGCTTAACACACGGGCAGGCTTTGCAGCGTCGGAGCATCTTCTTCGCACACAGTCGGTGTCTTGAACTCCCTGGGCGGCCTTGCGTCTTTCAGCAAGAGTATTGCTGATTCCACGATGAGGAAGTCGCTTACGAGCAGTGTTAATTAGGGGGTACAACGGCGATCTTCCGGCAGTTGTACCACGCGTCTTCTTTCTTCCGGGGTCACGCTGAGATTCAGTCTCTGCTTAATACCGTTCTTCCAGGAAGAGGTTCCGAAAGCATGTAAGGATGCAGTATAAATTTGAATTGCTCTTGACACCTCTCGGAGAACCTCACGGTGCGGCACGTAGTAGGCATCGTCTGAGCCACGCGTTCCCTTCACAACTTTTTCCGGGTGGTCAGTCCTCTGGTGTCGCCTCCTAGCCTTATCGTACGGTCTTACGCCTTCTTCGTTTGACGAAAGTTGTGGAGGTACTCCGTGAGCGCTCAAAAGGGCAGTCTTGTGGTAGTCGGCCATTGATACTGGTCTGGACCCACATCGCACTTCTATGTCATGGCGCACATTTTCCAACCGTATTGAATCTTCAGACTTGCGCAATACATCTTCACCGGGATGCGAGTTCGGAGAGTTCTTTAGACCAACAGTGTCTATCTCCCGAAACCGCCGAAGAGAGCAAGAGAGGTCTTCGTTCTCATGCGTGTCCGTGCGGAGAACACACACGAGGCTGCTGCCTTCGCTTTTACTGCTCTCTTTTAGTGATAACGGTCCTTGGAGGGTCCATCCCATGCTCGTCTTGATGGCGGTTAGGGATGGATTTTTCTCATCCCACTGCACCTCGCTCGATTTCGGCATTAGCTTCCAGATCTGGTCTGAGCCAACAAGTAGGCTCACTCCTTGTTCGTGCTCTACGCCTGGAAAGGCGATGGCGTCAGCTAGTGGTTTTCCTTCGGCGATCAGACGTTGAAGAAGCGCGTTGTCCTTCGGTGCTTGTGCCATCTCCTCACAGATGAAAGGCACGACGATGGCTTCAACCTCAGCAGACGTACTGTCATGTTGACTGCGGAGGGTCGCTCTGACAACGTTAAACTTCTTCTTGGGACCTCCAGATCGGCCGAAAGCACTGATGGCCAGATCGACTTCGCCAATTGCAGCTAACTTGAGCTTAGAGGCAACATCTTGTCTAATGAAAGTGCGTTGGCTGCCGTTGTCAAAAATGCCACGTACGTAGCAGCAATGGGACGAAGTCCTCATCCATGCCCTAAACGTCTGTAGTAGGACGTCGCTGGAGAGTCGCGGGATGGCTGATTTGCGCGTGTTGACGTGCATCGCTGCATGTCGCGTTTCTGCAGCCGATTCCAACGGTTTCCGAGCGGGGTCAGTGGTGCACATTGTGGTGGCGTGTCGCCGCTTACATGCCCCACACCGGACCTTCTTTCGGCAACTCCGCACGAGATGCCCCTTCGCCGTACATCTGTAGCATCGGCCGTCACTTGCTAGGCGGATTCGCTTGTCGGCCAAAGGAATGTCGCTCGGACATTCTTCCGTTCTGTGATCTTTGGCGGAGCAGAAGAAGCAAGACGAAGTCTGTGCCTTGTTGTGCAGGACGGCAGTGGTCGGAATAGACTGCTGCTTCTTGGGCCCGCGTTCGGTGTCATGACTTCGCGGTGGCCTGCTGATTTGACAGCTTCTTTCTCGGCACTCTATTTCCACTCGCAGAAAAGACAGCAGATGTTCAATCTCCTGTTCCGACGAAACTTGACTGCTCGTAGAAGATGTGTTCGCAGCAAGGCTCTGTCGTTTCAAGTAGTCCACGACAATGTCGCTAGGTATGGCCTTCAAAAGCACTTCATTCAGCATGGCCGCGTATGATGACAAGCCGATTCCCAGGCTTTCTAGTCCTCTCCGGTTCATCTGCACGGCATCGTAAAGCTTCCGCAAAGCGGCTACGTTACTAGATAACTCGACAGGCCTGAGCATCCGGAGGTTTTCTAAGTGCTTTTGCTCAATCACCTTTACGTTTCCAAAACGATTTTTTAGGACATCTAGGGCGTCTGAGTACGAGGACTCGGTAATTTGAATGCCCGCAACGGCTTCCGCAGCAGCTCCGTCGAGAAGCGAAACTAAGTAGTGGAAGCGGTCGGTGTTGGAAAGCCTGGGGTTTTCATGGACCAAATGTCGGGACATTTCCCAGAAGGGTTGCCACCGCGTTATAGCTCCGTCGAAGCGCAACAGTTCTAGTTTCGGGAGACGTGCTCCAAACTCACGGGTAGCAGGCAAAGCTTGTCCGCCCGAATTCGAAGCTCTTCGGTCCCCGCTGGCTTCATCCAATGAAGAAGTAGTCTGGGACGTAGAAGATTTCAGGACGTCCATATGATGCTCAAGTAACGCCAGGGCGCTGTTCGCTGCGTCTTCGTACTCCATGACAGAGGCGTAGTCCTCGGATGCTTGGTCGTCGGTCAGGTGGGCTTCGAGCTCGGCGTTGAGCGCAGACAATGCTGAATTGCTTGCTCGGAGACGACCGTGAACGACACGAAGAGCCGAAAGGGCAAACTGCTGGGACTGGAGCAGCTGGTCCACTTCGCTGATTATCTTCGTGTTCATAGCCCGCCGTGACGCGCGCTTGTTCTTGATACGATCCATGCCGGTCGCAACTGAAGAAAGGCGTACCCAGCTCGTCAGGAGAAGGCTCGCCGCAACGCTGGCTTGCTTCCCGGGTTTCGGCACCAATGATACGAGTCGGGAAAGCCGATCTTCAGGGTTTATTGGCGCCGTGGAGAGAGCGACGCAAAGCCGTGCACGGTCGTTCAAGCGCAGCGTTCCGAACCCAATCACGAGCCAACGTGCCCGCACGCATCGTAAGGCGCGTGAACATGCCACTTCGTTGTCGGCGTCTCTCTCATCATCATTACTGTTCACGTTGGCGGTAAATTATAAATCCGCAACAAGCCGGATTGCATGAGCCGTCGCGTACTTGGTTGTTCTCTGGAAAGCTCATGGTAAGGCTAAGGTATAATGCTCGGTTATGTCCCTTAACGAGACAAGCGGGTGACTGTCCTAGTGCAGCTCCATAGCACGGGGGTTAAAATTGCAGGCTTGGTGGTCGTATTCGTTGCCATTCATGGAAGCGTGAGCGGGTGTCCAGAAGAGCTGAAGGGAACCATTTGGGGAGCGGTTTTTGGCACACGCGGTGCAGGTCGGGACACCAAACCCAACTGGTAATTCCGGTAGGCTTGTTCGGAATCGGTGACTGCCTTACGAACCCCTGGTTGAGTGAGAGCCGAGACGATGGCTGCCTCTTCTACTGCCGTGATGTCTTCGGTCTTTGGTGAGGCACAATCAAGGAGGTTGGTACTGGAGGTAGCCACGATGACGGCGTACTCCTGCCCTTGATGTTGGGAGGCGTCTGTGTAGATAACTGCATGATCCCCACTGAGGGTGGTGTTGAGCACTTGAGCCCGTTCTTGTCGGCGACCCTCGTCCTCCGAGGGGTTCATATTTGGAGCATCTTTATTTCCTGTCACCAAAGGTCTAGGGGTACATCAAGTGGTGTGACCTTCTGTGCTGCCCAGCCGATCTGGTCGAGGATATGGTGACCCGTCGCAGGTCTGCTCATTCGTAGCGTCTGGATAGAAAGATGCCCTTCGATCAGCTCTTCCACCGTGTTGTAGAGTCCCGTGCTAAGCAGCCTCTCTGTGGACGGCTTGCTCAAACGCCTTTCTAATCATTATATACAGCATCTTTATGTGCCCCTTTCGGACAAGAAAACAGGGTGTTGACGTAAGGGATTCCCGACAGGACAAATGCTTGAACCAATCGAAAGGTATTAGATTCCTTGAGGCCTCACTTCTTGTGGCAACTCGCCTGATCATGTGTATGATTTTATTGGTGCTGTGTTCGAGGCGCTGCAATGATTCGTCACTCTTGGTGTTAGCCTGAGAATATATACCTAGGATCCTAATGCTGGGCTTAGAGTGATGGTATGGCCATCAAGGAGTGTTTTAATGTGTTTCCTGAGGTGTCGTTTGGCGTGATGGCGGACGACAAGGAGCTGAGATTTTTTACGTGAACACTGGAAGCCACAAGCTTTAGCACATTGGCGTACTAGAAGCGAGATGCCATGGGTTGGTGTGAGCTTCCTTTAATCGCTATCTCGTGGCATTCAGCGATAATGCAGGGGTTAAACCCGTAGACGTGTTCGGTCAGTGCACCACTTGTCTTCCAAGTCCTCGCCTGGCCTCGTAGCTACATCGGTAAGACAACGGGCTCTGGATTTGGTACTGTATTAGTTCCAGGTTCGATTCGTGGAGGTGCGAGTGAATTCTTTTATTTGTTCGCGGGAGTTTTTTGATGACACCAGCGGTCGAGAAAGAACCCTTGATGGGTAGAGGACAAAAGGTTTGCTTTAAAGGAGCTGCAGAGCCAATAGCCAAGTCAATATATGAGTGTGTGTTGTGCCCTATAATAATATATGTGGGGTTTTGTTGAAGAGGCATGCTCTTCAAGATATAAGACAATTTTCTATCAGGCGACCTCGGGCATCCGTGCGAGAAGGGCCCGAAAGAGAATTGTGTACATTAAGGTCGCTCGAAAGTGCAAGATCCGGAGGAATGTATGTGCAGCATACCATTATCAACCTATGGAATATTCTTGTCCGAATTCCCAGAGCCTCAAGGACATTTTTCAAAGCGACAGGGTGGCATGCTAAGGATTTTTGGGCGATTATGGCCACACCCCGAGAAAAGAGTGTGCAGCCATCCCTCTCCTTTCTGTATACCAGATACTATTCAAGACATTTGTGTGTTTGGAATTCGAATGTGTTTCCTGAACGCAAAAAAACACTTAGCATGCAGTATTTCGTATACATTGACGAAGTGCTTCTCAGCGAATCACTTCTCTGTCAGTCTTCAAACTTTTGCGTTTTTTTAGCGTTTATATCGCTGGACCGCCGCTCCCTTGTAGTGGAAGTGGTGGAAGCTGAGCCTACGAACACTCCGCCAGGTAACCCGCCGTCGCATAGTGCAACGCCAAGGAAGCGAATCTGCCTCCCGAGTGACGCGGGCTCCGAGAACACCGAGCTGTATTCTGCACCCAGCGATGACAGCACTGACAACGACTTCGAGTTGGTTCTCGGGAAGAAGGCGAAAAGACGTCTGCGGGCAGTGGCTTAGCGGTCGATTGGAGCGCCCTCAGCGTCGAGCGCTTCGACGGTAACTACCCCAGCAGGGCCCCCGGTTCATACCGTCTTGTTCGTGCCCGAGACCCCAAACGTCAACCTCAGGATGCTGAATCGGCAAGCGATTTCTGTTTCCTTGGAAGCTATTCTGCCTGGGAAAACTAACGAGGTCAGAATAAACACACTAAAGAATATTTTGGCCATAGACGCTGAGGGTTCAGCTGCAGTTGAAGCGTTACATCAACTGACGGTGTAGAAGTTAGAGGTTTTTATTAGTAATACAGCCCAGTCATCCAGGAGGTATACCTCATTACCTACAAGAGTCACGGATTTTGAGATCAAACTTGAACGTCTGCGCGCAACTAGACGGCGTGCCGAGCGGCGGTACAGGCGTACAAAATCCGTGCACGACTTAAGGGCTGCCAGACGCACCCAGAAGAAAATACAGTGGCGCATCGCACAGGAACTTCAGGCACACTAGTGAAAGTCACTTTGTGAGTCCTTCGACCCTCAGAAGCCTCGGTCCTCTATAAGGAGAACAGTACATAGACTGGAAACGCCTGTGCAGCAGCGATGCCCGTTCAAGGCATTGGCACACAGGAAAACCTCCCGGAGTTGCAAGTCGAGGAGGATTTCTGCGTGAGGGTGGCTGCTATAACTGATAACGTTCCATCTGCGAGGAACAGCCAAGCCCCTAATTCCAGTGATGAACGTATGGATGTTCTCTTTTCAATGGAAGAATTAGAGGCAGCCCTGGCATCCTGCAGGCGTCGTTCTTCACCGGGGCATGATGGAGTAACGTACTCCACCTTATGCCACCTTGGACGTGGAGCTCTACAAACGCTTCTGGATCTATTTAATCAGACATGGGCAGATGGTGTCGTACACCCACAGTGGAAAAGAAGCCGTCTCGTTCTATTGCTAAAGCCTGGCAAAGCTCCCCTTGACCTAGCGTCGTACCGTGCTATTGCCCTGGCAAGCTGCCTTGGTAAGGTCATGGAAAGGATGATCCTCACGCGGCTGCAGTGGTACCTCGAATACCACAATGCGTATCCTGAGGCTATGGCTGGTTTTCGACGAGGGCGTTCTTCTATTGACTGTGTGGTAGATTTAGTAACATTTGTACAGCATGAAAAAAGCCGCGAACGTCTCTCAGCAGCCCTCTGTCTTGACTTCAAGGGGAGCATGATAATGTGTTTCACGACGCTGTGCTAGACGCCATTCAGCACTTTGGACTTGGTGGCCGAACTTCGAAATGGATACGCAGAAGGTCATTCTTTGTAATGACAGAAGACGGACCAACATCTCGGCAAACCATTCAACTCGGTGTTCCTCAAAGTGGAGTGCTAAGCCCAACCTTTTTCAACCTCGCTATAATCGGGCTCGTACACGCTTTACCGAAGACTGCCGTGTACCCATTTACGCCGCTGACATCTGTCTGTGGGCTTCGGGTGTCAATCGACCTCAGCTGCGAGCACGACTTCAAAAAGCGGCCAATGTGACGAGAGAACACCACCGAAAGCAAGGACTGAGCATTTCTAGTGACAAGTGCGCGGTGGTTGCATTTACCCGCAAACCCATGTCCGTATATCCGATCACCTTTGATGAAAAGTCGATACCTTACTCCAGAAATCAGACCTTTCTTGGCCTGGTCATCGACAGGGACATGCCATGGAGCGCACATGTGTCTTTCTTAAAGAAGAAGCTCACCGCCATCGCCCACATTTTCAGATTTCTCACTGGAAAGACGTGGGCCACAGGAAAATTTTTATAAAATTAAAGCTCCAACCCGGTGTTAGACGATCTGACTTCTCCGTCTCTGCGCCGTGCACGGAGGTGACGAGATTTCCGGCAGAGAAGGTGGAGAAGGAAGAAGAAATACATCTGTTCGGATTTCTGAGTGGCCCAGAGTGCAAACCTGGTGAGTGATTCCTTCTCCTGTGAGGCCCATATGCAGTCCGCGCGGCCTGTGTTCTGTCCACCCGCTGAAGCTGGGTAGGTAGAGAGCGCCTGGACAGCCGCATCTCCCATTGCCCTTGTTGGGTAGTTGACGGAAAGAGAGGAGGGTGCTGAGGGCTAAAGTCGCACACCCGGATTACGAGGCGGAGTGTTCCTACTTCTGAGCAAAATTTGCATTCAGCGTCGTAGCGATTCGGATGCATTAGGTGAAGCCGCGTAGGCTGTGGGAACTAGCCAGGATCGTATGAGCCGTAGGGTAGTTTGTTCTTCTCTGGAAAGGTCAGGGTAAAGCGAAGGTACGGTCTGTCTCAGAAGGCAATAATGCTTGGTTATCTCCCTGAACGGGACAAGCGGGTGACTGTACTCGTGCAGCTCCATAGCACGGGAGGTAAAAGCGCAGGCTTGTTGGGTGGACGTATTTGTTGCCCTCCATTGAAGCGTGAGGGGGTGTCCAGATAAGCTGAATGGAAACGTTAGGGGAGGGTTTTTTTAGCACGGGCAGTGCAGGTCAGGACACCCAACCCGGCTGGTAATTCCAGTAGGCTTGCTGGGAATCGGTGACTACCCTCCCAACCCCTGGTTGAGAGAGAGCCAGGGTGATGGCTACCTGTTCTGCTGCCGTCATGTCTTGGGTCTTAAGCAAGGTACACGCGAGGAGGTTGGTTCTGGAGGTAGCCACGATGATTTCGTATTGCTGCCCTCGATGTTTGGAGGCGTCTGTGTAGATAACTGCATGATCCCCACCGAGGGTGGTGTTTAGCGCTTGAGCCCATGCTTTTCGGTGACCCTCGTCAAGTGAGGGGTTCATATTTTTAAGCAAAGGGAACATCTTCAGTTTTAGTCGCCAAGAGTCTGGGAGGGCGTCAAGCGGAGAAACATTCTGGGCTGCCCAGCCAATCTGGTGAATCATGCGGTCACCCATCGCAGTTCTGAGTCGGACCTTCTGGTTAGAAAGATGTCCGTCTATCAGCTCTTCCACCATGTTGTGGAGCCCCGTGCTAAGCAGCCTCTCTGTGGACGCATTCATGAGAATACCAATGGCCTGCTCGACCGCCTTTCTAATCATTATATAAAGCATCTCTATGTCTTCCTTGTTGAGAAGAAGACAGGGGGTTGACGTACGTGCTTTCGACAGGACAAAAGCATCAATTAATCGAAAGGTACCGGATTCCTTTAGGCCTCGCTTCTTGGTGGCAACTCGCCTGATCTTGTGTCTGATTTGATTAATGTTGTTTTTGAGGCGTTGCAAATAGACGCCACTCTTTGTGTTAGCGTCGAGATGTAGGCCCAGGATCTTGATGCTGGGGCTTCGAGTGATGGCCTGGCAATCAAGGAGTATTGGAATATATTCCTTGATTTGGCGTGAGGGCGGACGACAAGGAGCTGTGATTTTTTACGTGAACACTGGAGGCCACAGGCTTTACCACATTGGCGTACTAGAAGTGAGATGCCATGCATTGGTGTGAGCTTCCTTTATTTTTGTAGCTGTTAGCACTAGAGCAAGGTGCGCACAGGGCGGCTAGACGGGCGTGAGTGGTCGCGTGACGCTTTCCCGTGGCATTCAGCGAGAACGCATGGGGTAAACCCGTAGACGTGCTTGGTGAGTACACCACCTGTCTCCCCGTCTTCTCGTGGGCTCGTAGCTAAATCGGTAAGACAACGGGCTCTTGATCTGTTAGTCTCTTAGTTCCAGGTTCGATTCCCAGCGGTGCCAGTAAATACTTTTGTTTCTTCGCTGTAGTTTCAGTCTGCTCCGAGACACCGCCTGCGCCGGTTCTGCTCCGGTGTGGAACCTACACGGAAGCCCCATGCTTTGCATCACCACATAGTTCCATTCGGGGAGGTGGTGTAATTTTTTTCTAAATTGAACTTCTCACAACTCCTAGAATAGGCGGCATGCTGTCCCCAGCAGTTCGCACAGGTGAAGCTCTCGGATGCACAATTGTCGGTTATGTCGTCATGGGCTCCACATTTTGCGTGTGTCAGAGTACCACGGCAAGAGGTTTTGCCGTGCCCAAACCGCTGACACTTGAAGCAGCGGCGTGGGTTCGCCACGTAGTGTCCTGTGTTGACCGACACAGGAAGTGTTGAGCGGTCAAATGTCAGGATTATGTGCTTGGTTGGAATTATTTGATCATTTCGGGGCATGGTGATTCGCCTTACTGCTGTCACCCCCTGATCTCGAAGGCCCTCGAGCAGATCTGCTTCAGTTTAATTCATTAGATACCAATCAGAGATCATGCCCTGGCAGCTATTGAGGCCGCGATGGGGCGTGATCTTGATGTCGACATCGACCATGCGCGTTTCTTCGAAGAGGTTAGAAGATTGCTGTTTGTTTTCTACTTCAATCAAAACTTCTCCCGTTGTGAGTTTTTTAGCCTTGTACTACTTTCCGATAAGGCCCTCGAGAAACTTGAAAGTCAGAAACACAGACTCAGAGGTGATGGGTTTTGACTTATCCAGAGATTCTATTATCAAAAAGCGCGAGACGTTATCGGGCTTTGGAAGAGAGATGGAAGGCAAAGAAGGAAAGGATACTTCGGTGCGGCAGCTTTTCAGGGACAGATCACTTTTGGGGGGAGGGGGGTTTATAAAATGCCACATGATATAGAAAAAAGCCGGGAACGGGGGTACCTTCTTCGTCAGCCTTACCCTGATAGCTGGAGAGGTGCCGGAGCTCCCTGCCTGGTAAACAGACAGGGAGCCCATCCGCCCGTGCTTGAACTGGGCTCCGACGGCCACCGTTTGTGGTTTCTACCCTTCACCATACAACACATCGCCACGGTTGGATCCAGCTTATGTTTGGGTTCCCGAAGTCGACGATGTCGCCAACTCCGTCACCAAGATTACTGAAGCTGCCCTGCGTGGGGTTTTACCGATTCCTATGAAACAAGAATTCCTATGAAACAAGATTTTTTTGGAATGAAGTTACAAGTGGCTGCAGGGCCTACTTTTCAATGATGATATTAGCTCTCTGGAACTAGTGTTCGTAACTGATGTAACAACAAAAAAAAATTAAATAGTAAAACTATAAAATATTTCACGGTTACTATTTCTTACGTAATAATATTTTCCTATATGGAAGCATGCACCAAATACGCATCTAGAATTAAGGAGATGTCGATTGATAAACGAAGGTATGTGTAAAGGTATTTTGACCGTTAACGTAAAGTAAAACTCATTTGTCAATGAGCAGCAATATATAAAAATATTTATTTGGGCTTAAAAGATAAACCAATATCCCAAATTTCGGTAATAAAGGGTTACTGCAACCTTTTCATATAATTGATCGCGTCTGTATCTGCAAATGTCTGTATATGTTCCTTCTTTCACTGTCATACGCGCCATAACAAAGCAACATTTTGTATTATTTTGCGATAGGTTTTTAACTGCAACTATACGTTTGCACACAGTACCACCAATGTGCGATGAAGATGATATATAGACAATTTTCTGAATTGTATGATTGTGTCCCACATAACGTTTATTATTCCAAAAGACATTATTGTTTTCCACAGTAAGGCTTTATCATCTGCAAATGTGCTGTATGCGATGGACCCCTAGTTGCCTCGTTTTCTGAATGTAATTCTACAAATTTTGTTTACCTTTCTGGCGGACGAGTGGTATTTCAGGATTTGTTATCTTTGAGTTTCCATTTCCCAGGCTACTGGAGCAGCAAATTATTTGATTGCTCGATTGCTTGCATAGAACAAAGCATACAAATATTGAACTTACAATAAATGGAATGATTTTGTGAGTATATTTCTAAGAAAGAGTAGCTTTATACTAGACATTAGAACATCCGCTATATAGAGACTATTTGGCCCACCTGAACTGTTCTGATGATGATGGTTGGTTCCCAATGGCGCAAGGCCAACGCGGGCTAAGAGCGCCAGAAAAGAAGTTATTTGATGGTTAAAGAGAAGTGATTACTACAAAACGGTACGTAAAAAACGTGTAAACCGGACATTGTAAAATCACTTAAAGATAACGGTGATGGCTGGTGTTATTGGCCAGATTTGATTATGCATGATCGGCAATCAGGTTTAAAAACTTTATGTCTGACAAATACTTCAGAACACACTTAACGGGACCATGGCATCGTCACCCAAAAACAGCGGTGGGTGGAGTGGAATGTGTTGTCTCTATATTTCAGGGAAATTTTTGTGTCGTGTAGTTTAAAGTGCCTTGCATGTGATTACTATGTGGACTACGAATAGGGTCTCTCCGCACCTGCTGTACATGGGTATTGAAGATCCCGTGAGCGGATACGTGTCTGTTACATGTGTGTGCCCTATCTGTAGCCTAGCGAAAGCGACTTCTGTGTATCTGTTGCCTGTGTCGGTGTTGTATGGTGTTAAGTGTGGTTAATTACCAGTAACTTGTTCGCTCCAGTGTGCTTGCCATGTTTTACGAAGTTGTTTGTTTAATGTGTGGCTTCATGTCAGTGTACGGTACTGTTGTTATATCTACAGTGCCTTGTAGTGCAGCACCGGGAGCCGTTTTATCAGCAACCTCATTGCCGACGATTCCACAGGGGCATGGAACCGAGCACATAATTATATCAATGTTTGCGGTACATGCGGATAGAATAGCCTTAAAAATAGGATTATCTACATGGTTTTTAGATCGTTAGTTAGAGGACACTGCACGTAGAACGCTGACAGAGTCTGTGTACAAGATGGACTTTGGAATTTTGTGTTTAACAATGTGATCTGAAACCACTAACGTGCCCTGTGCTTCAGCAGTAAAAATACTATTCTGGACATTCATCGTTTGACAGATACGAAAGTTCTGTCCGTGCGCAGCAAAAGACACAGCGGTAGCAGTCTTCGACGCATCACTATAAAATTCTGCACATAGGTATTTATCCTGTAAAAACAATAAATACTGCAGAATCGCAATTTTTGGTGCTGTACTTATTAAGCTGTGTAAATAACAGGTCACAGAACACAGGGCGCAGATTCCATGATGGTATACAATCAGTGATGGGTGTCTTGTGAATGTCTATAAAGAGGACCTTGAGCGCAGAGGCTTCCTCTCTCAACCTAAGTGAAAATAGCATAGAGATGGAAGGAAAATTTAAAAACAGTTGTTCTGAGGATGCATTATTAATGGTGGAATTAAAAGGGTGGTTAGTCAGGGTCATGATTTACGGGGCATACAACAAGTCCAGTTAAATCATGTGGTGATATAGGGACCATTTCTCACATTGGCATAGATGCTCTGGACTCGGCTCGTGCGAAAAGCGCCATATGCAAGGGGTAGCCCCAGATGCAGCATCTGGTCGAGCATTTTTAGAGCTGTTTTTGTTGCAGACCCATAAACGACACTTCTATAGTACAATCGAGACCCCACTAGGCTTGTGAAAATACGTAAGAGGAGTTTCTTGTCCGTTCCATAGGACTGGTGTGGCAATATTTTAAGAATGTTGATAGCCTTTATGCATTTACGTTTTACCTGTTTTATGTGAGGGATGAACGTACGTTTTTCATCCAAGACCACACCTAAAAACTACTGTTCCTTCCTCCCAGAAATCGAAACGCCATTAAGGGTAATGTCTGCGTCCGGATGGATCCCACGCATCCTGGAGAAGACAACAAAAGTGGTTTTTTCTGGGTTACGTTTAACACCGTTCTTGTCTGCCCAGCTGGCACGTTTTTTGACACCGAGCTGGATTTGACGCTCACAGATGGACATATTGCATGATTTAAAAGATACCTGCACGTCGTTTAAATACATTGAATAAGAAATTGTACGTGGTAATGCCTTCCCAAGGAAGTTCAGCTTAACTATGAATAGAGTGCAGCTTAGAACTCCACCTTGACGAACACCATTTTCTTCCACATGAACCCTTGAGAGTGCGCTACCAACTCTCACACGAAATGTTCTTTCAGACAAATAACTAGCCAGAGTTCATCATGTTGCCTGAGTCACCAAATGACTTCAGGTCACTGAGGATCCCGTTGCGCCAGGCGGTGTCATAGGCCTTCTCAAGGTCAAAAAACACCGTCGTGCAAAACTGTTTATGAATAAACACATCCTTTATATAAGATTCGAGTGCGACGTTTTGATCGTTAGTGGACCGCCCTGCCCTGAAGCCTACCTGGCAGCTGTCCAGAAGACCATTGTACTCAAGAAAGTACACCAGCCCCCTGTTTATCATCTTCTTGAGGAGCTTGCACAGGCACCTTGTCAAAGCAATGGGCCGGTACCTGGCAGGAGAGGAAGAATCCTTTCCTTCCTTCAGGAGAGCCACTACTATGGCCTCTCTCCAAGAGCGTGGGATGTAGCCCGAAAGCCATATTTTATTGTATAGATGTAGAATTGTTTCAAGGGTGTCTGAGTGCAGGTGTCTTGTTATGGTGTATGTGATTTTTTCTGCACCTGGAGCTGAAGGCTTCCATGTTGTCAGGGCTGCCTTCGGCTCATGAATTGAAAAAGGAGTATTGTAAGAAGTGTGCAACTTGTTAGCACGCAGGGACTTCTTTTCTGCAGATGTTTTGTGTTTCATGAAAGTGTTTTTGTAGTGTGCTTACCTGGACACGTGTTCGAAGGGTTGTGCAAGTGTGTTGGCCTGGTCTTCGAGTGTGTCTCCTGTTGTGCTAACCAGGGGCAGGCTGTGTGTTTGTTGGCCTTTGAGCTTACGTATATGTGTCCAGACTTTGTGTGTGTCTGTGTACGAGTTTATGGATGTCAAGAAAGTGTGCCAACTCTTTCGTATTACCCCACGGCGCACATGTTTTCCAAACTTCTTGGCCCGTTTGAACAGGAGGAGGTTACTCGACGTGGGGTACCGACGACGGATACCGACACCTTGTTCTGGGCCTCTCGTACACGCCTACAATCCTCATTCTACCACGGCCTCCTCTGCTAGCGCGGGGCACCAGAGACGTGGGGAATGGACTTTTCGGCGGCGTCGAATGATGTGCGGAGTTCGGTAGCTTCCTCAACATGTAGGTGTCCTATGGAGGTGGGGTGTAGCTTGGATGTCTCTGTAAATGTATTCCAGTTAGCTTTTGCTTCATTGAGCCCGTTTTGGGAAGATGGACTGCATGGGCCTTTGCCTATATATGTTAGTGACGTGGGGAAGTGGTCACTTTCATATGGGTCACTGCCCACACCCCACTCGAGAAAAAGGAAAGAGAACTGCGAACCCAATAGCCAAGTCAAGATATGAGTGTGTGTTGTGTCCTATATTAACGTATGTGGGCTTATTTTTGTTGAAGAGGCATGCTCCTGAAGATGTAAGGAATTTCGTAATCAGGCGACCTCGGGCATCCACGCGAGAAGAGCCCCAAAGAGAGTTGTGCGCATTAAGGTCGCCTGTTAGGATGTATGGTTCCGGCAGCTGGTCGACCAGAGCCTCGAAGTCAACGCTCGAAAGTGCAAAATCAGGAGGAATGTAAATGAAGCATATCGTTATCAACCTACTAAAAATTAATGTGCGCATTGCTACAGCTTCCAGGACGGGGTTGAGAGTGATAGGGTGGCATGCTAGGGATTTTCGGGCATATTGTGGCTACACCGCCCGGAGAGTGTGTGCAGCCAACCCTATCTTTTCTGAACGCTATATAGTTGTTTAAGAAATTTGATTGATCGGAATTTAAATTTGTTTCTTGGACACACAACAAACTTGGCTGATTAGCATGTAGAATCTCATACACGTCATCAGCATTATTCAGAAGGCCTCTGCAGTTCCATTGAACAATATTTTCTATTCCCATTATGGTGTGTTAGAGCTACTGCAGTGTGACTATTTACGTAAGGTCTTTCGTGGCTTGCACTCTTGGGAGAGGTATTTTTACCTTCTCTGCAGGTTTAGATATACGGACCTGCTCCTTCCACTGGCTTCGAACGAGACAGAAAAGGTCCCTCATCCATCTCATCATCAGGTTTGGAAGGGGTACCCGGTGTACCGCACCCCCCGAACTTGGCACCCTTTGCAGTGGGTGCCCTTCGTTTTAGCCGCGACCGCCGAGGGCGTCGCGAGCGCCCCGTGAGCCACAGGCGGTGCGGCGAAGGTGGGAACTGCTGCGGTTCCCTCCATCACCATCTCCTGCAGGCCCTCGCATGTGCTTCAGGCCGGTGGAGAGGAGGAAACAGTGGGCGCAGCAGCATCTTTAACGGACTGGGATGCCACCACAGCCACTGCTGACTCAGCCAGCGCTGCCGAGGTGGTTTGGGTGCGTTGAGGCAACCCAGATGGGGGGACAGGGAGGAACCAGGTCTGACTCACGGCGCTGGGTTCCCGCCGAAACCAGACGCCGCTCCGCCCTCCGGCGAGCTGCGTCGGCGTACCTGCCCAGGCGGAAAGAGGCGAACCTCTTTCGGGCCTCTGGGAAAATAAGCTTCTTAGTGACTTTTACCTTGATAATCTCTTCCTTCTAGATTAGTCGGCATGGGGTCCCTGCCAGTTGGCGCAGGTGAGGGTTAATGATGGACAATTGTCAGATGGGTGATCATGTTGGGTGCACTTCGCGCAGGTCAGACGGCCACGGCAAGAGTTGGTTCCGTGCCCGAACCGCTATCACTTAAAGCAGCGGCGGGGGTTAGTGATGTATGGCCGAACTGAGCATCGAATGTATCCTGCGTTGATGAATTCTGGTAGTGTTTACCGATCACAGGTTAAGATCAGGTATTTAGAAGGAATTTTTTTGTCTTCTCTGCGTATCGTTATGCGCCTCACTGCTGTTACGCCCTGACTTTTCAGGCCCTCGAGCAGATCGGTTTCGGTTTCATTCAGGAGGTCAGTATCTGAGATCACGCCCTGTGAGCTGTTAAGGCTTCGGTGGGGCGTGACCGTGATGTGAAGATCTGCGATGCGTGTCTGGCACAGAAGATTTGTTGCCTGCTGCTGGTTATTGACTTCGACCAACAGATTTCCCGTTCTCTGTTTCTTTGCTGTGTAGTATTTTCCTATTATACCTTTTATGAAATTTGTAACCAAGAAGACGGACTGACAGGCAACAGGCTTTTTTTTTCAACAGATGGAATGATCAGGAAGCGGGGATAGTTGGCTGGCTTTGGGATTGAGATTGTTGGTAAGGACGGAAATGATACTTCGGTGCGGCCCCTTTTCAGGGCCCGATCACGTTTGGGGGGGGGGGGTTAAAATACCATACGGCATACTATAAAAGCAGGGAGACGGGGTTACTTTCTTCGTAAGCCTTACCCTGATAGCTGAAGAGATTCCGTAGCTCCCTGCTTGCTAAACAGACAGGGAGCAAATCCGCCGGAGCTTGACCTGGGCTCCGACGGCCACCGTTTGAGGTTTCTGCCCTTCACCTTAAAACTCCTAGCCACGGTAGATTACAGCTTGTGTATGGCGGCTTGGGGTCCGCGGTGTCGCTAACACCGTCACCAAGATTACTCAACGTGCACCGTGCGGGGACCTGAACTGTTCTACTTTACCCCTACCCCTCAACATGTGTCACCTAAAGTTCATGCTAAGGGTCCATCAAAGTGAGGCCACATGAAAGAATATCTTCCCTACCTGAGCTTTTGTAAACCACCTAGCGTCACAAGAAAATAAAGCCGCACCAAACGCGTGGTTCAACTATGACCGGTAGGGGTTCGGCATAGGAATGCGGATTTACCCATTTGTATTCCATACCATCGCTCCACACTAGGATTCTCGTACAACGAGGGTGCCGTTCTCAACGCAGCTACCTTGCTTCATCTCTCTTCAAGCGCTGCTGAGGCCAAAGCCATGGCCATAGTGGCTGCAACTCACTCAACCATTACCTAGCTCACCGTAATCAGCGATTGCCAACAAACCAGCCGACAAAACCTCCTCGGAAGAGCACGTCCGGCGGCACTGAAGCTCCTGAAAGCCATTTGCAATACGAATAAGAATAGAGAATATAATTAGAATATAATACGAATATAGACCGAATACGAAATCCAACTTTAGAGCAGTGGGAGCGAGAGCTGGCCAGCTCAGATCCTGACCGTCAGCTTCGACTGATCGAGAGGGCGCAGGTGGCAGCACGCTCTTCTGGGGTCCTGGACTGAGGACTCCACTCACAGCGCTCTTATTTGATATGATTAAAAGTTTTTCTCAGCCTTCTCCTCCGCCTCCGCCGGCTTCCCAAACGAACTAGCCGAAAGCCTCCTTCAAAAGCTTACGCTTCCAACTACTGTGTGGGGACCCACGCGTTTGTACGTGTCGCCTCCGGGACCGCTCGTCAGGTGGCCACAAAAGCGCGGCAAATAACAAAAGCCTGCGCGGTTTGTCCTTACAGCCCTTACGCCCAATTCAGCTCGGCCGGCATAAAAACAAATACCATATAGATAGGTAAACAAAATAATCCCCGCGAAAGATGTCTAGCTTCCGGCCGGTATTAGCTAAGTGAGATGCTCGAACTTAACACCTCCCCACCGAGAATGTTGTCCGTACGCTAGCTGTACGTACAACATAAACTCTGGCTTGGGTTCTAAAAAAACAATATTGAACAACCAAGACGGTCACTCATAGCGCTTGCTACATAATACACATCCCGCAACCCACTCAGAGGTACTGTAGCTTAAAGGCTACATAGGAACAAACCTTGACTGTCCCTAAAGACACTTGCAACAAACAAAAGCAAAGGCAACAACAAAATCTTCATTATCGTCACTTTAGGAGGCGTCGCTTCCGCGACTCACACTAAACAAAAACTGTCAACGACATAGGGAGTATACTTCAAACTGGCCTTACAAGACACATATTACTAAGAAAGAAATATGAAAAAAACTCTTCACTAGCCATGAAAAAGGCGACGGCTTTAAACACACAACAGCGATCTCGCTTTATACCCAGAACACGTGAAAAACACTTCCCCTAACGCTCAAAGGCTACCGGCCCCACAAAGGGCGAAAACACTGAAAAGTACAACTGGAGTATTATTACCAACCGCAACAGAGCTACAAATGCATGCAGGATCATTCCCTCACTCTAACAAGAGAAAAAGACACTCAAACACACACAAAAGTAAAAAATACGGCTACGTCTGTAGCAATTACAAAACGTCTAAGCGAATGGTCTCTTCGGGCCCTCGCGGGCGAATGTTCTTTCCGAATGCAGAACTAAGATTGTTCATAGCTGCCGCGGTTCTCTTGCAGAGCGCTTACAGCGTTGTTAAAGTTCACTGCGCTGCCTGGGCCAGGCATTCAGGTCACTGTCTCACGCAAGAACACCGGAAATACCCACTCTATCTTACCCCTCAATGCGAGCACCGCTCTCCGAATGAGCGCAGCTCAACCCAAATGGGGCGCCCACCTTAGCAGTGACGGTTTAAGCCGATGAGAAGAGGTGAAGAGGCAAACCATTAAAGACCAGAGCGCTTGGGGCCAAAACGCCAGATCTCAGGCTTCAGCAAGCCACGATTTCAAACTGTAGGTGCTCTAGGCCGGAAGGGCCACTTCCCCTTGCCATCACCCACTTCTGAGCTTCTGAACCACTGAACCATCACCGTCCGCTAGCAACAGTGCTGCATAACTCATGCAATTGGTGGATCTCTTTGGCGCACTCTCAACTCCGGTCTTTTGGCAATCGGTGGATCAGAAACGGGAAAACAAGAACCGCAGGACACACCCAACTCTGCCACCGGTTCCTCAAATACGCACGTAGGCGCCTCATCCTTAGCCGCATGCCCCGCAGCGCCGGCACTTCCTTTGTCGTCGGGCTCGCATGCGCCCGTCAACAGCTCGATCGTGCTCTCTGGCACCACATCGCCAACGTATTCCGCACAAACGGCACCCGGGGTGTGTGGTTCGGAACTGCGCTCTGTCGGCCGTCATTGCCATGGGCGAATATCGGGCAGTTGTGACGCCACTCAAACTCTGCTCCGGGAAAGAAGAAATCTTTTTGTTGACACTAGATCAACGCCCGAAAATGAAACAAAACATGCGATGTAGCAGTAAAAGATCGCCAGGGAAAGCAACACAACAAAACACGCATTTTTAACTTTGTATCCCTGTTCCATGGGGAGTACGCGTTTTATAATCGTTGTGACAACTTGCCTTTTACTATGCGTCCCTGGGACTGATTCTAGTTTATCCTGTGCAGTGGATCAATGGCTATGGCCTTGTGCTGCTGAACCCAACCAAGCGGCCGCGGGTTCGATCATGTCTTTGCTGGCCACTTTTCAGATCAATTCGAAAAGCTAAGACACCCGTGTGTCGACATATTGCCGCACGTACAATATACACCTGGTCAAAATTGATCCTCGTTCTTTCACTACGCCGCAACGCATACACCACGTGTAACGTCTGGGCACTACACCGCACAATCAATCGAATTTTGTTACTACAACTGATTGCACATTTTTATCAGCAGTGGTCGGTCTCCGAAGAGCATTCTGAACGGTGAGCTCATGAACAGGGAGCCTTCACTCTTATTGCATAATAGAACCAGCCTCACACATCCCATGTGGCGCCAAGGTATCGCGAAGGAATCCACAGTGCCATCTTATTCAAACTACTTAAACGATCCTTGGTATCTTTCAAAAGCACTGTTTTATTGAATTTTTATCCTAGTTTCGCGTTTTGTATAAAATGTTCCCAAAATATCTCCCTAACTTACAGACCTTTGGAGAGCCGTAGCTTCATTACGTGGTGTCCGTATCAAGCCCAAACATTCAGTACTCTGACTTCCGCCCTAACCACATCGCCAATTTTAGGAGAGTACGTCACTTCAGCTCCCATGGATTAGCGTACCAACACATGTGGCGACGGGATCGGCACCGTATTGGCCAACCTCGAGCGGGTGAAAACCGTGACATTTCATACGGCAGCCGTTTGCTGTCCACGCCGCAGCTCCATTATGAAATTGAGAGCGGGAGCGCTTTGTCCTTGTCTGGGCCCTCGCAAAATTTCGACCCTACTTGTATGGCAGACATTTTAGAGATAGCACCGATCACCACGCTCTGTTATTGCTTACGACCTTCAAATACCCAAGTAGACAGCTCAGTCTCGGGGCATTACTTCTACTGAAATGTACGTTTTCTATCGACTGTAAGTCGGGTCGCTTCAATAACGGTGTCGACTGTCACGTCACCCTGTTGACACCGCTGAGACAACCCCACTAACCTATGTCAATTGCGTCTTCGCAATATTTGACTTTCTCAGCTTTGGTGGCAAGCAGCGCTGTGACCCATCACATCGTTCACTGATTTGATGTATCAGCTCTAGTTTACTAGACCCCTCCATGCGTAACTTCATCCGCCGAAATAGCGTTTTATATCACCATAGCTTCCGTTGTGATGGCCCTGACCTCTTCCTCACTGTCCCCAGCCTCCTGCGTTTGAATGTCCTGTACCAACTTTACGACGGACCCACCACAGTTGACAAAGATATATCAAGAACTTATGATCGAGTGTGGCGTCGGTTCTTCTTTTCTGGCCTTTACCGATCAGTACGCCACTACGTTGCTTCGCCTGAAAGATGTTCGCTTCGGAAAAAGCCCTCCACACTTCCTCCTATTGAACGTCAACCCATCGACATTCCCCATGAGCCCTTCTTAGGTTCATCTCCGTTTACGTGGTCCTCTCCCACTGTCGTCCTCGGACAACCAGTGCGTTTCTGTTGCAACACACTACATGACGCGGAAGGCGGTCAAACATGCCCTTACAACCAGGTACGCAACTGGCGTCGCTGATTTTCTTCTCTGCCACGTCTGCTGCGCCACGGCGCACCCCGCCAGTTTTTAAGTGACCGCGGCAGAAACTTTTTGTCGGAAGTTATCGACAATATCACGCATTCTTCTTCGACGAAACACAACCTTACAATTGCACAGTCACACACAAACTAGTGATCTTAACGAACGCTTAAACGGAACTCTAACCGACATGCTGTTCAAGTACGTGTGTTGTAAGCACCGAAATTTGGACCTCGCATAACCATTCGTCTCTTTCGCTTACAACACCTCACACCATGACATGTCCTGTTTCTCACCAGTTTATGTACTGTTTGTCCGTGAACTGGCTTTGCCTCTGGATTTACTACTTCCATCCTTCTGCTCTGGATACCCTCGTGATGCTATCGCTCCGGCCCTTCAAACTCGTCAACTGGGTGGCGACCACCTTGTTTATTCGCAGGTATAATGGAAGACAAGGTACCACGAATTTTACCGTACAGTCTCCTTTCCTCCAGGCACCCATGTCCTGCTCTGGTCTCCTGCACGTGGTGTTTTCCTGTCCGAAGAACGTCTTCAGCCGTGTTCTGGACCATACAAAGTGTTCCGTCACATCACAGGTGTGACGTATAAGATTGTTCCTACTGTCTCCCCTGAGACATCGTCCTCTACGGTCTTGCATCCTACTATAGTAAACGTTGCCCCTTTAAATCCGTTTAATTAACTTCCAACCAGTTCTTCTTAGAAAGCATCGAGCCAGTGTCCACTCTTTGTGGGCGTAATATGACGGGGCAATCCCTGCTGGAGACAAACATGCAATCGGTGCTATGCCACTAGTAGAAGAGGGCGGGAGTGATTATGCTCGTCCCCGAACTCCAGGGCTGTTACCTCAACGCTTCCCAGGTTATTCTTCCTTGTAAAAGCTGTAAAATATCGTACCTATGCTGCGTAACAATATATAACAAGTTCTCGCCAGAGTTTAGAAGGGAAATTTCCTACGCTTCGCTAATTAACACCATCCTGTCCGCTAAACTCACTGCAGGATTCCCAACTTTACACAATGGGTGTTGACAGAACAGTGATATATGACCGATAAAGGCAGATAAAGTGCCCAATGAAAAAAACGCTCTCAGTGGAAGGAATATGAACCTCGGTTCCCCGCGTTATGAAGCCGACGCCTATCCGATCGAGCCATTCCGACAGGGTCAAAGCCGTTCGGATGTCGGAATCTAACTCAGGTTGCATTGGATGCACCTTCGTATTTAAATCATCTCTCTCTGAACAATTGGCCGCGTATCTGCTCCTTTCATAGCGAATGTCGACGAAAGACGATAGTTAAGTGGCGCCCCTGGCAAGTACTAATGCCTCCCTTCTCTTTCCCGCTCACTTCTCATGATGTTCCTCTCCCGTCTAGTTCCTCCCAAGATCACACGCTAGAGGTTTGCTCAAGCCAATTTAAATTTGCTGCAGAAGAATGGCGAGTTGGGCTAGTTTGTGAAATTGCATTTTGAAACCTTCAGAAAACGCAATACTAAAAAAAACGAGAGGCGAAGAAAGGGAACTCAGGACGAGCGCTTCCTGTGTTCCCTTTCCTCGTCTCGCGTTTTTTCAGTGTTGCGCTTTCTTAAGGTTTCAAAATGCAATTTAAATTTACCCCGTTCCACAGCTCCAAATAGGGTGACTCGATGCCAGCGCTGCCGTACGGAGGAGACGCGCGTGAATCGAGGCACCTACTACAGCATTAATAGAACCCCGTTGCCCCACTCCACGAGCGTTCCAAACGGAACGTAAAACCTATCGAGTGGAACCTTTCGTTGCCATTGCCGTTTGATTTTGTAAATTCCGTCAGGTAGCGCGGGCAACAGCAGGCGAGGTTCCTGCAGTTGCTGTAGTATTTATTTGCTATCGCAAAAACCAAGCACCCATAAATTTTAAGTAAAGGAACACTGCAAATATCAGTCATGTATTGATTTTCTGGCGTATATTTGCGTAATTTCTAGTTCTTGTTCAATAATATTGAAAAGTATGAAAATTAACACCTCATTTCGACGTTTAGATTTCGCTGTGGGTATATAAGACTATTGCGCAGTTTATGTTTCACTTTGGCCGGGTGAATGAATCGAGTCACAACTAGCGAGCCAGCCAGCCACCACAGACACACAGATAAAAATTTGGTGGCGTATGTGCTCCTTTCGTTGCAAATGTCGTCATGACGACAAGGAAATGCCTTCTTTTGCTGTCCCGCTCACCTCTCATGCTGTTGCTGTACTGTCGCGCTCATCCCAAGGTAAAGACACCAAGGGTTTGCTCAAGGCGATTTGCGTTTACCGCGTTCCACTGCTACAGGCCGCGTTTCTCGATGCCAGCGCTGCAGTACGGCGGTGACGCGCTTGAATCGAAGCGGCCGACTTCAAAGTTTACAGAACAGCGTGGCCGTGATCCACTTGCGTTCCAAGCAGAACGTGGAACCTAGCTAGCGGAGCAAACAATTTAGCCCTGGCCAATCCCCCATTGTGGGTGCCTGCCAAGATCTTTGAGTACATCATCATCTTTCGTGGCTGTGGTCACGTGATTTTTCATACTCTGCAGTAGATGTAGAATATCATTTGCTGTCGAAAAACCAAGCATTCATGAATTTTTTAATAAAGGAACACTGTAAATATCCCTTGTGTACTAATTTCCTGTTTTATATTTGCTTAAAGTCTTGTTCTTGTTCAACAAAGTTGGCAAGTACGAGCATATAAACCGGGCTTAGACGTTTAACTTTGGCTGTGAGTATTTGGCTGTGACTGTTTGGCTGTGACTGTTGCGCAATATCTAATTTGCTTTGGCCGGGAAGCTGAATCCAGTCACAGACAGACAGACCAAAATTTCTGGGTTTAAGTAGCTCAAGAAAGACTATAGTCTTTTAAAGGGAGTTCATCTTTTAAAGGGGCTTCGAGCTTAATTGATACGTTCAAGGCACGTCCACATTCTAATTAATCGGGGATATCAACAATAAGTTTGCCGACTCATAGGGCAGAGAAGAGCTTCGCGTAAATAGCTTTTTAAGGTTAGACTCACAACGGTCCACCTTTTAAACTTTAAAAATATTCGTCAAAAAATTCAAAATTCTTTATTTGGATACATTTACTTATCGAGAAGATGGCCCTTCTAATAAGAGCATGGGAGTGCATGGCATGGCAGTGGGCATGGGAGAGCAGCAATGGCACAGACGCTGCTAAAACCTTTCCTGCTGTACGTACAGTTGCAGGCTGCTGCCTCGGTCCCGCGTGCAGCCGACGCGGAGATACCACTGGCCTCCTCGCCCAAAGGCACTGTTCCTGCTCCCGTCATCCTGCCATCTACCGGCCACGAGCATGCGCTCACGTTATCTTCGCTGGCGCAACTGGGAACTTCGACCGACTTCCACCACCACAAGACAACCGCATCGCCAACGCCATCATTCAGCGCAACGGCTATAAATATGCGGATCCTGCTCCTTTTCGTCAGTGGCCATGGGAGAGCAGCAATTGCACAGACGCTGCTAAAACCTTTCCTGTTGTACGTACAGATTAGTCCTGGTTACTCACGTTTTTGTAAAAAGAACAGTAACAGGTGTTTGCTGCTCGTCCCATGCCCACATACTATGTCACTTCTGGTTGCCGATTGTGTGCTTGTCTTAAAACGGGAGTTTGTTTGCACTCCTAGTAAAGGGCCCAGCTCCCCGCGAGGGGGACTCGAGTAAATGCGTCGCATAGGGGGTGGGTGTATTGCGTTAACGTTTATAGTTTGGGGAGTTGGTGGTAGTGAATGCGTTGTATCAACAGCTTCTTGACGTAGTTTGAATGAGTCAAGGATATAAGGCGCCTTCGTAGCCTTCCATTCTGTGTCGGCTTTGTGGCGCAGTGGGTAGAGCACCATGTACCTTGCGTTCCGCCCGCAGGGTCGTGGGATCGAAACCAGGCGCCGGTAAGTATTATTTTTTATATAGTGTAGGGGGGAGGGGTGTGGTCCTGTTGTTGAGAGCGAGGAGGGTAGCGTGATGCGGGAGAGGAGGAGTGGGGCAGAGGTGCACCTGGAACGGCTGTTGCGGACGCCGAGGCACGCCGACGCCGGGTGACATCGCGAGTTAAAGAAATGCTCTGCATTTCAAATTCTTGTTTATGTCTGGTGACATTGAGTTAAACCCCGGACCTGTGAAGGAAGTGTTAGCTGCAATAGAAGCTCTCGAGCAAAAAATGGAAACTAGGCACACCGCAGTTATGGCCCGACTAAACGAAGTCAAATCCAGTCAAAAAGAGCTGGAAGAAAAAGTGCAAGATATCAATGCACGCTTGGCAGCGGTTGAAGATAAAGTCGCCATGCTCGAAGCTAACAACGCCCAGCAACAGAGCACCTGATATCTGACGCAGTAAAAGGTGAAAGCGTATCATTGCAATCCAGACTAGACGACTCTGAAGACCGCTCTCGTAGAGATAATCTAATGTTTCATGGAATTCACGATAACCCAGAGGAAACATGGGCCCAATCTCAAGAAAAAGTACGATGCCTTTTGTTAGAGCACTTTTCCTTAGAACTACCAGATGAAGCAATTGCTCGGGTCCATCGGTTGTGCGGTTTTGTTTTTAACAAGTGCGGGCGATTGTTGTCAGTTTCAGTTCGTTTAAAAACCAAGAAGACGTGCTCTCACAGAAGGCAAAACCTAAAAATACGGCCGGTTACGTAAAACAAGACTTTTGTAAGGCGAGACGGCTAACAAGAAAACAACTTTTGGATTTTGGAAAAGCATCTGGGCAGTCCTACAGCTTGCGCTGCAACAGAGTTTTTGTGAACCAAAAATGCTACGTGTACTGCCATCAAACTGATAGTGTGTGTGAAGTTGAAGCGTATAAAGCGCATGTTCAAGATAGTGGCGTACATAGCCCATCTCAATCACAATCAACTGCTGCCACCACATAGGCATGCGCGGCCGCCCAGGCGCAAAAACAGCGACGCTCTACTTATTTTTCACAAATATTAGGAGCATAACTACATAAATTACTAGCTGTGATCGACACGTGTGACGCGGACATCGTTGTTTTGACGGAAACTTGGTTAGCCGCACAAGTAAACAACTGTGAGCTATTTTTGTGCAAGAACGAGTAGAGAATTTATCGATCTGACCGCGGAACACGCATTGGGGGTGGCGTGTTGATAGCTGCATCTAGAAGGATAGTCATATATTGTTGCCATTTTATCACCTCTTGAATTTCTATGCATTCGTATACGTATTAACCATAGCGATAAAATATGCGTGCGCTATCGGCCACCTAGCGCTCAGGACTATTTTTGTGATGATTTACATGACTGCTTAAACAACGTCATCGTTTGGTTACCCGAAACCCTCAGTATTTCTTCTAGGTGATTTTAACTATCCCGGAATTTCATGGCAAGATTCTGTCTCCATCGTCACAACTGGGTCTGCCGAATGCCAACCTTTTCCTGATATATGCTCAACTTGCAACCTGCCTCAACTCGTTAAAGAACCCATTCGTATAACTAGCTATACAGCCATCATTCTTGACCTGGTATTAACAACACGACCTGAAACTGTTTCGTCACTAACTGTAATTCCCGGCCTAAGCGATCACTCTGCCGTATATTTCGCCATGTCATCTCGCCTACCCCGCCATCCCAAACAGTACAAAGTCATTAGAAACTACGAAAAAGCGAATTTTGAGGCAAATAATGAAGAACTAACTTCCTTTTCAAACGAATTTTTCTCCTCGTTTTAGGAGCGGTCTCTTTACGACAATTGGACGTTCTTCAAAACAAAAGTTAAGACACTTACGCACAAATATATCCCCTTAGTTCGAGTGACATCCGATAGAGCACCTTGGTTTAATTTCCTTACAACGTTTGCTTAACAAGAAAAAACGCATTTAAAAAATCTAAACAATCCACCTTGCGTGAAAGGTTGAAGGCTTATCAATCGGCCGCTAATGAATACAAACGTGCTCTCATTACTGCGAAACAAACCTTTTTTCATAACACGCTTCCCTCACTGTTATCAACCAATCCAACTAAATTCTGGCGTGTCTTCAAGAAAACCACCGCAAGTGATATTAGTTTAAAAACTGATGCAGGTTTTTTATTCCTCATGACGAGTGTTGCGTACATCTAAATAACACTTTCTGATTATCTTTCACTAATTCAGCTTCTACTGTCCTTCCGGATTCCCGTAGTTTCCTCTACCCACAAATGGATTATATTATCATCCACTGCGTGGGCATCACTAAATTGATAAATAAGGCCAAAGTTTCATCCTCAGTGGGCGTAGATCGTAACTACAAATTTTTTATATGCACGCTAGTGTACTCCTTATTAATCTTGTCCTATTCGCCGCGAGCTCGACATGTAGGTGGCGACAGCGTCGCGCTGCTAGTGTGGATGCTCCGCTGAGCGGCCCGTAAGAATGCACACTGTGAGCGCGCTTCGCGCCTTTTTCTCGCCGTATGTGCGCATGACAGGTGCAAACAAGAGTGGTATGCTGTAGTTCGGTTACTCAACGTTCAATGTATAGCATGGAAGCGGCAGTCAGTTTTCATTATTACGCCAAAAAACGCGACGACTCATCGGGAATCTCAGAATGGCCATAATTGTGACAATGAACTTGTACGCTGTGGCTCGTAGCAAGCTCGATCTTTCGAGACTATGGCTTTGAGCCTTCAGTAAAAGCATAAATAGAAACAAATCACGAAGCCTCGATCTCTGCAATTCAGTTTCCAACGGCAATCTCAATCGCTTTCACTGGTAGCATGACGCATTCTTGCATTTGTGGGATGCTCTGAAATGGTAACACTTAACTGCCCCGATATTCATTCTAAGAGCTTACGATATTTTTTGTGTGTTCAAAAGGCAACATAAAATTACTGAATTTTGATCAGCGCAGAGATATAAATGTAACCGCTCTAACAGGTCTTTTAAATGAAATTTTAGCGACTCTGAACGAAGGTTTGATGAATAACGATGTCGGATCACTTATTTACGGCTTTCGTCGCAAGTGAACTTGCGAATTGAATTGTCAACGCACGCAGTTCAAGCAACATCTCATGTTTAGCTAGGTTTTGGCAAAGTGACAAGCAGGTTTGCAGTGTGCAAACCAAGCTTCTGGGACCTCACAGTGAGCACAAAATTTTTGTTACGGCTGCTCTGTTGACCATTTGCGTTCCTTTTAAAATCTAACAGGTGCCTGCAACAGCGAGATGTGTTTGCATTCTTGCGTATAAGGTCGCTTACGAACCCTAAAGACGAATGAAGTTGCGCTGTTGCAGATGTAGTAAAACATTTCCTTTTTATTTCTCGTTGCAAATCAGCGTAACGGGTTCCCGGTAACTACTTTGTTTTGTAAACTGAATATCGCCTTTGTCTTGGCATTTAATTCTTGAGGATGGGTTAAAAAATGAAATTCTGCGATTTCATTTTTTTTCGGGAAGGGGGAGGGGGGGGGGGTCCTGCCAACGTTGCAAGAGCAGTGCGAAGAGAATAACGCGCGCGAAAACCAAACTATGGTTATCAGTATTATTTACAATTGAAACTACACTAGGCGTCGTGTTCTGTAGCGGTGAAAAAGCAGTACACGTATTTTCCAAAATGATTAACCCCGCTTTGGTCCGAGAATGTCCAGGAATTGTGGGACGCCTTTTTCAAAATTTTATTGAAAGCAAGCATTGCGGGAAGAAATTAGAAGAAAAAAACCAGCGAGTCATGACACACACCCCGCACAGATGTGGGCAACAACGTGCATTATATATTACGCGTTTTCTCCTCTTTCTTTAAACTTAGGTCCACCTTAAGAGGTTAAGACGTGACCAAATTAGGCATTTGGTTATGCTGAGTGAGACACGTTCTGGACAAGGTGGTTCATGTCGGATTTGAAAATGATATATATGAAAATGACACACAAAGTGCCACATGACTGACGCAAACTCACAACTCCTTAATTTTACCGAAACATTTCCCCTAAATACTCCTGGGCATCCATAGAAACGTATTTTAAATAATACGTAAAATTAGCTACTCGATACAGTTGAATAAATGTTTATTCCTTCTCCTGAGTATAACCAACGACTGCCCAAAAATGGTATTTATTTTAGAAAAGGTACGGGAAGGACACGATCACACAGACGCTTGCGGGTGTAAAATACGTGACCGTTAATGTATGGGCGATAGCGCACGGGTCGTGTGCAGTGTAAATGTTTTTGTTTGTTTCTTCTTTCTGTAAGGACACAGCGCAATTTTACAAGGGTGTGGAATTTGCACGCGTATGCACAGGTCTTGTCACTTCTTACCCGTTTCGCGTACTAAACTTTTGTCCTTTAAATAATCGCCACGCCACCTTCAAAAAGCACCCTTCGACGTTCCCGAAACGGCAGACGACTGCACTCAACAATACGAAAAGTGCAATGTGTGGAAGCAACGTTTATAACACGTTTCACACTCAAGCGGTGACCACAGCGAAGATGTTTCGTGGAATTACACCAGCGCATTAATCCGCAACGGCTGCTGATTATTGCGTTTCTAGAGGAAACGAGCACGCAGAGGTTACTATGTCATTGCTTACTGCCAAACGAGCACACATATTGGTTGTTTTGTCGTGTGCAGCACGCGTCTTGCGCCGCACGCAACGTGAAAAAGCAGACGACGCGAGAGCGCCATCCACACTAGGTGCGGTTCGTCCCGCCGGCGCCAGGGGCCGACTGTGTTCGCGCTCGGGGCGAATACCTTCTCGCAGTCATTGCTGTGTGCCGCGGTGCCCATGGATTGGAAGGTTGGAAAAGTTGTTCCAGTTCACAAAGCCGGTGGTACTTACTGCCCTCGGAATTACAGGCCGATTTTCGTAACCTCCATCCCATGCAAAATTCTAGAACATATTATTTATAGCAACCTGTAGACTCTTTGGAGTCTAACTCTTTTTTTACCCGGCACCAGCACGGTTTTCGTAAACACTACTCATGCGAAACTCAACTACTAGCATTTACTAATGACTTGTTTTTTTCTAACGATCGTTGCTTGATTATGCTAACGATGATTATTGCTAGCGATTAATTACTTTCAGTGACTTTGCGAAAGCATTTGACATTGTTCCGCATCATTTACTCCTCCTGAAACTAAGTAAACTTAACATTGAAAACAATCTCCTAAAATGGTTAGAACACTTCTTGAATGATCGCACCCAGTACGTTTCAGCTAATGGCTACGATTCGGATCTTTGCCCAGTCAAGTCGTGCGTTCCGCAGGGCTCGGTGCTTGCACCTCTCCTTTTCGTGGTATACATTGACCGTCCTGACTCTATCGCGTCGCATATAAGACTTTTCTCCGAAGATTCCGTGCTCTACCGAGCAATTTGTAACCGCTGTGATGTTTCTGCTCTTCAGTATGATCTTAATAACGTATCTGATTGGTGTAACACTTGGTTAATGCAACTTGTAAATGAAAATCGATGAGAATAACACCAAAAACTAGCAGAACCGCCGTCCCATCCTTTTTTAATGCAGTACCCTTAGTTTCAGTAAGCAGCTACAAAGACCTTGGCGTGCATATTACTAACAACCTCTCCTGGGAAACGCACGTTGAACAAATAACTAGAAATGCAAATCGCATGCTTGGTTTTCTTCGCGGGAACTTCCCACTTGCACCCAGCTCACTAAAACTGCTCGTCTACAAAACACTTGGTCGGTCCAAAGTAGAGTATTCTCTACTGTGTGAGACCCGCAAACTGCCTCATTAATACAGAAACTCGAAGCTGTACAGAACCGCGCTGCACGATTCATTCTGTCCAATTATGCCCGAACAGCTAGCACATGACTGATGAAAAAACTAAATCTTTCATTTTTAACTACTCGACGTCTCATTTCATGATTGTGCCTCTTCCACAAAATATTTACGACAACGAAACTCTAAAACAGTCTCTTTTGAGCCCCCCTGCATACATTTCTACCCGTCTTGACCACTATTTAAAAGTAGGTGTGCCAAGCAGCAACCCCAACCTTAATTTTGGCTCATTCCTCCCGAAAACAAGTATGGACTAGAACAGCCTTCCGGCCGGCATCGTATGTACGAATGAACTGGAAAAATTCAAGTCTGCCCTTGCCAATCATTTTTATTGACCCCTCCATTGTTTGTTATATACTTTGACTTTTTCCCCCACTACTCTCTGTAACGCCTGAACGGCCCTCAGAGTAAAATAAATGAAATGAAATGAAAGAGCAAGAGAGTTTCCTGGTTTCTAAATCAAACATCTTAGTTTTTTCGGATATTATAATCAGTAGCTGACGCTTAAAACAAATTTTACTTACAGACAAAACTGCGAGAATTAAAACGAGAGCCAGCACTGCCGAAACGCCGTGATAGACGAGACAGGTAATCCAGATGGCTTCTGAACGGAAATCTTAAAGAAAATCCAAAGAACAAATGGTTACTCGTTTGGAAACCGTTCGTACAATGGGTTCGCATATTACTGTGGGTAGTTTAAAGCCACACTTAGTTTGTTAATTAAGAAAAATATGCTCTACGGATGCGTGAGAACCAATTGTGCATAAAGAAGAGTTTCGGAACCTACGCATCGTCCAGGCGGCTTGTGTTATGAACCGTACGGTATAGGTGTTGCGTGTGGCGCGAATGTGCGTGCAAACATGTTAACCTTGTCCCCATACTCATTACCAATGTAGTAAGAGCAGCTATGAAAATAGGACATTTTTAAGGCACACAGGCGTATGGGAATTCGCGCACAAAAAAAATTTCAGACATTTTTCCAAACTCCTCTGTTTAATGTAATCGCAAACACTTTGATGACAAACTGTGCTGAAATAATTGGCCAAAATCACTTACACTCTCTTGAGATGAAATTTACAAAGGAGGCAAACGTGTTGTGCGCCTGGAATGATAAATAAAATAAGGGAATCCTTGGAGCTTCACCTATTATAACAGACAGCTTCATGTCAGAAAGCGTAAATGATACCCACCATGAATATCACAACTACGGCTTCACGCACGCATTTTCTACAGCTGACTGAGTTAAAAAAGTCCTGTTACTATGGCTTTATGGACATTCAAAAAACGGTCCCTTGACATGGCCATTCAGGTGATAAATTAACAGTTCGAAATATCTTGAACGCGAAAGCTAGATATCAGTGCTGAACCTATCTTCAGATAAATTAGGCACTCTTTGTGCCTTTCTCGGTACACTCTATGTGTTCCTTGCTCCTTAACTTCAACTCCGAGAAGTTGAATGTGCTAGCTTGCTTTGAAGGCGAAAGGCTGGGGATACTTACAATTTCTTTACTGCTACATTCTTTTGGCAGATCAAACGTCATTTCTGCACTACTTAAAAACAATAAACTTTTGTATGTGTATGCCTAAATATCTGTCTGTCTGTGGTTTCTCTTGATTCAGTCACCCCACAAAGTTAGCAGTCTTCATGAACTAGACGCTTATATAGGCAAATCATTTCTACACTACTAAACTTCCTGGTAATTTCTCACTTGTGGTCGTGGACATTGTTGAGCAAAAAGAAAACATTGTGCATATTTGAGGCGGAATATCAATTCACAAAAGATATTTGCCATGTTCTTTTAAATAAAATACATGGATGCTTGGTTCAACGAAAAAAATGCGCCTCAGAAAATGAAAAGCGTTTGCCAGCGACACTAACCCTCCAGGCGGCATTCCAGGAAGCCAAACGGCAAGAGTAACGAAAAGTCCCAGCAGGTTACGCGTGTGTTTCCATTCTAGCAAGTTTCTAGGCGGGACAGGCAGTGTATTAGAGGTGAGCAGGCCAAAGAAGAGAGGCATTTCGTTGAGGAGGACCTCAGACGACTATCGTCATTCGACAATATTTACAACAAATTAAGCAGATACTCGGCCACTTTTTTCCCCACCGTCCTTTTTATTGTTTATTTATAGGTGCGAAATACCGCTGGCTGCTTCTTCTCTGCTAGACCATGTATACGTGTTTTCTGTTGCTTCA
This sequence comes from Haemaphysalis longicornis, assembly GCF_048455015.1. Lineage (NCBI taxonomy): Eukaryota > Metazoa > Arthropoda > Arachnida > Ixodida > Ixodidae > Haemaphysalis > Haemaphysalis longicornis. The sequence goes on from NW_027526335.1 coordinate 216,697,008, forward strand.
ATTTATTCCTCTTATCTAGCTGGCTAAGCAGTATTTTACAAGTTTTACGTTACCAATTCAGCTTTTCGTAAATTATTCATTACCGCACATTACCCCTTCAAAGATCGTGATTCCTGGCCAAGCCTTCTATGGGTACGTGACGCCATGAAAGCAGCAACAACATATATTTTATTCCACGGCTAAAAACGTGCCGTTAGCACTCAGTGGGAGCACATCGGGCTGATATTGAAAAGGCCTGGGTTAAAACTCCCCTCACCAGCCATCCCACGCTGGGTTTGGACTTTGCTTCAGTGGAAAAATTCTTCGGCGTTAAGTTTTGGAGCTTTCACTTTGAACTTTGAATCAGTGGACTTTAAACTTTCGAATAACCTCAGTTTGCAGGCGAGAAGGCTTCGCGCTTTAATCATCTTTTCTTTATGAGTGGAGCCTTTATTTTTCGCGGAATGGAAGCTTTACACTCAGGGGCTTAGTGCTACTTAATTTAGGGCTACTAATCTATCGCCTCCCCGCTCATGTCATCGGCATTGATTGCTTGCCTGATGTTTACCTCATAAACTCTGACATTACCAAATCTTCTGAGCATAAGTAATCTCCTGCTTACGAAAGCACACACTAATGGTGGAAAAATACAGTTCGGTTTTGGGGTATTACGTTCTAGAATACAATACCGGTTAAAACGAAATTGTCTCTTTTCCTAAGGGGGCATGAAAAAGAACCATTCGAAAACGTTTGTGCTGTATAGTGCCCTCAGCGCTCGTCCGGTAGCAAACGCAGCTTTATTCACTGAGAAATTAAACCTTTTAGGCCAAGTTTTATCTCTCGCTAAATTCTGTGCCGGTTTTGTTAACCTAATTAATACGCCCACCCGCGTAACACAAACCACCTGCAGTTGAAATCAACTTTAAATTGCAAATATCCATACTATCTTTCTTGAAGCATGCACAATTTCATCATAACTCAGTTATCACTGTCCTATTTTTACATCTTAACTGAAAGGCACTACCCAGATGAGCCGTTAACCATACAACATGTCTGCTCTTTGGGATCCTTCAAGCAAGAAATAAGTGTATACGGGTGGTCCTACTTGATTGCTATTACAGATGTAAGAACGGCCGACTCGAAGTTGATTGCTGCGTTTGTAGAATTATACATAGCAAATTTTCCTTTGAGAATGATTCAGCAGCCAAAAAGAATAAAAGAAGGAAGAATAACGCCGCAACGGTAGCCTTGATAATGAACAAAAGCTTCTTGATACCTTCTTGCGCACTCGATTGCTCGCAAAAGTTTTAAAGTAAAAAAAACAGTCAAAACCAATGTACATGCTGAACTTGGAGCCGCGAACACTATACCTACGATACCAAGCGAAATCACCCTAACGCTGTTTGAAAGCTGATAAAGGATATTTTAGAACGCGAGCAAAAATGCCCGCACAAAGATAGTTCACAAATACTGCGAGCTTTCTGGCGTAGCACTTGCTGAACATTTTATTAGCCATTTCAGCACCGCTGGTGTGCCCGTCTCTCCAGGGTGAGCTGTGGAGAAACTGCCAATTACCCGTGTTGATATTATGTATATATCTGATCCAAGGAATGAACTATAAATACACAGAACATTTATGGCTTTGAAGAGCATAATGTGGTGGACGCAGACAGCATACAAACAAATTCAATAAAATATGTTTTGCGTCTTATGACCGCTGGTTTGATTGATATTTTTAATATGATTACTCAGGCAGGTGTATTTCCACATCATATGAAAAAATCTAGCGTGACTATGCTTTTAAGATTGATGATCCAAATAACGCCTCTAATTATCGACCAATTTGGTCATCCGAGTATTTTCTACGGGTCCAGAACAAATTTTGTTTATTCAGATATCAGAATTCTTGGTGCTAAAAGTATTTTATCAGATTAGAAAACATTGAAAACAGTTATTTTGGTATCTTTATAGACGTTAGTAAAGCAATTGACCATTTAAAGCATTTCATATTAGTGGACAAGCTTTTAGTAAGTGGAATTCATGGAAACCTCTCGCGTTGGTGAAATCTTATCTGAACAACAGAAAACAATTTGTGCACTTGAGCAGTTACAAATATTACTAATCGGTCATACATGGCGTACCCCCGGAAGCATGTTGAGCAGGCTTCTGTTGAATGTGTACATTAATGGCATCGTGAGTATTGATACCACGGTAAAATTTGTAGTCTACGCAGACCATAGTAGTCTAATAATATCTGGGACTGATGTTAATTCCACAGCAATAAAATGTAACGACATATAAAGCAAACTTTCTATTTCGTCAGAAATAAATCGCATAAAAATCCATCCCAATAAAACAAATTTTATGATATTTCGGGGAAAGAACGAACTAGTAAAAGGTAATCATGCTCTTGAAAACGCTGGAAACAAATTTTTTATTACGCGTGAACGCAACTTTCTAGATTATAATCTTACCTCTCACCTGAAGTGGGATTTACATGTAATAACTATCTGCAAGAAGCTCTCTCAAGTTCGTTATCTCGCTGTATACGGCTTTTGCCTATGAATGCAGAAGTTCACATTTACCCCATTTTGTTTATGTCGCATATTAACTACTGCAGTTTGGTATGGGCAACTACAAGCAAAAATGAATATTGGAAAATTTTGTTTCAAAACAAAATTGTCCGCCACATTGGTAAACTGGAATATTTCGCTTCACCGTACACAGCCTTCAGGCCTCAGTTCACTCAAAGGGGTACAGATGTACCGGTTTCGAATGTTACGTGCATTTTATTGTAGTTCCAATTGTTTTCAACATTTGTTTACGGCTACGGCCTCCCTTATTAGGAATACACCAAACACGTTGTGTACGCGAAAAAGTGATATCTGGTCCATACCTAAATTTCGTACTAAATATAACACACAGTCACTGCAACACAACTTGTCATACATTCCTGATTAATATTAACTTGTAAAGAATTACAACCGAAAGAGTTGAGAAGCTATTTTTGTAAGTGATGACCACTCCTCTACAGTATTTGGCTAATGAACCTCTAATTTATTGCGCATTGCGTGTTAAGTGCTGTTAAAGCGTCAATATTGTATGCTGCAAATTGTTAGAGCTTGTGTAATTCTGTTTGAGGAATTTGATGTGGAATTCCTCTTGTGCGTGCATTTCCTGGTACCATTGTTTGTGAAAAAAATTGTATTTCTGTGTATTTAGGTGCTAGTTGAGTAATTGTAAATTTTCGGCTTCTTTTCTTGTGCGTGTGACAGTTGCCAAACTCAGTGCCCGTTGCCAAACTCAGGGTCAAGGGGCGAGGACGTTTGTCAAGCATGGCAGCACGGCAGCTTTTTGTCCTTCACCTAGCATTCGTATTGTTCTTTGTTAAAGAATGCTGGAATAAAAATGATATGAAATGAAATCGTGTGTTTTCGTTACGTAGCAATGGCGTATTTAGAGAAAAACCTTAAAAACAAACTTATCTGCTGAGTAGGGCTGCTCCTATTGCGCAGACGTCCGTTCGATTACCTTGTTCATTGCCCACTTACATAGATGACGCTGAAATACCACTGAAGTGCAAAATGTCCACATTTTGCTTATGGCCGGACCTCTATACCTACCGTATTTTTATTAGGGTTCATACCAATCGTTTTCAAAAACGTAAGCTCTAATTTGACAAACACGGTCATGTAAGTGACCGTGCTTCCTATGTTAGTTGTCAGTGTTGTAGCACACAAATTCAGCGCTTACGACGGCTCTGTAAGGCAGTGTCAGCCAACAAAGTGCCGCACTAACTGATGCAGTGTTTACGTGCTCGTTCGTAACTTTAATTTTTCTGGCCACAATTTTTACTGCTATATAAAGAATGTGCCCTAAATTTTGTCGAACATGGCTTGTTCGGCAAGATTATACACCCCGCTTTTTACTTCACACGTGTAATCTAATGCTCCGACACGACTGTGAATTTATATTCCCTTTAACGCTGCTACATGAGCTCCCCTCCCTCTTCCACAGTGTTCCACTTTGGGACCTCGTTCTGCATGTACCAATTATTGCATTTTAATGTACAAAATATACTTAGCCATAAATCGTCAAACCACTAAAAGTTAAATTTGCCATGAGAGGACCCCAGTTTAGTTGGCTTGTTTGCCCACTTGTAGCCCAGGTCAAGGGCCGTTTGGAAACGAACTAGAAGAACACGTGGCCGTGTTTACCGCCAGCGCAACGCAGGCGACGTATTTTTACACGGGGCTCCTGGACATGCCATGGTCAAAGAGATATTTTACAGGTGGCATTTTGTATCAAAACGTTCTACAGAAATTCGGAGAATTATGCACTTATTCGTAGTGCTCGTATGCGGCCTGTTGGCGCAGAGTTTACCATTTTTCTGGATTCTTAAATACTGTCCTACCACTTATCTGCATTTACGCTAATATAATGATTAAATTTAAAACTTTTATGAAATCTGCATTATTATGCAATTGCAGGGCGTTACACGGTTCACCAGTTGTCGTAATTGTTCTATATTTATCTCCAGTTATCTCCAGTTATATTTATCTCCATTTACACTGCTATAACAATTACACGTAAACCGTTAGCGAAATCTGCTATATTGTGTAAATGCAGGGCGTTATACTGTGTGCCATTTCAAATTTTCGTTTTTATTTTATAGATTTTCAAAATTTCGTTGTACCAATTCCCCCCTTACACCATTATAACAATTACATTTGAAATTATTGCGTAATATCCATTATTGTTGAAATCCGGGGCGGTACACTTTTCTCTAACCTTTTTAATTTTCGGATCGTTTATGTAAAAATTTCTTTCTAACAATTATCTCGTATACGCAAATACAAAGATTACAGCTGGAACTTCCGCAAAATCTCCAATATTGTGGAAATGCAGCTCGTTATTCGGTTTGCCGTTTCCTGTTTTTCTTTCATATTATAGCAGGTTAATTGTTTTTAAGTTTCGCCCAACCAATTATCTCCATTTCCACTGTTATGACGACTGTAGGTGGAACTTTAGCGAAATGTGCATTAATATGAAAATGCAGGGCGTTACACGGTTCGCTATTTTACGTGATTATTTTATTTTTTTTCAAAAATTTGCTTCACCAATTCACTCCATGTACACTTTTATAACGATTCAAGGTAAACTTTTCGAAATCCGCAATATTGTGGAAATGCCCTGCGCTATGCGTTTTGCCATTTTCTTTTATTTCTTTCTTTTTTTCTTCTTTTTCGGTTCTGAAATTTTCTTCGACCTATTATATTCATTTACGCTTATAACGATTATCGGGCGGACATTTGCTAAATCTCCGTTATTGTGGAAAATCACGGCTTCCAGGGCTCGCCATTTTCCCCAATTTTGTAGATATTTATTTTTTATTTTTCAAAATCTGCTACGACCAATGATCTCCATTTACGCTAATATAACAATCACATTTGAAACTTTCACAAACTATACGTTTCGCCATTTTCCGTAATTTTCTAAATTTTCCTATTTTTTGTTTCGCAACTTTTTTTCAACCAATGATCTTCGTTTACGCGATTCTAACGATCACAGGTGCAATTTTCGCGAAATCTGCCTTATTGTTTAAAGGAGGGCATTACAGAGTTCGGCATTTTCGGGGAGGTTTTATAGATTTTTTTTTAATTTTTTTTTTTAATTTCGTTCGACTAGTCATCTTCATTTACGCTAATATAGCGATTATAGGTAAATTCCGCAATATCTGCTTTTCTGTGGAAATGCAGGTCGTTACCTGGTCACGGCTGCGCGGGTAACCGGAAAGTAATTCTACGCATTATTCGGGCAGCCATGAGTTGTAGAGCGTAAGCAGCCGAATTGATTTTTAAATGTTTCTGGTACGTTCGGCCACGTTATGAATAATATGTAATAGTGGGGTTATGTAGGCAATGAATTAGGCTCTGTACAAGGTCAAAATAGACTTCCCGTTTTTTTTTTATACTTCGGTTCCTATTCAGAGATTTTGGAAAGTTCAATGCTATAAAAAGGGTCCCATGTTGAAAACATCTAGTATTAGTAATGCTGGATTAAAAAATATTTTTGGAATGAATTGTTCTGAGTACTTTTCAAGAGACGCATTTCCATTATTACCAGGCAAAAGCATCCAAGCATCGTGACCTCGAACGTTGTCTCGCACATGCACATCTTGTCTTGCTATCAGTTCAATTTCCCGGTCTGGAAACGAAGAAAAAACGTTTTGTTAGAATAAAAGAACAATGTATATTTCCCAGCTATACTAAACGCACTGTAGAGCACGAAACTACAATATAAATACAGTCAGATACCTGAAGAAGTTATTGAATATGTTTCATCCACAACGTGTTACGTTTCGTCATAACCGGTCCCATGGTATTCTCTGCGGTTTCGTAATAGTAAAGCAACACTTCTCAGAATAAAAATAACGGCCTCTCTGTCATTATTAACAACCACTACAACTACACTTTTGTCGAGTGGAAAAATGGATTTATTGCTTTTACCGCTGTAGTTTCGTAACCGATGTACTTATTCCTCTCACGTAATATCCCCTGATGTAGCCTTATGTTTGAGTCAGAAAAACCTGTGTTTGCTACAATTGAATGAATCTACGCACGTGTTCACAAACCCTGCATGGTGCCTTCCCCTTGGTGTAGTAGATGGACTTCGCATTCGAGTGCTCCTGCTGGCGCCCTTCGAACCTGTCCAGAGGGATTGCATACCTGATGTAAGCTACTAACAATGAAATATCTATGTCCCACACATTTATTTGCCTGTCACGTGTTTCGCAAGAAGGTGTAGAATACCTGTCAACCGCGGCGGTCAGCACAGTGATACAAAACAGGGTGCCAACAAACTCTTTGCCCGGACAGGCTGCCTTTGTATATTGACCCTAGCAACGTTCAACGCACGCACTCTGTCTATCGAGGGAAGCTCAGCTGTACTATTAGAGGATCTCTCTGTCAATAAGAGCGATATTATAAGGTTAAGCAAAGTCAGAAGGACAGGAGAAGGCTTCATGGAGCTCACTAGCGGCCATATCCTTTGCTACTGTGTACTTCAAGAGAAGAAAGAACGCGGGTAAAATTTTTAATCCGCAGAGCATTAACAGGAAACGTCGAGGAGTTTTTCAGCATTTGTGAGAGCGTCGCGGCTGTTCTTATCAAGCGAAAAAAAGAGATGCAGGTTAAAGATAGTACAAGCCCATGCTCCAACAACCAGCTATTGTGATGAATCTGTACATAGCTTCTACGAGGACATCGAATCACCAATGAGGAAGGCAACAACTCAGTTCCCCATTTTTATATGAGAGTTTAATGCAAACTGGAGAAACGTCTGCGGGAAACTTCTGAATAAAGTATCGCGACAGTGTAGAAGATACACTGCTGGGATTTGCAAAGTGAAATAACGTGTTGTAATAAACACATTATTTTATAAACGGAAGAACAGAAAATGAGCATGGAAAAGCCGTGATGTTACAACCAAAAAATTCCCCGCATTTCCCCGAGGGGAAGAATGTGAAAGTGCGAATGCACGAGTTGAATTTGCGCGGTTCGGTAATGTTCGCGAAAGAGAGATCACACACACACACACAACTACAAAGAAAGAAAGATGCATTTTTTCACAGACACCTATTTGTGTTGCCGTTGTACTTGATTGCTAGAGCGGATCTCAGCTTTGACATTTCGTGTCAGTACTCCTTTAAGCGCGTGCATTAGCCCTTCTCACGCCCGATTCCTGGCCAATCTCCCACGTGGGTATGTGCCATGTCAGCGGCCAGGCAGCGCGCGCCCATCTCCCCCCGTTGCTAGGGAAGATGAGGAGCGCGCGCACCCGCAGCTGTTGCTATGCGGACTACGGCGGCGGACGATTCAGGCTTGCTTAAGAAGTGCATTCGCACTTAAAACAAAATAACTTCATTCTAAATACAACCCAGGTATCGTCCAAGACATAGAGTGGATAAGTCAGATTTCGAATATCAGATTCAGTATAATTAGATACAAGCTGAGGCTGAATCTCAAACGAAAAAGCAAAAATTGGCAAAACTAAGAAAGAGCGATAAAAATCAATCATAGCTGGATCGCAAGAATTTAAAATAACTCTTCCAAACAAATTCTCGCTTGTCAGCGGGCAGAACGAGGTCAGTGTATACAGGCTGAATGACAAACCTTTCATCGGCTGTGGGAGACGCAACATTTACTGAACAAAGGGGGAAAATAATTAAGAAAATGAAAGAACTCAATTGTCAAACGTAAGAACATGAAACTATCAAGCATGGCGGACGGGAGTGAATAAGCCGAGCGGTCAGAACTGATTAACAGAAACCAAACAAAGGGCATTCCTACTTATAACCTCACTAAATCGAGTAAACGTTGAAAATAAGAGAAAGCGTGAAAGCAATTGTGAGAAAGTTAGGATGTGCGCAGTCAGAGATGAGCAGGGAAACATTACGCACAACCTGGACGAAGTATCTGAAGTAGCAGAACGGTTCTGCACCACGCTGTATGCCAGCGATGTAAGACGAGGGGTACTACTGAGAATGCACACTCAACCTGAGATGCCCCTCTAGTAACTAACGCGGAAGTTTGAAAGGTTCTGAAAGGCATTAAAACAAGTAAAGCTGCAGGTGACGAAGAGATAACCTTGGGTCGTTTCAAGGAGGAAGGTGGTATTGTAGAATAAAAGCTTGCAGTACTATTCTGGCATTGTTTCAGGGTTCAAAAAGTGCCAATAACATATTAAAACTGACTAATGAGAAGAGAGAACCCAATGACCTCAGGTATTACAGACCCACCTGCCTTGTCTCAGTTATTTACAAGCTGTTTACCAAAGTCAGCCGCATAGGTGATAGCCTGGATTACCATCGACACACACAGAAGGCTGCATTCAGTTAACGGTACTCAACCCTGGATCCCATATTATGTCGTCAATCAAGTGGTGGAAAAATCCACAAATTGCAATGAACCCGATTTACAAGCCATTTGTAGATTACAAGAAAGCATTTTATTCTCTCACAGCATGATTTGGCCCTCACTACTGCATTTGGCAAGAAAGCACTTGGTACTTACCGCAGCCGTTTTATATACACTCAACGACCATTAAATAGAGGAAATCTACATAAGACATTTGGAGGACATATTTAAGAAATGCAGGGGCAGGATGACTCTCCAAAGGCGAAACGTTGCATTTCCGATCAGAAATAAGTAATACAAACCGATACCATCTCTCCAACGTAATTCACAGCATGTCTGGAGTTGTCTTCCCTGGGAAGCCATAGGATTAAAAATAAACGGAAGGTACTTGAGCCTTTTGGGGTTTGCTGACGACATAGCCTCGCTGAGTGAGACTGAAGAACACGCGCGAATAATGCCTCACGGACTATAATGAGAAAGCGTGGGCTTGGGGCTAAAAAGAAATATGACTAAATTTAAAGAATTGAGGAATAAGAATGCCCAGAATGTCTTCTTCAGCTCAGGGAACGAAAGGTTAGAAGAAGTAACAGAATAGAACTACCTTAGACAGATGGTTAGTGCTGCCCGCAACAACGAGAGAGAATACGTATTTTCTGGGGATTACTCTTCAAGCATTCCCAAATAATGAAAAGTAAGCCACCTGCGTCACTCAAACGAAAGATCTACAGTCGGTGCGTGCTGCCAGTGATGACATTCGGACCGACCTGAATCTTGCAGTCTTACTGAACAACTAGAAAGCATACTTAGGTATGCTCAACGGGCGATGGAACGAATAATGTTGGGAATAAAACTGAAGGACAAGAGACGATCAACTTTGGTAAGCGAACAAACCAGAGTTGGCGATATAAAAGCTCAAAAAAACAAAGAAATGTGCTTGGGTTGACCGTTTAGTTAGACGAACCGACAACCGGTGGATAGTTAGGGTGCTAGAATAGATACCAGGAGACGGGTATAGAAGAAGGGGAAGGCAAATAACCCCATGAAGGGATGAAATACAGAACTTGGGGGGGCAAACTGCGTACTCGAGTAGCTCAAGAACTGAACGGTTCGATATCAATGGGGGAGATTTCGTCCAGCAGTGTACCTGAGACGTTGAAGTTGATAAATGTGTCAAGTGTTGCTAAGCTTATCGGAGAAAAACGTTTCAACCCTGATATATTGGTCGCAAGGTCACTGTATTAACGGCATATCACACTCAACCCATCCTGATAAACGAACAAAATGTACACATTATAAAGTAGCACTTTGCACGTACCCATTGTTACCTCTATCCTGGTTGCACGTTACCTAGTACAAGATGCGGAAGGACAAGTAGGTTAGCATTGTGTGAAGAAGTGCAAACCCACACTAAAAATGGCCAAGTATTTTACTTTGTAGCAAACGTCGTCGACAGACGATAGTTGTCTGCCACCCCTGTCAACTAAATTCCGCACTTCAAATCCAGCTCACCTCTCAGGCTCTTCATCGCCATATCCCTTCTCCCGTGATAACCACGCTAGATCTTTGCTCTAGTTAATTCGAAGTTACCGCGTTCCCCTGTTCTGTATGCATCATCGACTGCACCCTTTCGTGAATAGTGTCGTTTGACTTCTTGGAATGCCGCCAGGAGTGTTATTTCAGCGGGTGACCACTTGTATTTTGTGGACATATTTATTTATGCAAGAAGCCATTTATTTTAATTAAAGGAGCACTGCAGGCATCATTGTTGCAGTGTTGTTTTGCCTCAGATATGTGTAATGTCTTCCTTTTCGTTAACAATGTTAACAAGTATGAACGTCCCCACAAGAATTTGAACTTGATAAATGCTTTTGTATAAAAATGTCTGGTTGAAAAATCGGTGACCTTTGCCTGGGCGGCCGAATCAAAGGAGATACAGACAGACAGACAGGCAGGCAGGCAGGCAGGCAGGCAGGCAGGCAGGCAGGCAGACATCACAATGCACAGACAGATAGCACAATGCACAGACACACAGAGAGAGACACGTATTCTGTCTCTATGACAGGCCGAGGAAGAACTATCGTATTTAAAAGACAAGAAACGAAGCAAGCGCAGGACTGGAACCAGTGCCTGTGACACCAGGAAGCTAAGACGGAATCGTCCACACCATAACGACAGAAGCTGTAGCGTAGTTTTAACTACCCGAACGAAGTCTGAATGTCGCAGGACGGCACTCAAGCCATTGATTCCGCGCATACTATCGCTCAAGATAGAAATACAACACAATATATTGCATCCTAGAGCAAATGCAATGTGATTATTCGCCTAAAGTCGCAAAGCATGCTCTTGGAAATTAACAGGGAAGAAAATATGATGTAGCTCACCGTCAAACGCGAGCCGATCTCGGATTGTCGCTTTCGTCGTCTTCATGGCGTACTGGCATAAGCATCATAATGAACGCGCCAAGCATATGATTACCCTACAAAGAACAAAAACCGAATGATAACGAAGAAATAGTTGTCGAAATACTTTTATGCTTTCCGCAAAATCGTTATAGAGGAAAAAAATAATTTTAAATGGCTGACGCTACTTAGCGAATAATAATGTCGTGAATAGAAAGAACAGTTCAGTGACCAGCTAATCTCCAGGTAGGCGCATATCGCACAGCCATTAAAGGGGTCCTGAAATACCTTCCGCCGATGCGTGGATGTACGTGTAACCAAATAAAGCAATGTATTAGCAATCTCCTCCCGCAAGAATTTTGTTGAAGCGATGAGTATTAGCTGAGAAATCGTAAATCAAAAACCGCGCATTATCGTCGCGCCGCGTTTCCTCCTCCTTTCAGCTTACTCTCCGCTGTTGACGGCGAGCGAGCCTTCCCTCCCATGATGCTGCGCTCCTCGGCGGTGACGTACTTCCGCTGCTCACACAGCCGTCTGCTACGGGCAAGCTTTGTTGACACCATGAATTCCGCACACCGCTCAAGGCTGGAAAAGCGAACGAAAAATCTGGCCCCATGTGTGCGGCGGCCTGGCCTTGCCCCTTCGCGGTGTACGTTACTGAAGTTCATATCGGCGGCGCGTGACTTTGTATCGGCGGCGAACTCGCAGCCGCACGGGGAGGATCCTGCGCTCGCTCCCTTGGATGCACACCGCACTGTTTATCCAAAAAGCGCCGTATCAGATGTGGCCCCGCTGGTGCCGGGTCTTATTTTGTGGCGGTGGTAATTCCTGCCGGCGGCGATACAGAACCCGTGCACAAAACGCCAGTTCAGCTTGGGGCGGCGCGTGGTGGAGAGCGGCAACGTTGACAAAACATGCTCCGCCACGGCTCTGAGCTTCCTCGCGCTGGAGCGAGCACCATTTCTTTGACAATATCAAACATCGGTTGTCCTGGCAACAAGGCACAAACCGCTCTAGAAGTCAGTTACGGTTGCGTGATCCCGGTTCAGCTTGGGGCCCCACCTCGCGGCATATGGGCACTGCAGGCATACTACTCACTCCCATTTGGAAGTGCGAGATGCGTTTGGCATTACAGGAGGCGATGGTGTGTGTGTTGTGGACGCCTTTGTTTCGCGATGAAATGCGACGTTGTGCTTCTGCGGGTGGATAGTGCTTCCCATGGTCTGGATTATCTTTCTAAAGCGGCGTACGACTCAACCTCGCATGGGGTATGTGCAGTGTGCGTGGCTAAAAGCCATCTCGGCTTGTGCGCCAGAGTTAAGTGACTTGCTGTTCGTCCCCGCAAACCGCGCGCGAGGTGAGTGCCGAATTTACGAGGGGCAGGAGGAGGCAACCCGTCGTCTTGTCAATCGCGGTTCGGACTTGCAACGCATGTTGTGACGTTGTGTTCGTTCGAAACGCATCTCTGGATTGTTTGGAAGGTGAATAAAATGTATGCGTCAAACCCGGGCATTCGGCTCAGGGCGTTCTCTGCGATTGCAAAAAAGAAGTGCCACGGGGCTTCAACGCTTTCTTTATGGAACGTACTCAAGTAAGAGAATATTCATGTCGTGTTATGGCCCTGTTGCATTCAATACAAACGGTTAAGCGTTTGTTTACACTTGTTTCGTTTGTCGTAAAATGTCCAAGCACTCCGGCACTCCGCTGGCAGATCAGCCGGTGAGCCGACGCTGAGCAGACGACTCATCTCTTTGCCGTAAGTGCGTGAAAAAGCCGCCCAATAGCAGGATGTGTAGCTCATGACGAACATCTGGGAATCGATGATGTAGACATGTGAAGATGGCGGCGTCCAAAAACACGAAGGAAAGGGTGAGAAAAAAGCGACAAACTTTGCAACAAAAGTGTGAGCTTTTCGCTGCGCGTAAAAGAGTAATACTTGGCACAGATGATGTTGACGACCCAATCTAACGATTGCGCTAGTCAGTTTAGTGTGCTCAAAACGCCTTTCAGGGCCCCTTTAACACTGCAGTTATGAAAACCACTTATTTCACACGAAGAACGCTCTCTCGAAAGAGCTGCAGAAATACCTATTTTTAAGAGAAACTCCTCATTTACTGGTTGTAAACCGGGTACAAAAGTCGTTCATGTAACTGATGCTTTATGTACAATATTCGCTTCAAAGCTTGAAGTAAAAACAACCCCCGCATTATTTCCAATACCATTACGGAAGACTTCTAAACAAGCGAAATTTGCATTATTATTGGTTGTTTCGCGGTATATTACTTTTAGAAAAAATGTTCGGGTCTCCTCCACCGAGTGTAAATCTCGCCGGATTAATCGGAAAAGGAGATAAATATAAACAGTGAAAAGGCTTGCTGAATAATTCTAAATAGGAATAGTGCCAACGCGAGAGTAAAATAGATGATGATGGCTTGCTTATGGCCAACACCAAGTGAGTTAGCCTATGAACGAGGAATAATCGTCACCTTGATGAGCTGTGCCAACTAGACAAGGGTGGTCGCCTCCCGTGTTCCTCTGAGCTAAAACAGAACGACAGAAGCTGTGCCTTCTACCATGGCCTTATAAGTGCAATGCACTTCTTAAGCGACCCTGAACCTGCGTCCACCGGCGATGTCCGCGCACGTGGAGATAGGCGCGCGCAGGCTGGCCGCTGACATAGCACATACCCACGTGGGGGATTGGCCAGGAATCTCCTCGTCTTCCTTGGCAACGGGGGAGATGGGCGCGCGCTGCCTGGCCGCTGACATGGCACATACCCACGTGGGGGATTGGCCAAGAATCGGGCGTGAGAAGGGCTATGCACCTGCTTAAAGGAGTACTGACACGAAATTTCAAAGCTGAGATCCGCTCTAGCAATCAAGTACAACGACAACACAAATAGGTGTCTGTGAATAAATGCATCTTTCTTTCTTTGCAGTTGTGTGTGTGTGTGTGATCTCTCTTTCGCGAACATTACCGAACCGCGCAAATTCAACTCGTGCATTCGCACTTTCACATTCTTCCCCTCGGGGAAATGCGGGGAATTTTCTTTTATCATGTGCCAGCGCACTCAAACGTGTCGGGCGAACGTAATCGCGGACACAGTGGCGCGCAGTACTCCTACGCGAACACAGAGCAGAAAAAATCGTGACTTTGTCTTCCTCTGCGTCTCGATTTTTTTCTGCTCTGTCTTCGCGGCGTCTTTAACCAGTGCAGGGATCTCGAGGTGATTAATAAGCGGCAGGTTCCTTCCTCTGAGCATCTCTAGCTGCGCTGGTGAGCCTACACGTTTTTCCTAAGGCGATCGATTTGATTGAGGGGCCCAGTTAGACTGTTCGGCTAAGTGTGGGTTGCAAGCCATCATGTATAGCCTGCAGGGAAAGCTGCAATAATGCACCTGACGCAATCTCACCTCAGTGACACAATGGAAGATCAAGTACTAGTCGTGCTCCGCCCAACATCTCGTAGATCACTTGCAGACTGTTGACGGTCCGAGCGAAGACTTCCAACGAGATATTAAAGATCAAGAGCCCTTAGTAGCTGCAAATCCCCTTGGTAGTTATCATCATTTCACCTGTTCTGGCCACACAATTGCCTTGGAAACATCTATGAGCTACTAACGTCGTTCCTTGAGGGGCGGAGCGTTCGATATGAGGCGTTCTGAGGAAACGTCACCCATTTCACAACAGAAACGTCTCCTCACGTTTTTCCCATTAGCCCCCTTTTGCGGAATAGCTATGGTTTTGGCATGCTCTGCATTTCGTTGCACAGAAGACACGCACTTACAGGCCTCCGCAGAAGACACTGTTCATTCACGCGCGCACGAGCTGTCAACTGGAAGCCATTGCCTACAAGAGGCTTGCCCAAATTACTGCTTGGGCAGAGAAGGGGAAGCTAAAGCCAAACCTTTCCAAATGTTCATGCCTGGTCGCTTCAAGAGGTCACAGAGGGGCATTGTGGAAGCCTACCATCAGACTTCACGGCGTACTCATCAAGTAAGCCTGCGAAATGAAACTCCTAAGAGTTGTATTTGACAGCCACCTCACGTTTGTGACCCACCTAAACCATTTAAAATCAGTTATTGGGAAACGTGTTGCTTCAATAACTAGATTTGCTCCCATACACTCCCTCGTCAACCGTTTTCATCAACGTAAACTGCATCATCTCGTCGTCCTTTCAGCAATTTCCTACGCCGCTCTCGCTTGGTGGCACTTACATTAACAGCCCAGTCTAAAAGCTCGAGTTCACTCATTGCTTAGACATTCATTGTTCGCGATTTACGTGGGCATACAACCCGACGAGAACGGCAGCATTTAAGGTTATCGCCAACGCACTCCCGTTAAACATTCCCTTTTACATCAATGTCCGCATATTTTTACTGTTTCTTCGTTGACATTCAATCAAATTCGTCTCGGTTTCCTTCAGACCTAGCGATGTAGACCATCCCATCGGTCTCGCCACTCACCCTGCGCGATGTCTACGTGTTCGAAGTGGCCGCCTGACCACCACGGAGGATAACCACCGGCTTCTCCTTTCCACTCTTTACGTTTTTACGGCTCCGCTCTTTACGGCTCTCACACACCACTGTGGCTGGAGCAGCCTTTGTAATTGTGAACGGACCCGAGCGGGTGCATGCCGTGCGATAGTTCCGTTTACTTTCTCCTACCACATCCTTTGATGCTGAAGGGATAGTCTGGCGAAAACTCTCCCAGTTCATCCAGGACAATAGGCGTTACTCTTCCTATCTCGTCAATATATTGGCCGCGAGGCCCACCACTGGAGAGGCCGGCGCTGCGATCGTTTTGACGTCACTTGTAGGATCACCGTTCCTATCTTGCTGCGTAGTTGGCTTGCCGCGCGTGACACTTCGCTTAGGAAGCGCGTTCTGAAAGTATTTTCGTGTTAATTTCTTTGTTTGAAGTTAATTCTCAGTGCGTCAAGCGCAGTTCGACCTCATGGGGACTTTATAACCGCATCAACTGTGGCAGATTATCCGCAAACACCATGAGCGTGGTGGTGTATTACGTATGCGACCGAAGCGTAAGCAGCGGCTTGTTTCCCGATCAACAATGTGGACTACGACGATCGCAGAGGGAAGTTTCTAGATTTCCCTTGTTTGCAAGAAATGTATAAATATTTGCTCTCACACCACTCCCCTCTGTAATACCTTTGGCCCTGAGGGTATCATAAATAAATAAATAAATAAATAAATAAATAAATAAATAAAGCAGGAAATCGTGAAGCGTTAATTGCTCGCAGAAGCACACGCACCCGCCGCGCCTGTCCGCACGGCCGACGGTGCTGCTCGAACCGACGCAGGTCGCGGCAGCAACAACTTGTCGCCGCTTTTTAAAATCACACAACTCGTGGAAAAGAAGTTCCAGATTGGTGAAAGGGGATGTTAGTGTGATGAAAAATTCTGATAGGTAGTGTCGTCAGCTGTGGTTTTCAAAGCGATGCTCAAATATCTGCCGCGATTTACACCGACCGGCCGCGGAGGTCGGTCCCGGCAGCGCCGGCCCACGTCGCGCGGTGCGGCGAGCTGCCGAAGGATGGTTATGCTTGCGCGCAAGAATCAGCCGAGGCCGTGCAGGTATCTTGACCGTCGATCGCTTCAACGGAAATCACCGCGCTTACAGAGTTCCCAGCGCGGTGAAACGTTCTATTAGGGACTGTCACTCGCAACTCTAAAAGCGATGAAATGTCTGCTGCGACGCTAAACATCCGATTACGTGCATCCGAAGCCGGCTCCGATCTGTTGGAGAAGGCCCTCCCGTCGCGCACGCGCGTTGCGTTTGGGTTCCTTTAACTTCTTGGGGGCCCCCAACGCTCGGTTCTCCGGTTCTAAATCTCCCCATTACCCGAAATCATTAACGACGTGTTTTGCCTCGTACGCAGCCTCGCCTTCTGTGAGCAGTCGTGAGTTTCGAAATTGATGCTTGAGAAAGGCCGGCTCACTGTAAACATACAAAACACGCTGCAATTATAAATTACCACGCCGAGCACCTAATGAAAACTAGATATATCCTTGTCCAAACCCTCTCGAAGGCGTTAAAAACTCCCATTCATACCGTTCATACATTGTGGACAAGTCGCGAAAAGTAAATTTAAACATCAACCGTGCAGATTACAGGCTACGGCAGTGATCGTTAATCAAATCCGGGCATTACTATAAAAGCATGGTAAGGGAAATAGGTACTGATTAAGCCAAACTGCAGACCATAACAATATTTTTAAGCATGTGCGGCGAAGCAATCTGATCACCGTTCTCGCGTTGTCCTTCATTTACCAGGCAATACGAGCAGTTCGCGCGGTGAGATCAAAAGTAAGCGACGCGTTTCCGTCGCTGTTACAAGGTGTTTCCTTGAACACACATGTCCCGTCACAAGTATTTCATAATGAATTCACAGCGTACTTTTCGCGGCATCATTTGCATCGTCCTTGGCGTTAGCTTGCTGCGTATGGAAGAGCAGTGGGTCGCGATGGTAGCAACTACCTAAACGCGGCGGTGTCGCCTGGTACCAGCGCGTCGCTGATTGCTTGCCCGAATTATTTGGTTTACAGACAACTTTTTCGGTAATTTGCATCAAATCCACAAGGAGGGGGCGAGACAGTGGCCACAACAACAACAAAAAAACACGCTCCCACATACGCAAAGGAAATGTGTTGTAGCAGACGACAACACGATTCGGCGTCCTACAAGTGACGTCACTCGTAGGTGGCGCCACGGTATGTCCTCGAGGCCAATATTCTCTTGGTCTTTCTGCAGTACTGACACTCAACAATGCTTTCAACAGTCCTGGAATCCGTACTCATCACCTTTAAATAATCAAGAAACATTTAACGATCCAGAAATCCGTACTAGTGACGTTTCAATCAGTACTTCCTCAATTCACCAATTGAAATAGGATATTCTCTTGCTCTGGTAATTCAGTAATTCAGTAATTAAAAGTATCACAAGTATAAACCACGGTATGACAGAGGCGGACAAAATGAGAATTTTTCAGGCCTTCATAATTACCCGAATCACTTACAGTGCCCCATACATCTGTCCTTCGCCTCGTGAAACTGGTGCGATAAGCATGCCTATACGGAAATGCTATTAACAGGCGCTGGGCATAGCCCAATGGACCAATACAAAAAGACTTCAAGAACTAGGACTCTATAACACTGTCGATAAACTAACCTTAGCTAATTTGACGTGCCAATACGGAAGGCTCGAAAGAACGCAGGCGGGAGCGCACGTACTCCGCCAGCTCACGCATGGACCACCCGAGACACGAGTAAAGCGCTTTTTAAAGGCAACTAGGCGTTCTAGAATACACGTCGATCCCATCCCCAGAAATATGCGCCCCATGCAACATTGTGACCTCTGGTGGAAGAGCTGCTACCATCGAAGCTAACCTATCGTGCATCCTGCCACAAGCGGTTCTCTACACGGATGCTGCAGCGCTTCCAATCCGGGTCACCAGCTATAATCAAAGGCCTCTGGTTGCAGTCGTGGTCGATGGGAATGGAAACACCATCTCCAGTATAACAACATTACCACCGGCCTCAGTCTTACAAGCCGAACAAGGGGCAATATCCTCGGCCATTGCGCAGGCACCAACAATGCCCCCCAGCATCTTCGTAGTCTCTGACTCGCAGAGACGTGCAGAACCTTCACCTCCGGGGTCGTCTCAAAGTGAGCCCAGGAGGTTGTGCTCGCTCCATCATCGCGGCAGCGCCACAGAAGTGCAACATTCCGCCTACTTCGGACCCCGGCACACTCTGGCAGCAGGGGCAATGAGCGAGCTCATGTGGCAGCCAGCGCTCTAACCCGCCTGGCCGGCAAGCGTCGAACCCCTCAAACTCGCCCTCGTCTGCCCGGTTCCGGAAACATCAGTTTCAGCCAAGACGAGCTCGTGGATTACATACCGAACGCCTGAAGTCTTTCGCCACATTCATTGACCATTTTCGGTCCAGGCGGCAACGGGTACCACATTCTCATCCCAACCTCACCAAGCAACAGGAGAGAATGCTAAGGCGACTGCGGAAGAACACTCTCATGTGTCCAGTCAGAGTCCAGCAGTTTTGCCCAGCAAAGTTCTCCAACCCTCACTGCAAGTTCTGTGGAGGCGACAGAACCCTGGAGCACAATGTGTGGCTTTGCAGTCACACCCCGGGCCTCCTGCCCGCGCCTCTTCCGGTTCCTCAGATCGGCACTCCTCTTCCCTGGCTTTCAGAAGAGGCGTCCCTACAAGCCATCACTAACAGCCGCATCCACTTTCCCTCCCGTTATGCTCCTAGGCTTTGGAGGCTTATCATGGACAGCCCCTCGCTCGAGGATCAGCACCTATTGGTCGGAAGAGCGGAGGCCGCGTCCATTGCACTCGTATTGCCCTCAGCTGGAATCCGGGTCTCCTCTCCTGAACCCCCTCCCCTTTTAAAACCAGTAAACTCCGTTCCACCACCACCTTTCTCTGGCGCACGCTCCCCCGTGCCCTTGTACCATGTACCAGCGCACTCGAACGTGTGGGGGAACGAAATCGCGGACACAGTCGCGCGCACTCCTACTACAAGCGGAGAGGATGTATGCGGGAAAATACCAAAACATACATTCTAAGAAAAAAGGCAGAAAATTGAGGTACTTTCACAGGTCGTCCATTGAGCCAGGCAGTTCCTCCCTCCGACTAACCAAACTAACCAATTCATCCCTCAGCCGCACGGGTATGGGGCGAGGAGCAACGTTGCTCCTCCACGAACCGCTCCATCTGATCCTCGAACAAGCGCCAGCCAGCGACATCAACCCTTCGCCATCGCTCCGCTCCGTGTTTTGATTTACGCGAACTAAGTTCCACATGCATAAGAAACACGATTTTTTTGTGAAAATGTTTCACCACAGATTGCTGAACGCACCCCTTACAACATGCCTTATGGCACATCGCCCGGTATACTAAGCCTACTCCCGCCGGCGATGATACCTTGGCCGCTCTCAGCGATTCCAAACAACCGCGACCGGCGCTGCGTGACATACGACCGTACCTCTAACAAAGAGGTTTTAACTTATACATACTAGAGGAAAATGTGCTGCCTGTCTAGTGGAGCCGCGCTTCAGCGAGGGTTCCGTGATGTACCAGGAAGGTAAGCTCCACTTGTCTGCGGAACGGCTCACGAACAAGCTAGAAAGTTACCCTAGGCTGCAAAGAAGCAACAATATTACTGCAGAAGAATATTTATTTTTTATTTTGTTATTATAAAACTGCAGCTTCAGAAATTTATTTGTCAGGGATAATTTAGAAGCTTCATGCAAGATGAACAAAAAAAGATGTCACCCCTTTTTGTCAATTTTTGAATTCAAGACAGAAAAGAATCCATGTGGCTAACCGAACGAAGTAGGCGAGGAACGTCGCTAAATGCAATGGCGGCGCCCACAACGGACCGCGATTGCAGCGCTAGATTTGCCAATAAAGGCGATGTTTAGGCAGCTCATAGATGCACTGCGTTTGTTATTTCTTGGCGTCAAAAAGCCAGTTGCGGAAACAGATGTTCAAATCCTGGATGCTGTGGAGCCCTTTTTGGGCTTGCTAAGCCAGTCAGCAAAATGGCCCTGATGTTTCAGACACCGACCCTGAAGTAAAGTATTCGCAAGTCCTTCATTCTCAAATGAAATTCTCGAGGTCTGAAAGGTCATCTGGAAGATTTCTGGCAGCCCAGGAAACGTGGCCCTGCTATATCGCTTCCGAACGAATAATACTGAGAGCACCATCCACGAACCACATGGCAAGGTTGAAGACGGTTTTATTCCACTCAGCAGAATCCCGGTGATGATGATTCCTTGATTGTTGGTGATGATGATGATGACGTATCATCTTTCCCCTTAATAGCTAAAGCTTTCAGGAGAAAAGCCGTAGCAGTCAAGGGGCCGTCGGAGCCTTGTCGACTTTCCGAAATTTGGCGGGTGAGCTACCACCTCGCTGCTTCCGGGCTATCCTGCAAATAGGTCGTAGTACCGGGAGATGAGATCGAAGCATTCTGCGATGAGAACGGGTACTCTCTGCGGCGGGTTCCCGCTTCTTAACGTCTCCCGAGCGACAGTCTTGTTCTTCAGCCCGACTTCTCAACTCGTCCACATGCCGTCGCTGAAGTCTCTGTCCCGAGTCAACCGTAACCATCCGGGAGCCCTGGTAATTGTGCACACTCTGGGAATCCACCGTCAACCTGATCCAAAACTTCGCATCCAGACTAGCATTAAATGTAGACTTTCTCGCTCTCGGTTGGATTTCTCCCTGTCCTTGTCCAGTGTGATGCAGTCCATTTTGGATCTTACCTGATATCCCAGTAACAGCTCCGCAGGTGACTTGCAATCTTTGATGGGCTTTCGGCGATATCGAAACAGAAACCGAGATATTTGTGTTTTCATGTCTACTCCGGGGTTTTTTTTTACCCCTACTTTGATGGTTCGCACTGAACTTTCACCACAACCAATACCATCTGGCCTTCTATCAGACTGGCAAAGTCTGCTTTTAGTCGGGTCCATCTTTCGCCGGTGTCCGGCCACGCCAGAGGTATCTGGGCTGGTGGCATCGCCGAGGCCTGCGTACATGTACAGCATGATTGGACGAGCCGTTCTATGTTGCTATCCAGACGCGGGTACCAAAAGAGGGTTCGGGCCATGCTCTTCATGGATGCCATTCCGGGGTGTGTCTCATGAAGCAGACGCCACATGCGTTTTGCCACAGCCAGGGGTGGAACAATGCGGTGTCCTAATACACCAAATTGTCGCTTGCGGTAGGCTGTGTTCTCCGGTTAAAGTACGGACGTAGTTCCTCGTGACCCATTGGTAGGGAAGACGGCCATCCTTCCGGAATACACTTTTTGACCGGCCGGAGGCTGGCGTCTTGATTAGTCTGTTGTGCCACGCCTCGAGCCCAAATCGCCGTTTCCTCCAAACCTTGGGTATACAAAACACATGCGTCGGGGCAATCGTCCCGCGGCTCCGTGACCGGCAGTGGCAGACAACAACGCTTGATTCCCGCTGCTGTCATTGGTGGGTTCGCCTTACTTGGATTGAATAAGCCAGTGAGAGGTTTGTGGTATTTTACTAACACAAATCGGTGTCCATACAAATAGTCCTTAAACCACGCCACGCCGAAGACAAGAGCCAGCGCTTCTTTTTCCAACTGGGAGCAATTGCGCTCGGCCTTTGTAAGTATCCACTACCAAATCTGATGGGGTAGTCAATACAATTGACACGGTGCGACAAAACAGCCCCAATGCCTACAGGTGACGTGTCACATTCGAGCCGTCGGGGCTTACCAGGGTCGAAGTGAGCAAGGAACTTGGAAGCCGCAATTGGTTCTTTAACTGTTTGGAATGCTCGCTCATGATCCTGCTCCCGCTGCCACCTGGGCCCTTTAGATAAGAGGGCATATAGCGGGCCAGCGCCGTGGAAAGATTTGGCAGAAATTTGCCGTAATAGTTTACGAGTCCGAGGAAGGCTTTCAGCTCACTCACCGAAGAGGGTACTGGAGCTTCGCTGACAGCTTTCATGTTGTCATGCTTTGGCTGCAGGCCTTTAGCATCAATGGATGACCTAGGAAAGTGACTTCATCTTGTCGGAGCTTGCACTTCCCTTTGTGAAGTCGGAGACCGTACTCCTTTAGTCGCTGTAGGACCTGTTTTAGCCTGGACAAGTCATTTCTTTTCTCCGCGATGATAATGTCATCCAGGTGTACATGCGCACCAGGTATATCGCCGAGAAGCCTATCCATGCGCCTTTGGAATATGGCCGGAGCAGAACTAGCGCCAAAAGGCAGCAAGTTAAAACAAAACAGGCGCTTGTGTGTGTTGAGGACTGTCATCTTCTTGGCTTCTTCATCCAACGGTAATTGTTTGTAAGCTTGCCGTAAGTCCAGGGTCGTGAAGATTTCTCCGTTCAGCTTGGCAAAGATATCACGCATTCGAGGCAATGGGTAACGTTCCATCAGCGTTGCTGCATTTACTGTCATGCGAAAATATCCGCACACTTGAATGGAACCATCGCCCTTAACGACGGATACCACTGGTGTCGCCCATTCGGCGTTTATCACAGGTGCCAGGACATCTTGGGCAACCAGCTGGTCTAGCGCGTCCGACATCTTATCCCTTAAGGCGTAGTGTACCGTGCGGGCTTTGCAAAACCGTGCACGCGTTGTCGTTCAGCTGAAACGTCACCGGTGGTCCCTTGCGGAGGCTTAGCTCCGGAACGAACACGTCGGAGTACTCGTTGAGCAACTCTTGTAGTTTCGTTCCAGCCGCTCTTACTTCGACTGGTTGCACACTTGCGAAAAAATTAGACAACATTGCCACGCCCACTTCGTTGAACGCCTTGATTGTATCTCTACCGCACAAGGATGGTCCGGAGCTGCCGGCTACAATGACTGTGCCAACCACAACTTTCCCATCACACAAAGCAGTCATAGTAATTTGCCCGACGTCTGGAGTTACCCCAAGAAACAAGGGAGCCGTAGCTTTGTGTTCTGTAATGGTGGCCACATCGCCTTGTACTTCCTGGAGACCGTTTTGGGAATGACACTTAGAGATGATCGCGTGTCCACCAGCATTCTAAGAGGAACCCAGCATCCACAAAGTTAAGCGAATTTACAAGAGGATTTGTAAATTTTACAAATCACATTTTAAATTGGCTTAACTTTGCGGATGCTGACTTCTTGGTGAAGAATCGCTGCAAACGTGTGCAGGGCTTCATTTTCGTCCGAGTCTGTGGGCGCTTCCTCTGTCATTGCATACGAGCCCTGGCGCCATTGTCCGCACGTCCGGCGTAGATGCCCTCGTTTGCCGCACCGGTGGCACTCCGCGCGACGGTGTTTGCATTCGTCCTCTCAATTCGATTCGCCACTACATCTTCCACAAGTGTGGCGCTTCACCTGTTTAGAGCGTGATTTTCATGAACGGGCCGTTTGTCGGGCAAGATGTACCGCATCTGGCTCTGCATATTGCAAGCTTTTAGCGTTCTCAGCCTCTTCCTGTGCTGATACAACACAGTCTTCAGCATGCTCCAGCGTTAGCTTTCGTTGCGTCAATAAATTTATCCGCACGTCTTCATCCCGCACACCGCAAATAATCCGCTCTCTTAACATGCGCTCCAATGAAGTTCCGGAGTTACACTTCTCTGCTAGCCGCCAAATTTCAGTAATGAAATACTGGGCACTTTCACCTTCGTGTTGCGAACGCCTGAAGAAAGCATAACTGCGTAGTGTAGAAAGCATAACTGCATAACAGCGTAGTGATCCTGAGCTCATTGACCTTTTTCGAATGGCATCGTGCTTGCGCCACTCGCACCGCACTGTTCGTTAGCGAAGCTATGAGCAGTGCACGCTTCTTCGTCGGCTACTCGATGAAATGAGCTTCGAAGTAAGCCTTCAGGCGAACCTGGTACACAGGCAACGCACAATCTTCGTCGGTGAATTCCGGTGGCCGCCCGTCACTCATTCTTGCGTGGGATTACTCTCCTTGCGCAAGCGCGATCCTCGTCGCCACTGCTATATCGCTTCCGAGCGAATAATAAAGGGCACCAGCCACGAACGACATGGAACGATGGAAGCAGGTTTTATTCCACTCAAGAAAATCCGATTATGTTGATTCCTTGATTGTTTTTGATGATGACGATGACGTATCAGACCCTTCTTATACCCAGTTTTGGCCGATGCTTGGCCTTATTGACCATTCGAAAAGTTTGGACAGCCAGAGAACTTGTGCTCTTTGGCATGCGTTTGGCCTCGGCCTTTATGTTGTCTCTTTGGCCAGCTAAGGCCTCAACACCAAAGGCAAGTGTCTGGCCACGGAGAACCTGCTCTTTATTTCGTCATCATACGTCCGACGATGAACAGCAAGCGGGCGGCCACGGATTGTTCGTTCCTTTTTGGCCAGCTGAGGTCGGAAGACGTACTGCAAGCGTATTGCCACAGAGAGCTCGTAGTCTATTTGGCCAGCACCAGATGAACAGTAAGCGTCTGTGCATGGAATCGTGGCCGCAATACGTCTGATGACGAACACAGAGTGTAGTCATGGAGTGATCGTTTCTCATTTGGCCATCGGAAGGCGGAACACGAATAGCAAGCGTCTGGCCACAAATTACTTGTTTCCGGTTTGGCCAACGACGGTCCGGAGACGACCAACATGCATCTGGCCGCAGAATACTCGTTTTTTTATTTGCGGTGACCTATGTAGAAAAGATCTCCGGACAGAGAATTGCTCCTGTGTACGTGTAGACCTTTGAAACGAGGGGTGGGGTGGACGGGAAATAAAATGGCGTGTAGAAACGATAAGCTTGTCCGCGGGAACTAGATGGCATGCAGTAGCTTTCTATGTAGCTTCGCGAGCGCCTGGCAATGGCAGTGACCCCTCCCGCGAATCTCCCTTTCTGTGAGTCAGCTAATGAAGGCCTTTAGAGGCAGTAAGAACTCTCCTTTTCATAATAAGCTCTGACAAAGTAGCAATTCCGGCTACTGATATCATAATTGCTTTAACTGAAATGTTATTGTGTGTTGGATGTTAACTTCAACTATTTTGCGCGCCGAAGCTCGATTAAACAACAAGACACATCTAAATTCTACATATACATCATACGAGGATATTAAGCGAGCGCCGCAAAGGAGACGCAGGGGCATTCTTTTTTTTTCAAAAACGAACAAACACGGCCGCTGTTGCAGTGGATCTAACTAGCAATCATGCTGTGTTTGTAAGCAACATGCCACTCTGGCAACATGCCGCTCTATGAATGAAAACAAAAACAGGCGATGGGCATGTAGAAAGGTGATTTCATTTTCATTTTCCCAGCCTATCACGCCTATCAGCCTGCATATGCTCCTAGCCTACAGCTCTCGTTATAGACCAGACGCCACCGATTCACATCAGCCGTTCATTGTAGACATGCGCTGTGTAAATTCACAATAAAAAATTGGCGTCGTAAATAGCAACACACCCCTCAGCCCTGCCTAGCATGACTGGCTAATTCGCTGTGCCCCAATCTCTTGTGACCCTGCTGCGTCGCCAAAACATCACGTTGCCTCATTGGTGAATAGAACATTCTTGACGCTTCACTTTGGTTATGTTTCCTAAAGAAAGAGTATCTGGGCAAAAACGGACTTTTTATGATATTTTACGATAGCTACAGGCCATGCTAAGGTTTTACGCTCTGACGTATATGTATATCAAACAAGAACACTGTTGGAACCAGATGACTTATTTATCAAAAATGGTGGGAAGAACGGAAGTTGCGAAGCCGTACATTTTCGGCACCTAGGGCACAAGAACTCTCCTCAAAGGCTAGTAGGCTAGTACAAGCGTTACGAGGTTGCGCGCAGGTGGTTCAAATCAAGACATACCACCATTGTGATTAGCCTCACTGCACGAAATCACGAGTTATGCGAGTCCTGACCTCCGAAACAATGTATCGCGAGGGTCTGAAGAAACGCGTGTACATGTTATAACATAGAGATTTAAATTAATGTTGCCCGATGTTTTCCTGAATTGTCACAGAATGCTTTATATTACCTCTTTAAGAATTTTGTCCATGACATTGCAACAAACACTCTCCCCCAGCAACATTTGTATCACTTCTAATTTTTTTTTCCAAAGTAGAAAATCTAGCCCATTTCAACACTTTCTCCGCGATTTCGACTGGCACCATTTTTACGCAGCCGAGGTGATCATTATTTATCCAAAATGAATTAATACGAGAGCATTAGGAATAGTTACTTCCATACAGTTCCCTTGAGAGGGTTATCAGTTGGCGAAGTACCTCAATAGTATTTTTGATATTGTTGTCAGTTACAAGCCATCTATAAAGTGAACGACACACAAGTGAACGACACACAAAAGGAAGATCCGACACGGGGTCGCCTCTTACCTAAACACAAATATATTTGCCCCTATGCCTCCGTAACCCTCATCCAGTTTCTCCAAGATGCCTTCTACTGTTGCAGCGGTCGCTGAATTTTTTCGCAAACGTTTTCGGTCTGGTGGTCCTTTGTGGTTTTTAAAATGCTTTTGATCAACTTCTATAGGTTTTTCCTAACTCGGAAGTTAGAAATCAGAAGCATCGCTTCTGTGCGTGACTATATGGTTGTTTTGAATCTTAGGACAGGCGCGAAGTAAAACTGTACTGTTGGCTCAAACGTCGGGCTCAATATAACTGGGGGAAGGGGTGGATAAGGGGATAGGTGCGTTTTCGCTGTACAAAAATCCTTAGGCATTCTACTCTGTGGAGGTGGTTGGCCAGTGAAGGTTGTTTGCGCTAGACTTAGAGGTGACAGAATTCAGGTTAAAAGGATGGCCACACGCTTTTTATTTTACTTGCTCGGCTGTCGTTTCCCCGAGCACAGAAAACAAGAGCCCTCAGCGGACGTCCATTCTTTTTTTTCTGATGGAAAAAAAGAAACACCTAGCCTTGTTCGCGACGCATTTCATGACGAAGCGGTAAGGCGCATTTCCAACTCTAACTGAAACAGCTAGGTGCGATGCGGCTGGTGGTCCAATAAAACTCGGAAACGTCCTTACAGAATACCCCGAACCCCACCCTCCCTGCAACTAAAGGCACCCACACACCCGTTTTGTGCGGTTGTACATTTTATACAACATGTGACCTTACGTACAAGGAGGAGCCACGCCATCAGTATTAGCGTTGTCACGTATTCTAACTTTGCTCTAACTAGCCACTTTTTTCGACTGTTCCGGCTTCGTTTTTCGTAAGTAGCTGCTTCGCGTACTGCACCCTTCTTCGTGTAAAACGTCTGAAAGCTATTATGAACCGAAATGTCAGTGTTCAAAGTACCAGAAAATATGTTTGAAAATTGCTTTTGTTTAGGTAGCTAAACAACCATAAAAATATCTGTCGCAATTCTATGAGGGCGTACTTTCAACTTAAGCAACGGCCTCATGCGAGAAAGAAGCCAATATTTATTTTAATGTAGTTTTTAAATCCGCTTATAACCTCAAGGTCGCGCACAAAAACCTACCTTTCGCTTAAAAATGCGACGTTTATTTGACATCTTTTAATAACGTCATTATTGTTCAAGCAACGACTGCGCTCACGAGTGGGGCGAGTATTCGCAAGAACAGGCAAAACCAAAATAAATCTAGCACATGTACGAGGTCCCGTCCCTAGTATATGAAATACAGTTTCTCTGTCGCTTTGAGAAACTCTATGGTCTATGACTATGACATGTTCTACATTTATTCCTTCTGTAAAGCTCCTCAACAGCAATAAAAACTTAAACTGAAAGTTAACGTTGCGTACAGCCACGAGCAATACGACAGGAGCCGAAGTCAAAGCAGAACCACTAAAAAATAGTTGGCCAAAGAGGTAGGCGTATGGAGACCTTAGGATAATTTTCTATCGTTTCCACCCGTTTTTAAGTTTATTTACCTTATTCGATGCTTGTAAATTTTAACTACCGTTCTCAAGTGTAATGCAGCATCCAACACGTCTATCATACTGGGCACGAAGACGGGATTTGTTTATTTCTACCAAACCATGTGCTCAGGCTTTGTTTTAGGGGACGGTTCTTTGTGGTAACTGGAATCTCGGTTGAACGAGAGACCTCAACGAAGCTGCGTCCTGCCATTCGTCATGAGTGCGCGCTAGTACAGCGTTTGGTGGCGATGTTTGAAGGTATGTTCATCTCTATTTCTTGTGTTTCATGTATTTGCAAGCGTGTTTAGCCCTGTTGTGCTATCCATGAATTGCCAGCACTTGCCAGCGAAGGCTTAACAAAAACCAGTATTCCTGCCCTTCGCTTTTTGACCAGAAACGTCACAGAAGATATTTCTTAAAGCCCCCACCTTTTCTAAATAAGTTGTTATTTGCAGTGGCTCGATATCCGAGTTTACCAGTGAAGTCTTCAGCTGCTGTATCGTAGAATTTTCAGTGGCTCTAATGAGTTGTGAAGTAGTTAAGCCATAAATCCACGGTATGTAAGTAAAATACGAGAGTAAATTTTGGTTTGCACAAAGCGTGAGGAGTACTGACGTGTTTTCTCTTTAGTTCTAACAAAATACTGCTTTAAAGCTGTGCGTAATGTGAGTTATTTCACGTTGTATTTAGTGGACTGACTACTCGTCTGCACTCGCTTCCGGCCACTATACGGGAAGCGAGTGCCGACCCACTGCGCGTTCATTTTCTGCTTACCCACAGGTTTTTCGACAATTGAGACTAAGAAATATATCTTACAGTAGGTACAAACTGTTGGCCGGAAATAATTTTGTGTTACTTCACTCGTTGCTCTTCGCTGCAAAATGTTTTCATCGCAAGCTACTTTTCTTTCTTTAAAACAACACCTCAGTTCTAGTGCACAGTTGGCATTTTTGAAGTACCGTGTTTTTAGCCTGTGTCTTTTTCATCGCATTGCGTTGATGTGTAATCAGTCGTTTCGTCAAATGGGAAATTCGTAATGAAGGGGCGAGATTATTTGATTTATGTGTAGTTCACGCCATGAGAAAAGACAATATGTCACATCTTTCACGATTATGTCAGGATGACCGCAGGTTACCCGTGGAAGGAATTGTAATACGTAAAATTTGCTTGTAAATTTCCCTTTGCCATAAGCATCATACCAGCACTGACTCAACAATTTTGAGAAAATTTTAGCTTTTCCTGACCTTGTATATGTGGCTTTGTGTGAACAAGAGCTATTACGTAAAACTCGAATCACATAACCTGCGTATCACATAACTATTATTTGCATTAAAGGTGGCACGAAGACATAATACGACAGTGGTTCCTCAAAAGGACTGCTTCGCCTTGATAGCAGTTATGTCATTATTTTTGCAAATTTTAAACAAATAAATTAGGTTTTTAACAAAAGAAGAAAAGCAGCCGCAAATACAGTCACTTCGTTCGATTCCTTTTTCAAATCACAGCCTCTTGTTTGTGCAATTGACGACAGCCAATCGCACAATCCACCCAGCGCCACCGCCTGGAAACATGATGGGAATTTATTTATTTATTTATTTAAAAAACCTTACAGCTTCCAGGTAGAGCATGGGCAAGGGTGGCTACACAAAGAAATGGCACTTGAGGTCATATAGCCAACACACGGGAAAAAGAAACATACACAAGATTATAGGAACATCATTACACATTCATTAGGAAAAGAATTGTTATAAATCCTACAGTGCTAAAGCACACAAGGCTGTTGGTCACATCACTTTAGTGTTGGTGTAATGTTGGTCATATCAATTGCATGTTAATCTTCACATTTGAATGTGATAACTATTGTTTCTATGATATCATTGTACCTCCTAATCTGACAGCGTTTCAACCTTTCTTGTTTTTTTGTTGTTAAAAATGTCAGGCATAATTGGAATTGAGTAGAGTGAGCTGCCAAAGCCACATTCTTTCGAAGTCAATTTCTTGGGCCTTGAAATCAATAGATGCGATATTTTCCTTTTTGAGGATCAAGGTCACACAAAGTAGCTCAAACAGTGGGGAGAGGCGTGCAAGTGACTTTATTGCCGGGCGTCTTCCTTTTTTGCCGCGTCACCACTCTCTCCTGGATAAGTGCAGCTTTGTTTTCTGCTTCCCTGAAACGTTGGATGCTTTTATACCACTTTCACTGGTATGATCACAAAAGAACAAACGATTGGTTTACATCGGGAGAAGGCCCCACATTTCGAGCGATTCGATCACTTGCCTATAATGAAATACCATGCTATGAGCAAGTTTTACCATGTATGAAAACTGTAAAGCCAAATAACGTATTGCGTCATTAAAAATCCTGCTTGATCCTGATAACAATATTATTCTAATACAGACTACCCACAATTTCGCTAGATTAAGGAGAACCGTTTGAAGCGGCTGGACACACTGATGCCTCAGGGACCGTTCTGTGGCACTGGTGGCTGGCAACCAAAGCCACCACCAAGAAAACTTAATGAGACTGCAGCGTGCCTCTAGTTCCATTTGGGCGTACTGCTTGAATGCTTTCGTGCTGTAAACACTGATAACTTTGATAGTATTTCTCCCCTTAAGTAATCAATGACGTCTTACGCGCAATTTTGTAGGCTTTTGTTGAATTTTACGCGCAAGTTTTTAGGCTTTTGTAGAGTTTTACGCGCAATTTTTAGGCTTTTGGGCTGGAATAGATTTTAGTGGGCTACCAAAAGTGAGTCCTTTCAAATTCAACACTTGTGTTTTCTCTTCATGGCCACTTTAAGCGTTCTTTTTCGATTCTCAATTTTCGGGCTCAGCAGTCACTTGTTTTTGTCACCTTTTGTGATTTGTGTGCTCTAGCACGCTTTCTGTGTTTTATCACTCCACACTGCAGTAGAAATCACGAGCAAATAACCAGAAACCAGCAAGTTGTTTCGAGACAGCTGTCTCCTGTTCTTAAGATCTTACATAGTCGGTAAGGTTTTGTGCGAGACGTGGCCTTCTTCCTTTTTTTGTTTTGCTGTACTGAGGGCAAAACTTGCTTTTTAGTGCAAAACTGAATCCCGTGCTTGTTACATATAGCCAATGAAAAAAAGTAAGTCCAACTGTGAACACACAAAGACCAGCAGGTGATGCACGAATTTGAATCACGAAAATTCACACAGGCGACGAGTGGGACAAAAACAAGACAAAGTTTAGCAGGTTATGTTGCAACGAGAAGTAATACACGTTTCTCACCAAGCCATTCTTTGTGGGATTCTACATTTCACACATAGTGATTTCCCACCCCGCAGCCACCCGCGCTCAGCAAACATGCCTTGCGAGCGCCGACTGCGGACGGGTCCGTTGTTTGCGGAGGCAGACGGCGAGGGCAAAACACCAATGGCAGAATTTATTGCAAAGTGTAAATCAAATATACTGCACACCGACTAATCGTGCGCCATAATGGTAACACTGTGAGCAAGGCATTAAACAACGCTGGAGATCGAGATGGTTCGACTCACAGGTGGCATACCGTAGCAGCGTAGCGCTTCGCGTGCGAGCGCGGTTGCAGTCGCCCAGTTCGCCCGGACGCGTCCCATTGTGGCGCGTTCCCCAGGTCCGGACCGGCGCGCCGAAACGTCCGCTCGCTACCGCATCCCCAAGACAAGAGAGCGTCCTCTCGTCATGCGACAACCCACCAGACCTCGCCGAACCGTGGCGCTAATGCAGAGGAAGAACTGGTTCTCGGGTAAGGCAGAGGGGAAAAGGGTCAATGCCTCCACCCTGGCGACAACAAACCCTCCGGTCGCTGGCGCCCTCCCGTATGGCTCCCGTAGCGCGAGCGAGGCGCACAATTCTGCTACGCCAGTC
This sequence comes from Haemaphysalis longicornis, assembly GCF_048455015.1. Classification (NCBI taxonomy): domain Eukaryota; kingdom Metazoa; phylum Arthropoda; class Arachnida; order Ixodida; family Ixodidae; genus Haemaphysalis; species Haemaphysalis longicornis. Next base: position 216,729,569 of record NW_027526335.1, read on the forward strand.
GCGATGGGAAGCTAGCCAGAAAGGGGTTCGCCTGAAAGTGGCGATCCCCACATCCCTCCCTCCTAAATTCCTTGCGTACGCCGGCGATGGCTGATTACAGGACTAGAGGCGACGGAAAGGTCGTTGGTCGACTAAATCGTTAGTCACTACATCGTGTCTCCTACGCCGGCTTCCACTCGTCCAATGCCGCCGCTGGTAGTGTTACCAGCAGGCCCGGTCATCACCCGCTGATGTCTGCAGGGAGGTAGATCCGGGAGGAATCGCTCCAGCCAGACCAAGCAAGCGTTGCTCAAGTGGTGGTACATCCGCGATGGCCCGTGGCCGCAAACTGGCCAGAGACTGCCGACTACCTCGGTCGGGCTGGCGGCGGCATGCTGCAGCGCACCGCTTCAGCAGGCTCGCCAGCTGCAGACGGCCCGTCGTCCGGAACAGAAGTCAGCAGCATAAACACGCTCCGTCATGTGGTCCAAGCCTGGGTGGCTCAGCTGCAAAGAAACTCACCGCACCTACAGCGTAGGGCAGAAAAATAGCTCTCCGATCGCACCGCCTTTGTGGCGCGATCCCAATGACAATTGCCAAGTTTTAAGCATTGCCATCGCTCTGTTAATGTCAACAAAGGCCAATAAATTGTCCAAACCCTACAATGTAAAGGGCAGGGAAAAAACAGGCTGCAGTAGCCCTTTGATCCCATTGATCATCTGGTTCGATGTCGAATATCACAACTTCCAAGACTTCGGCATAATTACCAGCTTGTTAGCGTCAACAAAGCACGCCAAATTGTCGTAACCCTGCAGCGTGTAGGGTAGGAAGAATACGAACTCGATTGCGTCGATATCCTGACACATTCCGATGGTTCAGCTGTTAAGTTTCTCAGCAATGCAACCGCTCTGGAAATGTCAACAGAGCTAGAACCTCTTCTAACCCTGTACGGTACAGGGCACAAAGATCACTCACGATCGCATGGACCGCCCGGCGCGATCCTTAACCACACAACTGCGAAAGCAGTATTTGCTCGCAACAGTAACACTTCATTCATACACATGAACGTGGAAACAGTATTTGCTCCCAACGACAGCCCTATGTTCACCTACATGAACACCGCTTGCGTAAAGATGCTTAAATAAGTTTCAACACACTGGCGCTTAGTTCACGTGACCGAGCTTGGTCTCTCGGGCAGAACAAGAGGGCTCCTACGACGTTACAATTATCGGGCGCAAAGTTTGTCCCCGTAATTCTCCCCGTTAGTGGAGGAATGAGGCACCCCTTCAGTCCAGTTGCCCGCGTGGCGCGACAACAACAACAGCTACGCTGCGGAAAGGAGTCATTCAAGCAGCGAGGGGTCAAAGCAAGTCTTTTCTGAGGCGGGAGAGATTCCTTTCTCTCGCGGGAGGCGACCAACAAAAGAGAGGGAGCGCGCCGTGCCCCCCTCGTATTGTCCCCAAGGTCGTACCTTCTCCGGGAGGACCGGCTGTGAAAGCCTTCGGGTCACTCACTTCGGCAAACGACCCGCATCCAAAAACACAGCAAAATAAAACAGACCAAACGAAAAGAAACCCCGTACGTGCCCGTACGTGCAGCCGTGAGGAGACATCTGCTTTGTTGGGGTCTTACTCGCTCGCTGCAACACAAGCAGCTTATGAGCGAACGGCGCCTACCGCAATCAGCGGTATCGGAGCGCCCGTGCCAGGCTGCAATAGCAGCTAGCCTTTTGCGGCACACGTGGCCCGGCCACACGGCTCCCAGAGCCTCGACTCCCGGAGTCGACAAAACAAAATGAAAATTTCGCACACAAATTGCAGCTTCCGTACACACTCACTTCGGGCTGACACAACGGCGTGGGCTCCCTGGCCTCGCTTGGATGCAAACTCGGAAACCCTCGTTTCCATAAACAACAACGTCCCGACAAAAATTCGGAGACCACGTGTTAACTGGCAGCGATTTCCTGCCATATACACGATGGCTGCAAACTCGGCGCTTAACAAATTCAAAACGCCGCAGCAATAAATAATTCGCCTCACTCTCAGGAAAGTTCGCCTCTGCTAATAACTCGCTCCAATCAGTTAGGCCTGAAGTCTGTTGTCTATGCTCGGATCGTCCGATGCCAGAACAAAGGATGCTGCCGTGCCTCCTGCTCGTCTCCGCACACAAGGCCCCACGTGGGGCGCAGATTTGGGATTCAACATTTCACACACTAGTTATTTCCCAACCGCAGCCATCCGCGCTCAGCAAACCTGCCTTGCGAGCGCCGACTGCGGACGGGTCCGTTGTTTGCGGAGGCCGACAAAGGCAGGAGGCGGCGAGGGCAAAACACCAATGGCAGCATTTATTGCAAAGTGCAAATCAAATATAATGCATACCAACTAATCGTAGGCCATAACGGTAACACTGTCAGCGAGGCATTAAACAACGGTAGAGATCGAGATGGTTCGACTCACCGATGGCATACCGGAGCAGCAGAGCGCTGCGCGTGCGATCGCGGTTGCAGTCTCCCAGCTCGCCCGGACGCGTCCCATTGTGGCGTATTCCCCATGTCCGGACCGGCGCGCCCAAACGTCCGCTCGCTACCGCATCCCGAAGACAAGATAGCGTCCTCTCGTCATGCGACAACCCACCAGACCTCGTCGAACCGTGGCGCTAGTGCAGAGGAAGAACTGGTTCTTGTGTAAGGCAGAGGGGAAAAGGGTCAACGCCTCCACCCTGGCGACAACGAACCCTCCGGTCGCTGGCGCCCTCCCGTATGGCTCCCGTCGCGCGAGCGAGGCGCACAATTGTGCAACGCCGGTCGCGATGGGAAGCTAGCCGGAAAGGGGTTCGCGTGAAAGTCGCGATCCCCACATTTTCAATGCCTCGCATCTACAAACTGTGGGTGGCGCACATTCCAATATTTTGTCTCTTTTTAAACCAGCGCACAGCAACAGTCGGCACCGGGCACCGTCGATCCGACGCCTTTAAATCCCTATCAAAGGGCCCCCCGCACGGGTGGGTAGTTTCTCCGATACTATTCAATCTTATCTTGAAAGATTTACCACCCCTACTAAAAGCCATCCCGAACCTTCGCCACGCAATCCACGTGGACGACCTAACGCTCTGGGTCCCCACTGGGTCTCCGGGCAACCAGCAAGACGCACTTCAAGCAGCCATTCAGGTCACCCAATAATACCGGAAAGCCCGCGGACTCAAGTGTGCCCCCGAAAAGTTTGCCCTTCTAACCCTGTGCACAAGAACATATAGGAAGCATCCAGATCCCATACCAGATGGACAGCTTACCATTAATGAGCAAACCGTCCCCAATGTCCCACACCTACGCATATTAGGCCTCACAATACCAAAATATGGCTCAGGTGCCCAGACTATCCTGCCCTTGCAACGGACTCTTAAACATTCACCTCATCCGCAGGATCTCCCATCAGCGATTTGGGCTACAAGTTGACACCCTGCGCATCATTGGCGCCCTCCTTATAAGCCGGGTTAGGTGACGGACACTGTATTTGGCCCAGAAACCCGCAGAGAAAAAAAACCACAAAGTCGCCATACGCCAAGCCTACAAGGCCGCAATTGGACTGCCTACAAAAACAGCAACAAGAAAACTTCTACAGCTAGGAGTCCATAATACATGAGAGGAACTGGAAGACGCTCATCGCATCTCCCAATTCACGCGAATTAAGCTCACGCCAACTGGAAGGGCTACACTTACCCGGCTCGGCTACAGGCCTCCCCCAAAATGCGAACAGAGGCAACGCATCACTCGCAGGGCTACACTTACCCGGCTCGGCTACAGGCCTCCCGCAAAATGAGAACAGAGGCAACGCATCCCTGTAACCATCCGGCAGTACATCAAAGTCGCACCCATTCCTAGAAATATGCACCCCATCTATAAAAAGGCACGCCGAGAAGCCCAGATACGTGCCTTTAGAAAACGCTTCCCGAACTCTCCCTGTACTCGTTCACAGATGCCTCTCCATACTACCAACAACCCGACCATGCCGTGAGTGTCCCCGACGCCAACGGTGCAGAACTCACGGCCGCTACAGTACCCACGACATCTATTGAGGCCGCAGAAGTTGCCGTTGCTGTAGCCGCCACCACTGGAAACGACTACCTCACTATAATGACAGAATCACAAGGCGCCCGCCGCAACTTCCTACTAGGTCGCATAACACCCGCGGCCTTAAATATTCGGCGAAGTGTGCGCCAGCTCCCAGAAATGCACATCATCTGGACCTCCGGACACGAGTCCTTGGAGGGGAACGAGGCGGCACACGCCGCTGCCCGCGTTCATACACACCGGGCCGTTTCTCAAGAAGGCGAAGTCACGCAGCCTCTTCGCTCTCCCAAGTCCACTACTCTTAATTCACACGCGGACATCCTCGCCCATTACCGCCACGAACGACGACGCTTCCCGCCGCCATATCACCCGTTTATCCAGAGCAGAGGTGACTGACTGCCTTCCGCCGACTTCAGACAAATTCCTATCCTCACCCCACTATCCTCTATCCCATGTACCCCACCCTCTACTACTCTACGTGTAATTTCTGTCCCCAACCCGGCCACCTGTACCAAATGGTATGGAAGTGTCAGAAAACCCCATTCTTTCCCCAAATACCCACCCAACGTACGAGCAGTGGGTGGGCCAGCTGGCCAGCTCCGACCTCTCAGTCCAGCGTAGCCTGGTGGAGATGGCTAAAGCAGTCAGCGCGGACCAGGGCTTCTTGGACTAGAGGAGGCCCCCCTACCGGGCGGGCGTCCACCCATCAGCGCATGAAGCTCGTCTACATAAAGTTGATCGACTCCACTCCACAAAAAACAGCGGTAGGTGTTGTTGGTGCAGTAGTCGTTCACAGCGGTTGTGGTCGCGGCCGTGTTCAGTTGAGCATCGAGAATCGAGTAGACTTCGCTTGTTGCAGCCTCATTTTACTCAAGCGATATCTGTCTTGCAATCGGTCTTGTTACATTGAGCAGGCACGATCCAAGTGTACGTCTTGCAATTTCGAAGCTTTTTAAAAGCTTCTGATGAGAGCCAGCACAGGCGCAAAGGGGCCATGAAGACAAAATGGAAGTTTGGTTCATTCAAAATATTGCCTCATTAGAATCATACTGACACCACTTTTAACATAAACATCGCTTAAATAAAAAATGGAATGGCTATGCGACCAACTAGCTCATTTCATCCGACACCACCTATGCTATCATACCAGCCAGTTCTTCGATTGGCAGAAGCCGCAAAAACCAAGAGAAAATTAGGCAGAGCTTTTAAGCTTGCCGAACAAGCGATTTGCGCTTAAATTAAGGGTAAATTCTTTTCATAGCAGCAAGAATGGTGGCATAAACAGTGGAAGCTACGAAAGCACAAGTCAATGTAGAAATACAGATGCGTACTGCTGTTGGTACTGCGCGCGCTATGCTTGGTTTTTATGCACAGCACTTCGTGGCTTTGGGGTTGTCGAAGACGACACTGGCCGATTGATGATGATGATGTTTGGGGTTTAATGGAGCAAGGCCGACTAAGGGAAAAGAGCGCCAAACAATAGTGTTTACATGAGAGCGACATGAAAGTAAAAGTAGAACATTTCAGTAAAAATAAACAGAGTAAAACACAACGTAATGAAGATGACTGGTGTAAAGGGCCAGGTTGTCAAGATGTATGACAAGGAACGAGATGTAAAAATTTTACGTCGGTAGGAAATTCAAAAACGCATTTGATTAAAAACGTGGCTTCGTCTCCTAAGACGTCTCCTGGCCGATTGACGCAAGCGACGGTATGTTACGTGATCATATTTGTCGAGCGAGTACCATGTTTCACGAAACGATTAAATACGGTCCCAAACAACCCAAAGACAGAAAACGGTGCCCCAGTGTGGTAGCGCCATCTAGGTTGACTAAGAGTAAAGACGTCTCCGCTCCACACCAAGTTTAGCTCAGTTACGTGTGCCTATGATGCCATTAGAAACGTCGTTGAAACGCACGTTTTCCGACATGAGTCAAAAGGTTAACATGCATCGAATTGCTTTCGCAGCGAATAATTCATCGTTTACAACCGGGCACGAGCGGCCGGTGCTATAGAACACGAAATATTTGCAATAAAACAAACTTGTATTTTGTCTTCATGGCCCCTCTAACACGAGAGTGCTCCCACTTAGCTAAACATTTTCCCCATCCTTACCAGAGGAAGAAACAGCGTGCCTGCACACGCATGCGGAACGGTGTGACTGTACCTGCTAACTATGAAACAAGGTGTAATGCTCTTGCACTTATTAACCTTCCCTAAAAACTTGTAGCAAGGTTAACTGCGGTTTCTGTGGTTACTGTAGATGTTCATATCTCTATTAAAGGTTATAAAAACAAAGGAAGTGCTGACTAGTGCAGCCCTCCCACTCATCATGAAGTTTACAAATTATATTATATTTTATTATACACTGATTTGTAGGCGTGGCCGTAAAGCAGTTCTTTCTTGAGCAAGCGAGTTGTAGTAGACATGGCTACGCCATCTTGTAATGCGTTTCAATTTGAACTTCTAGGGCCAACGGTCAGTACGTGCCAGTGACAGCAAATCAGCATTGCAGAAAAAGGGGGAAGTGGGCCGCCAAGTTTAGAAGGTATTTCAAGATCACCTTTTGAAAATATTGTGAATTTGAATTTTTGGAACACATGGGTGTGCTTTTGAAGTGGTAGGGATGGTGCAAACATGTCCCGGCACCTGCTTCCTTGCACGAAACAACAAAATTTTAGGGGCGAAGCTCCTCTTGCTCGCACCCTGTCCAGTCCCTCGTTGCTGCTGTATCCGGCACATTGATGATGATTGTGGCAGGATCCCCCTAGGGATTCGCCAACCAAAGATTGGCTGAGGAGGTCGACACGTTCAACGCGTTCGTTGTTACCCAACACGGAGGAGAGTAAAAAGAAGAGGTTGTCGTTCGTCGCCTGCGAGCTCGAGACACGTACAGGGGGTACGCGACACAAGACGGTCTGCAGAATGCGACGGCCAAGGTTGCTATAATGTCACACACCGAATTCGTCAACTTACCCATGGAAATTCTCATCGTCCCAAACAAGCCCTACATAATCACCACAAACATCGACGTCGTCGACGGGCTTGTCAAAAAAGCGGTGGTAAGCTTGACGTGTCGAGTCTTTATATGATGGGGGGGCGGATGTTTCAGTTTCACCGATAAGCATTTTAGCTTCGCCCCTCTCATCATCATTCACTTCCTGGAGACAGCGGGATTTTTTTTTATTACAAGTAATGTGCACCAAGAGGCCAAACGAATGACTCAGAAAGGTCCAGCTGTTCTGCTGTGTTCTAAGTAGAGTTACCTCTGGCCATTTCGTGCATCATGCCTAACAGAAAACAGTTCACATACAGAATGACAAAAGACGAGACACCACGTAGCACTGACTGGCGGCTTTTACTTTGCTTAGGAAAATGATGACAAAAAATAAAAAATGATTGGAGGAATTACACAAGAATAAAAGTTTCGGTAGTGTTTCACAAATTTTTGTGCGCCCTGCCAAAGTGCAGAAACAACAAGAAATGAAAAGGATAACTTACCATTTAGGCAAGGTTGAAAAATTGGATTCCAGTAAACTAGAGAAAGCACCTTTTTCTTCATTTTTATAACGTAATTAAGTTGCTCGTGAACGTTAAGTGTGTCCTTTAAATTCCCTGTGGTGCAGATGAGCTTTCGCAAGGCCTAGAAAATTTTGACCCACTCGGTGTAATTTCTTTTATAAATGAAAGGATGGTAATCTGGCGTGTTGTTTGGCTCTAGCATGAATGAATACAATCCTGAAAAATCTGCTGTGGCCGTTGACTGTATTATTATAATAAAGGGACCCTGCAACACTTACCATCGACTACTAGGAATGTATTTTGGGGTAAAGTCTATTGTCTCAGCTATCTCCTCCCGCAAGAATTGCTTAGAGAGTTCTCTGATCAAACCATACGCTCAAGGCATGCAGGCCAGTTTAGATGCCCAAGTGTCACGACTTCAGTAAGCGGGTTATCCTCGCAGCCTACTGTAACTCGTTTCTGAGTCGCAACTCAGGAAAATGTAGGACCGGCACTCAAATCTTTAGGTGTCGAGTGATAAGAAATAGTGACCCGATGCCTTATATGCACAAAGTGGCCCACATTATAAAGCGCGTGGGCAAAAAATGTGGTGTGCCTATTATGTTTTCCGCGCCGTACTAGTTGGCGAGATTGTGTAAGCGCATCAACGGGGAACGAAAAACAAGTTGTTGCGAAAAGAAGCACGGTGCGCAGTATGTGGCCTGCCAATTTGGTGCCATTTACTAAATTCCCCTCTCTTGCGGAACGTTGTACATGGGACAAACGCGCCGATGTGCAAATGACCGCCTACGGAAACATCATTCTTCCAAGAAGAACGGCACCGGGTCTCACTTGCCCCATCGCTGCCTCGAGTGTGGCAATGGATGCCTTCCGCGACTGAATGAAAGAATAATTCTAGGAATAAGTCGTGACACTGTGGCGCGAGAAATGTGTGAAACATATTTCATCCAAAAAATAGCGTAGGCTGTATAAGTGAAGCATCGCTATTACTGTTTTCGAATAGCTGCCGGTGGTAAACGACACGTGCTAAAAAAGATAGTTTTCTTAGCCAGTGGCTATTTTCTTTTATCGAATCTTTTTGATCTTGTATTTTCGGTGTGCGCATGTTTGTAGACAAGTTACTTATACCTCTGTCTTTCCTTCTAATAAATCAGTTGTTAGTTGCGCGTCTGTCTCGTCGTTCTCGTTTTTAAAGCGACGTTTTTCACCTACATCCACAAGGGTTCTGTCGGGGCCGTTGGTGTCAACAGGAAACGCCCTCGAAAAAATAAAAGAAGTTGGTTGCACCGCAAGGAATCGAACTTGGAACGAATGGACAAACAGAGCGAGAGCCCGTTGTCTTACCGTTTGAGCTACGAGCTCACGCGGCGACGATGGAGGCAGGCGGTGCATTTACTGAGCCATAGCCTCCTTTATACGCTTTGTGCCTGCTGATTTCCGGAAATTCCGCCGTTAACTATTGTGGCACTCTATTCCCAGTGTGAGGAGGCGCTGCTCACCGGACAGGTCGAAGCGAAGAAGACGAGTTGTGTGCGGAGGCTGAAGAAGGGCGCGAGAGAGAAGGGGAGGAGGAAGATGAGGTGGCGAGCGCTGGAGGCAGGAAGCAGGTGGTTCCAGAAGCTCTCGGCTGGGCGAGAATGCCTAGGGGGTCTTCGTCACGCAGCCGCACATTGCTTCTGGAAGCTCTCAGCTGGGCGTCAACGCTCGGGAGATCTTCACACCGAGCAACACCTGGTCTCTTCCAGTCGAGACTGTCCACGGAACACCCGGGCCGAATACAACGTGTTGTTCATCGGCTCGGCACTGACACCGGTACCGACACAGCACCGGCATCGACAAGGGCACCGAGCCCAGCGCACCGAGTCCTGCGCACCGAGTCAACTCACCGACTGGGACCTACACGTGAGCGCGAACAATTTGGAGTGGGACTTCTCGCAGGGTACTTTGTCATCATAGGACTGTTGTCATTATATTAGCTGGGTGTTCATTTGTGCCCGTTATTTTTTAATTTTTCCCGTCAATATAATTTGGTCCTTGTCCGTAGCCAAATCGTCTCTACTCTTGTCCGCCCGGTAAGTTTTAACCTCCTGATTTACAAAAACACCATGCATCACACCCATGTTCTCCTGTGTTGATGAGGGCACGGTCAATGTTTGTCTTCCCACCTTGCAACAATGATGCGTCTTTAAAAGTTGTCAAGGCCCTTTTCAAACGCAAAACACGGTCTGTATAAAAGATACTCGGCTGTAGCATGTACAAAAGAATGATGCAAGCAAGAGCAGACGCGAAAGTCCTGTTTACACAAGAAAGATATCAAAAGTAACGTGGGCAGAAATAGAACAAACTACAGATTTTCCCGCTCAATTTAATACAATTAATTGGAGCAATCGCCATACAATTTCATCCAGACGCCAGCGAATTTAATCCAAGCGCCATCTAATTTCATTCAGGCGCCAGCTAGTTTAATTCAAGTGCCCACCAATGTAATCCCGAAACCAACGAAATTAATCCAGCTGTCAGAAGGTCGTTCACAAGGGCTTTGTGCGAAATTAGGCGCAGCTTTGCGGACTTTGTTGCGAGTGGTGGGGTGAAAACGTGCTGTTTCTTCGTCCATTATTTGAAAAATACCTTATGCGCACAGCTTAATGGGCATTTACTCGAACGCGCATACCAAGAAAGCAGACCTTTTTGACCCGTTGGTGCCCAGAGTTACTTCGAAGAGCTCTGGTTGGTGCCGCGGGCCGTGAGGTGATCGTCTGCGAAAGCGCCATCGATAACTCACGTGAGCAGTATCGTCTGTTCCTCGCATAACAGTGCCTTCGGAAGTTCTTTTGATAAAAACTCGTTATTTAAATGCCCTTTCAATTCTGATTTTCAATCAATGAATACGTTGATACAGTGTTAGGTATTGTTTCCAAAATATGATACCGTCTGCTCGCGTCAAAAGGATCGCCTTTTCGCGCCAGAAGTATTGTCTGCTCGCGTGACAATACGCTGGGAAGTCTGCCTGGCGGCACAATACGCGAGCAGACGATACTTCTGACGAACTGGCAGACGACCAGCATACGACACAAACGGATCAAACAAGACTGCTCTCCTGGTCGGCGCGTGTTAGTTACTGTCCATTAAGCTGTGCGCATAAGACATTTTGCACATAACGGATCAAGAAACACCACGTTTTCATGAAAGTGGAAAAAAGTGCGCGTAAAAGACAGGACCGTGACAAGTAGACAGGACAAGCGCAGACTCACAACTAACTTTATTGGAACAATGAAGAAGAATATATGTCATTTCTGGCACATGCGCACACAGAAGCCAGATTGTTTATCTTTCCCTGTCAGTTACCAACTACCAACTTTACCAACTAGCCCAACAACATGCTTTACTAAACCACGTTTTCACCACACCACGCGCAACAATTTACGCAAAGCTGCGCCTTATTTTGCACAAAACTCTCCTGACTGCTGGATTACTTTATTTTGCGAGAGGATTACATTGGTTGGTATTTGGATTTATTTAGATGACGCTAGGATTAAATTCGCTGGTGTCTGCGTTAAAGTGTATGGAAATAGGATTAAATTTAGCGGGAAAACCTGTAGTAATGGGGTAACGCTAGAACTTGACAGCTGTAGAGACGTTCTTCGTCGGGCTGCCTTGTTCGTTCGTAAATAATTGAACGCGAAAGTTTTGTAGCGAAAGCTACACTACGCTACCTCGGGCGCTCTTCGCAGGGTGACCAGTTTTGACCTTGACATCAAGAGGCCTAACCGCAAGCGCCCGGCACGAAGTGGCCCGATGGCGGCGAGGGATAGCCGGCAGAAGAGAGACAGGATTATTCTTGAAAGAAAGGCGCACATCCGCACGTGAAGCAGTGCTGGCCTAGAAACCCATCACTCACCTTTCTCTCCAATGCGTTATTTACTTTGTTGGCTTGTTCCCTTAACCTGTCATTTAAACATCTTCCCGTCTGCCCCATGTAAACTTTTTTGCAACGAAGTGGAATTTTATAGACAACCCCTTCTACGCCTTCATCACAGGCCGTCCTGTGCTTCGTGCCGCAGCTTTTTCCCCGAATGACCTCTGGGTCGCTCATTCTGCACAGCTTCAAAAGCTTCTTTGAAGCACAAAACACGACTCTCAGGTCTGAGCAGTGGGCCACTTTTTTCAAGTTGTGGGATAGTCGGTGCATGTAAGGGGTTACCGCTGGTGAAGCTGTGCACAATGGGCGACCCAGAGGTCATTCGGGGAAACATTTCGGCACGAAGCACAGGACGGCCTGTGTTGAATGCGTAGAAGGGGTTGTCTATAAAATTCCACTCCGCTGAAAAAGAAGTTCACGTTCGGCAGACCGGAAGATGTTTCAATAACGGTAGGTTAAGGGAACATGCCAACAAAGCCAATAACGCACTCGAAAGAAACGGTTTCTAGCCCAGCACTGCTCCACGTGCGGATGTGTGGATCCACGGAGGAAGAAAAAAGTTAGGACACGGCGCCACCGGAGAAACGTGAAGCCTAAGCATAAAAAGTAAAATCGAAGTCGGCCCAGGGCATCACTGCACCACGTGACCCCACCGCGCCGGCGCGCGCTGCCGTGTGAGAGCGCGCGGTGGGGTTTCAATTTCGTCTGCTCGAAACTACTATGAGGCCCGTTGTCGCGAAGCCAGCTATATGTTTTTTTTTCACGGCTTTGGTCTTTCGCACGTACGCGGCACTCCCGCCCGCACGCACACGGGCATGAGATCGCCAAGCAGACGAATACGGGAAGGACGGGGAAAAGCTACCGCCAACCAAACACGAGAGATGCGGTGCAGTCGGAGACCGCCGCCGGCCCAGCCGAACATGGAGGTCACTTGCTGGGCCGACTGCGGCGGCTTGAGAAAGGGAAACGGCGGAGGGAGCAGCTTCAATGTCGGTGGGCTTGAGAAGGCTAGCTGCGTGACGTCATGCCGTCTTCTGACTTTTAAATGCAGAGCATTTCAGTAACTCACCATGTCACCCGCGTTGTCCCGTCGTAGTCCGCACCGCCGTTGTCCGCACCCCTCCCCCTACACTATATAAAAGAAAATACTATCCAGCGCCCGGTTTCAATCCCTCGACCCTGCGGGCGGAACGCAATGTACATGGTGCTTTACCCACTGCGCCACAAAGCCGACACAGAATGGGACGCTACGAACGCGCCTTATATCGTTGACTCATTCAAATTACTGCTGACGAGCGCTCTCTCGTCAGCAGTTGCCACAGGTGCAACAACATTAACGTAACGCAAACTACTTAACGTCGTGCGCCCCCGGAAATGCTCTGCATTTGATCGTGCCCCTCGCGAGGGGGATGTTTCACTGCGTCGCCATGCGAGCAGTTTGCCACGCTTTAGTTTCAGTTCTTTCTTTGCTGGGGAACCGACGAGCGGCGCCACCTCCTCGCACTTCGCCGCGGGAGGATCGGCAGCGGGGGCGAGAGATGGCGCTGGCGTCTCCGCGGCCGCGTCTGCGGCCTCCGCGGGCACCGGCGCCGGCGCGGGGTCTTTTTTCTTCCTGCATGTGTGGATCTGTTCGACAAAACAGCTGTGGCAAAAAAATTGCCTGACGGTATCGCACTAGAGATCACATAAGCTGAACTCCTTAACAGGTTGGGGCTGGCAAGTGTCAGCACACCGTCCGTATCTCTGTCAAAGAAGGAATAAAACTTCCTACGCATGCGCCGCTGATAAACAAGCAGTATAGCGTGGCTACTGCGCATATATATGTGCGTGTATCTCTTTCAATAAACTGTTGGTCCCAGAGCTCGTGTGTATCTAGTTCTCCCTTGTGTCCGTGTGCAAGCTGCGCTGTAGTCCCCTATCACGCTCATGCAGTCGCATTTGAGCGAATTTCCCGTGCGTGTATAGCTGCGGCGCGTGGCGTGCGGTGTGACTATGTCGTGCTGTTGTGTTCCCGGCTGCAATTCTAATGCAGAAAAGTGCCAGGAATTCGTTCCATGAGATTTCCTCCGCTCCTGACCTTCGAAGCAAAAGGCTGGGATTCATTGCGAGGGCGAACTGGTTACCGAACACGAAATCAGTGTACTCGACAGTCTGCAGCCTGCGTTTTCTACCTTGGGACTTCAAGGAAGGGTGCAAGTTACGCCGGCTAAAGAGGGGCGTAATTCCCACCCTGAGAAGTGCTTGCCCTGTTAAGAAAGCTAGGTTTGAAGAGCAAAATGTCCGCGAATGTGGTCCTTCACTTCTTTCTTCTGCTGGTGCACGTGAAGTTGTGGACTTTTCGAAGAACCCTCAAGAGTACGCCGAACATTGAGGTGCCTCGTGCGATTTATAGCCTCATCCATCGACTCAAGGGACAGATTGTTCAGACGGCGGTGCGAAGTGTGTGGAAAAACGTATTGCGTTTGGAACTTGTGATAGGACAGGGTTTCCGAGCAGAGGAGGTGAAGTAACCGTACAGCCCATCCGGACTAGAGGCGTGCGAGTCATCAACGTAAGTTCGCAAACGTTTGCAATAGCGCTTGAACGCCGAAAATGGCACAGGAAAGGCACCTGAAAGCGCGAATTCAGAGATTAAAGCGCACTGTGGACAGTTACGAGGAGCTCCATAAGTTGAAATAACCTTGTAACATCTTCAAACTCACGGACCTTGTAGACGTGGCAAACGGTAACGACGTTGCTGCCAACTTTCTTTTGTATCAGTCAAGGAATGTCAATTAGAAGAAGCCGTCGTGGTCGGAAACAACTTTGCGGCATACCGTTGTACTACGGAACTTGTCTACAAGTGCTTTCGACCACATCAGGTCTGAAGGCCTGTTGAGGCTTCCCAGCAGAAGCGCGCTACAAAGGTTTGTCGGCAGCACTTCTGGGCAAGTTGGATGCACTCCCCTAGTCCAGAAAAAGCTGCAACTGGAAGCAGCTGAGTTGAAGGTACCTCAAGCGAAGCCGTATTCCCTCATCGTTGACGAGATGATGATTAAGCTACGTCTCCAGTACCTCAAACAGAAGGATGCCTTTATCGGAGAAGTTGACTTGGGGCCTCAACATGAATGTGAAGACTCTGGTGAGCCGGTTTTAGTTAACTCTTCTTTGTTTTATTTTAAACAGCCTTTCTGTGCGTCTAAGGATTCGTGTGGGGTACTTGTTCTCGCGAAACTGCAACCGTCAACAGCTCCATGATATCATCGGCTTTGTTTTGAAGGAAGTCGCGAGCGCCGGATTCGAGGTTGTTCGGTTCGTCCCCGACAACCACAAGGTCAACGTCAGTGTCGTGCAGCTATTTTGCCATGGCCACTTGAAACATTGCATTGACTACCCTGAAGATCCGTCGAAAAAGCTCCTTTTCGCTTTCTACCAATGCCATTATATAAAGAACGTACCGTCGCTATTTCTGGCACGCGACCTCGGCAAGGACGGAGAGCTTTCATCCTCTCACCTGAAGGAGCTCTACACTTTGCAAAAGGGCAGTATCTTTAAGCCGGTTTGATTCCTGACACGGAAACGCGCGTACCCAACGAGCCTGGAAGAAATGAACGTGAAACGGCCTATCCAACTGCTATCGACCCCCGTGACTGGTGCCCTGAAATATGTGCAAGAGCAGGCGCGTCACGCTAGTGTTATCAGCTTTGCCAATGCCGGCCCCAAATATTCGTTTCATGGAAACGATGCACCGCTGTTTTTTGCTAATGGACGTCAGCAACTGTACCCAGCACATCCATGAAAAGCAGCCACACTGCAAAGAATACGGTAATACTTGCGATGAACGTCTTGTCTGGCTAGTGGAGGCCTTCATGGAGTTCCTAGAAGCTATGACGAAAGAAAGCGACCACAGACACCTCTTCAGCAAGGAGACTTATGACGCTCTGCTGCTCACTACGAAGTCACACGCTTAGTGCGTGAAGTACCTCCCTTCTGAGAAGAAATTTCAGTTTGTTCTGACAAGGAAAATGTCATCCGACCAAATAGTCCTTTTTTAGGTGCCTGCGAACAACAGCCGTAAACAACGACCAGACAGACGCGAGAGCAGTCGTTGCCGGTATAGAGAAGATCCTGAAGACAGGAATAATTGCAGCGTGTGCAAACATCAACGTAATAAGCTCCGAAGGAAGCTCTAAATGTCTTCCCCTCCCGGATTCGGCTGAACTGGGCACCGACGAAGGCGTATCTCCCGAACAGGCGAGGTTGGTGCTTGAGGAGAGCCTTCTCACATCGCCAACACTTATGTCTACGCCGGACGTGGCGGCCCTTTCAATGATAGAAGGCTACCTTGCGGGCACAGTTAAAGAGAATATTGACTGTGACTGGTGCCTTCTCTTGCTTGTGAAGCCGCCATCATGCGCTCCCGTGGACCGCTTGATCCTTCACCAAGACAGAGGTGGGCTCCTGTACTTATCTTCCACGTTTCTTCATGTCCTATGCGGTTTAAAGAAGTTTATTGAAGCTTTTTTGCATCATCGTTGAAGAAAGCTACAAAACCCCCTCAAGCAAGCCGTCAAGAACGTCGTGAATGTGCTTTCAGGGCAGGATAAGGTGAAATGTGCCAATCCTGGACCCCACACAGCTCTGCTGGCCTTGGTATGCACGAAGTTCTTCCGGCCAGTCTTGACAAACTAGGCACTTTCTGTGAGTGACAAAAATGACGTAGCAAAAACATTTTTTGCCAAGCCCCTGTCTCAAAAGGCGTTGAAGATTTAGGTTGTATCATATGTAAATACGCCACGTTAACTGTAAATATTAAACATGTAAATATGTAACTACGTAGATATGTAAATATGATCTCCTCACTGCTTTGCACCTTGCCGAGGTTGGAGGGCGTGCGCGTCTCCATGACCCGGAGAGCCACACCGGTAGGGCCCCCCATGCCGGAAGGGCCGAAGTGGCCAGACCAAGCAAAGCTTGTTCCGTGGGTCGAAACTACTTAACGGTTTTGTTTCGCACTTGTTTTTTCTTGGGAGGAAAAAACGACGCCACTAGGGTGAATACAGACGCATTTATTTAGTGCTGGACTTTGGATATCGCCTGATCGCGTTGTGCGTTATGTGCTGTTTAAGTATTCGCCTGGGGCAGTGGCCTCCCACTCTAAGTTTTCGTAAACGTGTACTGCTAACCTAATTAATCTCCTCATTGATACTTTATGGTTTCTGCATGCGCTGTGTATTTACTCCATGCAGTGATGCTTGATTGACATGGCGCTTGTGATGGGGAGGTGGGAAGGATCGCTGCTGTTGAAGAAATTCACGAGCACCTCAATTTGCGACGCATAAAATTTACCAAGGGAACAATTGAGACCCGACCTCTGGAAAGTAACAGACCTTTCGAAAAACGGTTGAGCCTACGCCTTTGGACCCACTTATACTTTGCAGCTTTTCACACAACCATGTTGTCAAAATAAATATTGTTGTGGCAGTTACAGTGTTTAAGGCTCGTGAATTCGCGTAAGTATGCCAGTTCAGCGGAAAAAACGTTTTGCTGCACCTGCAAATATCTAAAGGACAGGTTGTGAAGAAAAACCACTTTCGCCAGAAACTTCCTTGTATCTTGCATTTGGCGAGTTTTGTGATGACATGGTTCAGGATTGCCCCAGGATGATATGAGGCAACTTCTGGGGAGGGAAGAGGGCTTTTTATGGGTGCAATAGCTCTGCTTTCTTTGTGTATGTGTTTGTGCGCGTTTACTGGTGTAAGCACGCAAAGGCGTCCAGATTTATTTATTGCACAGCCTCAACTAAGTACTTGTGGCTGCTGGGAATTCCAAGTGTAAGCGCTGTTTAGTGCATTTTTTTTTTCCTTTCAGAGTTATTGTAGTTGGGGGGCCGGTATGTTTTATCAATCCGACTGAACATGAATCGCGGATCCTGTATTCATGAAAACATCTGCTTAAGGAGCACCGACAAAATAGATCAAAATTCATAAAAGTATTCGAGCTAACCACATTTTGAATGCGTACCGTATGCTTTTATAGGGGCCCTCAAGTGCTGTTCGAGCTAACCACATTTTGAATGCGTACCGTATGCTTTTATAGGGGCCCTCAAGTGCTGAGTATCCCTTTGAGCCAAAGATAGAAGTCGTCATTGCACCGGCCCCCCATTGATGATTACCGCGTCGTCAATATACCTAGTACATGCGCGATGGCCGGCTTTCGTGCTTCCTATCATCGGTATTCAATGGCGTGGAATGCATACAGGCAACCAAGTGTGCGCCGCCATATCTGTGGCCAAGCGTCTGTTGCTAGGCGACGTTGTGCTCACGGCCCGCAGATAACCCACCCCTCTTCTCCTCCATGCAACCGCGTGAGTGCGCCGTCACTCGTTCGTATGACGGCACTTGTCCGTGCTAAGCACGACTGTGAAAGACATGACTGTGTTTCACGTTGCGAACTGTTCGCCGAACACGAAGTATTGCAAGTTCACTGTGAGTGCGATTAATAACATCTCTGTTGGCGCCACAGTTTAGAATCGGATTGGAACGGAGCAGATGACGCACGCCGGTGTCTTTTTTTTTTCTTCGACGTGCGGCCCCAGTGGCCCAGGCTGCGCCGTGTCCGTAGCGCATCGGCCATGTCTTTGGCCGTTTCCAGTGTTGCCATGCGAAGAAATTTACCGCTAAACTTTGCAACGAATACCGTCTATATGTGCAGCGCGGCGATGGAGAACGAAAGAGGAAAGGAGAGTGGGCACGTACCCTTCCCAAGACCGTAAAGAATACTAGCGACAGAACGAGACTGAATGAACTCCTAAATCCAAAAAGGGGAGTTCAAAGTCAGGACTCGTTTAAAGAAAATTAAAATCCCGTTTGTTGACTGCATTGCCTTTGAAAACTTATTGGAGGCTCATTATTTCTCACTTACTGAACGTTATTGAGCGGGAGAATGAGCAACTGGAGGTCATATGGCGGTCAAAACATGGAGGACATGTATACATTTTGTTATGGAACTTCCGTAGTGAACGCAAAAAGGCGAGCGTGGCGCCGGGAACAGCAAACTAAGCTCCTGTCAACAATTCCACGGTGCTGCGCATAAACCTTCTAGCTTAAATATTGACGCAAGAAGCCCTAGCTCGCCGTTTTGAAGACTTTTGTAGCAGGAACACGCCTGCGCGTAGCAGACGACGCCGACCTGTGTTTAAGTTCACCTCGGCTTGAAGCAGCAGTACGCATAGGCATGACCACCAAGAAACCTGGGAACTTGGCGCCTCCACAGTGAACCGACTGCTCCAATGGGTTGCCGGGAAATAGAACAGGCACAAAGGCGTATAAAGGCGGCTATGACTGAGCACATCTGCGGGTTTACCCCCTGCGTTCTCGCTGAACGCCACGTGGTAGCGTTGCGCGACCCCTCGCGCGGCTGTGCGCTCTGCCCATGGCACGTGTAGCGGCCGCGTGCGCGCCTTGCGCATGCACTAGGGGTTAGTTAAAATTAACAGAAGCTCACACGAACGCATGGCACCTCACTTCTCCGTCGGCGGCGGCCGCAGAAACGGAGAAGTGAGATCGTCTAACACCAGGTTTGAACTTCGTATAGTTTTATAAAAAAAAGTTTCCACTCATGCGCTTCACCAATACAACTTATGCAACCCCCATTCATGGATCATACACTAATTTAATTTCAGCAAAAAATATCACTTTGAAATAATTAGGCATGTGCTTAGTGCATTTCACTTGTCTCTGGTTTCACAAATTGAAGAGGCACGTGTGTGAATTCAAGTGACCATCGCATGGGTAATTGTTGTGGGTGTCGTTACCGCTTCGCATTCCGAGCACCTTCACAGCGTGAATTGGCGCTTATTTTTTTCTGTTCTGGTTTCAGCGCTTTTTATCTTCAAGCGATGTACAAACTATTATGACGTCATTTGTCTTTTCTTCGTAGCATTCTTCGTCGAGTGCCTGCATATCCGCAATCACGAAACACCTTGCAGTTACACAAAATTACATAATTGGCAGAGTTAACACATTTGATCGTATAATAGTGTAAATGTTGATAATCGGTCGAACGGAATGTAAAAACCTACAAAAGAGAAAAAAGAACAATACACGATCATAAAAACAATTAACGAATCGCAAATCAGCATCTCATTATCCCTCCCCAAGGAGGCGAAGGCAAAAATGACGGTCTGCCAGGAACCACAGAAAAAAGTACATAATTGGCGGAGCTAACACACTTGATTGTTTAGTGAGATACCTTTCGCGCAACCAATAACTGGCAGAACCACGTTCACCAGATATTTATTTGCCAGGCACCTGACTTCTTATATAGTCATCGCGGAATTCTATTTAAAGATACCAAATCTAAATATCGGTGAAGGAGGAATAAGCCATGCACTTTTAGAATTGCAGTCATAGTTCGTATGTGTTGTTGCTTTCTGGATACTGTATCAGAGTTTTTTGCTGAAATAAATGTGCACAATTACTATTTTCCTTATGTAGTGTTGAAAAGATACGCCATCTACCCCACAGTATGTGATGAATTGTCCTGGCGGGGGACATCACGTTGACGGGCTTTTTATTGCCTATTCTGCTGTCCCCCTCGACAACTGTACAAGCAGTGCATCTCCACTGTTGTACCTGTTGTAGAAGTAAAGAAAGCGAGAAAGAAGTATAAAAACAAGAACACAAAAAAGATGAATAAGTTGCAGGTGACATCTACATTTAGGTATTATTATGTATGACGCGATAGCGTTACTTCGTCGTCGAGGGAGCGTTTTGTAATGGAGTTGCCGCATTTAGTATTTATGCTTTCCAAGCACTGATGTTCAGTGACGAGGGCAAGGAGCAACTTTTACGAAGGGGACGGGGTGATGCGACCATGATCCTTCCAGAAAAGGTCAGCCGGCAAGGTCCTCGGAGGCGTTGCCGAATCGACTATAATGGTTGGTGTTTCATGGCGCAAGGCCAGCGAGGGCAAAGAGCGCCAGAGAAGAAGTTATTTAATGAAGAGAAGTGATTACCGCAAAAAGGTGGGTATAAAAACGTGTACACCGAACATAGTAAAATCAATTAAAGATATTGGTGATGGCTGGAGTATAGGGCCAGATTTGATTATGCGTGATACGAAATGAGGTTTAAAAACTAAACGTCAGACAAATACTCAAACACACGTTTCACGGAAACCATGGCATCGTCACCCAAGAAACAACGTTGGATGTAGAGGAATATGTTGTCGGTAGAGTTCTCTAAAAGTGTTTGTGTCGTGTTGTGTGAAGTACCTTGCATGTGATTAGTATATGAACTACGGATAGGGCCTCTCCGCACCTGCTGCACTGGGGTCTAGAAGATCCCGTCAGCAGATACAAGGGCGTTGCATGGGTATGTCCCATCCGTAGCCTAGCCAAGGCGACTTCCGTGTGTCTGTTGCGTGCGTCAGTGGTGTATGGTCCCAAGCGTGGTTTTATAAAGTGTAACTTGTTATGTCTTTTCACCCCAGTGTGATTGCCATGTTCTACGCAAGTGTTGTCTTATGTGTGGCTTGAGGTCTGTATATGGTACGGTTGTTATGTCTACAGTGTTCCTGAGTGCAGCAGCAGCTGCCCTCTCGTCTGCCAACTCGTTCCCAGCAAGCCCAGCGTGTCCTGGGACCCAGCAGAGAAGCAGCTGATGCTTCTGCGCTTACACAGACATGATAGTGTTAAATACAAGATTAACTATGTGGTTTTTTGGGGGTGTATGCGATGACAGTGCACGAACAAAACTCAAGAAATCTGTATAGATGATGGAATTGGCAATTTCATTTTCAAAAATGTGCAGTAAGCTGAGTAAAATTTCATATGCTGCTGCTGAACAAATGGTTGTGTGTACGCTCATAGTTCTGGCTGCATTAAAATTCGAACCACGAGCAGCGCAGGACACCATAGTGGAGGTCTTAGATGCGTCACTGTAGAATTCTGCACATGGGTATTTAAACTGCAGCGACAGAAACTGCTGCAGCATTGCAGCTCGCGGTACCATAGTTTTGTCAAGTTTCATGAAAGAAAGGTCGCACGATACAGGACGAACTTTCCAAGGCGGTAAAATGTTTGAAAAGGATGACCTGTGCACATCTCAAAACAAAGCGCTGAGTTCCGAGGCTCGCTCTCTCACTCTAAGCGAAAAGGGCAGAGGAACGAATGGGTGATTTACAAACAGCACAGATGTGGATGTGTTGTTAAAGACAGGATAAAAAGGATGGTTATTCAGCGATGACATTTTAAAAGCATAAAGCAAGTCCATGTACGTTCGTTGGTTCTCAAGGCTCCACTTGTTACACTCGACATACAGATTCTAGACAGGGCTAGTGCGAAAAGCACCCGATGCGAGCCGAAGCCCCAAGTGTAGCACTGGGTCAAGCATTCGTAACGCTGTTTTAGTCGCCGACCCATACACCACACTGCCATAGTCCAAACGAGACCCAACCAAAGCAGTGTACAAGCGCAGCAGGAGTTCTTTGTCATAACCATAGGAATGGTGGGAGAGAACGTTAAGGATATTCATTGTTTTGAGACATTTATGCTCAAGTCCCTTGATGTGGGGAATGAATGTGAGTTTGTGGTCAAACACAACACCTAAGAACTTGTGGGCGTTGCCGAATCGCCCCCCTAGCAGGCGACCCATATTACCAGACTAGATTTACGTGGCTCTTCCAACTGCAGCGGAACTTTGTTTTGCTTGTTTTTACTTTTTTTCCATTTCTCCTTGCCGACGGAAAGAGGGGTGCGTTTGACTAAGTTCCGCGCAGTGGCCGCTGGCAGTCCGGCACTCCAAGTTTGGTCGCCGCCGTTTCGCGTTCGCTCCGCCACGGCGTCCTCGGATTTGTGATCTTCCCCGGTCACATGTCGCAACACTGGACTTTGACCGTGTATGGTGGGCGCTCTGCTGCGTGGGGCAGCCGAGCGTCAGCTCCCGCTCATCCATTCGTGTCTTGGCCCAGACAACTTCGCATTTCGTAATCGGCGCATCACCTCGTCGCCTCGTCGCTTCACCCCTCCTGTCGAGACTCATCTCCCGGACGTAGCACGGCGCCAGTGCAGTGTGTAATGTGTTCAGTGAGCGGCGATTCGGACCGCAGTGGCACAACTCTATGCTACCTTTGTTTTAAAAAATAGAACAAAATATAAAAACTAAAATAAAAATGTGATTCTTATACACCTTCCAGGTAAAACGAAAATGAAAATAAAAAAGTCTGGAAAAGAACGACAGAAATACGGATAAAAAATTGTAAAAGAGGACCAACAGTGAACTAGACCTTGCATTTAAGCGAAATTACGTAATTAGCGAAGCTAAGACACTTTCCCGTTGTCAACAATGTACGTGCTCAGTATCTGTCTTCTAAATTCAGTATGTTGTAACGTGTTCCTGCTGTTCAGGAAAAATGTTCGTGTTTTAAATGTTGGCAATGAACTGCTTATCCCCCACTCTGGCAATCCAGTATCACGGCTGTTGCGCAACTCACACTAAACCGTCAGCGCTTTCTGACTAGCTACAGTCACTGTTTGTTACTATGATGATGGTTAGTGTTTAATGGCGCAAGGCCGACGAGGGCAAAGAGCGCCAGAGAAGAGGTTATTGATAATTACCACACACGGGTAGATAAAAAAAATTCTCAACCGAACATAGTAAAATCAGTTAAAGATAATGGTGATGGCTGGTGTATAGGGCCAGATTTGATTATGCGTGATAGGAAATGAGGTTTAAAAACTGAACCTCAGACAAATACTCAAGCACACGTTTCACGGAAACCATGGCAACGTAACCTAGAAACAACGATGGATGTAGGGTAACATGTCTGTACAGTTCTCTGAAGTGTTTGTATCGTGTTGTGTGAACTGCCTTGCATGTGATTAGTATGTGCACTACGGATAGGGCCTCTCCGCACCTGCTGCACAGAGGTCTTGGAGATGCAGTGAGAAGGTGCGAGTGCGTTGCATCTGTGTGCCCTATCCGTAATCTGGCCAAGGCGACTTCAGAGTATCTATTGCGTGTGTCGGTGGTGTATGGTCCCAAGTGAGGTTTTATTACATGTGCCTTGTTGTCTGTTAGTTCACTCCAGTGTGTTTTCCATGTTTTGCGAAGTTGTCTGATGTGTGGTTTCACGTTGGTGTAGGGTAATGTGGTTATGCCTACTGTATTCAAGAGTGTAGCAGCAGCAGCCATTCGGTCCGCTGCTTCGTTCCCGGCTATACCTCAGTGGCCAAGGACCCAGCAAAGAACCAGTTCAAATTTGCATACATACGCAGACATAATACCCTTGACGATCAGATTCACAACGTGGTTTTCCGAAGGCATTGTTGACGACAGTGCCCGCACAACACTGAGGGAATCTGTATAGATAATGTATTGTGGGATGTGGCTTTGAAGTATATGATCGACAACAAGAAGTACACCGTAAGCCTCTGCCGTAAAGATACTAGTATGACTATTCAGAGTTCTAGTGACACTAAGGCCAGGCCCATGCGCCCCGCACGACACAGAGGTGGCAGTTCTAGAAGGGTCCGTATAAATTCAGAGCACTCATACTTATGCTGCAAATACAAGAAATGCTGCAGAGTTGCACATGTGGGAGCTCGGTTTTTATCTACATGTGTGAAAGATGCGTCGCATGATACAGGCCGGAGATGCCAAGGTACTATAAAATCCGTTAGGGAACTTTGGATTGTATCTTAAAAGGAGACAGAAAACTCTGACGCTTCCTCTCTAACTCTGTAAGAGAAGGGCGCAGAGAACGATGGTCGATTTAAAAGGAGTTCAGTCATGGACGTATCATGAAAAACTGATTTAAAAGGATGGTGAGGCATGGATGAAATTTTAAAAGCATAAAGGAGATCTGTGTATGCTCGCTGACGTTGTAGGTTCATTTGTTGCACTCCACATATAGGCTTTCGACCTGGCTAGTGCGGAAGGCGCCACACGCCAGGCGGAGCCCGAGATGGAGCACTGGGTCCAGCATTTTGAGGGATGTTTTACTTGCTGACCCATAAACAACGCTACCATAGTCAAATCGTGAACCTATCAAGCTGGTAAAAACACGTAAGAGAAGTTGTTTGTCAGCACCAAAAGAGATGTGCGACAGAACCTTCAGGATATTCATTGTTTTTAAGCATTTATGTTTTAGTTGTTTTATGTGTCTGATGAATGTCAGCTTTTCGTCAAAGATAATACCTAAGAACTTGTGTTCCTTTTTTACAGGAATAGAGACACCGTGGAGTCGAATGTCTGGATCCAGCCGAATGCCACGTCGCCTGGAAAACAGAACACAAGTGCACTTCCCTGGAATAAATTTAAAACCGTTGCTATCTGCCCAGCCGGCAAGCTTGTTCACACCAAGCTGCACTTGGCGCTCGCAGATAGACAAGTTACACGATTAGAATGAGAGTTGAACATCGTCTACATAGATTGAACAGGAGATCGATGGTGACAGTGCCTTCCGAAGACAATTCATTTTTACAATAAACAAAGTGGAACTCGAAACACCACGTTTCGGCACGCCGTTTTCCTGCACATGCACCCTAGAGAGTGCAGCTCCAACTCGCACGCGAAGCGTTCTTTCAGACAGGTAACTAACAAGCGTATTCATCATGTTACCCGACATGCCAAAGGACTTCAAATCGCTGAGGATGCCGTACCGCCAAGCAGTGTCGTACGCCTTTTCAAGATCAAAGAATACTATCATACAGTACTGCTTATGGAGGAAAGCATCTTTAATATATGACTCTAACGCAACGAGTTGATCGTTCGTAGATCGCCCCGCCATAAAGCCTGCCTGGCAGCTCTCGAGAAGACCGTTGTACTCTAAGAAGTACAAGAGTCGTCTATTTATCATCTTCTTGAGGAGCTTACACAGGCAGCTTGTCAGGGCAATGGGACGATAACTGGCGGGAGAAGGGTCCTTCCCTTCCTTTAGGAAAGCAACTACTATGGCCTCCCTCCAAGAGCGTGGAACGTGCCCCGAAAGCCATATTTTATTGTATAGGTGTAAGAGTGTTTCAAGAGTGTATGGGTGTAGGTGTTGTATCATGGTGTATGTAATCTTATCTGCGCCTGGGGCTGAAGGTTTGCACGTGCTCAGGGCAACCCTCAACTCATAGAGAGTGAATTCAGAGTTGTAACAGGTATTTGGTTTGTCTTTGTCTTTTAAAGGCTTTTTTTCTGCACATGTTTTGTGTTTCATGAAAGTGCGTGTGTAGTGTGCTGAACTGGACACGTGTTCGAAGTGTTGTGCAAGTGTGTTAGCCTGGTCTTCGAGTGTGTCCCCTGTTGTGCTAACCAGGGGCAGGCTGTGTGTCTGTTGTCCTTTGAGCTTGCGTATACGTGTCCAGACTTTGCGTGTGTCGGTGTATGAATTAATGGATGTCAAGAAGGTGTGCCAACTCTCTCGTTTTGCCTCACGGCGCACACGTTTTCCAAACGCCTTGGCCCGTTTGAACAAAATAAGGTTACCCGACGTGGGGTACCGACGAAGGATACCCCACGCCTTGTTCTGGGCCTCTCGCGCCCGCCTACAGTCCTCATTCCACCACGGCCTCCTCTGGTTGCGCAGGGCACCAGAGGCGTGGGGAATGGACTTTTCGGAGGCGTCGAAGATGTGCGCCGTGAGGAGTTGGGTAGCTTCTTCAACGTGCAGGTGTCCTATGGATGTGTGGTGTAGTTTCGATGTCTCTGTAAATGTGTTCCAGTTAGCTCGTCCTTCATTGAACCTATTATGGGACGATGAACTGCTGGGACATTTACGTATATATGTTAGTGAAGTGGGGAAGCGGTCACTGCCATATGGGTCAGTGCCCACTCCCCACTCAAGACATGGAAAGAGAATTGCCGAAGCAATAGCCACGTCAAGATTTGAGTATGCATTGTGTCCTATGATATGCTATGTAGGCTGTTTCTTGTTGAAAAGGCATGCTCCAGAGGATGTTAAAAACTTCTCTATCAGGGGACCTCGGGCATCCGTGCGAGAAGAGCCCCAAAGAGAATTGTGTGCATTGAAGTCGCCTGTTAAGTTGTACGGTTCAGGAAGCTGGTCGACCAGCGCCTCCAATTCAGAGCTCAGAAGTGCAAGATTAGGAGAGATGTAGATGGAGCATACCGTTATCAACCTATTAAAAAGTATTGTGCGGACGGCTACAGCCTCATGGACGGTGTTCAAGGTGACAGGGTGGCATGCTAAGGATTTGCGGGCGATTATGGCCACACCGCCAGAAGAGTGTGTGCAGCCATCCCTGTCTTTCCTGTATACCAGGTAACTATTCCAGAAATTTGTGTGTTTGGAATTCAGATGTGTTTCCTGGGCACACATTAAACTTTGCTGGTTGGCATGCAGAATCTCATGCACGTCGTCCAGATTATTCAGAAGGCCTCTGCAGTTCCATTGAATTATGCTTTCTCTTCCCATTATGATGTGTTAGAGCTACTGGAGTGTGATTATTTATGTAGGGTCTTTCGGGGCTTGGACTCTTGGGAGGGGCTTTCTGGCCTTCTCTACTGACCTGGACGTCGCAGCCCGTTCCTTCCGCTGCGATGAAAGCCGGAAGGACTCGACGTCCGTGTCGTCATCTGATGGCAAGGGGGTGCCCAGCGAACAGGGCCCCCTTGACGTGGTACCCTTTTGGGTGTTCTTTGCCTGCGCTGCCAGTGCCGACGGCGTGGGGAGCACCACAGATGGCACAGGCAGTGAGGCGGGCGATGTCGCTGCGACTGCCCCAGTCTCCATCTCCGTGCCCTCGCGTGTGGTTTGGGACGGTAAAGCGGAAGTGGAGGATGCAGCATCACTCCCACCGGACGTGGATGCCAACACAGCCGCTGCTGGCCCAGCGAGCGTTGCGGAGGCGGGTGGGGCTGCAAGAGGCAACCCAGGGGGGGAAGGGGGGGGGGGGGCGGGACCAAGTTTGACTCTCGGTACTGGGTCCCCGCCGAAACAAGAAGCCGCTCCGACCCCCCGGCGAGCTGCGTCGGCATACCTGCCCAGAGGGAACGAGGCGAACCTCTTCCGTGCCTCCGAGAAGGTGATGTTTTCGGTTACCTTGATGTTTATGATTTTCTTTTCAAGTTGAAATTTTTCACATTTCCTGGAGTAGGCCGCGTGTGGACCCTGGCAGTTTATGCAAAGATACTGTTGCACGATACAATTTTCGGACGCGTGGTCGTGCCGGGCGCATTTCGCGCAGGTAAGTCGGCCGCGACAGGAGTTCGTGCCGTGCCCGAACCGCTGGCACTTGAAACAGCGCCGCGGGTTCAGGATGTAAGGCCGGACTGGACATCGCACGAAACCTGCATTGATGTATTCCGGAAGGCTTGACCTGTCAAAGGTTAGGATGAGGTGCTTTGTTGGTATGTGTTTATCATCTCTTCGTATAGTTATTCGCCTGACCGCTGTTACGCCCTGGCCACGAAGGCCCTCCAGCAAGTCGGCTTCAGTTTCATTCAGTAGGTCATAGTCGGAAATCACACCCTGGGAGCTGTTTAGGCTGAGGTGGGGCGTGGATCGGATTGCAGATCGACGATGCTGGTTTGAGCAAGAAGTTTTTTGGCCTGATCCTGGCTACTGACCTCGACAAGAATTTCACCGGTTCGATGTTTTTTGGCCTTATACGACCCTCCAACAATACCGTCAAGAAACTTTGAAATGAGAAATTCCGACTGTGCAGCAAGAGGTTTTGATTGGTCTGCAGATTCCATCACGATGAAGCGAGGATAGTTGTTCGGTTTCGGAGGGCTCAAGTCAGGAAGTGATGGAAAGGAAACTTCGGGACGGCCCCTTTTCGGGGGCCGATCACACCTAGGGGGGGGGGGGGGTTGGAAAATGCCATATTATACATTGGAAAGCAGGGAGACAGGGGTACTTTCTCCTTTGACCTTACCCTGGTAGTCAAAGAGGTCCGGAGCTCCCTGCCTGGTAGACAGGCAGGGAGCCTATCGGCCGGAGCTTGACCAAGGCTCCGACGGCCACCGTTCACGGCTTCTAACCCTTCACCTTTCAACTTCTAGCCACGGTAGGTGACAGCTTAAGTATGGGGGGCTCGGAGTACGCGGTGTCGCCAGTACGCGGTGTCGCCACTCACCGTCACCAAGATTACTCAAGGTGCCCCGTGCGGGGCACTGTTTGTTACTAATTGCTGTTCCTTGCCTTGTATTTATGTGCGATCGTAACAAGTATTATTAGTTAATAATTAACAGTGCTTCTGGTTAGTAAGGAAATTAACGTGATGGTTTGGGCGAGTTGGTACTCTGCCGCAAAATATTAACAGCGCGAAAAAAAGAAGGAAAAGCACTCGTCCGTGTTTCCTCCCCTCCGACGCCGTCTTTTTTTTTTTTTTGCGCTGTCAATATTAGTCCTTGAACACTAAGGGTTTTACCCGGTGGGTGGGTAAAATCAAGAGGGACTGCTCTCGGGCAAAAAACAAAAACGCCCATGTTTCGAGATTTCGGCTCACGTTTATTTATTTATTTATTACAGATACTTTCAGGGCCCATAGGGCACAACAGAAAGGAGTGGTAAACTTAAAAGAATACAATGTGCAGTTTTTACGACAATGGATTGTTTGAGATGCGCGTACGACAACAATGAATGTACGCTGTTTACACAACAGCAAAATAATACACAATCTCCTATGACATTCTACGAGCAAAAGGTGTTATGTACAGCAGTTTTGGAAAGGGTTATATCCGTCATTGATGCTATGGCGGCAGGGAGGTGGTTCCACTGTACACTCGTTTTAGGAATAAATGAGTCATTGTACACGTTAGTACGACAAGACGGCAAGCCGACTTTGCAACTATGGTCCGCTCGAGATGAAATATAGCGACGCGGGGTAATAAGTTGTTCTTTTAAGGTAGGGTTATGGTGATATATTTTGTGAAATAAACACAGACGAGAACATCTATGGCGCACTGACAGGTCAGGGAGGTTAACCGTTTTTTCATTGGCGAAACACTGGCAGTACGTGAATAGGACGATAAGATGTAGCGAGCGGCACGATTTTGAATTGATTCCAGACAATGAATGAGCGTGACCTGATGAGGATCCCGTAATGCGCACGCGTACTCTAATTTGGAACGGACAAGCGTTTTGTAAAGATTAAGTTTAAGGGAGGTAGAAACGGTTGAAAAATGTCGTTAGACATGCCCAGGTGGTCAAAATTAATCCGGAGCTCCCACTACAGCGCAACCCATAGCTCAGGTGTAGCTTCGAAGCGTAATATCAAACACACACACAAATTCAGACTGCACTCACATTGAGTTGTGAAGCGGGAATGACACTGGGTACCTGGCTGGGGCCAGGTAGGGCAACGCCTACGCGGCCGCTGACTTCGTCTCTTTAAATTTCGGCGCCTTTCTTTCTTTATCATTACTACAGCTGCTAGAGGTTACAAAGCCTCGCCCAACCCGTTTCCCGCATTTAGAGATGGTGGGGAAAATGTTCGTGGCTCAGCCCAGGCGTTTTTTAGGATATTTTTTTTTGAAAGTGACGCAAGAACTTCACGAGTTGATTGGTCTGTCCTGACCTACTTCCGTGACGTAACTTTCGCAACGATGCGGTCGTTCCCGCGCTTTTGTGAGACTGCCTCGCAAGAAGGTTGTTTTTTCAATCACCCGTTCATCCTTGCCCGCCAGAGAGTTCGCATAAAATCAACTCGCGTTGACCTTGATATTCTGGACATCGCGCACATCCTTGATGACCCCGACACAGAAGATGCGTTTCTCCGGGGACTTGCGCTAGTCCCGAAATCCACCGCGGTTCGCCTATCTCGACGGAAAGGAGAGCCCGGGCGCCCGTCTGATTCGGAGTTCTGCGGGCTCTGCCATGAGCTCAAGTTCAAGCCATCGCTGTCAACGTATCACGGAAGGTCACTTACAACCGTAAGTCTGCGAAGGGGCACCGTCCAGGCTTCCGTTGCACGAACCGCCGCAAACAGCTTTCGCAGCTCAATGGGAGTGAAGTGCTGCGAGGCGGCAACGGGCAGGGAAGCTTTTTTGCCTTCATGGATCGCTTGGGCCGCCCTAACGTAAAGCTGTCGCGGAAAGAGGTGACCTGGCTAGCATTCGGTTTGACGAAGGATTTCTCGGCAAAGCACATAAAGGTGCTCATCGCACGCCACTTTGGCGCAACATGCTTCGGGAGGTCGTACAAAATGAGCTCACCACCCGGCCTCCGATGGGAGGACCTGGCCAGATTGTGCAGGTGGACGAGTGCTTAAGAAGAGGTAAAGAGAAAGCGAACCGGGGACCCCGTTCTGGCTGGCGACAACGTCTCTTGAGATGCGGAGGACGGTGGACCCTGGGTCTTCGGGCTCCTCTGTGTGGAGACTTCGTCTATTCAAAGTGGATTTTCGGGATGCGGCTACCCTTGGCAAGAAGATCGCCGCTAATGTCGTGCCGGGTACAACCGTACAGAGCGACGTATGGCGGTCTTATAGCTGCATTCCTAACTTGGTCGACGCCAACGGAGTTAACATGAACCTCTGTTTGGAAAGCGTAAACCATTCGGTAAACTTTGTTGACCCCCAAACCCAGTTCAGCACTCAAAACATTAAGAGTATGCGGCAAAAATGCAAGCGGCGCCTCGTCAGGAACGGCCAGAAGGTAGCGGCTGGCATGCTGGAGACCTGCCTTCCGTGGCGGTGGTGGTGGTGGCTCACGATAAATGGAGGAGC
This sequence comes from Haemaphysalis longicornis, assembly GCF_048455015.1. Lineage (NCBI taxonomy): Eukaryota > Metazoa > Arthropoda > Arachnida > Ixodida > Ixodidae > Haemaphysalis > Haemaphysalis longicornis. Next base: position 216,760,721 of record NW_027526335.1, read on the forward strand.
GCGGTGTAAGGACTTCTTCTTCCGAACTATGGACGCCATTGCACGAAGTTATCCCGCCTGAGTATCCACTCCGCTACGCCGAGCGCACAAAAACAAGAGGACCCAGCAACGTTTTTTTTCTTCTTTTTTTAACGGCTGTCTGCAGAGCCAACGACTTGGTGCATTGGCCGGATACGCTCAGCAGACCGTCTCCCATTCCTGTGTCCTTTCATTTTTCTCAGCTCTAAAGCAGACCATACCATATTTAAAAAGAAATTACGGCGTATCTGTATGCTTCGCTGTACATGACGTCGAAAGACGATAGCGTTTCTGCAGCCCTTTTCACGTAACCAAAACTCCCAGTTTTTCTTACTGCTATTTCCCTCTATCTCTCTCTAATGCCCCCGACTCCGCCCTACCTCCAATCGCAATCCACTCGTAACCCCTCTCACCTCCGCTGCTATCATCCATCTCCCCTCCCCTACATGCACTCTCCCTGTGTCCTCCTCCCGTGTCTGTTACTTTTTGCTTTGTTCCGTCTTAGCACTGTTCCGTTTTGACATGTACCAACTCGCCCAGCTACGAACTCTCCTCACCCTTCCACCCCCGACTCTTTCCCCCCTGTCTCACTCCCGCCTCGCTCTCTCTCTCCCTCCCACTACACTCCTTTCCCAGCCTCCTATCCCTCAGTAATATTCCTCTCGATTTATCCCTACTCCCACTCCTTTCTCTAATCCAAGCGTCCTTCCCTTTCACGGTTAGGTTGTCAACCACCGAGTCACATGGCCTACGGGCGACCCGTGAGTATGTCACTATATATATAGGTACGGGGGCTGATGGGCGAGTAGGTACGTCATATTAAGTTGTTACAGTGTTGAAACTTTATTATTATCGTCGGTGCCCGTATCTCGCTCGAGCTGCTTTGTCTTTCTCCATCCGCGTTCTTGTTAATAGAACACCACCGCATCACCGGGACGTCTCGGCCCTCGCTCTCTCTTCGTTTTTATATGCTGCCGATAAATTCGGGATGAAGGCCCACTGCGATTCAGACGTATCTGAACTTGGGCCTAGGAGAAGGAGCAAGGCCCCTCGATGCCTACGACGATTTTGATTTGATTGTAGGGTTTAACGCGCCGACGCAACGCAGGCGATGAGGCGCGCCGTAGTGGAGGGCTCCGGATTAATTTTGACCACCTGGGGATATTTAGCGTGCGCCGAAATCTCGTGCACACAAGCGTTTTTGCTTTTCGCCTCCATCAGAAAAGCGGCCGCCGCGGCCGGGAATCGAACCCGCGACCTCGTGCTCAGCAACGCAACGCCTTAGCCACTGAGCCACCGCGGCGGATGATGCCTACGACGGACTGTTGTGATGCACAGAACGAAGGTGGTGCTACCGAAAGGCGACTGACATGATGGCCACATGACACGCGGAAGCAACCTCATCTCCGACGACTGCCCGATGGGTTCATAACCTAAGTTTGTAAAAGGTGAGCTGCACGCTAAAGCTCATTGCGTAATGGAAGATACATTAACCGAACAGAGTATGTGTGTACGATACGTCTTGATGAAGTGAAAACAAAAAGAGAAGAGGTGCGGGTAATTGCTCGAGAACTACGCAGAGACGCAGAAGCAGCACTACGGTTGACCAGAAGGACCAACGATGTTTTTTAGGGGTTGAAGAGCTTCATGTGCCAGTTGCGAAAAACTGAAAATGTCTAGATCACTAACCGAGAATGAACCATTCATCGACACTGACTCCCTGGATGACGAATATGCCACGAACATTGACTATGAAGATAAAATTACTTTTATCATGACCCGATTATACCATGAACTGAAAACCAAGAATGCCGAAACCACAAAACAGTGCGAAACAATCGAGAAAGTGCAGTCATTGACAAATTTCGCGGAGTTTTTTTAGATTGACTGAACGGTGCTATGGCCAACATGATTTGAAAAGCCCTGATGAAGAAGCTTCGACAACAGAAGCTACGCATCTGTCGAATGTCCGCCCCCAGCGTAGAGTGAGACGATGACCTGCTCTTTGACAGGAAGTGACGTTCAGTCCAAATATAGCAGGATTTTATTTTCCCTTTGAGAGTTACTGGAAAGCCCCCCGATTACAAGCAGGCTGTTCACCTACTGGCGTAGCAGTGGAACACGCACCGTATGCCGCATGTGTGCAGAATAAAACCATGGACACTTTTCCTCAGAAAAAGAAACGATAAGATCAAGGCGAAATATTTGTAATAGGCAGGAAAGCGACCCACGTAACTAAAGATCGAGATACCGACATTTTCCAGAGACACCCTAAGATTGCCCCTACGCGAACACAGCGCATTCTGAAGAAAACAACACTACACGGCAGACATCATCCGAAGGACAAGAAGGAATCTGGCAGCAATCGAACTACGACACTACAGAGACTGAGAAAGGACCGGCAGCCTTCAAGACACTGTTTTCAGGGCGCAGTGAAGAAAGCTGAGCATCCAGCATCAGAGTACAAGACTGTCGAAGTCTGGCTTCATATCGCAGCCTGGCTGCGTCGTCTCCACCGACATTCTTGGCGTGTCTTCAAAAGACGTCACCTGTGAGTTTCACCTTCTGACAGCCCTACCGGATCGGACGGGACACACAGAACACAAATAAACCGAAATGGGATTAAATGGCTTGTCGCATAACTCAGCACAAATTCGGAGTTTAAAACTCCTTCCAATGGGAGAATCGTCTTACTCTCATTGTTTCCGCAGTTTTTTTTTTTTCAGTACCATATGGGAGTCTCGTTTTACTACCACTAAAATGGGAGTTTTCATGGGGATCATTGGGAGTATAGTGTTTCCTCCAACTGGGAGTTTTCAGAGGGCGCGTTGGGTGCAGTGCTCACCTACAGTCGAGGTATTTTTTTTTCCGTGTTTCGGCGTTTGATATAAGCGCTGTAGAGAAATTTATTACTGTATTTGGGAGTTCTTAATGAGCGCACAGGCCGCATTTTCATTTTTCGCTTAGGAATACGTAATTTGTAGTGTTTTTCCGCTTCAAATGCTGAATGGCAAAACGTGAAAAGTTTGTTTTCTACACACAGTCAATTCATTGCATAACAATTACATAAATACGATATACGTGTGAACACGTTAATAACATTTTTAAAACAATAAAAACACTAAATAGACAAAACACCTACATCGAGAACACAAGTTATCTTGGTAAGAACTTTATCTTCTGCAAGACAAGAAATTTATCTTCTACAAGGAAAAAAATGTAAGCCATTTGCAAACAATGAGGTCAGAATGTCACCGATGCGCTGTCTATTTCCATTTTCCTCTGAAACGCTGACGTCGGCGCGCCTCCTGGCACGTTCCTCAGGAAGCCACAGTAGCACATGGATTACAGGGATAGTAAAACGCTTTAAATCTATGGCAACAAATACAGAAGCATATTGGGCATCTGACCTGAAAAAAAAAACAGGATTGTAATGACGCCGCACTTGTCACTCTTGTGTCCAACTTGTCGTAATGTCTGAATGTTTATTTAAAGCTACGCGAAATTTCACTTCCGTCCGAGACACCTGCGCTCACTAGTTGGTCAAAACGAAGTGCTGTTCGTTGTGACCGTTGGCGACCAACTTCTCAAAATGCTTCATTTCCCTCTTTTCCTTGCGTGTAGTGTTCTGGAAGCGAGCTTCAGGTTTTACCACCCGCACTGCCCCTCTCTCCCCTCACCCAAAGTTAAGAAAAAACAAACGCAGCCTTCCGTCGCCTCTAACGAATGCTCCCTGCAACGGCGTTTGGAGGTTAGAGTTACACGCGCCTAGCGTACGGAGAGCTCCCACGGGGCCCGGACGTTCTACCTTTCCAGTGAGAGCAGTTAATCGCCAGCGGCACGCGGCAGTCACCCTCCTCGTAGCAGGCGCGGCGGGCACCCACGTACTTCTCAAAGTAAGCGGCCCTGCGACGTTTGACCGCCCAACTTCACCTTCGCGTGCAAATAACCCACAGACACAGCCTAACAAAAACGGCTAAGAGCCGTTCACAGTGCGGACAGTTTTCATTCTGCTCGCGAGTGTGAATGAGTCAGTGTTCTGCTCGAGACCCGCGAAAATGCGCATTGCTTTCACACCGTTCGGCCTCCCCAATGACGTTCCGGGAATGGCGCCCTCTCTATCGCACAACGCTCACCTCCAGTGGCGGAGAATCGCCCGTGCAGTGACGTGGGAAACACACTGAGTTTATTTGACACTAGAAGGGGCAAAAGTCTCCCAAAATGTTGGGTACAATAAAAAACGTGCATATCGTGCCTTCAACCAACACGAAGAGGCACAACCGCGTTGTTTTTAACGAGTTACTCTCCTTTAGCGATCACTGCATGTAGGCTTCGCGTCGCCTCGCTGGCATACTTCGTCGGCTTGAAGGTAGATGACTCGGAGGCGACGTTGTAGTGCGTCGCACGGTAGTCTAGGCTGGTTCCACAATGTTCGCAACAAACTTCAGTTGTTGGGAAGCACTTCACATTCATTCATGCGGCCGCAAGTTCATACAGACAATAATTTTTTTGAGACGCTATCGCTCACACGACACTATGGTGGCTAGCCATGGAGGAAAGAAAAGTTTAGGAGGGAGCGTCACGTGACAATCGTGAAGCCTAGTCATAAAAAATAACAAGGAAAGACTGATTGGAGGTGTTCTATTCACGTGACAGGCAAGCGGTAGTTCTTTGCGCCTCATGTAGCCCTTCGCCGACGCTGCGTGCGTGCGTCTATCCGTTTGGTTGCCGGGACGTCCGCGTATTCGAGTTTGGGCGACGAGCCGTTGCGCGCAGCCCTGCCTGCAACCCGAAACGCGCAGCGGCCTGATCGTGCGGGCAAAGTGGTCGGACGGGAGAGGCAGAAAACATCTTTGTTTACTGAGGTTTCGGACCCGTCGAAGTTCACGCCGCAGTCGGAGAGTTGTGTGCCGCCGCCGCGTGCAGAAGTGGAAATGATCTTTTCAACTTTGCCGCTCAGGCAAAGTTGAAAAGATCAATCATTTCAACCGCTTCTTTAACCATTTATTGGCAAGGCGCAGTCAGTCCACAATTCAGCAAGGTCCCTTCCAGGCGTAATCTAGCATTCGTTTTTTTTTTTTTTTTTCATATACGTATCGCACCGATCGAGCGGTCCTCAGCGGACAAACAGCCGGAGTACTGCTTGCGACGCGAGGTGGTCACACCCAACATAAGGGTTCTGAACCCTTTGTTTTCCAGTGCACTGAAGTAGATAAAAACGTACCATCACGCCGGAGCACCGAAAAGGCGAACGTATGCAAAAGCGCGCGCGAAACCAAAGCTAGTCTCACCACCTCCCCGCCAACACGACACTCGTTACGCGCGATAACTCAGCAGAATGCCAAACGCAATCGTCACAGCACACCTGGCAAACACCGCGCAGCTGTAGGCCGCTCCATGCTTGCGAATGTTTACGGCGGCGCGTTCGAGCGATCCAACGTCAGAAGTGAAATTCGGCTTGCAGCTCGTGAGGGTGCTTCGTAAGAATGCGATCGAAGTCTCGCCTTGCGTACAGCGACAGCGGCAGTACTTCCACGATACGAAGCTTGGAGCGCAACGCTGGCGAACAATCTTGTACGGCGCCTTCGGCGACGGCGCTCGCCTCCATCTCCACCTAGAGTTATTTAGTGACACTATCTCCACCGGCAGCCAGCCGAAGCCACTAAATGCTACCGCGGGCCTGAGAGTGGTGCTTTTTCCATAATGCATTGCGCGGGAGGAGCCCGAGGAGAGGAGAATGCGGCGTCAGAGGAGGTTGGCTTGCCAAAGCTGTGCCGCCTGACGTCATGCTCCCTCCTAACATTTTCTTCCTCCATGTGGCTAGCCACCATAACGACACACGACACCAACTGGCAGCCATTTTGTAAGGAGGCGTAAAGGAGGAAGGGGTGAAGGAGGAGGCGTGGGAGTTTTAAAACTCCCATTAGGACCAACGAAGTAGTAACAGCTAGATACTGCGTTTTGTGAAGAGGTACAATCGTGGTAATTGTGCCTATTTACGACGGCTCGTGGCCGCCGGTGTAAACTGCAGTTTTTCCACCATCATACTACCAAACCTGGGAGCAGGCCGCCCGCCGTGAGGAGCTTAAAAACGTATTTCAGCCACAAAACTACCCTTCAGGCTAACTTGTGTTTCGTGTGGAACGAACTTATCTTAGTTTATGGAAGCGGACTGAGTACGGTTAGCTATTGGCGGGGAAGATGTTGAAACTTTATTATCATCGTCGGTGCCCGTATCTCGCTCGAGCTGCTTCGTCTTTCTCCATCAGCCATCTTGTTAATAGAACACCAACGCACCACCGGGACGTCTCGGCCCTCGGTCTCCTCTTTTTTTACATACAGCACGAAGGATAACGAAGACAAGAGAACATTACGGGTTCCTGACTTCCAACTCTGGCAGAGACCAAAAAAAAAAAAAAGAGAATCGCACGCGCTCGCTCACTCCTCCAAATACGTCGCACGGGAGCTCCGTCAGCTCGCCTATATTTCGGAATTCACGACGGACATTCGGCACATCAAAGGTACCGACAACGAGGCTGCTGACGCACTTTCACGCATTACCTCCATCGGCAGTGCTGCATCTGCTGTGGACTGGGAACGCCTAGCTAAGGCGCAAATTGAAGACCCTGAGCTGAAAGCACTCCGGGACCACCCGGGTTCCCTCCGTCTACAACGTATGCCTCATCCGTTCGTTCCTGGCTCCCTGTGGTGTGACATGTCAGCGGCGGCGCCTCGACCCTTCGTTCCGGCTGCCTTTCGTTGTGCTGTTTTTCACTCGCTCCACGACATCTGCCACCCCAGCATCCCAGCCACTCAGCGCCTCGTTACACAGCGGTACGTCTGGCCGAGCATCAATGCGTATGTCCGCCAGTGGGCCCGTTCGTGCCTCGCTTGTCAGACAGCCAAGGTGACCCGCCACACGAAGACTCCCGCGCAGCCTTTTTTGCCACCTAGCTGTCGCTTTGACCACGTGCATCTGGATTTGGTCGGACCATTTCCTCCCTCTCGTGATTGCCGCTACATTCTGACAATGATTGACCGCTTCACCCGTTGGCCCGAAGCCGTACCGATTCCGGACATCACGGCAGAAACGGTCGCAAAAGCCTTCGTTTCGGCATGGGTTTGCCGTTTCGGATGCCCCGGCATTGTTACCACGGATCGAGGCAGGCAGTTTGAATGTACTCTGTTTACTTCCCTCAGCCGCTTGCTTGGCACAAAACACTGCCATACCACGGCGTACCATCCATGTCCCAACGGCATCGTTGAGCGGCTCCATCGCCAGCTAAAAAGTGCTCTCACTGCGCGTCTGGATCGACAACACTGGGTCGATCACCTTCCCGTAGTGCTTCTTGGCCTGCGTGCCGTCCTTCGTCGCGACCTCGGCTGTTCAACTGCTGAACTTGTCTACGGCGCACCCCTACGGCTTCCTGGGGACTTGTTCGTCCCTTCGGCCTCCTCGCCCCAGCCGCTCGAGTACCTCCAACGCCTACAGGACTGCATGCAGCCCCTGCGACCGGTCCCGCCTCGGTCTTCTGACCACCGCATCTTTGTGCATCCCGACTTGGCGTCTTCGACACACATTTTCCTCAGGCGAGACGCTGTAAAGGCTCCTCTTACTCCCTCCTACGACGGGCCATACTGTGTCCTTAACAAGAACCAGAAGTCCGCCACCATACTGTTGAATGGCAGAGAAGAAGTCGTCTCGTTGGACCGCCACAAACCGGCCTACCTCGAGACGCCACCCAACGAACTCCGCTCAGACATCACGGGCATAGACACTCAACTCCTCGCCCCCAAATCCAACGCTAGCTCATCTACCTCGCCGTCACGTGAGGTTCGACATTCCGTCTGGGCGGGGGGCCCTGTAGCGCCCTTTTGTCAGCGCTCTTATCCGGCGCCAAGGTGCTGGCTATTAAAGACGACGACAATAAAGAGACGGGCTGCGCGTGCTGGGTGCATGACCAGGCACTGGCAGTTCGATTCCAAAAGCCTGCCACGCTGGCACTCTCTCTCTTGCGCTGCACTGCTACCCCGCGGTTCCGGACAAGGTAGTTTAAAATGCTCTATAGCTATCAATCCATACTATCTTGACATACTGTTACTGAATTTGAACTTAAAACAGCTGTAACGCTTGTTTTATCGAATTTTTTCCCAAACACATTATATGACAATTAGCCGCTAAGACTACCCTAATACCAAGCCGAGTTTCATTTACTCGATACAAATGGTTCGTTAATTGTTACAGTATTCCCGCGTGCTGTCAATACATGGCCGTCTACGGAGGGAGTATGATGAGAGCAAATGGATGTAACTGTTGTTTTATCGAAGGTATCCTGAAACAAATTACATGACAATTAGCCGCTAATGCTACTCCAAAGTTACGCCGAGTTCCATGTACTTTTCATGACTGCGTAGTATGCTCGGCAACACAGCTACGGCGGTGAGAGCTAGAGCCCCGCCGCTGCCTCCGCCCCGCAGGTGACAACACAGGCGGATGAGAAAGCGGCGGTGGCCGTGATGGAAGGCCTTAAGCGCCTTTAGTGCAAGTAGAGTGTACTAGACGTCTAGTACACTCTAGTTCGAGCGTCGCACTGCGCGGAACTTAGTCGGGCGCACACCTCTTTCCGCCGGCAAAGAGAAAGAGAAAAGTAAAAACAAGCAAAACAAAGTTCCGCTGCAGTTGGCCAAGCCACGGAAATCTATTTTGGCAACATTGGTGGCCGTGTAGGGGGGTAATTCGGTGACGCCTCCGAGGACCTTGCCGGCTGACCTTTTTTTGGAGGATCATGGTCGCATCATCCCGTCCCCGTCGCATCATTTAGCAAGGCAGAGATTAATTATACTACGACAAGAAAAGAGGCCCTGGCGGCGGTGATGGCGCTAGGTTACTTCCGAACGTATTTGGAGGGCCGACGCTTCAGATTGTTCACAATGAAGCCTTGACATATATACTGAATTTGTACCATCCAAATAGGCGGCTAGCCAGGTGGGTCAGTTAATGGAGAATACCTCAGTAACTTCAGATTGGCTGATGACGTTTCCTGGCTAAGTAACTCGGGGGAAATTGCAAAGCATGCTTTCCGCACTGGATGAACAGAGTAGAACCGTGGGCCTAAAAATTACTATGCAGAAAACCAAAGTAATGATCAATCACCTCGGGACAGCACAGCAGTTTGGGATAGGCCTAATTTTGGCGACATGCAGCGCCCCTAGTGGCCGACACCTCTGGGTAGTACAAAAGCAGACGACCCTCGCCGCCCTCCATGTGTTTTCAATTACAAGGCAGAGTGAAAGTTCGTTATACTTAGTTTAATCGCGTAGCGGCACGTTTAAATGACTGCATACTGTATGAAATAGCCCTTATAGTAGTTGCAGAGGCTAAACAAAATAATATCCGGTAAAACAAGCCAATTTATTGGCTTTCTTTTAAGCTAGCTGTCGCGGCCGCGACAGTATCGCCAGGTCGGGTGGTCTAACTTCCTGACGACCATTACCGTTCTTTCTTTTTGCGTGCGGTCGAAAAAGGAAAGTTCACGAGTTGCATATACACGGAACGCTGCTGGTAACTGCAAAAGGTTGCTTCAGCGGGAGCATGCAAGCGAACGCAAGAATTGCGCATCCGACTCAGCTCACACTGCTGGCCTGGCACCGCCTTGAAAACGAGTGGAAATTTTCTTTTGTATTTTCGCAAACTAAATTATTCTTGAGTAATGTTTTACGCCGAACGATTTACGAACGGTAGGGTACATGTATACTAGCGAGTAGGTGAGGCAATAGCTTCAAATAAACAAATTAAGCGCTATTAAAGGACGCAAAACAAGCACCAAATCGCACGCCCGATGGCTGCAAAGATGTGTACTTCTATATTTGCATAACATATAACAGCCGCATACACGGCGCGCGGCCCCGAATATTTACATACGATCATCATTGACTCTAATAGTTATCTTCTAATGCAGGGGTCTTCGCTAACAATCTGAAGGACGACACACCAGTTTTGTCCTGAAATGGAGTTAGGCAGCGAGACAAGAACAGAGAATTGGTCGCTTCCAGTTGAATTGGACGCCATCTTCACACTTCGCCAGATTATTGTCAAATATTATAGGCAATTTGCTTTTTTTTTGCATTCAAAGCCCCCCTCCCCCTCCCACCCGATTTGCCGTCCAGCCCTCCGCCGTGTCTGCTGCATGCTATTCGCACCTACACTACAAAACGATGCTAACCCTCATTCTAGCTTATTAACTGCGAACTGGGAATATATAATGCAAGAGCGTAATTAAATAAAGCTAAAGCAAACAAGGAAAGGGAGCGGCCTCTTACTTCGCCCGACCACCTTGTTTTACCGCCACTAATTTCGGAATCGCAAACGACATTTCACGCTTCTGAATCTTGCTGCATTTTGTCACTGAGACACGCAACAAAACGGCAAGCTAACGCTGCACGATGCAAACGAGCACTGTTTAATGAAAGTGTACGCGGCGCACCGCAGCAGGCGCGCCAGCGGTCCGCCGGACACGCTGGCTTTTTAAAGCGCGATCATCGCCGATTGCGTCCCTGTTATTTTTTGATCGGCTGTTGTTGAAACGTCCTTGTCACCTACAGTATTAATTTAAACTAGAAGCTCCACTACAAATGGTCAGTGAACCTGCGAGTGGGAGAGCGCCGTCACCATCCCGGCACTTTCGTCGGCGCTGTAAACGTATTTAGTGGTGCAAAGCTTTTTCCCCTAATGCCAAGTTGATCGCCGGAAGAGACCGGACTCGTCGGGGATGGGCTGGTGATCATGCCGCAAAACAATCGGGAACATCGAGCTCATTTCGCTTCTGTCAACACGCGATCCAATGGGACCCGCCCAGCTTTGTACTACTCGGAAGTACTGCCCGGAAGCCGCTTGCGCAGCGCCCGCTGAGCAGCGCAGGAGGCCTATAGGCACCACCTGCCCTTCAAGGGAGGAATTAACCGACCATTTCGGCGGGTGAGGAGACACTTTTGGCGGATGTGACGTCACGTTTGTTTTGCTTTTTTTTAGTTGCGTGCTCTCGTTCTCAGCCGCTGGTCTCCTAGCCTTTTCTTGCCGTATTTATTCTCCGTGACGCCCTTTGAATGGCGCCCGCCAGTGTGCGGACGGTAACGTGTCGGTGGTTCCCCGCTGCCCTGTTTGTCGTGAGATTGTAGAAATTGACTGCAATCATCGCCCAGTCATTCGTTGTTCAAGACAGGTTTAAGTGGTTCAAGGCGCCTGCTGCCGTCTTTTCGCACGACCAGCCACTCAGGTGAGCTCTCCTTTCTTGGCAGACACTGGTTATATTCGTGCCTACGTTAAGGGTGCTGTTCTACTCGCGACTGTTGTAATTAATATAATAATGACGTTCACGAAATTTCTGAAGACACATTCTTGCGTGCCGTGTTGCATTAGAGCTGTTTGAGCCGTTCTAAGGCGACATTCGCAGCACTCGCCAAATTCGAAATGATGTACTTATCATGTACTTTTGCTTTGAAACTGTTTTATATCGAATAAATAACAGCATCCTGTCGGAATTGCGCTATCATTCGCACGCACACGTTTCGTCGTTTATTCAGCAATGCCGAATTTAGCGACAGCACATCTCTTAACGATGTCGAATTCGTTGTATCTTAAAAGGATGCTGTAGGTGGTACTGGAGCATGATGTGCGTGCACATTGATTTTTCTAGGGAGAAAAAAAGGGTCGTTTATTGCGAGCAAGACAACTAAAAGTGTTATTCTCCAGCTTTCTTCAATACAAAATATACCGTTGCAGTAGAGTCTGTCCGTTTCGAGCGCAAGCAATTCCTGTTGGAAAAACTGGTTCCAAGGCGAGCCTGTGGTTTCACGGCAATTCAACGTACAGTATCAGTACGATGTACCTTTGCCGCATCCACTATTTTTCATTTCCAGGCAAGAACACAAAGCAGTACCCAGCTTGTGTTTGCCTCTGTTTGCCAATTTTACCCGTTGATTTTCTCCCCCCGTACTGCTGCTTGATTGTTGTTCCATTCTTTTCTCTTGCAGCATCTCCTCTTTGCGGTCGTGGTACCCCGAGCCTACCTGCAATTGCTCACTCTGACACGCCAGTGGAGGGTTGATATGTGTCTGCCACTTGCTGCAGCACAGTTTGTTTCCTTCTATGCTTGGCATTCGTGTGCACTGCTGTGTGCTTCTCATGCCTTTCTAACTGTGTGTGTACTTAAAGCAGGTGTTGAAGGCATGGTAACACTGAAGCTGATAGCCATAAGAGTAACCACTGCATGCACAAGATATGAAATCCCTCTGATCTGATCTGAAAGCAAAGCTGATATATAAAGCTTTCATTTGTGTGACCTGTCGTTTTTCATTTGCATGGAAGAAGTGTCAAGTGGTGCAGGTTTTGCCAGTTGGTACTTCAAGAATACAGAGCAGATGAAGGGACCATGCTTAACTTCAACAGGGTGTGCTGGAAATAAATTTGTTGCTAAATAAAACAAAGCATATACCAGCAAATAGGGTGTGTAACAAAAATAGTGGAATATACAAAGCGATTCAATATTCCCAGACCTGTCTGTGGCAAGCTTCTCCTCTACAGTCTTTAACATGTTCAGCACGTCACTGGTCACTATTGGGTCGTACTATGCATTCTAGCTGTGAAACCGCACAAATGGAACTGTGTTTTAGTTCGGCTGCTACACCTTTGAAAGGCAATATTCATTTGGCCTAACGTTTTGCAGATAGCGATACAAATATAGAATGTTTGTCTTTCTACTGACATGTGCGAGAGAATTGCAGTAACCGCGATTTCTTTCAGTATTAAAAGTGTACGCAATGGGCAGCCATCTTTCGGACGCTATGCCGCTGGAGGAAGGTCACTAGGAGCACCGTAGAGGCCCCCCCGCCCGCCGACGCCGCCAGTAACATGAGCCCGAGGCTGACATTGCTTTCCCATCCCTCAGAGTTAATTTTTTATGTGTTAGTGTTAATGTAACTATAGCTGCCGCTTACTTTGCTTAAATTCTTTCCCGTTAGCTCTTTTCTTCGTTTACGCTTTTTCCCGCGCTGCCGCCTTGCGTTTCCCGCCCAGTTTTTGCGTGTTTTGGCCGTTTTAAAGGAGCCATGAAGACAAACTACAAGTTGGGTTTATTAGAAAGACTGTTTAGTCCCGATAACAATGATACCAATATCATGGCAATCTTCGAACAAATAACGGAGATATTAAAGAAAACGTGGGAAGCCGTCGCGACCCCCCAGCCAATTTCCCGCAACTTTTCTATGACGTCACGGGACCTTGTTTGTGCGATTGGCGGCCGCCTAACTGATCTGTCGCTACGACACATGACTGGACGTCTGTAATGGGACCTCTAGTTCCATTTGACCGCATCACTTGAATGCTAACGTGCAGTTAACGCACTGAAAATTATGTTTTATTGTTGGCCCATGTGACGTCATTCTTGCTCATAACACGTCACTGGGGCGCAAAATTTGAAAGTTTTTAAATACTTCTTGCTTTTTTTTCGTTAAAAAACATCTTTTGTGGCTGTAATGGAGCTGAGTGAGGTACTGAATCCTAGTTCTTTCAAATTAAACCAAGTTGTATTTTCTCTTCATGGCTCCTTTAAACGGTTCTACCACGTGGCGCCATCTCTGCGCCGGTTGTACAAGCGCGCTGCGTTGGCGGGATTTTCAAACCACTGTTTGTTATTTTCACTAATTGGCTGTTTTTTATCATTCTCCGTTAATTTCCGCGCACTTTTGGCCCGTCCCATGCACGTTCAGGGCAGGCCAATCGGCTTTTATCTCGTCTTTTTGTATTTTTTGCCACTTTCATTTTTTAACCGTTTTTCTTAGGATTTGAGGTGATGGGGGGGGGGGGGTGTCGGCCTCGGGACCACTGGGCTTGCGGTGTTAAGGTGCAGGGGCCAGGTCCGCACGCGCACAGGCACGGGGTTATTCGGTTAAATTATAATTTTGGCTTTTCTGGCCTCGGGGTGGGCCTCGCCCGGGGCTTGGAGGGCTACCCTGTCCTGGGTCTGGGGGGTCTTGCGCGGTGCCCTCCTGGCCGCTGACGGGGCTCAGTTCGAAGCGCGGGTTCATCTTCATTTTCTGTTCCAAAAATAAGGGTTCCGTGTGGGTTAAGTGGTGCAGCCCTCCTTTCAGAGGGTTGATGGTGCAGCACTCCTTCCAGCACAACTTCCTTTTTCGGGCCAGTTCCCGGTTGCAGTTCTCCCTTTCGCCTGCTCAATATTTTTTTAATTTAGCCCCAAAGGCCGTCAATAGGCAGCAGCCGAGACCCCTACTCCACGATGCTGCGCAGGGTCGGCGGTTCATATCCCTGTGGCACCCCTTTTTTTGGCTAGTGGTGGGTTGGGGGGTCCTCTCTCCTGCAGTTTGCTGAGCGAATCTCCAGGTCGTGTGCCAAACTTGGTATTCTCCCTGTCTTCCGCGCTACTCCTGTGTTGTGGTTCCCTGTCTCGTGCTTACCTTGTTTTCCGTAGGAGTGGTGGCTTTGTTGGTCACAATGGCGGACCCAATTTTTCACCTCGCGTACCCTCCGAACGATTTGGCCTGCGACCGTTGCCAGATGGTTGCCCGCTCCAGGTCGGCCTTGCTAGAGCATATACAGGAGGCTCACGAACGCGATGTCAAATGGAAATGTCTTCGCTGCGGGCAGTCCGACGAGCGAGTACGGGTTATGGCTGGCCATTACGCGAGGTGCCGTGATGACAAAAATGAATCCCAGCGGGACGCCAGCTTTCAAGGGACACCTAAGACAGGCGGCACTGGGAGGGCCAGAACAATCAGGCTAAAGTACCCCCCAAACCTGAAGTGCTCTCGCTGTGACGCCAGAGTTTCATCTCGCGTGAACCTGGCCAAGCATTACGAAGAAGAGCACGGCCTGATCGTGGAATAGAGTTGTGGTCAATGCAACCAATTTGAGTATACGTCTTTGTGCGCAATATCTTCACATGTGAGGAGATGTGCTCGGCGGGCCGGGAGCCGATCCTTTGGAGGGGATGAGGGTAAGACGGCCTCCAGTTCCTCTGCTCCCGCAAACGAAGAGCCATGCCCTAGTGGGGAACACTCAGTTCAAGAGTCGGCCTCCTCTGCCCAGTCTGCCGTGCCGTCCTCGCCTCCGACAAAACTTCGGATGGGGGAATGGACCAGGAGCGAGTTGGTGGCCCTGGCCAGGCTTCGAATTAAATTGGGCCCGCGGGTGCCGGCCAGAGAGCTACGCAAACATATGAAGTCCCGTCAGACCACGTCACTCTCCAAAGCCATGCAGAGCGCTCGGTACAGATAGGTACTTAAGGAAGTGCGTGAAGGAACGACAACCGCGGAGACTTCTGCTGATGTCGATGACCATGACAGCGAGTGGTGCCCAGGCACAGTTGGAGGGGCCGCAGCTGAAGCTTTGCCCGGCACTTCAGACGCTCCGGTCCCCGTACACCATCGGCCTTGTCCTCCACCCAGCACCCACCCATCCCCTCCCTCCAGACTACCGGATCCACATTATGCTGCCACGGACCAGGGGTGCCACCTTGCACGCGACGGCACGAACTGTATAAAAAGGCTGCATCCTGCCCCTGGTCCTGTAACGGGGCGTCAGCGAGCCCAGATTGGAAGCTGCACCTCCTCTACGGGCCCTGCAGATAGGCCCCACACGCTACTTGGTGGCACCTGCACCTCCTCCGCAGGCCCAGCAGACAGCCCTCATAGGCTCCCGGGTAGCAGCAGCTCGCCAGTGTTCATTGTACACCCGCCGCGGTGGCTCAGTGGCTAAGGCGTTGCGCTGCTGAGCACGAGGTCGCACGTTCGATTCCCGGCCGCGGCGGCCGCTTTTCTGATGGAGGCGAAAAGCAAAAACGCCCGTGTTTACGAGATTTCGGCGCACGTTAAAGATCCCCAGGTGGTCAAAATTAATCCGGAGCGTTCCACTACGGCGCGCCTCATCGCCTCCGTTGCGTCGGCGCGTTAAACCCTACAATCAAATCAATCAGTTCATTGTATATGAGCCAGAGGTCCAGAGCAGTCTAGCTGCAAAAAGACTACAAAAGGGCCGGTTGATTTTCGACCTGGCCAGCTCAGAGGATTCCGGACAGGAGGAGGATAGTGTGGCGGAGGGGGCACAAGCTGTCCCATCCGAGGTGGCAGCGACCTCATGCGAGGACGGCTCGGGGGCTGGGTCCCCAGCAGCTCCACTGGACCACCTGGCGGCCAGCGTCGCATCTGGAGCGGTCCCTTCACCCCGGGCCCAACCTCTGGTCGGTGCGGCCACCCCCCACGCCGACAGGTTCTTCGATCCTGGGGAGGGAGCAGCCGCTGCCTCTTTAGCTGCGGGGGCACAGCCCAGTGGCGCTGCAGTGCCGGGGGAGCTGGCTCGAAACATTGGCGTCCACTCGTGTGTGCTGGGCTCCCTCGACAGTCCTGTCGGCGACTCCTCCTCGGATACAAATCCTGGAAATACCCATGACCAACAAGTCACGAATGAAAATGACGCAACTCAAGGTCTGGTTTGGGAGTTGCCGTACCGGTACAGCAGCACCATTGCTCCTGGACGTCCCCGCGGGCCAGCAATTGAAGCAAGCTCCTCTTACGTCCGTTGGACCGACGCGCAACTCCGCCTCCTGGCCAGGGCCGAGGTCCAACTACCCCCGACTATTCGAAACATCAATCAGGCGTTGGTACCTCTGTACTCCTCGCGCACTTTTGACGCCATTAAAAGTTGTCGGAGGCAGGAAAGGTATCGACAGATACTCGCTGAGGAGAGGCAACGCGACGCCATCCGGGACCCTTCCCCTCCGGTTACCCCGGATCCCAGCGAGTACTCAGACTCGACTAGTGACAGTGATGGCTGTACTCATCCGGTTCCTATACTAGGGGATATTGAAAGATCTCTCGACAAATACAACGTCGTTGCTCCTGGGTTGGGCCGAAACCTAGCCGAGGTCCCCGTTAGCATGTCCGATATTACTGCCATTTATGACCACTTTAACGTGAGGCTAAAAACACCAAGTAAGGGCAGAAAGAAAGTTGAGAGGCTGCGGCGACGGCAGGGGGAGACTTCTCGTGCCTTCAAGCGCCGTCTGTTCAAGGAGCACCAGAGGCTTTATTCAATGGGGCCGAAGGTGCTCCTGGAGGATCTCATTGCGGGGTCCGGGGGACTGGGGCCGGTGTCGGTGGAGGACATCCACCAGACATTCGACCCCATTTTCGCAAATTCCTCCCCCGCAGTGCGGCGCGTGGGGGTGCGAGCGGGTTCCTTGAGGGCCGATGCTCCCTTGTTCGTGGAGGCTGAGGTGGCTGGTGCGCTTTGTTACTTACAAAAGTCCACCGCACCAGGACATGATGGGCTCTCAGTCCCGGAGCTCAAGAAAATCCGGGCATAAATCTTGGCCCACATTTTCAATTATTGGCTGGCCTTTGGGCATATGCTAGGGGAGCTCCGGGCCTCCCGAACTGTGTTTATTCCCAAGAGCCCAGACGCCTCTACGGCGGGCGAGCTACGCCCAATCACCATCTCGTCTCTGCTCGTACGCACCTTCTCCCGGTTGCTTTTGATGAGGTTACAGGAAGACCACGCTTTTCATCCCCTTCAAAGTGGGTTTTCAAATGATCGGGCAGCACAATCGAACCGACTTTTTCTCGAGGGCCTCATGACGGACGCCAAAAAACACCATAGACCATTCTTTGCAGCGTCCCTTGATCTCAGAAAAGCGTTTGACTCGGTGAGCCATCGCGCTCTCCTGGCCTCTCTGGAGGAGGGGGGGCGCATGGGAACTATGTAACCGCAGTCCGGGACTTGTACTCCGTCCAAACGACTACTTTCTCATACAGAGGGGAGACGGACGGCCGGCGACTTTACGTTCAGAGGGGAATAAAGCAAGGGGATCCGCTATCGCCCTTCCTGTTTAATCTGTGTCTGGATCCTCTTATGCATGAGCTAACTCGTCCGGCTTTGGGTATAACTGCAATGGCGCGATTGTGTCTGCCTTAGATTACGCGGACGACATTGTCCTTGTCGCCTCCACACTTGAGGAACTGCAAGAGACCCTGAGGATCGCACAAGAGCATTTCAAAAGAATTGGTTTAGCCTTGTACAAGAAGAAAACCGTGTACCTCGGGTGGACATATGACTCCCACTGGGCAAAATGGTTCGACTACGGCATCCTGGGACTTCGTCTCGATGGTGCCGTGGTCGCTCCGGTTGCCCGGAACGTACCTATCAGGTATTTGGGAGTCGACCTTTTTGTCAACAAGCCACCCCGGGTTTCAGTTGATCTAATTCGGCCTGAATTAGAACTTATCAGATCTTCCCAACTGAAACCCTTTCAAACATTGCACTGTATCAACACATTATTGCTACCAAAATTGCTATACGCGTCCTCAGGCGCTCTTGCAGTTAAAAAAGTAGGAAAAAAGATCGACCTCGAAATGAGGCAGGTTATTAAGAAGTTGTTACACCTGCCCGCCAGCTTTCCAGACATTATGATTCACTTCCCTCATAGAGCAGGTGGCCTGGGGGCGCTGGAGCTGGTACGTGTTGCGGTGGAATGCCAACTGAAGTCTTTCGCCAGGCTTCAGCGCCTAAATTCTTCCCCCGTCGACGCCGTACTTGAGGGGCCTCTGATGGACTGCCGTGGGACCCTGAGCGACAGCTTGGGGGTACCCCACGGTATCTCTGGTGCGGAGGAGCTCTTTGCGGCTGTCGACGGCGCTCGGAAGGAACATTGGAGACAGTGGAAGGCCAGGTATTGAAACTCCAGTCTCTTTGCCTTCGAGGGGGACCGTCTGGGTAACAGGTGGCTTCGGCCAGGTGCGGGCCACATGGGTGATGGTGACAAGATTAAGTTACTCAGGCTGCGCACCAACCTGTTCCCTACGAGAACCTTCTCCAACAAGCATGCGGCGGACCCCATAACTCGTCTCTGCAGGCGCTGCGGCCAGAAGGAAGAGACGGCCTTCCACATACTCCAGGAGTGTCCAGGCCCCGCGTTGCTCGCGTCACAATTACATTGAAGCTGAGATCATCGCAAAGCTTCGGAAATGTCACCCCAGTGCGACCGTCTCGAGTTAACGGCTAACCACAGACAGGGATGGTGTCAGGCTTCGGCCTGACATTGTTCTTGACCTCCCTGAAAGGGTATACTTTTTGGATGTAGCCGTCGTCTGGGACGCGAACACTGGTTCCCTCGAGCGCGTGAATGCCGGTAAGCGAACCAAGTACGCCTCACTCATTCCTGTACTTGTTCCCAAGCCCGTCACGGTCTTGGGGTTGACTTTCGGCGCTCGCGGACTCGTGTGTGCTGGAACGAGGAGGGCTGCCAAGAAATTGGTTTAAGAGATTGGGACATTGGTTGGCTTGCAGCCCGTACAATGGTGGTCAGTCTCATCTGCCTTAACTGTTTTGCAAAATTGATTACCGTTTAGGTGGGGGGTTGATTCCTTGGCAGACACCTCGCCAAGGCACAGTTGCTCGTACATCTAGCTGCCATTTCCGTGTTTGAATGTGCTGTGTGGTTGACTTCTCTTTTAGCGTAACCACTTTTGTGGCCTGGCCCCTTTTGGCCTTTTCTATTTTATTTTTTTAATGATTGTTCTGTATGGTGGATCTCTCTTTTAGCCCCTTTTGGCTTTTTTTGTATGAATGTGTTGTATGGTTGGACTCTATTTTAGCGTGACCACTTTTGCGGCCTGGCCCCTTTTGGCCTTTTAATTGACTGTCTGAATGTGCTGTGTGATTGATCGCTGAATGTGCGCATACGTAAGGTGTATGAATGAATCACTGCACATGCATATGTGTACTGGGTGTTGGGATAACGAGCGTATGAGTATATCACACTAACTCCATCCCATGAATCATGTCATTATTTTGTTTTGTCTGTGGGGGGAATGGCTTTTTCTTGTGCCTACAATTTCCAGACTAGACTTTACTCCGTGGTTGATCCACAAATCCTTCCGGCCCTGAGAGGCCAGGTTTGCGGACGCAAGGGTGCTTGATTTGCCTAGGTCGCTTGCCATGTGCGTTGCTGGCCAACCCCAAGCCACCACTCCCCTTTTGTTTGGTCCTGTCTTGTGTTCTACTGTTTTTGCATGTACTGCTGCTTGGTTGTGTGTTTTTTTCTATTCTGTGTTTCTAGTTCTTCCACAGGCGGAATACCACTATACTTGGTCGGGCAGGACCCGGAGAAAAGCAAGATCTTCGTTCAACTGTGGGGGTGTCCAACCTGGGTACCCTCAACCGCCTCGGCGCTCCGTGCGTGGGGCATCAACCGGAGCCCTCGCCCACCGCCACCTTCGGTAGACACCTAAGATCTGTCAACTGGAAAATAAAGTGTGAATAGCACAGAAAGTACGTTGGCTATGTGCAGCAGCAGCAGTCTGTGTGTGCAGTTTGTGAATGCTTAATACATAACTGGTAAACGTGTGCGAATATTGCATTTGACACTGCAAATTGATACGAATAGTGGTAGTGGTGTTTAACGCCCCGAAGAAACACCTACCTGGGCTGTGAGGCGCAGTGTAGTGGAGGGCTCCAGATTAATTTTGACCACCTGGGGATATTTGTTGTGCACCGAAATCTCGAACACGCGCGTTTCTCTTTTCACCTCCATCAAGAAAGTGGCCGCCACTGCTGGGAATCAAACTCGCGTCCCTGAGCTTAGAATCACAATGCCTTAGCCATTTAGCTACCGTGGAGGGTGAGCATGACTAGTAAAAAGTAACTGCCCATTGTATGGGGTATTTTCGGATGTAGATATCGTTGCTGAAGTACATGTAAAGCTCTTAAAATGTACTTAGAAATAGAATTAGATAACTTCAGCAACTAAACACATCAGACTGTTCGTGTACGAATGCTTGATAAGAAAACTGCACAGAAAAATTGAAACAAGGTGGCATAGCACATGTACAAACAGGTGAAATTCATTGCCATGACAAAATGGAGGTTCCTGAATACCCCTGTCACTTTCAATCGCGATCGAGTCGATTCAAATCAAGCTCAATCTGAATCGGCCGCTGCTACACGCCAGTTTTAATCGCGATCGAGCCCAATCCCACTTCAACTCAATCCTGGTTCCTCAGGCGTAATCCAGGTTTCTAAGCACCATCGGACAAAAGCAGTGGCACTCTCGTTCCCGCTGACTAATGACACAGAAGTTGACACCTTTAACTAACACCACAAACTGTGTAAAAAAAAACTTCACTCAAATAATCGTGCAGTAACATTTATATAGCTACGTATACCTATGGCCGCACAAAGTTGCGAGATGCCGGCTGCGAAGTACATTTTTGGCGCCACGTGCGTTCATAAGTGTAACCAGTGCAACTTCTCAAACGTGCCGTGTAGCAGCGCTTCGCTTCAATCCGGATTGAAAGTGCCCGGGTGACAGGGGTATTACATAGGAGCCTGGACAGTTCATTGAACACCGTTTTATCGAACGCTGCTTTATCGAAAGTGTTTTTGCCGGCCTTTTCGTGTAACAGAATTTGAAGTGCATTATTTAATTTCCTCCTCGCTATGTAATTCGCAAATCTTGTCTCCACAGCGAGCCTATTTAACAGAATTAGTAGTATTTGCAGTAGTTTTTTTTTATTTGCATGCTTTTTGTTTTTGTGATGCACTAAATATGTCTCCACAATTCTTTTGTTCTGTTCAGTGCACAGGTTGTACTGCCATAACGAATCTCCTTGTGTCTCTACTCCCTCTCTGATCCAAAGCATTTCACGGCATTGTGGCGTGTAGACTAGAATGCCTTGATATGCTTCGTAATTTTTTGCATACACCGGTTTTGTGTCGATACACAATCTAAATATTTCACCGTGTATTGTCTACATCAGTAAGGCACTTGGCACTTGTGGGTCCAATGTCAAAACCCTAACTGGAATGCTAGCAAAAGTCTCTCAATTTCTGGATTCCTAATTCTTAATGGGCACCGCGTTCAGTTGCTAAGAGGTTACCAAGCCTTGTCCTACTGTCTCAATGCCTTGCTTGAAGTAATGAGAAAAAGTTAGTCAAAAACTTAGTCACCATACTGCAGGTTGGTTAGTTTTCATCTCCCATCACAATAGTAAACACAAAGAAAAAGAAATTGTGAAGGTCTGCTCAACACGGCACCGCGACCCGATTACGTGGAAATAGAAATGTGAAATTGAAAATATTGAGAAAAAACAAAGTCTAATATGGCCCATGTGATTACCTGAACAAGGCACACAAAAAACCAAGAAAATGCGCTGTCTGGTGTTGTGTTCTTCCAAGGCCACCAAGAAAACATTCCGTTGGTAAGAGAGTTGATGCATAAGTAGAGAATTACACGAAATCTTGTTTTTTTACTTGAGCATGAATAACGAAAAACGTAAATTGTGACGGGATGGGCAATTGTCCAGTTGTGCTAGGTCACGAGTTTCCCTAGCGCGAGATGACCTCTGACGACTTGTCCTGCTTGACGAGTAGGCTGTGACGGGTTGACTTGTGACGAGTTCTCCTAGACTCCACCACATCTCTTGGGGCCTTTCACTGTCGGAACCCCCCTGTTCCATTCATATAGCACTAATCTTTCCGAAGTTCTTGGCACGATATTTCTTCAGATGCAAACAATGTGACCACAAGGCTCAAGTAGGAGTTGCGTGCAAACCACGTGACTCTAAAAATTGAGGAGGACAAGACTTTTGATTACATAATGGTAAACCACAGTGCAAGGGATATATTTCGCAACGCCAACCTAAACGCACCGATACACATCTAAAGAATATTGCACCTGGGGTTAGGGTTGCTACAATAGGGTCAAAGTCTGTAATATAAACATGGGGGACATACATGCTTGAGTGCAGTCAATGAAGACGGAAAAATAAAAAAAAATCGAATAGAACAAAGGTGATCGAAAACACGGGAAAGCGCGTCAACATATATAGGCAAGTTTTTGTTTGTAATGCACGGGAGAGACAATGTAGAATGAAGCTAACTGCAGGATAGGTAATGCGATAGCCAATTGAACAAAATAAGCCCCAAAAATTAGTGAAAGCCGCAAAACCGCTTTTTCGACAGAACGGACGTGGGTGGTTCGCAAATCAGCGTTCCATAAAACGAGCATTTTTTCGATAAAACGAGCATTTTTTTAATAAAATGACGTTCGATAAACTGTCTAGGAACCATTACATGCTGTGAATAGTATTGCTCTGCAAGTGTGCAAGCTGTGCAAGCTTGTTCACAGTATTGACTGCCTGCTGCCTCTCCAGTCATTGAAAAGAGGCTTTTTCGTGTGAGAGTGGGCAATACATATTCTCGAGCTCACGTTCAGGAAAACGGTGTGCCTCAAGGGGGTGTTTTGAGCTGCACGCTGTTTATTATAAAAATGAATTCTCTTGGGAAAGGCTTGCCACCAATCATTTCTTACTCTCTCTATGTAGATGATGTTCAAATCTCCTTCAAATTCTGTAATCTGTCGGTTTGCGAGAGGCAAGTCCAGCTTGGGGTCAACAAAGTCGCTGACTGGGCAGACAGGAATGGATTTAAGCTGAATCCAGAAAAGTGTACTTCTCTTCTATTTTCAAGGAGGCGAGGGATTCATGCTGATCCTGATATTAAGCTTAAAGGTGTCTCAATCCCTCTCAAAAAGAAACACAAATTTTTAGGCGTGGTACTTGATGAAAAACTGACATTCATTCCGCATATAAAACAGCTGAAACAGAAATGCCTGAAAACCATGAATATCCTGAAGGTCCTCTCGCATTGCTCCTACAGAGCGGACAAACAAATACTCCTCCGCGTTTTTACCAGCCTTATTGGCTCACGGTTGGACTACGGGAGTGTCGTCTATGGGTCCGCCTGTAAAACTGCTCTGAAAATGTTGGACCCAGTCCTGCACTTGGGTCTCCGTCTTGCATCTGGAGCGTTCCGGACGAGTCCCATTGAAAGCCTGTATGCAGAGTGTGATAGGTGGAGCCTTGAACACCAGCGTTCTTACACTTCCTTGCTGTATGCTATTAAGGCGACGTCTGTAAAAAATCACCCATGTAGCTTTATCATAAACAACATTTCATCCGATCCGTTGTTTGCAGCACGGCCGTCGATACCCGTTCCTTTCTCTATACGAGTGAGAGCCCTCGCTGAGGAACTAGGGATTTCATTTGAGGAGAGCATAAAGTCTTCCATTGCTGACCTCGTTTCGCCTTGGGAGAGGTCAGCAATTTCGTGTGATATTTCTTTCAAACACATCGACAAACGAAATGCGCCCAGGGAACTTATACTACAGCACTTCCTACAGTTACAACACAAATACCCGCACACCGCCTTCTACACCGATGCTTCAAAGTCTTCTTCGGCCGTCGCATGTGCTGCATATGGCCCCAACTTTACCAGTACGAAGACATTACACAGAAATAGCAGCATTTTTACGGCAGAAGCTCATGGTATCCTATTAGCAGTACAACACATTACACAAACCAGAACAGAACACTCCATTATCTTTACAGACTCTCTAAGTGTGGTAACAGCCTTGCATTGCTTCACACCTACGAAAAACATTGTGCTCCAGCAACTAATTAAAGCTCTAACATTTGCTGATCACGCAAAACTAAAAATAATTGTTTGCTGGGTTCCAGGTAACAGTGGCATTCGGGGAAACAAAATTGCTGACCAGGGTGCCGCTGTGGCTGCTCTCCGCAGTAGCATATATGTACCGTGTGTTCCCTACCTCGACCTGAAGCCACTGGTACGGACAGCCTTGCGCAAATCTTGGCAGGAATTATGGGACACACAAACAGACAACAAACTCTACACTATAAAGCCACACCTAGGTAGATACATAACAGACAAACAAGACAGACACACGGAAGTAGCCTTAGCCAGGCTACGGATAGGCCACACTTATGTAACACATTCACACTTGCTCACTGGGTCTCAGAGACCCGTGTGCAGCAGGTGTGGAGAAGGCCTATCCGTAGTTCACATACTAATCACATGCAAGGCACTCCACACCACACGACGCAAACACTTTCCAGAAATCTACAGACAACAAATCCCACTCCACCCATCGTACTTCTTAGGCGATGAACCAATGTTTACAGTCAAACGTGTTTTTAAGTATTTATCAGAAGTTCAATTTCTGAAACTCATATCATATCATGCATAATCACAACCTGGCCCTCTACACCAGCCATCTACATTGTCTTTGTTTTTACCTCTGTTGCTATTCAATTTTAGTATACACATTTAATCTGTTGTAGCTAACCATCTGTTTTTGGCGCTCTTTGCCCCAGCTGGCCTTGCGCCATTAAAATGCAACCATCATCATCATCATCATTGAAAAGAGGCTACACATGCTAGTAGCAGGTGTGACCAGTACCTTGCTACAAGCATTGCCAATAAGTTAACTCTTTCCTCATTCATACCTTTGTGTTGACAGTAAACTTCTGGGCTCATAAATTTTACACAAGCTAGCCATACTAGCCACCTCAGATATTATACAACCAGGGTTAGCATAGACTTCTTTCAACCATGGCTTACATGTATTGGCTTTTTTGCATAGCTTTGGTATCGTGTGAAAAAGAAAACGTAAGTGCCTGTAGTGTGGTGAAGCTTAAAAATCTGCATGTCATGCGGCATAGCCAGCATTTATTGCTTTATTATTTGTGAATGTCAAATATTTGAATTCATTGGATCTAAAACTACATTGCTAACTGAATCAAGTTGCAACCACTATTCACGAAGAATGTAATGTTTTGAATATCAGCACACCTTTAGTTATGAGTGCTTCAGACACAGGTAATACCTGAAGATCATTATTTTACTGAAATAGCCTGTAACTTGTTCCGTGTTCAGCACCTAGTTGCTATCTGGGCATGTTCGTTAGACATGATCAAGAGCAGCACAGCTGAACACGCACAAAATGAAGACTGGACACAGGTGCCGTATGTGTGTGCGTGGTACTCTGTGTCCAGTCATCATTTTGTCTGTTTCAGCTGCGCTCTCTTTTCCCTCTTGATAATACTTGGCCGCAGCCTTGCAATTTTCAACTGCCGGGGTCCCGCACCAGTAAAAAGAACTGGAACCGAAAACCATGTGGAGATAGCGGATTAACTGGGACAAACTTCAGCTAAAGTATATTGGCATTTGCATCAGCACAGGAGTCGGAAGCAATAGCCGAGCAGGTGCAAAAATAGCTGATGCACAAGCTGATGCGTAAAAGACTTGGAAGAACACTGATGAACAGCACTGCATTGATAGTACATGTGTTCTCCTATGGCCGCCAAGAAACAGTGGTGTGGCCACAGATGAATGATGGCGTCAGGATTGCAGCGCCATTCAGTGGACTCCGCGATAGTTGGGAGCCTTCTGCTCTGCCTCGTTACTCAAATGATTTATGACCCTATTTTCGCATCCTGCCGTTTCCACCGGCTCTGCGCATGCGAGCACCTCAAGGAGTTCATGCTCAAAATATTGGGCTTTATGTGTGTTGCAAACATTGTGGGTATGACCAGTGTGGCATGATTAGTAGGACTGCAAAATGAACTAGCCTATTGTACAAAAAGTGTAGTTGAGGGAACAAATTTAGAAGAAACGTAATTCAGGTGAGAAAGTAGAATATGAGGTGACCCTTTGTTTCAGTAGGTTTGGTATAATGAATAAATTGCATACTGGAATGAATAACAGAGGCACTGTCATGCTGAAAATGCTCAAGTGGTCCAGCAGTGTTGCAGATTTGCTGTGTATTTATTCGGAGCTCATTTTTTTATCATTCCTGCCCTCTTTATAAAATGCTGTTTAAGTGGCCTGCTCCAATAAAGACTGCTTTCAAACTCTCTCCTTCATTTGTGTGGGCATGGCAATGCAACGTTGTTGGTGCAGTAATCACCATCCACTGCATTTTAACCCTTTAATATATAATTTGATACAAGCCTTAATATCTAATGTGATGCATGCTTTACCCTTGCATCATTGCGTAATGCATATTAAATAAACCCACTATGGTAGCAGTAGAGCTCCTTATGGTCTTCAAGTGAACCAATCCACTGAATCTGTGGTGGTGGAGTTTTGGACCTGAGGTTTGTAGATGTGGCCGGTGACCTAAGTTGCGCCATAAACCGGCAGTTGAAGCAAGTGTTTGTTAGTTGCTGGTTCTTCGCAGAGAAATGTGAAGGTATGGGAGAACTTGAACATTTATGTGCAACCTATGTTGCTGGTTTATATTACGATGTGCATGAAGTGGGGAAGCTGCAAATTTTCTCGGCTGACCGCACCTAAGTAGACGAAAATCAACCCAAGCACTCAATCTTTCTCACCAAATCTATGCAGTAGGGGCAAAGGTGCATCGCACTTAATGTAAGAGGAACAAGAAATCTACCCCGAAACATCAAGGTTTCACGTTCTGTAGTGTTCAGGCAAGTTGAAAGAGCCCTTCGCACAAAAAACAAACAGCAAAAATA
The DNA here is from genome assembly GCF_048455015.1 of Haemaphysalis longicornis. NCBI lineage: Eukaryota > Metazoa > Arthropoda > Arachnida > Ixodida > Ixodidae > Haemaphysalis > Haemaphysalis longicornis. The sequence goes on from NW_027526335.1 coordinate 216,788,147, forward strand.
ATAAAGAGAGAAAACAAGCAAAATAAACAACTGCAACAAATACCCCAAAAGCCTCAAAAGTAACTCTTCCTTGCCGACCAATCGCGTGCGACTTCACAAAGCTACATGGGTGCTTGACCGCATATTTCCCCAAATTTAACCTGAGTCGCCAACTTGCACTGTCTGATCTTTAAATACGCAACACATGTTGTCAGAAAGGAAATGTGCGGAGGGACATCGCTAATGCCACAACCTTCTTGACAAGGTCGTCCAAACGGCAATTGCATACAGCAGCCCTAAGTTGCTTGCTGCCATGAAGACTACAGCAGCGCTGATGCCCGTCTATCCTTGCCATGAACGGAAAAGGAGAAACAAAACAAGCAACGCTCTTCCATGAGCTTACAGTACTGTATTAGCTATTTCCAGAAACCCCAGGAGGCATTCTGGGCTACGTACTAAATGAAAGATACTTCAGTATAATGTGCTGTTGGGCTAGTTGGTGCATTATGTATCACGAACTTGCGCTAAATAGACATAAACAGACGAAGGAAGACGCACGATGCACAACTCACAACTATTTATTTGCAGGAAGAGAAGTTGCCTTATATAGGCTTCTACAAGACAGAAAAAACACCTAAAAGCAGATAGTAAAATCGATGGCAATACCACAATACTCAGAGCCCACCAACCGCTCGCTGTCTAAAAAAACGACCATCGCCAAAGTCGGCCATCGCCAACTTCGCCAGGGGCACGGTGTGCAGGACGACGATGCGCATCCTTTCCGGCATCGGGGAGGGAGCTCGCACGAACATCGCAACGACCGTACGGTGGTTCCCGGCCCACATGGGACGGGAGCTCCGCAACGGCCACCGAAACGTCAACGAGGCAGCCGACGCTGCGGCCCGTGATCTCGCCGCGTGCCGGGCCGCGCCAGCGACGGATGCCGACGACGACGAAGACTCGAGCAACGACGAAGAGGACAACGACGCAGAACCCCTGACTACGTACGGTGCGACGCTGTGGTGGTACAGGACAGAGAGGCAGGCCTACCCTCCGCCCCACCCGGGGCTCGTGAGGAGGGAGGCAGTGCTTCTACGACAGTTGCAAACCGGGACGGTGCTAAAGCCGGCGCTCGCGCGCCACGTGTGCCCGGACATGTACGAAGACGCGGTGTGCAGTGTTTGTGCGCGTGTGAATGCGGACTTGGCCCACTTGATGTGGGGATGCGACGAGCACGACCCGAGTGACGGGAGGCCGATCCTCCCTCCGGACGTTACGAACTCGATCCGCTCCTCGGAGCGCGAAAGCCAGCTGAGGGCCATCCAGCGGCTCGAGGCTGCCCTGGGCAAGCAGCGGCGAAAGGGGAACCCGCACTCCTCTCGGCCTCCTCCCGCGGGAGCGAGGGCTAGGGGCCACCGCGGTGGCACTCCGAATAGCCCGCGCCGACCGGACGCACTCCTCGGGGTCGGCCCGACGCCGCGGTGAGCGGAGAAGACTACGGGACGGTGAAGCCCTGCGCGGCCTGATCCGTCCCCGACTGCAGGAATCTCAATAAAGTCCTTTCTCTCTCTCTCTCTCTAAAAAAACGATACTCATTGCTAAAAAGTGATAATGATGGTTCACTGATGCACCCCTCGCGATGTTTTTGAATAAAGTACGATTCTGAAAGCTCACGCGCCACAGTGTCATGGCTTCTGTCAATGATAATGGTTTCTTAGAAGCGCGGCGTACAACCACAATCACGGCAATGCATGGGAAAGTGTGATCCAGTGCTTTTCTTGATTGATAAATCGTGCTCTCTGAGGCGATCATTTATGCAACGTCCGCTTTGCCCAATATATATCTTGTCACAAGTGGGCGGTATCTGGTAAACTTGATTGATTGATTGTAGGGTTTTACGCGCCGACGCAACGCAGGCGATGAGGCGCGCCTTAGTGGAGGGCTCCGGATTAATTTTGACTACCTGGGGATATTTTACGTGCGCCGAAATCTTGTACACACGGGCGTTTTTGCTTTTCGCCTCCATCAGAAAAGCGGCCGCCGCGGCCGGGAATCGAACGTATCTGGTAAACTATGCCAACTTTGCATCCCACGTACTTCTTGGCGTGCTTCTTACCAGATGGATTAGGCTTCCTGCAAATAAATAGTTGCGAGTTGCGCATCATCCGTCTTCCTTCGTCTGTTTATGTCTATTTAGAGCAAGTTCGTGATACATAATGCACCAACTAGCCCAACAGCACATTATACTGAACTATCTTTCTTCTACAGTGGGGCCTTTTACGTGTTCCTCCCCTTTCAATCTTCAACCCTTGGTAATAGTGAGCCACATCGCCTGGACGGAATGCTGTGCAAGACGCCTATCGCTATGCTTGCGAAAAGCGCTGGTTCCAGTGGAACTATTGGCCCGGTTTGGTGCGGTGCAGCCGTCCTTCGGGCATGTCAAGCGGATGAGCAGGATCCTACGTTCCGAGTTCCGCAGACAAGTGCGACTCTACCAGGACTGGCTACGCGTTCCTTGTTTCACCCAGTACCCCAAGTGGCTGGGGGAGAGCAAGTTAAGGACCTTCCGAAGACTTGCTGCCCGGACCACCGAGGCGTGCTGGCAAGGGATGCTTCGTCAACTTCCCAAGAAATCGGACAGGGGCGCACGTGCTGCAACACTGCATCTACTTGGTGGCTCTCAACTTCCACAAAAGGTGGCAGAAGTCATCCAAAAGGGCCCGAAGTACAGTCTAGAGCCCAAGATTCCAGCGCACAAAATGCTGGCCCTGAACAGACGCATAGCTGGGAAAGCTGAGCAAGAGGATCATGAGCGGTGCCTATTGGAAGGAGTGGATGCCCTGCTGCAGACCGGTACGAGCAAACTTTCACGCCGCCAGGCGTCCATGGGCATGGTGGTTGAGCACTTCCGGAACAACGAGCTGCACCTTATAAATGTGGACGAAGAGGGTGGGTTTGTGGTTGTGCCGAAGGGGATGTTTTCGGAAAAGGCGATGGCAGCAGTGCACAAGAACTTCATCCCAGCGAAGCTTAAACCGCAGAAGGTAAAGAGTGCAGCAGTGTTTAAATGTAAAACTCTAGAACTCAATAAGCTTGCGAAACGCGTTAAAGGGACACTGAAGTGATTTGTAAACATTGCGGGATTACTAGCGCAAATTGTAGTTCGGAGTCCGTAGGCATTGTTTCGACCACTCTGGCCGCGTTTACGCGAATTTATTTAGTAGAAAAATCAATTCGAAAATGCTGTCCTCCTCTCTTTACGCTCGCCCATTTTCTGTGGCGTTTTCGTGTGACGTCAGCAGGAGATGAGCTGGAAAATGGCTGCGCTACTGCACGGTTCGCCGACCAGCCGACCTACCGATCGAGTCAGTCGGCCCAGCGTTTCGTCCGCCGGCCGCCGACGGGTCGTCGCTATTCGCTCGCTCAATTGAAACTAAGCCACAACACCTTTGTGAATGAAAGAATGTGCCTTTCCTTACTTTGTAGTTTGTACACTGTGCCAAACTCAGAGTCCGGGTCGCTCCACACAAGCGCTGCACAAGTGCACATGCGACGCTTCGCTGAATTTACGCTAGTAGGAAAATCTAAGGCCAATTGAAGGCGGGAGAAGAGTCAGTGAAGTCAATATAGGTACCAAGAAAATAAAATCACCTGAAACTTTTACCGTACAGCGCAAAACTAGGGAGCAGGAAGCACTTTTTGCGCTGGGTAAACAAGCACAGCGGTCAGCAGCACGACCGCACATCTGCGAACGCTTCTACGTCAAAGAAATGCAATTGCTAGACGTGAGATATTGTGGAAGTTTGGGGTACACTTACTGCAGGAGTGATATACAACAAATAGTCACATAAAGTACTTAAAATGCTTAAAATAAATAAAAGTGTAAACTGGTCATACATTATAAACCTTATATATCCAACCTGGCCAGCGCCCGTTCGTGGTGTAGCGGTCTGAGGCGCTGGAATTAGTTTTGAAAGTCGCAAGTTCGAATCCCCGAGGGTACATGTACTTTTTTTTTGTAAGTTGATTTTTTCGTATGCGGCCGATCTTTTCTGAACTGAGTTCACCATTTTTGTGCCGTAACGTTCACTGCTCCACGAGCGAGATCGCAGAACGCGCGCATACTGACAATGACGCGCTAGCGAGTTCTCGTTGGTGTGCTGTTGCCACAAGCACCGACTGCTTGCGGGCAGTGGGCCCAGGCCTGAATCAGCACACCCTTGGCCTGGTGCGAGCTAGCTTTTTACGAACAGACATGAGTCAGGCAAGCTCCGAATATGCGGGAAAAGCGCATGGCATTTGAGAGTCTGCGGTAACGCGGAGGGCGTTCATCCACTGCGTAGGCCTCGTCTAGTGATTTCTACGATTCCAAGCCGCCCTGGGAGGTTTATCTTAGACATTTGACAGCGGACAACATGGCAGAAGCGCGGTTCGGCGATAATTGAGAAATCGAGAATGCCCATCCAACAACGCCATCAGATGTCAAGCATGTTGTTTTACAGAACCGAAACCTAAACCGAAACTTTTGATTGCTAACCTTGGGCATCGTCCAATCACGGTGCCCCCCCCCCTCCTGACGTCACAGCCTTTAGTTGGTGCGGCCGCCGCAAACCGCGCATAGCAGTTTTTCTTCTTTCGCGCTTTGTAAAATAATTACCGATTTGTCAACCGGATAAACGATGAATAGTGTGTTAATTTGAGCCAGTCTACACAGTGCAAGCAAAAACGGGAGCTTGACAAATTCACTTCAGTGTCCCTTTAAGGGAAGTAAAGGGACCTGCTTGTCGATGTTTTTTTTCTGCCAAAACCCATAAAGAAGGGATTCCATTTCGATGCATAGTTAGTCAAAAGGGAAGTTGGCAGCGGGAGTTAGGCAGGTATCTACAGAAACATTTGAATACGCTAAACACCAATGATCCGTTTGCCGTCAGAAATTCGCAGGAAGTGATAGACTTTGTGCGAAAAAATAGTGATGTTGGTGGATTGTTTTCCGTAGATGTAGAAGAGTTGTTTTTTTTCAATTCCACATGGTGAATTATTGACAAGCGTACAGGAATGTATTGAGGAGAATGGCGCAACAAGGTTTCAAAATGCTGCGGGTATTTCAGTTAGTGGTTTCTTGTCCCTGCTCGAGTTCTACCTTTCTGCCACGGTCGTGAAGCCTGACGATAAGCTTCACATACAGAAAAAAGGGATCTGTATCGGTTCGTGCGTTGCCCCAGTTCTGTCAAGAATTTTTCTTTCGCGGTTAGACCGTAATTTACTACGTGATTTGGACAATGGAATGGTCCAAAAAATCTTTAGATACGTGGACGACTACTTGATCGTTTTGAAAAGGTGGGAGGGTCTGAGTTACCAAGAAAGCTTTGCAGACATTTTAGAGACGTTCAGTAAATTGAGCGGCAGGTTGAAGTTTACGCACGGAATGGAAAAAGGGCATAACCTGAGGTTTTTAGATATTGACTTCTGCGTAGCAGAAAAACATGTGTTGGATGTTTTGTCCCCGCGCAACAAAAGGGCTCCTGCCCTTTGAATCAGCTCACTCAAAAACTGTAAAACGTGCGATAGCCTTGATGTGCTTGGAGTCCTCTATACAAAAGTCTTGTACTCATCGTATTCAAACCAGTTTTGACGCCCAGGTCTCTCGACTATTGGATGCCGTGTACCCTCAGTCGCTACTGGCGGCTGTTTCTGAGGCGTTGCTTCAAAAACTAAAGCGTAAGCGGGTCAAACCTAAGGTTGCAGCCGAAAAGAAAACGAGGCCTGAGGTGGTGCCATATTCCCATAAAGTAGCTCACAACCTTAAGCGGGTTGCTACGAAGTATCGGGTTCCGATTGTGTTTTCTGCTCCACGCAAGCTAGGTGGATTGTGCAGCCGTATCGCCGGAAAAAAGAAGCCTAATCCATGTGGTAAGAAGCACGCCAAGAAGTACGTGGGATGCTAAGTTGGCATAGTTTACCAGATACCGCTGACGTGTGACAAGGTATATATTGGGCAAAGCCGACGTTGCATAAATGATCGCCTCAGGGAGCACGATTTATCAATCAAGAAACGCACTGGATCACACTTGCCCATGCATTGCCGTGATTGTGGTTGTACGCCGCGCCTCAAAGAAACCATTATCATTGACAGAAGCCCATTGACAGAAGCCATGACACTGTGGCGCGTGAGCTTTCAGAATCGTACTTCATTCAAAAAAATCGCGAGGGGTGCATCAGTGAACCATCATTATCACTTTGTAGCAATGAGTTTCGTTTTTTTTAGACAGCAAGCGGTTGGTGGGCTCTGAGTATTGTGGTATTGCCATCGATTTTACTATCTGCTTTTAGGTGTTTTTTCTGTCTTGTAGAAGCCTATATAAGGCAACTTCTTTTCCTGCAAATAAATAGTTGTGAGTTGCGCACCGTCCATCTTTCTTCGTCTGTTTATGTCTATTTAGCGCAAGTTCGTGATACGCACTAAATGAAGGTTTAATTTAGGGTTGCAAAAGAATACATTTCAATAATGCTACTCGTACCACTCGCAAATATTGATGGAGGCAACTTTTCTAGCCACTCCACTGGTCCTCCATTCTGCTCTGTAGAGTTTGCCATAAACACGACCAAAAAAGTGGAATAAATTAGGTTCCTGGTGCTGGTGGAAGAGGGAATGGGGTGTATTATGGAGGAGTTCAAATGTTTGCTGGTTTACCTGTATTGCCGGTTTAATAGCAGGTCAAAATTAATCCGGAGCCCTCCACTACGGCGCACCTCATCGCCTGCGTTGCGTCGGCGCGTTAAACCCTACAATCAATCAAATCAATATATTGCTTTAAATGATTTCATAAGCATTCACTAGATAAAAGCAAGGTGAGATGGTCCTCACTGCTCAATGATTGCTATTTACTTTGCAACTTTAGAACATTTCTCATTTTTAATTTCCCAAGTGATGTGAAATACCACACAATCAAAGCATGCAGTTGAGAAACCTTTTGGGTTTAACCTGGGTTTCATATGAAGTACATGGAGAGTCGTATTGGAGAGCTATGCACTTCGACCATCTGTGGATCTTCGAGTGCACTGAAATGTCAACACATGGGCATTTTCGTTTTTTCCCTCTATCACATGCATATAGTCAACTCGTTCGTTAAACTGTCAAGTTTTATTTTACTTCATGCCGTCAAATTATGAATGTTCTTAATTTATCCTGCCAAAGTGCATGAGCAGGTCAGCTGTATGTACATAAATGCATTTTATGTTGTTCAAAGAGCTTTATTTCCAGGCAACAGTCTTATAATAGCACAATGGAACTGCCAAAGCTAGATAAGGTGAAGCAAGTTTGTTTAGTCCATCTATCTCATCACATCCAGTCTCTGAGAACTTGCTTGACGTGGTACTTAGACTACGATATTTTTTAGTTGGGGGTTTACATTAACTGACTTAGATACTGCTTGAACATTAACTACAAACAGCTGGGCTGGCTTCTCTAGAGAAAGCTGCTGAAGGGTGTTTTTACGAGTTGGGACGGGCGTGTCCTGTTGACATGTTTAATTTGGATTAAATCTTTATATATGGCCCTTCGTGCGCAGGGGAAAATGACCTGAAGCAGACTTGTACACGTTAAAGAAAAGAAGTAACCAATTACAACTACTTCCTTTAAAGTCTAATTGATTACAGTGGTCAATAAAAGTAACAGCAGCTACAGAAATATATTTGATTACTTTTGCACTACTTTCCTTCAAGATTGTGTTGCCGTAAGACAATAACACAAGTTTACTCAAACTACAATGAACTACTGTGGTTCGCATAGTAGAGAGAAGGCTTAAGGCTTGCATGAAAGCTTAGAGGGTTACTGTGGCTTTTGTGACTAAACGTTAACTTTCAACGGGAGTTGTGTTTCAAAGTTGTCATTGCCGGTTATTCCACATTTCCTTGTTAAGAGGTCAGCTGCTACACTGAAATCTTTCCGTGAATGCGCTGGAAGGAAGGGTGGTATTGTAACTAAGGAACACCTTGCACACCAGCTCGCGGTTGCGCAGTGCTTCCATACTAGTGCCCATGTCCTCTATGAAGCGTCGCGCTTCACTGTTACCGCTGTTGTCGGAGGTGCGCTATCATGCAGCCACGCTCCATGCATTGTGTTGAAGCTGTCAAATTGGGCATAAAGGGAGGTGAGCTGCGGCAACATCTGACAGGATGGGAATCTCGTAACTGTGGTCGCATATTTTTCGTGATGGGAACTGCCGCAGAATACTGGTTGCAACTCCTTTTTTTCGGCAGGGGAGGGGGGGGGGGGGTAATCTGTCATCGGTAATCAATTGCGACAAAATGTAATTGAATTACCCACAATGTTGCAGTTTTTAAAAATCTATGCGCTGCATTGCAAATCCGTTGTGCATTTTTGCCTACTTTGAAAACCGACATAAAAAAAGGCCACCTTCACTTTTTTTTCGAACTTTCACAAATTGAAGCCAACTTTTTTTTTTCTATCACAGGCTTGAAAAAACATGTTGCACTATTTTTGCGGCTTTGTAGCTAAAGAATACTAAATGTGACCTTGTAGCAGTATAGAGGGGATATACTAGAGTGGTCTGTAGTAAACTTGTGATTGCAACTTAAGGCGAGAAATGACCGGTGCAGATAAAAAATCATGAAAGTGAAATAGAGGTTGTTGAAGAACCGAGGCGGGGACCGCGGGACGTGGGTGATTCGTTTTAATGGCGGATGGGACTTTACAATGATAGTGATAGTAGGAGGCAGTTGCAATCTACCTCTTCTTTCTCTAATATTTTTAACATCCTCCCGGCCGGCCGATAAGTAAAGGAAGGTTAACTTAATACCAGGAGTTACTTTTCAGCTGGACCCAACGGAAACACTATTGTCCAAGTTCACTAACAGTCCGTTGTAATCAGAAGCTACGTGGGGTCCGTGTTAGCCGCACAATGATAGTTGATTCTTCTGCTTCCACCTATGTTTCCACCTTCTGTGGCACATGCGCTTTGTGGACTTGGGCCAGGGCACGCGGCTCGCCTTGACCATCGTCTGTCCTGGATGACCTAGCAGTGTTCGCGAATGCTTCGTGTGGCATAAGCGCCGGATCGTTTGTCGTGTCGAGGAATTTACGTGCCGCCTGGCTCTTTTCATGTGTAGAACGATTCTTCTTCGTGAGGCTCCTCTTTTCTTTTTCGTTTTACCGATCAGTCGGCATTTGGTCACGTGCTTTGGTGAAACCGTGTTTACGGAAGTTTGGCATGCACATCGTAGGGCATTTTGGTTTTGCCGTATTCGCGGTCTTCGTTTGGACGTAGGGGTTTTCAGATCTTTTTTACGTCCTTCCTTAGTAAACGAAATGCCCTTTGAATCCATGCTGCTGTGATTAAATGTATTAGGCGTGTCCATGGGTGAGCCAGAGTTCATTTTGTAACGTCCATAGCTCTGCTGCGCTTCTGTGTTGACCTGTGGTTGTTCGTGTGGTCCTTGATTAGGTCGTTTCTTGCGCATTGATCTTGTTTTATTGCCGCTAAAACCTTGCACAGAAAACCGATCTGCAGGTTTCTGCACAGCCTTGATGGAATTATTCGTCCTTTTTGTTGCCGGTAATCGACAAATTTCATCGGTAGGGTTGCACTCGTCTGAGCGTGCAACAGGAACGGGTGCCTCCACTTGGTTATTACATGAATTAATCCCTTGTTTGAAGGGAACAACTTGTTCATTGACTTCTGTCTCATGATGTTCTTTCAGAGGAGTCAAATCGCTGTTTTCGTTTGGACGATGACTGTTCTCCAAAGCCGATTCGTTGACGTTTACGATACCATCTCGCTTTTTCAAGGCTATTGTAGCAGTGTCATCGGTGGAATACTTCTGCAATTCTGGGAACAATCGCTCCCTTCTAAATTTTGTCAAAAGTATAAAATCTTCGATTCATAGGCAGTTTCATATTCTTTGTCTAAATCATCCAAGTCGAGAAGTTCTTGAATATGGCTGTCTAGGTTCTTTAGTATTTCACATTTTTCCATAAGGCTTCTCTTGAGGAAAATTACCTCACCAATTGATTGTGCCTCGGCATTTATCCGGGATTTTATGTCGTCGATTAGTGTAGTGGTGTCGTTTCGGATTAGGCTTCTTCGTTTGCAAAGGGCCTCCATGTCGATGCTTGGCGTCGGTAATATCTGTAGGTCGCCGAGTAGAGTCATGGAAGGCGAGAAACCTAAGCCATTTTTTCCGTTGGTCCCGGCAGGCGTTCGTTAAGAGTCGGTAGCGTTGTTGAGGCAGTCTGATCGTTGGTCGCCTGGCGAGGCCTCAATTGTTCGTTCGGTAATACCGTCCGCCTGCGGTCCGTGGTCAGTGATCACAGTGTAGTTCCATCGTTTTGGTCACTCACGTCATCGTTGCAGGGCGGTTCGCACACTCCGTTCTTCAACTGTGTAGATCTTTTCATCCTGGTCACGGCACCAATTCTGTTGAAAACCGTGGGTGATGATGATGATGATGGTTGGATGTTAATGGCGCAAGGCCAACTAGGGCAAAGAGCGCCAAAACAGTGGTTAAATATGAGAGGTGAGAACTTAGACACTAAAATCAGTAAGCAAGAACAAAAGTAAAATCAATAAAAGACAGTGAGGATGGCTGGTGTAAAGGGCCAGATTTCATGATGCGTGATAGGAAATGAGGTTTAAAAACTTGACTTCTGACAAATACTCAAACACACGTTTGACGGAAACAATGGCATCGTCACCTAGGAAAAACGATGGATGAAGGGGAATATGTTGTCTGTAGAGTTCTCTGAAGTGTTTGTGTCGTGTTGTGTGAAGTGCCTTGCATGTGATTAGTATGTGCACTACGGATAGGGCCTCTCCGCACCTGCCGCACTGGGGTCTAGGAGATCCCGTCAGCAGATACGAGTGCGTTGCATGGGTGTGCCCTATCCGCAGCCTAGCCAAGGCGACTTCCGTGTGTCTGTTGCGTGTGTCAGTGGTGTATGGTCCCAAGCGTGGTTTTATAGCGTGTAACTTGTTATCTGTCTGTTCACTCCAGTGTGTTTGCCATGTTCTACGCAAGTGTTGTCTTATGTGTGGCTTGAGGTCTGTATATGGTACGGTTGTTATGTCTACAGTGTTCCTGAGTGCAGCAGCAGCTGCCCTCTCGTCTGCCAACTCGTTTCCAGCGATCCCAGCGTGTCCTGGGACCCAGCAGAGGAGCAGCTGATGCTTCTGCGCATACACAGACATGATAGATTTAAATACAAGATTAACTATGTGGTTTTTGGGGGGTGTATGCGATGACAGTGCACGAACAACACTCAAGAAATCTGTGTAGATGATAGAATTGGGAATTTGATTTTCAAGGATATGTCGTACAATCAGTAGAATTCCGTACGCTTCTGCTGAAAAAATTGTTGTGTGCACGCTCATGGTTCTGGATGCATTGAAATTTGGACCATGAGCAGCGCACGACACCATAGTGGAGGTTTTAGAAGCGTCACTGTAGAATTCAGCACGTGGGTATTTGAACTGCAAAGAAAGAAAGTGCTGAAGTATTGCAGCTCGCGGTACCCGCTTTTTGTCAAGCTTTATAAAAGAAAGGTCACAGGACACAGGGCGAACTTGCCAAGGCGGTAAAATGTTTAAAGAGGATGACCTGTACACGTCTAAAAACGAAGCGCTCAGATCCGAGGCTCGCTCTCTCACTCGAAGTGAAAAGGGCAGAGGAACGGATGGGCGATTTACAAAAAGCACAGATGTGGATGTGTCGTTAAAGACAGGATAAAAAGGATGGTTATTCAGCGATGAAATTTTAAAAGCATAAAGTAAGTCCATGTACGTCCGTTGGTTCTCAAGGCTCCACTTATTACACTCGGCATACATACTCTCGACAAGGCTAGTGCGAAAAGCACCCGACGCAAGCCGCAGCCCCAAGTGTAGCACTGGGTCAAGCATTCGCAACGCTGTTTTAGTCGCCGACCCATATACCACACTGCCGTAGTCTAAACGAGACCCAACCAAAGCAGTATAGAGCCGTAGTAGGAGTTCTTTGTCGGAACTATACGATTGATGGGAGAGAACGTTAAGTATATTCATTGTTTTGAGACATTTATTTTTAAGTTCCTTGATGTGGGGAATGAATGTGAGTTTGTGATCAAACACAACACCTAAGAACTTGTGCTCCTTGTTCACAGGAAGCGACACGCCATTCAGAGTAATGTCTGGGTCCGGATGGACCCCGCGCTTCCTGGAGAACACAACGCAGGAGCTTTTTGCAGGATTCAATTTAAACACATTTTTGTCTGCCCAGCCGGCAAGCTTCTTGAAACCAAGCTGGACTTGACGTTCGCATATTGACATATTACATGATTTAAAAGATATTTGTACGTCGTCTACATACATAGAATAAGAGATTGTTGGTGGCAGTGCCTTTCCAAGGGAGTTCATCTTTACGATAAAGAGAGTGCAACTCAACACGCCACCTTGCGGCACGCCATTTTCTTGGACGTGAACCTTTGAAAGTGCACAACCAACTCTTACTCTGAACGGTCTCTCCGACAAATAACTTTCAAGGGTGTTCAACATATTACCCGAAACACCGAATGACCTGAGGTCACTAAGGATCCCATAACGCCAAGCGGTGTCGTAGGCCTTCTCGAGGTCGAAAAAGACAGTTAAGCAGTACTGCTTACGCACGAAGGCATCCTTGATGTATGAGTCCAGTGCAACCAGTTGATCGTTTGTCGATCGCCCCACCCTAAAGCCTGCCTGGCAGCTCTCGAGAAGACCATTGTACTCGAGGAAGTACACGAGCCTGCGATTGATCATCTTCTCGAAGAGCTTGCACAGGCAGCTCGTCAGGGCTATTGGACGGTAACTTGAGGGGGACGACGGGTCCTTTCCCTCCTTCAAGAAAGCCACTACAATGGCCTCCCTCCAAAAGTGTGGAATGTGCCCCGAAAGCCATATTTTATTATAAAGATGTAGAAGTACTTCAAGTGTGTCTGCGTGTAGGTGTTGTATCATTGTGTATGTAATGTTGTCTGGGCCTGGAGCTGAGGGTTTACACGTGCTCAGAGCAGCCCTCAGCTCATGTAGTGAAAACAGGGAGTTGTACGAAGTCTGTGATTTGTTGTTGTCGTGTAGGGACTTCTTTTCACAAGAGGCTTTATGTTTCAGGAAAGTGTTCGTGTAGTGTGCTGAACTGGACACGTGTTGGAAGTGTTGTGCGAGTGTGTCAGCCTGGTCTTCCAGAGTGTCCCCTGTTCTACTGACCAGGGGCAGGCTGTGTGTCTGTTGTCCTTTAAGTTTGCGTATACGTGTCCATACTTTCCGTGTGTCTGTGTAGGAGTTTATCGATGTTATGAATGTACGCCAACTCTCTCGTTTTGCCTCACGGCGCACACGTTTTCCTAATGCCTTCGCCCTTTTGAACAAGAGGAGGTTTCCCGACGTGGGGTACCGACGAAGGATACCCCACGCCTTGTTCTGGGCCTCTCGCGCCCGCCTACAGTCCTCATTCCACCACGGCCTCCGCTGGTTGCGCGGGGCACCAGAGACGTGGGGAATGGACCTTTCGGCGGCGTCGAGGATGTGCGCCGTGAGGAGTTGGGTAGCTTCTTCAACGTGTAGGTGTCCTATGGATGTGTGGTGTAGTTTGGATGTCTCTGTAAATGTATACCAGTTGGCTCGTGCTTTATTGAACCTATTATGGGAAGATGAACTGCTTGGGCCTTTACCTATATATGTAAGTGAGGTGGGGAAGTGGTCACTGCCATATGGGTCAGTTCCCACACCCCACTCGAGAAGAGGAAAGAGAACTGCGGAGCCAATCGCCAAGTCAAGACATGAGTATGTGTTGTGTCCTATGTTATGGTATGTAGGCTGTTTACTGTTGAAAAGGCATGCTCCTGAAGATGTAAGGAATTTCCCTATGAGGCGACCTCGGGCATCCGTGCGAGAAGAGCCCCAAAGAGTATTGTGAGCATTAAGGTCGCCTGTCAGGATGTATGGTTCGGGCAGCTGGTCAACCAGCGCCTCGAAGTCAGAGCTTAAAAGTGAAACATCAGGAGGAATGTATATGGAGCATACCGTTATCAACCTATTAAATAATATCAAGCGTATTGCTACAGCCTCAAGGATAGTGTTCAGAGTGGCAGGGTGGCAGGCTAAGGATTTCCGGGCAATTATGGCGACACCGCCAGAAGAGTGTGTGCAGCCATCCCTGTCCTTTCTGAAGACCATGTAACTATTCAAGAAATTTGTGTGCCTGGAATTCAAATGTGTTTCCTGAACACACATTACACTTGGCTGATTAGCATGCAGTAGTTCGTATACATCGTCAAGATTTTTAAGAAGGCCTCTACAGTTCCATTGAATTATGTTTTCTCTTCCCATTATTTAGTGTGAGAGCTACTGGAGTGTGTGTGTTTGTTTATGTGTCGGCTTTCGGGGCTGTGACTCTCGCCTTTTTTGGCTTGTCGGGAGGCTTTGGCGTCGGGACGCGTTCCTTGCGCTGCGTTGCAAGCAGGAACGGCCCGACATCCATGTCGTCGTCGGATGTCCGAGGGGTGGCCGACGGACCGGGCCCCCCGGACTTGGCCCCCCCTCGGGAGCCCTTCGTTTGAGCCGCCACCGCCGAGGGCGTCCGGGGCGCCAGAGGTGGCACGGGCGGTGGGGTGGCGGTGGGAACCGGTGCGGGGCCCGTGGTGTCCATCACCTCGGTACCCTCCAACGGACTGGAGGACGGGGAGACAGAGGTTGGAGCGGCACCGGTCCCGACGAAAGAGGTTGCCACCACAACCGGTGCTGCCTCAGCAAGCGGCGTGATGGCGGGTTGGGCTGCCAGAGGCAACCCAGGGGGGGGGGGGCGGGGGAGGGACCAGGTCAGACTCGCTGAACTGGGTCCCTGTGGAAACGAGACGCCGCTCCGCCCCCCGGCGAGCTGCGTCGGCGTACCTCCCCAGGGGGAAAGAGGCGAACCTCTTTCGCGCCTCTGGGAAGGTAAGGTTCTCAGTGACTTTCACCTTGATGATCTCCTTCTCCTGTTTGAATTTCTCGCATGTTCTAGAGTAGGCCCCGTGGGGCCCCTGGCAGTTAGCACACATGAGGGTTTGCGATGGGCATTTGTCTGATGGATGATCGTGTTGTGCGCACTTGGCGCATGTTAGTCGACCACGGCAGGCGGTAGTGCCATGCCCAAACCGCTGGCATTTAAAACACCGGCGGGGGTTGGGGATGTATAGCCTGACGGGGCAATGAATGAAACCTGCATTTACTGATTCAGGAACTGTGGAATGGTCAAAAGTCAATATTACATGTTTTGTTAGGATTTCCTTGTTATCTCTACGAATCATGATACGCCTCACTGCTGTCACACCTTGGTCCTTAAGGCCTTCCAACAGATCGGTGTCAGTTTCATTCATTAGATCTGACTCAGAGATCACACCCTGGGAGCTATTAAGGCTGCGGTGGGGTGTGACCCTGATGTCGAGATCTGCGATGCGAGTTTGAGTCAAGAGATTTGTAGCTTGCTGCTTGTTATTCACTTCTACAAGAACTTCTCCTGTTCTGAGTTTTTTGGCTTTGTAGGACTGACCAACAATGCCCTCAAGAAATTTGGAGATCAGGAAGACAGACTTTGTGGCAAGGGGGTTCGACGCATCAACAGATTCGATTACCAAAAACCTAGCATAGTTGTCCGGCTTTCGGAAACTCGTCGTTGGCAACGGAGGAAAGGCTACTTCGGTGCGGCCCCTTTTAGGGGGCCGATCTTTGGATTTGGAAAATTTGGAAGCCATATATCATAGTATAAAAGCAGGGAGACGGGGGTACTTTCTTCTTTGACCTTACCCTGGTAGCCAAAGAGGTCCCGGTGCTCCCTGCCTGGTGAACAGACAGGGAGCCCATCCGCCGGAGCTTGACCTGGGCTCCGACGGCCACCGTTCGTGGTTTCTAACCCTCCACCTATAAACACATCGCCACGGTTGGATCCAGCTTATGTTTGGGGGCTCGGAGTCCGCGGTATCGCCAGTACCGTCACCAAGATTACTCAAGGTGCCCCGTGCGGGGTTGAAAACCGTGGAGCGGGCGACGTAGAGAGAGGACCACTTTATTGTCTGCGGCCAGAATCATTCCTAAAAAACCTAATGATGATGGCACGCGCCACCTCGTTGCCCCCATACCCGCAGTTCATGCAAGGTTCGTCGTCCTCTTCTTGTCCCCATCGCTTTAAATATGTAACAGAGGTGATTATGCAATCTTGAAACGAACCGTCACAAATACGACGTAAAAGATCTGACTCTGAAACTAATGATTGCTAGCTTGGTCTACTGGCCGTGCCTAAACAGACAATTCCAAACTTGGCCTGTTTAGGACCGCTGAGATTAAGATGATGAAAGAAATAATGGTATTGGGTAAGATACTACACATGAGAAGCGATAAAAATTTGCTGAATTAACTGGAAGGAAATGATCCTTCTTTTTGCACTATAGGCATTTCCTTTCATAGATCGGGAACACACACTTGCTTCAAAATGTGGTTCTCGCAACCAGTGTACACTCGTGTCGTCACTGCAACCTTAAGGCGACGACAATTTTAAGTTCTCTGTAACCCCATACCCTATTTCAAGGGATCTTAGCACGGACGACGCCGTACAGTCTTAGCAGGCGACAGTGCTTTTTATGTCTCAAACGTCAAATGCAGCTCCAAGTTCATCGACCGTTCTGCTGATGTTGGGGCTTCGGTTGCTGCCTCATGCGCTGCCATCAAACTCGATCAGAATTTTTTTTTTTTCATAAAATCTTTTGTAGTGTCCTATTGCTCTCACCTGGCATAGGAACTCCCCTGACGGTGTTTCCATTTTTTCAGTAACTTTGCGCTGACATAGAATTTCTAAACTGTGAACATACGTTTTCAGCTCTCATAAGCTAAGTGCACTGGAGCCAACAATTCCTTGGATGCCGACGTGTCTGAAGAATCCACTGTCAGTTCCTTAAAGTGGCGGAACCTGCTCTCGCACATTAATTACGTACCTAGGTAGTGGCGGTTTCCTGTAGGGAGGCACTGCTTCAACACAACAGTGCACAGATCTCTCATGCTGCAGAAGTTTGTTTTATTTTTATTTTTGGAAGTTGAAATAATCACTGAGAAACTCGCACTTTCCGCTATACTTCCCTTGGGCCCTAGAGCCCACTGGGAGTCGTTTACTTGCCTGAATAGCCACAGGGAATGATAATGCAGAAACTCCACAGCTGGAAAAGCTTTTCCAAGGTCCCTGCTGTTATCTATCACTGCACCTATAATCATACTTATTTGATGTTTTAATGGCTGGTTTCTGTTTTTCTGTGAAATAGAAGGATCATATCTGGCTTAAACGAAGCAAGTGGAACAACCGCCACTTTTCAGTATTTCTGGCTTTCCACCAGAACATTTCTGCCCGACGTTTCAAGCTGGACTTCAAAATCTTGAAGTAGCGCGTATTCAACATGGGCTCAACAAGAATAAACCAGACAGATGACAGTGCTTTCGTCAGTCTATTTTGATTGGTTGACTGTGGGGTTTAACGCGCCGACGCAACGCAGGCGATGAGGCGCGCCGTAGTGGAGGGCTCAGGATTAGTTTTGACCACCTCGGGATGTTTAACGTGCGCCGAAATCTCGTACACACGGGCGTTTTTGCTTTTCGCCTCCATCATAAAAGCGGCCGCCGCGGCCGGGAATCGAACCCGCGACCTCGTGCTCAGCAGCGTAACACCTTAGCCACTGAGCCACCGCGGCGGGTTCGTCAGTCTTTTTTTTCCCTTGTGTCCATGTCGACTCACAAGATTCAAGGACCACTTCCAACTCTTGATCTTCTAAAGCTCTACTGTATTAGCGTATATCCAAGTCACAGTAGTCTCTTCCCAGAGGCCTGGATGTAATCTTAACAGCCCGGTTAATCTGAGTGTGCAAAGGCACACACACACACACACAAAAAAAAACACTGAGAAGTGCATTATGAGATGCATCCTAAAAATGTGAGTGCACTAGCTTGAGTGCAACACTTGGAAAGCATTTTTATACTAGTTAAATTGCTCTGTACTTTATTAATGGTTCATTTCAAGATTGCATAATGACCTCTACTTCACTTTCATGATTTTTTAGCTGCACTGGTCATTTCTCGCCTTAAGTTGCAATCACAAGTTTGCTACAGACCACTCTAGTATATCACCTCTATACTGCTACAAGGTCACATATTTAGTGCCCTTTAGCTACAAAGCCACAAAAATAGTGCAACATGTTTTTTCAAGCCTGTGATAGAGAAAAACTTTGGCTTCAATTTGTGAAAAAAAGTGAAGGTGGCCTTTTTTGTGTCGGTTTTCAAAGTAGGCACAAATGCACAACTGACCTGCAATGCAGCGCATTTTTAATATTGCAATAATTTTTCTACATACACTAAAATTGGCACTTAAAATGGAAAAGAATTTAGAAATAATACTTAAAGAACTGAAGTTCACAGCTCATCTAGATGCGGAGAAACAGGGCCCGACATTTTGGCAATTTTCAAAAAAGTGTCAAGTTTATTATTGTTTATTAAAAAACTGTACCAGAAATAAAAATAGTATGTGAACTCATTTGGCAGCATGCAAAGCCTCCACAGAAAAGAACACTGTTGAAATAGCTGCAATAGTTCGTGTTTTACAGCCAGAAAAGTTTCGAATTTCGCGTGACTTGTCCAACGCACCTGCCACCCGAGCCGGCTTTGGCAATTTTTCTTTAGGTAAGCAAAGTATTTTTTATCAAAACTAACTTCAGGTATGTTTCCCATGAGAACAAACGGCAATATATAACGGTTCTGTCAAAATTAAAGATGTCGACAGGATACGCCTGTTCCATCTCTTGTGAAAACACACTCTGAAGCTTCTTTGTAATGCACACCTAATGGATTACTGTGGCACTAGAAAAAGGGAACAATCAGGACCCTGAGCCCGCCACTTAATTTACTAAACAGCTTCCTTCAAGAAATCCCACTTTCTCAAAGGGAAACACCCTGAAACACCCCAGCTAAAAAGGAGAGGGAGGGGGGGAGTGGCTGATCTTGATGCCGTCAAGTTCTCTGCACAGTGTTAGAGCTGATTCTTGAGACATAATTTGGAACTAAGAGGGAAAAAGAATCCAGGAAAATGTTCTTCACCATAAGGAGCGCCTGTCGAAAATTTAGAATGTTGTGCACCATCCCCAAGACAACATGCTAGGGTTGCAGCTGTTTTTTAATGGGAAGCTGGATGATGTTTGTGAAGCCTGAATCATCACTCCAAGCACATATAGTTCGAATTTCTTTTTTAATATAACGACCTTTCTTTGAAAATCCTGCTGAAAAATACACGTGAAAAATGTCTTTACATGAAATTCAAACACATTTCTGGGCATGCGCAGTGATTTATGCACCCTGCTGCCTTGCAGGCATGAAAGAGTTCCCCTCTTTTTCCTGCTAATGGCTGTCTTAAAAATGAGGCTGTAGCATGGTGTAAGGTCCACCAGGACAACAACAGCAAAAAAGGGGCTTAACTAGCAATGCGACATATATGCACCTTGCTCTACACACCCATAGAACTCATTGAGATCAATAAGGAAACATAACACCATTATAATTCTTCGCAATACGTGTATATGCTGGTCAGCTAAAAGTGAGCACGTGTTTTTGCGACTCTATGTCCGTTTATAAAACGGCTGCAAATAGCATTACAATGTCGATACAAACATTACATTTAGTTAGTCCAGTAAGGCATGTAAATCAGACTTTTTATAAATTGTTTATCACACGAACTGTAGAAATAATTACTAGCAGTGCTGGCCGCGGCAAACATCCACAAATTTGCTTTGCTTCAATATCGCCTCTCCCGCCGCACATCCTCTCCCCCCGTTCCTCCCCCCCCCCTCCCGGCAATCGTGCGGCAAAGGCAACTGGCGCGTCCAGAATTGCGTGAAATGTCCAGCGTGAAACTCTATATAAATTAATTATCTTATTCTACATAACTTGCACCCTAAGAATATCCTTTCAATTTTGTTTTCCATTAAAGGGGCACTGACACAAAAATTTAGCATCTTGTTTTTTTCGTTGCGATAAGTAGCTAGTGACCTACTTATAACCTGTAAAAACCTCATTTGCTTCAGCGTGCGACGGTTGTTTAATTAGAGGGATTTTAAATGCGGCCAGTCGCAGTTTCGGTTTCAGCGAGTGCCGTGAAACGATGAATTTTGTGGATTTTGTGGATTTTGTCTGAACAAAGCTGACCACGTGACCGTCGGAGGGATATCACAGAGCAGAGCCGCCGTAGCACTGTCGAATCCGCATCGACGGCAGTTTCTGCGAATGCCCCCACGTACTGATCTCGTGAGGCGCTTAATTAAAAAGCGACCGTGGATGTGACGCAGGCGCTGCGAGTGCAAATGCTACCGCGGCTAAAGAACGACGCGCGACGCTCGAGACGGTGGGTGGCAAGACGCGCGCTGGGAGCAGCCGGTCGGTCTGCCTACAGGTCCGCCTACAGATGTGTTCGGCTCAGCACTGCGGCGGATATTCGAGTGCCGCTCTCGTAAGCGGTGCAGATGACAATTTTTGATGCAACCCGCCATCGCATCATTAGCTCCTTTCTTATGTAAGCCACTATGGCCGGGACTTGGGGACAATTTCGTGCAGCGGCAACAAGCTATCACTCGAGCTACCTGCGCCGGCCTGGGCCACTTCGCGGCCGTGGCCGCCGCCTGCACAGCGACCGTGCGGCTAGCTCAGTGGGCTTTTCGTGCCTCCGGCGCGTTTTCGCATCCAATGGTAATAAACAGTAATAGAAATAGAGTGCCTGGAATCGCTGTGACACTTTGGTCGCGGCCAGCTGCCCGATTAGCTGACGAAATCACGGAGCCTCCGCCGCCAACGATCGGGTCGTTCGTTCTCGAGAGCAGAAGCTCCGCCCTCCGGCCCTCCGATTGGAGCGGCGAGCCGGGCGAGCCCGCGTAAAACGCCGGTAGTGCGGAAGCGGCAAACACAAACTCGTGACGTGTTTGGATGTTGTTTATTTACAATTGCGCGTGGTCCTCTGCTGGCTGCTCGGTTGCGTTTCGCACACTTCAAAATTGATTTTAAATATGTTCTAGGCTGTATTCGCCGCTGATATTTTGCAGATGATGTATATGTGTTCCCACCAATCTATCTCCGACGTTATCTCGCCTTCAAAATTTTGTGTCAGTGCCCCTTTAAAATTCAGATATTTTGGGTAACGCGCACTATGTTATACACTGTTGTTCACAACGGAAACCGAGACCGACAAGTGCATTTGTGAGTACAACGACACAGCTCGAGTGCATAAATGCATGTAATTATTAACAGCTATATTGCGAATATCTCTGTTTAGATTAACCATAGAGGGCGGCACCGTCTTCGCTGCCTATAAATTCGGCGGGAACTCGCGAAAATGTTCGCGCCATCCTACAACGACCGCGGCGACATGGAGGAACATTCAGCATCTCCCTGTCCGTTTGGCGACACGCAATATGCAACCAAGGGCAGCATGAAAAGGCACGTAAAAAGAGTGCATAAGCTCGATCTCTCCGAACCAAGGTATACCTGCGACGTATGCGAGCAGAAGCTCCCTACGTTGACTGAATTACGATTTCACCATGCCAGTCGGCACAATTTCAAGCCAGTTTACGAGAGCCACAACTTCCCTACCATGTCAGGTAAGTAATATTGTGCACATTTTACATCAACAAGCCCGTTTTCCAGAAATGTTCGCATTGTTGAAACTTAGTATCCCTTCCAAATGTCCATAGTTTCGGAAGGTGCGCTAATGCCGCATCGGGTAAGTACGTGTACGGGCGTGTGTGTGCGTGTTTTGTAGATATCTGGCCTCGTACGATTCGCGTAAACGAAATCGCAAAACAAAATCGGTGCACCAAGTTTTAAAAGGCGACATAAATATAAATATCAAGCATGCTGATGTATTTTTCCCCTTATGGTTGTTTGTTCTTCAAAAAAAGACAGCTAGCTGAATTTTGCATAAGTTACAAATGTTGTGTACCCAAACGAAGGCTACACACGCCCGCCTGCGCTTGCGAGCAGCTAGGAGCTTCTGCTGGATCTAGCGCACTTGCTGCGTATGGCGCTGTTCAGGAGGACACTTCCCGTAGGCGAAAACGGTCATCCGACGCTCGCTACTCTAGTACGTATCTCGCGTGAAGTACACAAAAGAAATCTTGGAGGCGCTTATGAGTCCGCCGTTAAGCTTGGACCGCTATAGCGTTATGGCAATGGGCGATGAGGTAGATGCTGTAATGCTCACCCTCGCGCATCCATCGCACGCGTACCAGGAGCAAGCGCGCGCAGCAGCGTATTACCAAGCACTGCACCCAAGAACTGACGTCGTCGTGCCCTCCGGCGGGGCTAGCGAGCGGTGTTCGCTTTCCCCTCTTGCTCGCACACCATCTGTTGGGGCCCCGCATAACGATTTAGAGGGTTTCAGCGGGCGTCGCAAGGTGGCGCTACAGGATTTTTCGTTCGTGGTCAATGGGATTTGCATTTATCCACAAAGCACCAGCCAGGGAAGAGTACACCACAGAAAAAAAATATTATTTTCATTATTTTCACTTGACTCTTTTTTTACGAAATACAGTTAAACCTGGATATATTGAAGTTGACAAAAATTCGCATTTTTTCGTTACATCCTGGTTTTCTTTACATGCGGGTTTCGAGTTAAAGCTGGCGTAAATGACGCAGAAACAAAACCAATATGCGAGACATCAGTGATGCTGAACTCACTCTTGTTCAAGGGTAAATTTCACACTGAAAAAGTGCCGCTACACGGCCCCGAAATTCGCAAACGAACAAAAGTATTACTTTTGCTTTTTCATACTTTTCGGTGCCTTAACGCGTTTCAAGAACCAAACTTATGATGAAAGGGCGCCTTTTCGCTAACTTGATGCTCTTTTCTGCCCTTAAAGTTGTTGAGCTGGTGCTAGCTGGGACAATGTACAGGGAGGTGATGTCCTTCTTTCTCGCCGGCGGAGACGGCATTTAAAATCGCAAGCTTGTCTTGAAAAGACAAATCTTTTTGTTTTTAGGCAGCACAACTCATCACCCACGAACCCATACCACAGATATCAGTGGAGACCACACGCCCACAGGCAGGCCAAGCACCTAATAGACACCGCACTCACACGTGGAAACACACGGGAGATTGCGGTGTGGGAGAAATTCGCTGAATTAGTGCATTTCGCCAGCCCATTGTTCGGGAAAAGTGAAGAAAAAACATTGACTCATCAGCATATCGAATTCGTTACATCCAGGTTTACCGTTGCAAGGCCTTTGTTATATAGAAGTTGCGAACTTATGGTCCTCAATGAAAGTGGAAACGGGGAAATGAAAAACTTCGTTAAATCCAGGAATTCGTAACATATAGGTTTGTTACATCCAGCTTTAACTGTATTTGAAAACCCTACTCGCATACTCTGTAACTGTAGGAACCTAAATGAAAGCCCTTAAAAGCGAGCTGTGTTTGATAAAAACATAAAAAATTGATTTGCATTTCCTGAATGCACATGCCTCTAAAATAAAATGTTTCTCTCTCTCTCTCTCTCTCTCTCTCTCTCCAAATAGCCTTCCAGGCTTGGAAGGACCAAGTTGAAAGTGACACACAAATCGCTTTGTGATGAAGACCGGTGTGAAAAGGTGTGCCTCTTCAGGAGACACAATCATGTACTTGAACTGCCATCGCTCAGGCCAGTTTGCTTCACGAGGTATAGTGCATCCATCATTTGGCACTTTCACTAGCAATGCATGTTCAAATGGGAGACCTATAGAACATCACAAGAAAAGAAAAAAAACACTCGGAAATTAATCTTGGAACTCTGGTGCTTTAATGCGACAAAGCTGCACCTAGGCTTTGAGACATGCGTAGTGCAAGGCTATGGATTACTTTAAACTTCATAAAACTTTGAATTGCACCCAAAAACTGTTACCATAATTCTTGTCATGACTACTGCACACGCAATGATATGAACAAGTCCCAAATACTACTCTCTGGCTGTCTTGCGAGTGAGAATACCACCTCACTCGTCTGGCTACTTTTAAAATCCGACAGCTGAATAAAAAAAACGAATGTTTCATGCAGGAAGAGGTGTAGGGCACAAAGAGCTTGCTATCAAGATTTATAAGATACAAGAGTTATTCGATGACCTTGCTTACTATAGTCTGCATGTTGCATTCATAAAAAAAACGCAAACACAGAAGTTCAGAAAACGAAATGGTGTGACACTTCGCAATTGTAAAACGGAATAATTGTGTGTCAGAACAATTGTGTATCGGACAAAATTGTTCCTATGATATTGCACAGACAAACCTGTGCTAATTCACTGGTATCAATAAGTCAAGAGACAGCGGGTAAGGAAACTCACACAATAAAAGACTGACAGCTTGCAAAACATCACTTGTGGTTCAATTGATCGATAAAACAGATTACAAATTGTTATGATATAAATATCTCTGTACCACATATCCAACTTGAAACACACTAAATAATTTTAGTTGACTTTGATGCTTGAGGTCTGCAAGAAACATCTGAAATTTTATTTAGAGTATATATAGGGTTGTTCATTTTCAGGTAAAACCAGATATTCCCCTATATTTAAACCCAGGACCCCAAACATGCATCAGGAGAATTGGGTTAGACCCTATTTCTCCCCCAATGAATCTTTTCAAAGAAGCAGTCTGCACAATTGTAAGCTGACGGTTCGCCGTTTTCAACCAGTAATTGGTGGAAGCAAGCACCCGCAAAACAGCTTTCGAACTCATTGAGTATCCGCATGACTCCAACGCTCGGTACTCCGAGTACTTTGAGCGACATTTTCCTTGCAAAAATTGACAGACTTCTTGATAAGGATTTAAAAGGTATGGTGCACAAAGTTTTCCGCTATGTGGATGACTACTTGGTCATTTTTGACAAAGCCTCCAGCCTCCGGTCAACGGTTGACATCTTAAAGGTTTTCAAACAAAGGGGGCTTGGCCTATCATTCACCTTTGAAGCATTGAAAGAAGGGTGTATTCAGTATTTAGATTTGTCTGCGCGGTTTGGGAACGGGAAAATTTGTTGGATGTACGCCCCGCGATCTGTGAAGCCATTGTTGCCGTTTTCGTCTGGTCACACCAAGCTAGTAAAGAACGGAATTGCCTTATCATGCTTGCGGTCTGCCGTCACTAAGTCTTGTGTGCATTTGATGGAAAACAGTTTCGTAGAGCAAGTGCGAAAGTTGCGGCAGGCTGGATTTCCTGAAGCAGTGTTGTCATGGGCTTGCGAAAAACTTGTGAAACTGGTTAAGTCTGGAACAAAGAAAGAGGTTGCTGAAGATGTGGCTGAAACAAAAAGAAACATTGCTGTCATTCCGTATGTTCATGGCATCACGCACAGGCTGAAGAGAGTTGGTTCGAGATACGGTGTTCAGGTTGCTATAACCGCCCGCAACAAACTACGCTCTATTTGTGCCAGAGTTGCTAGTAGGGCAAGCGGCGGTCCTGGCAGAAAAAGAGTAGGATGTAAGGTTAAACATGATAACCGCTATGTGTCATGCGCTATGGGTGTTGTTTACAGTATTCCCCTATTCCCGTGCCGGCGCACGTACGTGGGACAAACTGGATGGTGCTTGAATGTGCGTTTACGTGAGCATCAGTTATCATTGAAAGGGGCAGCCTCGTCGCAATTGTCTTCTCACTGCAAGAAATGTGGCTGCACTCCGAATTTTTCTGAGACTGCCATTTTGTTCAAGCATAATCGCCAGATAACACGGGAAATCGTTGAGGCGTACCACATTCATGATAGGAAAGATAAGTGCGTTAGCCAAGCAAGTGTAATGCTTCATGCAAAAGAGATCATGTATCTCAGGGGCTCGTGAGTTGATTTTGGCGCATGTTTGTTTTTCCATTTTGGCATGCAATGTTCCATATTGTTTGCGCAGTTTTCTGCGGTTTTTTTGTTTGTTTTTTGGTGTTTGGGGGTGTGGCATCTTCTGCCTAGATATTTCTTTTCTGCCTAATAAATTTTTCAGTTGTTAGACCAGCGCTTGTCCTGTGTACTCCTTTCTGCGTCCTGTTACGTTTGCGCCTGGTTTCATTCAAGATGCATTTCCAACTCGCCCAGCTTGCAACTCTTTAGCAAATGCTATACTGACATGGCCGTGCCTAGGTAATGGAAGCTGTGATGTCGAAAGAACTTTCTCCCAGGTGAGACATGTTCAATAATCAGAAAGGCCTTGTATGGAGACCAACATGTTGTGTGTGCAGATGATAATGTACGCAAACAAGACGTTTAAAAAATTCATGACCGGCTTTTTGTGAAAACAATGATTTTTTTACAAGCTATTAGTGCTCATTACTGCCATCATTACAGATCCATTTCGAAATAAACCCCAAATTTTGGAAAGTATTTGCTAGAAAACCCTGATATCTCGCCTATGAATAGCTTGAAGCAAACGCCAATTTTAATGCATTACAGTTAAGAAGCTCGTGATGTCTACTGATAAAATAAACTGAGTGTATTACTCAGTACGTATGTAGATTTAACCCGAAAAATCCAGAATTTCCAAATGGTTTCACAAAAAAGCCTGATTTCTCCCTAATTATCAGTTTGAAAAATACCACCCGATTTTTACCCCACGATTTTCAGATAATATACAACCTGAAAACGAACAACCTTAAACACGCCTACTGTTCTGATACTAAATACTTTATATTTGTTGGAATTCTATTTCCGAGAGGACAAAGAAGTGAGGGCACAGGATAGTAGAAGAGGTTGGTGAAGAACGATGTCGGATGTACTATGTGTGTAATAATATGATGTAAATGCGGTTCTTTTTGTCTACCGAAGGTGTTGTGGTCGCGACAAAGTAGTGCTGAAACCCTGGATCGAACCAAGGACCTTTAAATTCCTTAAATTTAAGCAGGGTGAGCTCCCGCGAAGAGATTTCACGCCATTTGTCTGAAGTGACTACAACGCCTTCGGTAGGCAAAAAGAACTGTATTTACATCATAGTACACACACAGTACGTCCGATCGTCCCCATCGTTCCCCACCAACCTCTTCTACTGTCCTGTGCCCCCACTTCTTTCTCCTCTGGGAAATAAAATTTCAACAACCTCCCCCCGCGATGAACAAATAACACAATGGCTGCGCACGGTATTGTCGTTGCACGCCTTTGCTCTTATACTTCCACAAGTGACGGGTCTTCCTGTCAGGTCGTTCTGTAATGGTTGTGGACAAACGGTCGTGCCGCTGCGGGCTCTTGCGCCTGTATTTCCAAGTGTTGCGAAGAGTGGGGGGCACGTTCATGTGGTTCTCGTGTTCCTGCTCTTCCCTCCAAGAGTGGACGCTGCCATGCTCGCGGTGATGACCCTGATGCCTTCCGAGCATGCTGTTTGCGCCGCAAATTAATTGTTCCACCTTCCTGTATGGGCACTAAGACAGCTGAAAGGCAAATCCGGTGGTGGCGCAAATGTTGTTCTCAAGTCTCCTTCTGCCGTTGCATATTTTGTTCAGCCACGTTTGGTTAGTTCAGGTTTCTACCTATTCAACAACATCCATGTCAGGTAAACGTTGTTTCTGGAACATATCGTTATCGCAGATGATGTCACCTCTGGCTTGGTTTTCACATATTGGCCAATTGTGTTTGTACCAGTCAGGCTCTTCTGTGCAGTCCCACATGTTGTACTTGCTTTCTGGAGGAAGTCAGGGAATTGATTTCGTTCTGAAGTATTTCTCATCAGAATCACTACTTTTAGAAGGGATGCCAGGGTCGGAGCTACTAGCATCTCGGTTGTGGGAACCTTTCATGTTGCCCGGCGGTTTCGGTACACTTATTTTACCGTAGGTTGGTGCAGCGAGGTCAAGCACGACGTCAGAGCATGCATACTTCTCGGCAGGCATACCTTGTGCTCCCAGTTCAGGTTGAGCTGTCGGCGTCTTTCTATGCATCTCGGTGTTCTTAGTAGAGTCCTCGATACTGGTGGATGCATTTGTGCAGTTGCTTGACGCTTGAAGACACGTGTCGCCCTGAGAAACGTCACTGTGTCAACTGATGCGGCGTTGCTAGGTAAAAGGGATGTTATGGCATGCGGATCGTTCATACTTGAGACAAAGTGCCTGGGAAACCACATGGGAACTGCATCGCTTGCTTCAGTATGGATTGTCATGCTGCAATGTAGCCACGGAACTCAGCAATGTCCATAAACTCTTGTTCAGCGCCCATACCAGTTAGAAATGGTTCAACGTCGTCGGTCTTCCCGATTTCGCTGTACTGTTGGTCTAGGTTAACGGTAAAGTTGAGAATCTTATCGTTCGTTGTCTCCATCCTCAGAATGGCAATCTCCGCTTCGTTATAATAGCATGTTTAGCACTTCATTTTCGGTATAGTTAATCTCCACTAGGCTCCGGTCGTAGTTCTGTCATGATGAAGTCTGTGTCAGTTCTTACCAGGCATTGCTCGCAACCGTTGCGTACATACCGTCATTCATTCATCCCACGGGATTTCAGCACCACTATGTCGGGACTGCAACGCCTTCGGTAAAGGGAAAAGAACTGTATTTACGTTACACAGTCGAGCCCACATATAACGGCCCCCCTTAAAACGAACTTTCGTTTATAACGAACAAAACGCTCGTGACCGTCAAAATATACGTTATTTGAATGGCATAAAATCCCACATAAAACGAACGTCTTTGAGCTCTGCCGATCGGTTACAGCAAATGGCCGGCGCCGCTATGTGGGTTTAAATGACGGCCTCTGCCCAGCTCTGCCGGCGCAGGTCGCTTTCCTGAACCTCCTCGCAGGCAAAACGGGCAGATCGGGATTTTCCCGACTTCTGCCCAGGCAATAGCTGGCTACATTGCTTCAAGGTGCGGCAGCATTGTTTTTAATTTGATTGTCGGCGAGGCGGCATCCGCAAGTGACCAAGAGGTTCCAGCGTGGCTTGAAAAAAACGGAGAAGTTATTGCAAGCTATGCGAAGCGAGGTGTCTACAACGCAGATGAAACTGCGTTATTTTACCAGATGTTGCCGGATAAAACGCACGGTATGAAAGGCGACACGTGCACTGGCGGGAAGCATATCAAAGTTGGCGTCACAGCTCTTCCGGCACTAACATGGATGGCAGCGACCGCCACGTGCCCTTCGTCATCGGAAAGTCGAAAAAGCCGTGTTTCTTTAGGTGGTATATGCCCGTGCGCTACACGCACAACGTGAGGCTTTTATGATGCACGATTTATTCGGGGATTGGCTCAGCGAGTTCGACCGTGACATGCAGAGGCAAGGCAGGCGCGTGCTGCTCGGGGTGGATAACTGCTTTGCGCACCACGTGCAAACTTTCCTGACGGCAGTTACCCTGCTTTTCCTTCCACCCAATACCACTTCGAAAGTTCAGCCGCTTGATTTGGGAATAATACGTGCATTTAAGTCATCGTATAGGCCCCGCTTTGTGGAGCGCTTTATCATAGCTGTTGACCGCCCGGGAGCCATCTTGCCGCTTCGAGGTTCGCTGTATTCAGCTGTAGAGATGGTGAAGGCTGCCTGATCGAAGGTGACAGCCACTTGCGTGCGGAATTGTTTTGGTAAGGGAGGCTTCGTCGACACACAACCTGAAGCCGAGCCTGATGCTTCCGATGGCCAGTCCGGCGGCGATTTGTGGCAGCGAGCCATCGACTCCGACGTGTTGGCCATGACCTCGGCTCGGACGATGTCGTTTGTGCCGATGAAGATCCTGACGCTGCGGAACCATGCACAGACGAGGGTACGGTTAGTAAGGTGCGGAGGAATCGTTAATGTTAATCGTTAATGAAGCGACACGGGGCATCGGACGCGAACGACGACGAAACTTCTGAGCCTGCGCCAATAAGCGCGCCTGTTTCAATGGGCTACATAGAAAACCTTAAACAACTTGTTTACACCAAGGGCCTCGGCGAAGATCACGCGGCTGCTCTAAATAAACTGCAGAGACCGCCCTAATCAAGTCTGCACTGCAGAAACAAGCAACCATCACGGACTTGTTTGCGAAAAAACAAATTGTGTTTTGACATAATTTTTTGACTATGGCCCATTTACTACGAACTTCGGGATACAACGAACGGAGGCGGTGTGACGCTCAGGTTCGTTATAAGCGGGCTCGACTGTATCACAGACAACACGTCTGATCGCCGCCATCAATCCTTATTGGCATCTTCTACTAACATCTGAGATCACTTCTTTGTCCTCGAGGAAAAAAGTTCCAACAAAATTTATGCCACTAAAGTAAAAGTAACACATATATGTGAAATAATGTTTTTGTCTTCTACAGGCACAGGGAAGCGAAATCTGAAAAGCCAGGGCAGTGTGAAATGTAGGCAAAGGTGCTTTGCATCAATGACAGTCACCGAGAGCGACAAGGCAGTCAGTGTGCAGTATCAAAGCACACACAAGGGCCACAACTTCAAGCTCGGCCACATTTTGCTCTCTGAAAATGAAAAGGCTGCCATTGCTGGTAAAAAAAACTTACTTAACTTGCTCAAATGTGTCATCTTGGTGTAGTTTATAGTATAACATTGTTTCCTTCAACATAAGCATTTCGTGTACAGTGCTCAGTGAATTATGTTGCATTATGAACAGTACTAGTCATAAGGTTACAGCGGACATTTTTACTTATCCCTTATCCCTGAAATATCAAGGTTAAGAAGTGACTAAACAAATGTACGCTATACTAGCCTTGCACTTTTAGTACTTCATACACAAGCATATGCCATAGCGGAGCATTTCAAAGGCTTCAATGGTAAGAATAGCACAACCTGGGCCGCTTTCACGGAGAAGCTATACAATTGCTGCTGCAACACATGGTCACCTTGCTCAAGAATTGTACGTTCAACACTGGGTACTATATGCCTCTATTTTAAAGGTTCCATGCAGACAAAACGCAAGTTACGTTAATTCGAAAAATCCCCTCGTTAGAACAACATTGACACCACTTTTAAGATAAACTTCACTCAAATAAGCTATATAATTAGGAAAAAAAGAATGACCAAGCGACCCGACCCGCCAGCTACTTTCATGCCCTAAACTTAAGACGTAATGTCGAAAGCATGTTGAAACTGGATGAGGCTGGAAAAATTCAATAGAAACTAAACAGGGACTATAAGTCTGCAGAACGAACTTTTTTAGCTTAAATTCAGCACACATTCTTTGTATAATAGTAAGAATGGTGGGGTAAACGAAGAAAGTTACAAACACGAAAACACAGGAAGCACTGCACGAGGCAGCTCTGCTGCAGTTTTACTTACGCGTGTGTACTGCCATACCTTATATTTTCCACTGCACAGCAATAGCTAAATAAAAAAAAATATTTTTTTCTTTTTCTGACATAAATGAAAAGATAAGCAGTCAGTGACCTAGGCCACTAGCGACAGCTACTTGGAGATTGATATGCAAACATCCACGGCAGTGGTTCTAAATTGGGTGTCCATTAGGGCATTTTAGGGGTCCACAAAGCTTTTTCAAAAACTCTCTCTCTCCCTGCCCTCCCCCCATCTATTTTCCTTTTTGCCAAATCTTGCTTCCAAACCAGATATGTGGCATCGCTGCAGGACCTGTATATTTACTTTTTCTCCGCATGTACATGTTTTAAAGATGGCTTTTTGCATAACACACCAGCTATGCAGGAAAGCAAGGCACACAAACGGCAGCACATAAGTGTATGTGTGACCTTTAGATCCAGAAGCCAATCGTTTGACAACATGACATGCATCATCATAATGTCAGCCCCAAAAGGTGGGCACTGAAGGTGACTTTAGCTGCATGTGCACTGTTTGATGTTACAGCATGGATCAATATACAGTCAAAACTCGATCTATTGAGTGATTGATTGTAGGGTTTAACGGGTCAACACAGTGCAAGCGATAAGGTGTGCAGTAGTAGAGGGCTCCGCATTAATACAAACCACATGAGGATCTTTAACGTGCGCTGAAATCTCGTACACACAAGCGTTTTCGCTTTTCGCCTCCATCAGAAAAGCAGTCGCCGCATCCTCAAACTTAGCAATACAACGCCTCTCCACTGAGCCACCGCGATGGGTCAAAACTCAATCTAACGAAACCCAATCTTGTGAATTTCCCGATCTAACGAACAAATTCAGATTCCCTTTCAGGTGTCCGTATGGCCGACAATGCTTTTATGAACCCGAACTAACAAAATAGATTCGCCATTCCCGATTTAATAAAGTATTTAGAGTTCCACAAGCCCTCAGCACGAGCAACAAGAAATTGCGTCCAGTTCCTGGGAATAACTTCGACAGCTTAACGAGGTGGCAACAGATCTGAGCTTCCACAACTATCTGAGCACCGACACATACGACAACACGACAGAGATTTTGAACAATGAAGAAATCGTACGATTAGTTTCCGGCGCACAAGAGGTGTCAGAAGATGCTGACGACCCAGGAGCCGCTGAAGCTTCAGTTTTTGCATGCGCGAAAACCGGAGCTTCAGCGGCTTCTGGGTCACCTTCGTGAATTTTCACATGCGTGAATTTTCTCGCAGGTGAAAATCACACACTTTTTTTGCCATGAAATAAATGCATTTCCCCAAGAGCTCCCAGAATTTTATTGCTTTTGTCTCTCCCATGAACTTATAGCTCATTGCTAAATTATCAGCAGGCGAGCACTGCGGCTGGTGCAATTACAATCTCATGGGAGCTTCTGGGAAATGCTTCCCTTTACACATCAAATTTATGGCATCAACTGCTTGTAAACAAACAGTCCCAATGATAGCAAGTTCTCGACTTTACGAAATAATTTTCGGTTGCAGGTAAAGAAACGACGCACAAACGAAGCTAGAAATAGATGCTGAAGTGCTATTCGTCCTCCGGTCAGGCCGGGCTAAGACGACCCTCCTGATTGGGTGTTGCGGTGGAATGCAAGACGCCGGCCGCCTGAGCTGCATAGCGTGGGCGGTTTGAGTTCATTTTCACTGCTTCGCTCGGCCAAGTTTCTGTTCAGTCTGTGGTATTAAACAGGGACGTTATCGCGATGGGAAGGCCTGAGATCACGAGCCAGATTGCGGGAAGTTGTGTGGCTCGTGACTCTACCGTAGCCAGACCCTGGAGGGTGACGCAGTGGGCGCGCTGGCGATAGCGGTTCGTGAAGTGAACTTTTAGTCGGATTTGCAATGTTTACACGCTTAGTTATTGCTGCGTTTTGATTGTGGGCTCGCTAGCCTTGGGAAAGAAACGGTCGACGCATCAAACGCTGCGGCGCGCACGGCATAGCCGACGCGCATTGGAGCATCACAATAACTGCTCAACCGGTTACTATTGAACGCCAGTAGTTGTACTTAATGCCTGCGACGTTAGATTTAATCTTAAAAGCGACCTGACAAGCCATATCAGGGATAATCAAAGTACAATATGTCGCGGTAAGCGTGCGCTCCAATGCGCGCGAGCGTGCCTTCTTTCTTGCGCAACGTTTCCCGTGCACTTCTAATAATCACTTCTAATAATCTATGGCTTAGGGCATACTGACTGTGGTGCGGGAAATAATGGATGCCTTGAACGTCAAAAGTAGTGAAAAAAAAACCTTCCATCAAAGTTGGAGTTATGCACAATATTATACCAAGCTTCAAAGTGGCTCATTGGCATCCTTGTGGTATGCAAACTTTTGGCAATGAACACCTGCACGTATGAGTACTAAGTTGCTGCACCAGGTAAAGTAATAAAACAAAAGAAGCCAGAAATTTTCAAACTTGAGTAAAAAAATGCTTCACTTGTTGCCATGGGGACAACACTGCAAAGGGAAGTTGTCCAGTGCTATACAGCCAACCAGCTAACCTACTCGGCATTGAAATCCCATTGAAAGCCATCTCCCCCTCAGTTTGGTCTGCTAACTGGGCTATGTACTCTTCACAGAGGAGCTGAAAATGATGTTTTGTGGAAAGAGAAAGACCCGCCGCGGTGGCTCAGTGGCTAAGGCGTTGCGCTGCTGAGCACGAGGTCGCGGGTTCGATTCCCGGCCGCGGCGGTGGCTTTTCTGATGGAGGCGAAAAGCAAAAACGCCCATGTGTACGAGATTTCGGCGCACGATAAAGATCCCCAGGTGGTCAAAATTATTCCGGAGCCCTCCACTACGGCGCGCCTCATCGCCTGCGTTGCGTCGGCGCGTTAAGCCCTACAAAAAAAGGAAAGAGAAAGGCTGTAAAAGGCACTACAATTTCAAGGCAAGGCCTTTTAGAAGCCCTACGTTCAAAAGGATATGAAAGGCTACAACCGTGACGACTTTTGATAAGCGAAACCTATGTTGCAACTTAGGAAGCCGTTTTCTCAAAACACTTTTTTTTGCCACCTGTGTCGCTTGTTCCAAGGATTTCTTCGTGACTGCTGGGTCTATTTTGATTCCGTTTATTGCATTACATTCCTTGATGAACAGTTCAGGTCGTGACACTCTTGGTTTTTCAGATTTGTTTTTTGTGATTTTTTTATTCACATAGTCGTTCACACTCGACATGCCTGATGCACATTAACCTCTAAAAAAATAAAAAATAAAAAACATTGTGTTGTAAAAAAAATTCTAAAACTGCCACGACCTCGTCCATTCATTTCGGAATGCAAAGTACCGCGAACAAGTTTTCTACCATGTTTTATAAGTCGCTCAAGCTCGGTACAAGCGGAACAAAAAAAAATTTAATAAACAAAAACGTTATATAAATATTACCTTGAAAATTTTATTGTGTTATTACAGAAGCATTTCCAGTTGCTGTACCAATGTTCATCAAAATCCACAAAGACATAAAAAAGTTGATTTTGAAAGCCACGTCCCCCCTTAAGCAAGAAAGTAGTGAAATTACCCAAAATTCGCTTTCTCAAGAACAAAACAAATCAGGAACACTGAAGCTACCCTGAGTTTAATGACATATATGTGGTCCCATACAAACCTTTAGCTCGACTACTTTTTTTCAAGCTCTAAAAATGCGATTAAACTAAATGAGTTAATCTCATGTATACAGAGGGGGGGGGTTCCATATAAGCTATAGCTAAGGATGAGCCAGTTTAAATGCTCTGAATCTTGGTATCATATAGGTTTAAAGAGAAACTCCTTTCTCACCTATATATAGCCTAAAGATTAAGCATTATATGAAGCAAGGGCACATAATTGGGTGAATATGAGTTGTTATCCTGAATTGGCAATCTTTTGCTTTTTCAACTATAGGTTTTGTATGTTTTTCACGTTAAATAACCTATTACCCTACCCTCTGTACACGCTATGGCGTCTTGAGTGTAAAAACTACGCAGTGGTTGAAAACGTGTTTATTCAAACAATTTTCACTGAACGAGGCCACCCACTACCACTTCTTAACAGAACCTCAATACAGGCTCTTTCAACAGCACCACCTGTATTGTGAACCTAAGCATAAAATAAAGCTTGGTGAATATTGCTATTGATTATTGCCAAGAGAAAAAGACACTGCCACAAGAAACAAAAGCATTGCGATTGTCTCGACATTGTTTCCACGTACATGGTAACAAAAGACTCAAGAGAGGGGGAGAGACAACTATTTTTTTTCGTAGACAAGCCAAAGCAAGGGGTTTGGGGAACCACAATACAGATGTGACAACTCATCAAGCAAGCAAGGAAAAAAATAAAAGAAAATTCACGTCAATGACATCGGTTGCACCTCAAAATATAAATATTGAGTATTTCAAAGCTGGACATACCACTAATGTAATCAGTTTTTTTCCCCACCTTGCAGGTTTTGACTTTCAGCTTATTACCATGGTCTGCGTAGATGAGTTCGGCGCAGGTTTTCTCATGGCCTACTGCATTAGGAATCGTGTCGACAAAAAAGCAATGCTGACCTTTTTCAAAGCCAGTAAGGAAAAAACTGGAACAATCACACCAGAGGTGTTCATGAGCGACGACGCGCCATCGTTCTACAACGCCTGGCAGGAGGTGATGGGTGATGCCAAGCGCCGCCTGCTCTGTGCCTGGCATGTCGATAAAAACTGGCGTGAGGACATCAGGAAACACGTGCCAGACAAGCAACTTCAAGCATTCACATACAAGGTATTTACGATGCTTCCTCAGAGGTTGGACCCATGTTTTTGTTTTCCAGTAAAAAGAATAGAGGAGCAATCTTGTTCCAAAAGCAAAACTTTGGAAATAAAACTGAAACTACCATCCGGTAACTATAGACTAACAGCATTAACTAGAACGAGAGTCTAACTAACCCTTCGATCCAAATTGTAAACTTTCTTAAAAGTTACAAGACAGGGCATATGACAGGCTTCATGACCAAACTACTTGTGGGATGCCCAATTGCTTGTTTCAATGTGACAACATTAACTCTTTTGTTGCCATGGGAAATTGACAAAGTTTTAGGCATCCAAGAAAACACTTTTCTTGTGTTAAATAAATTGGTGAAGGACATAATTCAGCAACATAAAACGCAGATGATTGAATTCCTTTTTTAGTGACACCAGTCCTTAAGATGTTTTTAAAAAACAGTGGTGAAAAAATTACTAGTTTTGTCAAGAACTCAAAGAAAATGATAAAGAAGTTGTGCATAAACATTCAGTTGTGCAAAATAGTTCATCAGATAAATTTAAACAATCTTGGTGTATGTTACGCTCTTGAAATGCAGTGAAGCTAAACCTTCGTTCCAAACTGCAACTTGGGATGGTCCTTTGGATGAAATCCGGCACTTCTGACAATATTACAGACACCAATTCCTCCCCAGATGATGCAAACAAACCTTGCCAATGGCTCGCTTTGAATTTACAGCCAGCACAAAGTTTTGCACGAGAACACGATGCGAAAATTATGCTTCAAATTAAAACAAACTCTGTTGCGAATGCTTGTGGACATTCACCATCATTTCATCATCCCTTGTCTATGAAAACTTACATGTGCTGGTTAGTATCATCTTAGGACTCGCAACTGTAGCTCTGCTAGCAGGAATGAGCTGCACTGCGCTAGGAGCTGCCCAGCAAGCTTTCACTGAGCTGTTGCGCAAGAAAAATTGTTCAATGCTAAGAGCCTCCTGCATTTCAGAACCACGTAACACTTTTAAAACGAAACAATACCAAGCGTGCTCAAAATTTTGTCACAGTTGGCAGTTCTACTTAAAACCAACACTACGCATCCGTAAACACCCACATATGGAAACGAAACAGCTGGCGACACGCAAGGTCGATTTGAGGCCCTCTCCTTGCCTGGACTGATATCCTACCAATGAGGGTTATCTTCTAGCTTTCACCTGGATGTCTTATCCCAGAAGTAAGGTGTGGGTGAAGCGAAACCAAAAGCAGCATGCATTTTCAAGGAACACAAGTGGGCAACACAGGTGCCATGGAAAATCGGCTCAAATCTAGGTAATGCAAAAATAGCACCAGAACTGATGGAAACTGGCTGAAAATGCCAGGTCCACACCTAAGAAATGTGGCGGACCTTCGGAAATAGGCTTTGGCACAACAAAACTACCTGGACTCCCAATCAAAGCTCAATACTGAATAGCTGGCATCAATTTCGAGTAACCATCACCACTTGGCGCTGTCAGATTGCAAAGTAGACAAGGTTGATATTTCACTTCCTGGGAGCTTTCTAATCACTAAAATGTGACGTAAATGCAGTACAAATAAGAGCAACATGCTTTTTCGCAAGTGCGGCAGCACACTGCCTTTTGCAATACCATGAACATGTTTGTTTACAAAAACTGCCTCTCAAAAATCAGAATGTCGCTATAGATAGAACATTTAAAATGTTTCTAAATGTGCAATGCCTAAACTAACCCCCTTAGGGGTGCGAGGTCCGCGAAAAACAATGTGAAATCGTCTATTTAAACCATTGGTTACTGGTGATTGGTCTGAATAAATGTGGTAACAAAAGTTAATATCCATTTCACCAAAAAGCCTGCATCAACGCTGGCACCTGGGATGAAAAGACAGCTCCTTAGGAAGCTTTCCATTGCACGAAGCAGTCCATAGCATGAGCATAAACTCAGTAGTATTGACAGGTGGCTCTCCACGCAAGTACACTGCAGAGGAAGGGAGCGGAAGAACGCAGCCAAAGAAGTGAACATTAATAGGAGAGCCACAAATTTCAATGTCACCAAACCTCCTACTACATGGCCACAGAAAAAGCAGCGCCGCTGTGGTAGGAAATAAATCAAAGCCATTTGGAAGCGCTCAGGCAGATCGCAAAGCAAAGTGTGCCAAGTGAAAAGATGACAGTGCCTATTGACACTGGAGAAAAACATCTCAGGACACAATAAGATGTGCTTAGATATCCAAGGACATTTAGTGTCTACGGCTTTAGTGTCTTTGCTGATGCCGTTGCACGCCAATACGTCCTGCAGGAAAGCCACCTTTCTCTGATGATGATGGTGAATGATTGTGGGTAAAAAGTGAAAGAAAAAAACGCTTCTTGTGGCCGGAATAGACCTTATGCAAAAGTGCCGCCATCTACCGGAAGAAAAACGAAACGAGCCCGCGACGCCATGTTGGGGGATAGCGGTCGCGCGATTGCTTGTTACAGAGCGTATGAGGGGCTTTCTCGGCTTGGCGATCCTTTTATATTCATATTTAAGCGCAGCAAAGTGAGCTACAGGTGATCTGTGGACCTTTCTCTGTCGCCCACATTTGTGGGCGACTTCGTAAATACGCATTATGCATCGAAAAAGCAGTCAGGGAGGGACCGGCAGGGAAGCTGTTGGAGGATGTTTTTTTCGGCTTTGGGAACGAAACCATTGAAAGTACATCCGTGTTGGTTCGGATCCTGCAGGCTTATCAGAAAATCATTCCTGAAACGCTTCGAAACTTGCCGGCTGTCCTCAGGTTGAAATGGGGGAGGGGGGGGGGGCACTCGCGATATAGCTATACGCTAAGGATCATCTGGGGCGCAGAGGAAACCTGCAAAAAAATAAATAAAGTGCATACCTGACATTTTTTAACAGAGGAGCAGTTGCAGCTGGCCGTAATGTGTCGCACGTAACGTGTGTGGTGTGTAACGCGTTATGCATTGCTGGTGAGCGCGTGCCTCACGGCAACCGTCGAGTGTCTCCAGCACACGCAAAGGCTTAAGCAAAAAAAAACTGCGAAAACCATAAAGAGCGAGAAAATGCCGAGCGCTCATGAGCGCGTGCCTCGCGGCGACCGGTGAGCGTCCTTTACTCGCGCCGTGGACAACAAAATTGGGTACACAGTAGCACTTAGAAAATTCCTCTCGAAAAATTTTATCTTGGGAAAATAAGTTACGGTCGAACAGCAGGCGGCGATTGGTAAACGACCGATACACGGAATTACTACGTACGTTACTGGCGCTACTCATGGCGCTACATGAAGGTTGCAACTCTCGCGGATTCCTTATTTGCTGTAACGTTTGGCAAACGAAAGAATGCATAGTACTTCCATAAAAGCCTATCGAAAGCCCTCAACAAAAAAGAAAACGCGGGTGAGCGAAGCACGAACGGCAGACTCAAACCTCATCCCACACGATAAAGTACGAGCTGACCGATGCAGTGCGCCTTAACAACCCGCAGAAAGGAGTGCTCCACGGCAAATACAGGGCTAGAAAATAGCTTACATTGGGACCTTTTTAGTCCTGCAGATATTATTTGTTTCGTGACTATGCATGCGATCTAGCTATAATATTACTGCGCGAAGGGAAGGGAATAATATTACTGCGGGACTTCAGGCAGGGCTCGAGTCATATGCTTCCGTTGAGAAATAAAAAAAAAATTGGGCCCATCTCCCCGCGAGGGGGACTCGAGTAAATGCGTCGCATAGGGGGTGGGTGTATTGCGTAAACGTTTAGTGTTTGGGGAGTTGGTGGTAGTGAATGCGTTGTATCAGCAGCTTCTTGACGTAGTTTGAATGAGTCAAGGATATAAGGCGCGTTTGTAGCCTCCCATTCTGTGTCGGCTTTGTGGCACAGTGGGTAGAGCACCATGTACATTTCGTTCTGCCCGCAGGGTCGAGGGATCGAAACCAGGCGCCGGATAGTATTTTTTTATATGGTGTAGGGGGAGGGGTGCGGACTACGACTACGGACGTCAATGCGGGTGACATTGTGAGTTACTGAAATGCTCTGCATTAAAAAAAAAAGATGTGTACGCTATTTCCGTGGTCGTCCTCGTATCATATTTGTGCACAGCAAGTTAAACGGCAGTATTTGGGCATCTTGGACAACGATAAATGCCGACGTGCGTGTCGCTAACCCCGGGCAATCATGTACACAGCGGTATCAGGAGATCCGGGAATCCCCCAACATGGCGGAAGCACACGCGTTTCCCGCAAGAGGGTGCAAGCTTTTGCATAAGGTCTATAGAACCTGGTTCCCCCTTGCGTTATGAAGCTGGCATCTATCCAATTGCTCTATTTCGACGCGGTCGAAGCGGACGCCAAGCAGCAGGTGCCGGTTCGTGCCGTACACACCAAACCCAAATGTCAGGCCTCAGGAGTGCACACACCAGAGTCTGTGGTTAATCTAGAAAAGTGGTGCGTACCTCCAGAGTAGCACTTACTCGCAGTGTGGAATTGGCCAACCAAAGGATCTATCACGAGAATGCTTCGTGTTCAACCATCGTCGTCGGTAGAGAGTGGGGTGCGTGATCTCTTTTATTACATTTCTCGCCATAAGCCCTCTATGTTTTGTTCATTTTTCGGTCTGCACATGCTGCTGGGTTGCAGGCGAATGACGCCAATATAATCAGGGGCTGACTATGCATGTGTTCATAGCATACTCTTGTAGCCTTCAAGTTTTAGATGTTCGCATGGTCTTCTCTCTACAGACCAATGAAAAGGCGTCCTCCATGACCTTTAGCAGCATGTGGGCTGCTGTGTTGTGCTCATTCTGTTGGATTTTTATTCCTTTTTTGTTTTCTTGCTCCCCAGGGGCACGTAAGTGGCAGCGTCAAGTTCATACTGTTTGCTTCCACCTCCTTTCTGCTTCAACCTTCCTTCTTTACGCATAGACCCATCAAAAACACTGAACGACGGTTTTGCCCTGAAAATTCCCCTTACAAAAATGAACAAGTCACTGAAAAACTGACCATTTCACTTTCCTATACGCGCTGTTAGCATTACTTCCCTGCTTGCTCTTAGCAAATATTAGCAACTGCCCGATGCGTTCTTCGTTATGAGCCCCAAATAATTGAGGAATACTCAGTTTTCTTTTTATTTTTGTACATTTATTCCGATGATCGACAAAGCCCAACAAACACCTTTAGACTTCTGTGTACTATCCAGGGCTTGGAAATTGAGAAGGCCTCAACTAAAGGGACACTAAAACATCACATTTCTTTTCATTGAATACTTGTACTTTTTGTACCAACTCTGGCTCTTATCAACGTTTTGATTAAGGTGGGCGATTCTCATGCGGCCATTTTTCCAAAACACAGACTTTTTATCGGTAAGAATGATGTCAAGCTGTGAGCTGTGACTTGGCAGAAGGCATACAAGTGGCAATTTGTGTTCCACTGAAAAGAGCTGGGAATAGTGGTAGATTTATGTAGGGAACAGGTATGTCACCAATCTCCTGTGTTAATGATAACATACTTGCTAATGGCTGTTATATACATACAATGTTGGCAGTAGGAATGGACTGAAGCATTCATGATCGTGGGTGATGGCCAGCCGGTGTTGGTCTTCAAAATAGATGCCACAAAAGCTGCCAGATTTCGAGAAACAGTAATGTTTTGCTCAAAACAAAAATGGGGGGTCTTTAAAGTGGTAGCACAGCCCTTTCAGCGTTCACACTTTTTAGCAGCACAAGTTTTAGTAATGTGGAAAAAAGTATAACGCAGTGGTACTGCAACAGTGTCCACACTTGTGAAGCATCCAGAGATCGCTGCACCTGCCAAAAGTGATATACTGTATTTTCTGGTGTATAAGTCGTAGTTTTTTTATGAAATTTTCGTTGGTGCGCCTATCTACCCGTGCGACTTACGTATGGGATTAATTTGGTACACGGCGGCTGCTTGTGGTGCGCTCGAAAACGTGCCTGTGCGCTGCGTGATGTCGGCACACGTTAAGAGGCACAGCTCTATGGTCTAAATGAATCAGTTATCTGTTAGCAAGTCGGAGGAAGAAGGCTTCGATGGTTTTGCCTAAACGCCATCTGTAAGTACATGCCATCTGTGTGTATCAATAAACCATTTTTGAGAAATTAGTTCTGTCTAGATTTTGGGCGGTATATGCACGTCCAGCACTGCTTACCGTGGGATGCGTTCAGAGACGGCGGCCGCCGCAACCACGTACTTTCGCTGAACTTTCTAATGAACTGATCCTCTACGGGTTTACATGAGTAACAAGTGCGTTTTGTACACACTTATACACCGGTGCGACTCATATACGTTTTTTTCTTTTTTTCCGAAAAACTGCCGTTCTGAGGGGGGTGCGACTTATACAAAAGTGCGACTTATGGATCGGGAAATGCGGTATATGTATTCTCGAAGTAATATACTTGTACCCCTCTATGTATGCAGACATTCAACAGCCACGGAAAGCAGTACAAATACAGTGTATCAGCAAAGGCTGATAAGTGGGACAAAACAGGCTTCAAGCATACACTGACCAAACCATGGAAAGCCCAATGAAGCTGAATTCTGGGAGTTACAAATAGCTATGTAAAGACACTGAGCAGCAATGCAACTGCTGCTTTTACAACATTTAACAGGCACCTAAATGAGTTTAAGTATCTCCATAAAGAAATACTGTTTGCTCACCTTAACAGCAGAATTTCATGCAACTGTGCAGGCCCTCAGGACAGTCATGGGCACGCTGGATGAAGACCAGTTCCAAGCCCTGCTGGAAGGATTTTACTCTTGGTGCGACCTGGAAGGAACCGAAGAGCCGGGCTGATCACCTTCAAGGAGTATATTGAAAAACACTACGGACACCGACCAAAATGCTGGGCAGCCTGCTACAGAAGAGCGGCAGGCATTAACACGAACATGAGACTTGAGGCCCTGCACATGGTCCTAAAATACTGCTACCTTGATGGCAAACAAAACCAAAGAGTTGACCGGCTCATTTCAGTGCTACTAACGCTCACAAGAAACAAAATCTTTGACCGAATAATTAAATTTGCAAAAAATGCCGAAACTGCCTTTGCACGGGACACAAGGAGCACGCATGAAATTGGCTGCAAGATTGCTGCTCACTACATCCAGAGAGCAAAGATTGGACAGTACATTATATCTTTACAGTCTAGCCTTTCCCGCTACGTGGTCACGGAGCACCAGGCTGCCATATGCAGCAAAAGCTGCACGTTTACCTGCCCTGATTGCAACGTCTTTGTGCACAATGTCACGTGCTCATGCCCCGGTAATGAATTAAGGAGAAACATTTGCGAACACATCCACGCAGTGTTTAGAAATTCCGAACATCTGCAGAGCAGGAACATGAACGATGTAAAAGGAAAAGCAGAAGCTCAGGTAGGCTTACATGGACATTATCACGAACATGGCATCAAAATTAAGGTCATCAAATAACAACTGTTGGCAGATAATTAACTCACGGGAAGCACTTTCATCTGCATGTGTACATCAACTTGTTATAGCAACAATAAGCAAATACTAATTGTTTTCTAAAACAGCACTTACGCTTTTTAAGAACTGTTTTGTTCAAGTCGGTACTACGTGAATTTAAAACTTGTACAGCTTTTAATGTAATCTTCTGTCTTATAATGTATGGCTGTTTTTTCTCCATCTTTTGCAGGACTGCAGTGACCAGAATGAAGCTGAGGAAAGCATCATGAGGTCACTAACATCACTGAACCATCTTGCAGAAAAAGGCATTGAGAAGACTCGAAGCTGCCTCCCTGTCATAGATGCACTCCGCAGCCACTTACTGCAGCCTGATGTAGACCAGCAAGTGGCATCTTGGCTGAAACCCTTGCTCGAGCAGGCTTTGAACAAAGTGGCTGCAACTA
Source organism: Haemaphysalis longicornis (assembly GCF_048455015.1). NCBI lineage: Eukaryota > Metazoa > Arthropoda > Arachnida > Ixodida > Ixodidae > Haemaphysalis > Haemaphysalis longicornis. The sequence continues at coordinate 216,832,040 of NW_027526335.1, forward strand.
CCACTGCTCTGCACCTACCACAGCCAAGCACTGCCAAAAATTCTCGAATAGATAAACAGCCACGGTTCGCTACAACCAAGCTGAAGCCAAGCAAATCAGCGATTCGCATGGCTAAGCCAACTGCACTTGAGTGCGCCGAAATCCAGGAAGTTCTATCAGCTTCAAGTGGCTCGGAAGTTGTTGCCCACGTTGCCTTTGACCACCAATATGCAGGAGCACCAACATCAAACTAAGTGCCACAACAACACTGCCAGATAACATTCTATTGTGCATTGCTTGGCGACCAGAAACACAATGAGCTCCGTGAAGGCAATCACAAAAAATTTTCTTCCCTCTCCAAATAATACTCGAGCAAACGTCTCTTTACTTAATTTTTTCTCTTTTATATACTAGATATTCTGCACCATTGTTTTCAATTTAATACAGTTCATTTTCATGATGGCTGTTTCATTTGTGTTGTTTGGGGATTCAGGGAATGAAAAAAAAAGCACTCCTGTCCTTGTGATGCATGGAGGGAAAATGTTGTGAGCATGAACACGCACCCCAATCCTGTAATTGAAAAACTACGCTATGAAATTGAAGGTGAACATAGGCAGACATTTATCTGGTTGAGGAGGTACTAACCGACTTGTGGTATGCGGTCTCCCACTGCCCCAATTTATATGGCCTGGGTGTATTTATAAGGTATGACTGGGAAACAACATTTCAAAATAACTGTTTAATTTCTTAGTCATACCTTACAAAAACTTCCAGGTCCTATAAAGTGGTGCAGCGGCAGACCACACAGTACCACAAACAACCACCACATGAAATTACCTTTAAATGACTTAAACTGTGTTCTCACGTATACAATATGCATGCAAGTACAAATGATGCCTTCACATTTGTATTGTGCACAAAAAGACTAAAAAGGCAGGTGCACACAATGCAGTGTAGTTTCTATTTTTGTGCGCAGTTCCAAATATGACCTATTTTCATAGCCAAACTTTCCAATGTGCAAATGAAGTTTTAGGATTCCCATGCACCATATGCATAGGGAATTCACATTATATGAGGCAACAATGCTATACTTTTAATAACAACCATGCTTCATGAAACACCACCTCTTAAAATTACAAACACAATAAAGTTTCTACAATGCTTCAAAAACACTGAAAAAATTCAACCCATGAAAAGCCACCAGCAAGCGAAATTTGCCTCTCTGCTTGGCTGTAATTGAATCAGAAGCAACTGACGTGCTGCATGCGCACATTTCTTTTTTTAATACAAGAGCGTTCTATTGTTCAAAACAAAACAGGCAAAGTCACAATTACTTTTTACAGCGACAGCTGAAATTACGAATACTTTTTTTGTGGACCACTTGTGTTGCTGCTATCACAGCATGTGTGCTGCTAAAAGCAAGTACTGAACCCAGCACATCATTCCAATTTTTTCCCATGGCAAGGCACTGCTTGTGAAGGCGACCAAAGCTTGTTATTATTTTTTTTAAATGGCGTCCGGCACCGAGCATATATCACACGTGAAGGTATGACAACAGGTCGCTAGAAATCGTTGTCCAGACCTCAAAACTCATTTCCAGGAGCCAAGGCAACAGATATCTAGAAGTCAGCACAAAGGAGGGTTCTACAATGTTGTATTTTTACATCTGCCTGAAACACAGCTGTGTGCACCAGGATGAATTTTTCAACAGCAATGTTTCAGAGAAAACTGTACAGATTTCATGTGTACCCACACAGCTGCACTTCTGGTGGATGTCGAAAGTTCCCTTTGCCGAGACTTCATTTGGGGGGATGCCCCTAAACCAATTGTCTAAAGGATATTTTTTTTTCAAGGCACTTATAGGAAGATGGGGAGAATGCCATTGCTGTCATCACAGGCACAGGTTGCTGTGGTTCTGAAATTTTGTATTAACCCGACAAGTCGCCTGTCAAACACTGATTGAAATCAACTTTGGCTCTGAAATAAGCTTCCAAATGCACAATGATATAAGTGAATTCTTCAAGACATCACTAGGCAAAAGGCATGTGCCATTTCGTAAACTTGGTCAGCTGGTCGTTAGAATTTTACACAACTGGTCTGGTGTGCAAACAGCACATAGCAAATACCAAAGGACACTTTATGGAAGTTGTATTTTAAATTAACTAGGAATACTGCCATTACAGTGGAGAATTTCACTTACAACACCATACTCAAGATCAAACTATGTTGGACTAATACCTGTGCCACACGTTCACGAAAAATGACATTAAGTGTTGAAGGCCTTAAGATACCGAATGAAATTATTTGGGTGGGCCGTGCTACATGCGAAAACGCAAAGGCTATAAATTTGTACGGCATGATGGTGATAATGCTCAAAAAGAGAAATGCACTCTTCTTTAGGAGTTTTTCAGACAAAAGAAAAACTTCTTAATAGGGTTAAAAATTATTTTGAAAGAAAGCATTTTGAGAAATAGCGTTTTCTAAGAAATGGTATGAGCCGTTGCTAAAAGTGGCTTCAGCAGCTCTTATCGTCTGCCAGCGGAAGCCAAATCCGAAATATTCAAAACGATGAGTAACATTGATTGATTGATTGTAGGGTTTAACGCGCCAAGCATCAAGCAACATCAAGCCTCTGTATCACTTGATGTTGAAATACAGTTCGATTTGATTTGATGCAACGCAGGCGATGAGGCGCACCACAGTGGGGGGCTCCGGATTAATAGGACCATTTGGGGATCTATAACGTGCGCCCGAGATCTCGTACATACGGGCGTTTTGGCTTTTCATGTCCATCAGAAAAGCACGAGTGAATCGTCTTCTACTCAACTTCACGACCAAGAGAATACAAAAAAAGGACGTCTTATTTCGAGGTTCAGCTACGTTTTCGCATCAACACTCAGGAGCTGAGAGTTTCGTTGGTTTCATTTGGTGCCCATCGCGTTCATAGGTAGGCAGGTTTAAGGCGTTCATGAAGGCAAATGAGTTGTATGGAACTCCTCAAACCGAAAATGACATTAGAGCGTATGGCATTAGATTTTTGCGTCTAGCAGCGAATTAATGGCATTAAAACTTAAGGCATTAAGCACTTCATGTCATTTTTCGTGTACTTGTGGAACGGGTATAAAGGGCGACTTTTAAATGCAGACATTTCTTTAACTCACGATGTCACCCGTTCTAGTTGTCCATCGTAGTCCGCACCCCTCCCCTTACACTATATAAAAACAATTTAACTTACCGACGCCTGCTTTCGATCCCACGACCCTGCGGGCGGAACGCAAGGTGCTCTAGCCACTGCGCCACAAAGCCGACACAGAATAGAGGGCTACAAACGCGCCTTGTATCCTTGACTCATTCAAACTACGTCAAGAAGCTGCTGATACAACGCATTCACTACCTGTGGGCGGAACGCGAGGTACATGGTGCTCTTCCCACTGCGCCCCAATAATCATACCCACCTTCTAATAAATGATGTCACGTGACCACGTAATTACGTCTCCTCATTTAATTACAATACAACAACCAACAGCAAGAAGTGCAACCGCAAGAAGTCAGCGGCGAACCGATTCCCAGTTCTGAACATATTGTTTTGGCTCGGCAGGATTCCCAGGCAAGCCACGGGGCACCCCGGATCAACTAGATGTACTTTGGATGCAGCTTTCAAGAACGCCCTTCTGCGCATGCGGACCTTCTGAGGGGGCTTTCCTAGAGTTTGCTCAAGCATCGTCGTCATTACCGGGTGCCACCAGCGGCAGCCACGTGATACCTGTCAGCGCCTACATAAACGCCATCGGAGCTACGTCTCTCTGCAGTCAGCGGCGAACCGATTCTAGGTTCTGAACATATTGTTTTCGCTCGGCAGGTGAGCCCGTCTGTCCAATGCCTGTACCTTTTTGATTGTTGCCGCTGACTGCATCTCAGTGCATTTCAATGTCTTCCCTGTGCGTTGTCTGCTCCAAGTGTTTAAATGACAAGTTCCTGACTTGTTCAGTGTGTAAGGAAAGTTATCATGTTGGTAAAAACTGCTCTGATGATGATGATGATGGTTTGATTTTATTGGCGCAAGGCCGACACGGGCAAAGAGCGCCAAACAGAAAGTTATTTGATGAGGAGACAACACGAAATAAAATCAGTTAAAAACTGAGTACGGCTGGTGTAAAGGGCCAGGGTGAAGAACAAGAGTGGTTAAAAAATAAATAGGGTGGCTGGTGTATAGGACCAGAGGTAAAGCTATGGGTGGTATGAGATAAGTTGTAAAAAGTGAACTTCTGATAGGAACTTAAAGGTGCGCTGAACAGAAAACATGGCATCATCTCCTAAGAAGTATGATGGGTGTGGTGGAATATGTCGTGTGTGTAGTTGAGGGAAGTGTTTGCGTCGTGTAGTGTCGAGTGCCTTACATTCTATGAGGATGTGGATCACGGATAGGGCCTCTCCGCACCTGCTGCACAGAGGTCTTGGAGATCCAGTGAGCAGGTGCGAGTCCGTTCCGTGAGTGTGGCCTATCCGTAATCTAGCCAAGGCGACTTCAGTGTATCTATTGCGTGTGTCGGTGGTGTATGGTCCCAACTGTGGTTTTAGTACGTGTAACTTGTTGTCGGTTTGTTCGCTCCAGTGTGTTCGCCATGTTTTGCGAAGTTGTTGTCTGATGTGTGGTTTCACGTCGGTGTAGGGTAATGTGGTTATGTCTACTGTATTCGAGAGTGTAGCAGCAGCGGCCATTCGATCCGCTGCTTCGTTTCCGGCTATACCACAGTGGCCAGGGACCCAGCAAAGGACTAGTTCAAATTTGTGGACATACACAGACATAATACCCTTGACTATTAGATTTACACCGTGATTTTTTGAAGACTTTGTTGACGACAACGCCCGCACGACACTGAGGGAGTCTGTATATATAATGGATTGTGGGATGTGACTTTGAAGGATATGATTAACAACAAGAAGTACACCATAAGCCTCTGCCGTAAAGATACTGGTATTACTGTTAAGAGTCCTAGTGACATTAAGGCCGGGCCCATGCGCCGCGCAGGACACAGAGGTGGCAGTTTTAGAGGCGTCCGTATAAAATTCAGAAAATTGATACTTCTGCTGCAAATACAAGAAGTGCTGCAGCATTGCACATGTGGGAGCTCGGTCTTTATCTACATGTGTGAAGGATGTGTCGCATGATACAGGGAAGAGATGCCATGGTGCTATAAAATCTGTTTGAGAACTTTGTATGGTGTTTAAAAAGGAGACAGAAAGCTCTGAAGCTTCCTCTCTAACTCTGTAAGAGAAGGGCGCAGAGAACAATGGTCGGTTTAGGAGTAGTGCAGTCATAGACGTATCATAAAAAGCCGATTTAAAAGGATGGTGTGGCATAGATGAAATTTTAAAAGCAAAAAGGAGAGCTGTGTATGCTCGCTGACGTTGTAGGTTCCACTTATTACACTCCACGTAGAGGCTTTCGACCGGGCTAGTCCGGAAGGCGCCACATGCCAACCGGAGCCCCAGATGAAGTACTGGGTCCAGCATTTTGAGGGATGTCTTACTTGCTGACCCATAAACAACGCTTCCATAGTCTAATCGTGAACCTATCAGGCTGGTAAACACACGTAAAAGAAGTTGTTTGTCAGCCCCATATGAAGAGTGGGAGACAACCTTGAGTATATTCATGGCCTTTAAGCATTTATGTTTATGTTGTTTTATGTGTGGAATGAACGAGAGCTTTTCGTCAAGGACTACACCTAAAAACTTGTGTTCATTTCTGACTGGAATTGAGACACCATTGCGTTTGATGTCTGGATCCGGCCGAATGCCGCGCCTTTTCGAAAACACAACACAAGTACACTTCACTGGATTAAATTTAAAACCGTTGCTATCTGCCCAGCCAGCTAGCTTGTTAACACCAAGCTGGACTTGGTGCTCGCAGATAGACAGGTTACAAGACTTAAAGGATAATTGCACGTCGTCTACATAGATTGAGCAGGAAATGGTTGGTGGCAGAGCCTTCCGAAGAGAGTTCATTTTTACAATAAACAACGTGCAACTCAAAACTCCACCTTGCGGAACACCGTTTTCCTGCACATGAACTCTAGAGAGTGCAGTTCCAACTCGCACGCGAAACGTTCTTTCAGAGAGGTAACTGGCAAGCGTGTTCCACATGTTACCCGACATACCAAAGGACTTCAAATCGCTGAGGATGCCATACCACCAAGCAGTGTCGTACGCCTTTTCAAGATCAAAGAATGCTGTCATACAGTACTGCTTATGGAGGTAAGCATCTTTAATATATGACTCTAACGCAACGAGTTGATCGGTCGTAGATCGCCCCACCCTAAAGCCTGCCTGACAGCTCTCGAGAAGACCGTTGTACTCTAAGAAGTACACGAGTCTCCTGTTTATCATCTTCTCGAAGAGCTTACACAGGCAGCTTGTCAGGGCAATGGGGCGATAACTGGCGGGAGAGGAAGGGTCCTTCCCTTCCTTCAGGAAAGCCACTACGATGGCATCCCTCCAAGAGCGTGGGAAGTGCCCCGAAAGAAATATTTTATTGTAGAGGTGAAGAAGTGTTTCAAGTGTGTCTGCATGTAAGTGTTGTATCATTTTGTATGAAATCCTGTCTGCACCTGGAGCTGAAGGTTTACAAGTACCGAGTGCGACCTTCAGCTCATGAAATGAAAAGGGGGTGTTATAGGATGAGTTCGACTTATTAGTGTCTCGCAAGGACTTCTTCTCACATGATGCTTTGTGTTTAATGAATTTGTAGTGTGCTGAACTCGACACGTGTTCGAAGTGTTGTGCAAGTGTGTTAGCCTGGTCTTCCAGTGTGTCCCCTGTTGTACTAACCAGGGGCAGGCTGTGTGTCTGTTGTCCTTTCAGTTTTCTTCGTTTCGTTTCCATACTTTGTGTGTGTCAGTGTATGAGTTGATGGAAGTGAGGAAGGTGCGCCAACTCTCCCTTTTCGCCTCACGACGCACTCGCTTCCCAAAAGCGTTTGCCCGTTTAAAAGAAATGAGGTTATGTGACGTGGGGTACCGGCGAAGGACACCCCACGCCTTGCTCTGGGCCTCTCGCGCCCGCCTGCAGTCCTCGTTCTACCAGTGCCTCCTTGGGGTGCGGGACCCACTGGAGGCCTGGGGAATGGACTTTTCGGAAGCGTCGAGGATGTGCGCCGTGACGAGTTGGGCGGCTTCCTCAACGTGTAGGTGTTTTATGGATGTGTGGTGTAGTTGAGATGTTTGTGTGAATGTGCTCCAGTTTGCTTTTGATTCATTCAACCTTTTATGGGAAGATGGACTGCTTGGGCCTGTACCTATCTACGTAATGAAGTGGGGAAATGGTCACTACCATATGGGTCCGTGCCCACACCCCACTCAAGACATGGAAAGAGTACTGCGGAACCAATAGCCAAGTCAAGATGCGAGTATGTATTGTGTCCTAAGTTATGGTATGTAGGCTGTTTTTTGTTGAAAAGGCATGCTCCGGAGGATGTAAGAAACTTCTCTATCAGGCGACCTCGGGCATCCGTTCTGGAGGAGCCCCAAAGAGAGTTGTGCGCATTAAGGTCGCCTGTTAGTATGTATGGTTCGGGAAGCTGGTCGACCAGCGCCTCGAAATCAGAGCTTGAAAGTGCATGATCAGGAGGAATCTAGATGGAGCATACCGTTATCAACCTGTTAAATATTATCGTACGGATCGCTACAGCCTCGAGGACCGTGTTTAAAGAGAGAGGGTGGCATGCTAATGATTTCAAGGCGATAATGGCCACACCTCCTGAAGAGTGGGTGCAGCCAACCCTGTCCTTTCTGAATACCATGTACCTATTTAAGAAATTTGTTTGTTTAGAGTTGGGGTGGGTTTCATGGAGACACATAATACTTGGCTGACTGGCATGCAGAATCTCATACACATCGTCAAGATTTTTAAGGAGGCCTCTGCAGTTCCATTGAATGATGTTTTCTGCTCCCATTATTTAAATTTAAGAATGACTGGAGTGTGTGTGTTCGTGTGGCCGCTCCTTCCGCTGCGTTGCAGGCAGGAAGGGCCCGACATCCATCTCATCGTCGGATGTCCGAGGGGTGCCCGACGGACCGGACCCCCCGGACTTGGCCCCCTCTCGGGAGCCCTTCGTTTGAGACGCCACCGCCGAGGGCGTCCGGGGTGCCAGAGGTGGCACGGGCGGTGCGGTGGCGGTGGGAGCCGGTGGGAGCTCCGCCCCCTGGCGAGCCGCGTCAGCGTACCTCCCCAGAGGGAAGGAGGCGAACCTCTTTCTCGCCTCCGGGAAGGTGATGTTCTCGGTTACCTTGATGTTGATTATCTTTTTTTCGAGTTGGAACTTTTCGCACTTGCGGGAGTACGCTGCATGCGGTCCCCCGCAGTTTACACAGGTGAGGGTATCGGATTGGCAGTTGTCACTAGGATGATCGTGCGCCGCACATTTCGCACAAGTCGTTCGGCCACGGCAAGAGTTCGTACCGTGCCCGAACCGCTGGCACTTAAAACAGCGCCGCGGGTTCGGGATGTACGGACGTATTGAGCACCGGATAAAACCTGCATATATATGTTGTGGGAGAACTGCGCGGTCAAAGGTCAAGATGATGTGCTTGGTGGGAATCTCCTTGTCGTCTCTACGGATAGTGATGCGTCTCACGGCAGTGACGCCCTGATCCTTCAAGCCGGCAAGGAGATCCGTATCGGTTTCGTTCAGAAGGTCTGTCTCGGATATCACACCCTGCGAGCTGTTGAGGCTCCGATGGGGTGTGACCCGGATGTCAAGATCAGCCAGTCTAGTTTGAGCTAGAAGCTTTGCAGACTGCTGCTTGTCATTTATTTCAATTAAGAGTTCACCAGACCTTTGTTTTTTGCATTTATACGATTTTCCTACTATGGCTTCAAGATACTTGGCGATCAAGAGGACTGACTGAGATGCAAGAGGGTGGGTTGGATTGAGGAATTCCATCACAAGAAATCGAGAAAAATGGTCCGGTTCAGGAAAGGTTAACGACGGCAACGGAGGAAAGGATACTTCGGTGCGGCCCCTTTTCAGGGACCGATCACGGTTGGGGGGGGGGGGGTTAGACAATACCATAAAGCATAGTATAAAAGCAGGGAGACGGGGGTACTTTCTTCTTTGACCTTACCCTGGTAGCCAAAGCGGTCCCGGAGCTCCCTGCCTGGTGAACAGACAGGGAGCCCATCCGCCGGAGCTTGACCTGGGCTCCGACGGCCACCGTTCGTGGTTTCTAACCCTCCACCTATAAACACATCGCCACGGTTGGATCCAGCTTATGTTTGGGGGCTCGGGGTCCGCGGTATCGCCAGTACCGTCACCAAGATTGCTCAAGGTGCCCCGTGCGGGGGTAAAAACTGCTCCAGTGTCACCGATTCCCCGTATAATAAGATGTCCGCAGCCAAACGCGATGCCTGGATTTGCCAAGCTTGTCGGTCTAACACAGGCGATTCATCAAACCCAGATGAGCCATCTTGTACGCAACTATCGAGTGTCATTGCTAAGTTGGACCACCTGACAGCCACTGTCGCGACATTGGCGGAGAAAATGGAAGTAATGCTAGCCTTTATGGTGACTAGTGAAAAGCTTGTAGAATCAGTAAGCTTTCTCTCGGAAACGTACGACAAAGTCCTTTAAACCACATCCACCAACTAGGTGGAATTGACGCACTTTAAGGCAGAAGTTGCGTCCCCTTCTTTGACCGTATCACAGCAAAACGACACGATTGATAAGATGAGCACAGAAATCAATGACTTACAGCAATACACAAGGCGAGTCAACTTCGAAATACATGGTTTTCCGGCAACTCCGGGTGAAGACCTAGTTGCAGTTATGACTGACCTTGCCGTCAAACTCAACATTGCCGACTTCCAGAAGACCGATATAACAACAGTACATCGCTTACCAGCGAGACAGGATGCCATTCCTTCCATTATTGTCCAGATGAAAACTACAGCTAAGAAGCAAGTTTGGATGAACGCCCGAAAGGGTCTTGCAGCTCTCGAGTCTGATACCTTCCCACGAATCTACTTCAATGAGAACCTGACACGGACTAACCGCGAGCTATTTCGATTTGCTCGATTTCGAGGAAAAGAAAAGGGCTTCAAGTTCATCTGGACGGAAAACGGGAAGGTTCTGGCTAAAAAATGCGAAGGTGCACCTGTCATTCGCATCGACAATTTATCTGACCTTGAAAAGATAGTTTAATTATGGGAGTCTTCGACACTACAGCGACGACATTTGCAGGAGTTCAACAGTCGTTTTCGGCAACTTCCGGCAATGCTTTCCGGGCTTGTCAAGTAAACATCCGAAGTCTGCGCGAAAATTGGGATCAATTCCGAGTACTAACCTCGCCGTTTCCTTTTTTCTACGACTGTTTTATATTGACAGAAATTAATGTTACGTCAGACTGCATGCCACAATATGGCATTCCAGGTTACCAAACGTTCTCCTACACGCGTCCAGTAGGGAGAGGAGGAGGAATTGCCGTGTTCGTTAAAAACACTTGGCCTGTCACAGAGGTAGCGCTGTCATTTACTCAGGCCGAAGTAGTTGCGTTGTGATTAAGCACGCCCACGTTTTGTTTGGCTATGTTTTCTATCTATCGACCACCCTGCCGCAATGGACGCATTTTTTTTCGGAGCTTGATTCAGCTCTATCTGCGCAGTCCCTGGAAGAAAATGTAATTATGGCAGGTGATATTAATATTGACCTGCTTCGTCCAACTCTCGGTTTGGTTTCCGATTATCTTGACGTCATTTCTAAATGGGGGTTGCAGGAAACTGTTCAAAAAGTAACTCGTTCTGAATTCCTATCTGGCCGCCTCTTGGAATCATGTCTTGATCATATAAACGTTCGAACTCAAAGGTGTACTGTCCAATCTGCAGTCGTAGAATCAAAACTCGCGGACCATTACTTTGTTTGTTGTTCATTGGCTATTCCACCGATTGCCCAGGGGCAGTCATACCATAGCAAAGAAGTTTCGATCACTGACTACAAAATTTTTGATAATTTAATTGCGCAGCACGACTGGGATACATTTCTTGTCAATACAGTACCAGCTGAAATCTATGATAGTCTTGTTACAGTGCTTGATCGCTTTAGGGAGACAGCTACGCGCAAAGTTAAAATTAAACAAAGGAATTCAGAAAATAAATGGATGACCTCGCCAATTTCGGCGGCAATAAAGGAGAAAGATATTATCTGGGCGCAGTTCAGACGAGCATCTTCGAGTGCGTTTTTGCGTTCCAAGTTTAAGGAATCTCGAAACACAGTTAATGCCATGATTCGTTCGGCTAAGCGGGTTCATTTTCGGAAAAAATTCGACGACGCACGCTCAGACAGCAGGAAAACGTGGCGTTTGATTAATGACTTTAGAAAAGGTAGCATTCGCAGCGGCAATAGTAATCATTTCCCTTTTAATGTTTCCAGTAATGATGAAAGCATTGCTAACGAATTCAATACCCTTTTTTTACGAATGTCTGGTAGTTTGCCTTTCAGTACAGGAGTGTGCACTCTGCGTTCTAGCGTTTCGGAGTCAGCCTTTCTTCCATTTTTGGATGAAAACAATTTAAGAATGATAATTTATAGCCTTAAAGCCAATAAATCGCCTGGTGTTGACACTATTGCGATTAACGAATTACGCAGAAATTTTGAATCCTTAAAAAACGTTCTCTTGCATCTCTTGAACAACATTATTGCAACAGGTGATATACTTGTGCAATTGAAAACGTCAACTGTCTTTCCACTCTATAAATCCGGCTCCCGTCTTAACAAAGAAAATTACCGGACCATTTCCATCTTATCGAGCATAGCCCAGATACTAGAAAAACACTTGTTCTTAACTATGCGATGTTTCCTAGAAAAACATGACATATTATCGCCTACACAGTATGGTTTTCTTGAAAGTAGGGGAACGCAGTCTTTACTGGAAGATTTTTCTGATCTTTTAAACTCTTCTTTCGAACGTAATAATGTCACTTGCGGCCTCTTCCTTGACGTCAGCAAAGCTTTCGACAGTGTTTGTCATGATCTGTTGTTAGAGAAACTTTCCTTACTTGGCTTCCGCGGTTGTCTTCCTTTTGGTGCTTAAAAATTTCCTTCAGGGACAATACCAGTCAGTTAAAATAGGAGAATGTCGAAGTGCTGATTCATTAATAAGAGCTGGAGTTCCTCAAGGTTCTATTCTGAGCCAGTTGCTGTTTAATATTTATGTGAATGATGTTGTCAACGCTGTGCCAGTTTCTTTGTTTCAATATGCTGATGATACAGTTCTGATAGCTTCCGCTAAAGAGTGTAAGGCGGCGGTGGTGTTACTACAAAAAGCAGCAATGAACATAATGGATTGGTTTAGAGATAACTCAATTAAAGTCAACGCTGCAAAGACACAATTAATTTGCTTTCATAATCCATTAAAAAAAGTGAATCTTGATTATTCGTTCGTGCTACATACATCTGATTGCTCCAGTTGCACGTGTAAACCTATCAAATATGTACCCTCTGTAAAGTATCTCGGCCTATATATCGATACTGACCTCTCCTGGAATTCGCACCTTTCGCATTTGTGCAAAAAACTTAGGGCTGTATCGGCTCTGCTTTATAATAATAAATACTACATGCCTATATCTGTACGGAAAACTGTCACGCATGCCTTGGCTTACAGCAAGCTACGCTACGGTGTAACAGTCTACGGTCACTGTTCACTTCGTTGGAAAGCTAGCATTGACGGAATTCTCAGATTTATTTTAAAGAGTGTAGCATACTATATACTCTGCTATGAAGATAAGGCCGACGTCTTTAAAGTATTGTCTTTACCGAATTTTGATCAATTATTAATGGAAACTGTCATAATAAAACATTTCTGGACTAGCACATTCAAGCAGCCATATACACCAGTTCGTTGTTTACGACCGAAAGACTTATACTGCATTTCTCGTTGCTCAACTAGGTACGGTAGAAGAATGCGTCATTACTATGTCCCTTTCTACTTTAACAGATTGCCGCCCAGTATTTTTGCTGTAAAAACGAAACGCTCATTGAAAAAGATATTACGTCGTGTAAACATATTTTGCATTTTAGGGTCTAGTCTTGCCGAAATTGTGTTTATGGGTTTCAAACGCCTTCAGCCTTGAAAGCAATGCTATAGACTTTTCTGTCCTGTTACTATTGAACTTTTACAATTCCATTTTTTTAATCAGCACTTCACGTTCTTTCAAACCATATCAGGTGGTGTGTGCTAAACGCTGTTTGTGAGTTGTATGACGTTCGAGTTCTTGTAGACTAATTTCTGATAAGCTGTGATCCGTTTAGGAAACAAGCTGGTATTTTAAATCTCGAGTGCTGGTATTCTATCGGGTGTAATCTGTGTCGTAAGTCAACTTGTTCTCCCTTTTTTTTCTTTCTTTCCTTGTATGTATACTTAAGCGTTCTGCTCATACTATTATTTGTAGTTGTGTCAGTGTTTATTTGATATTTGCGGTTTCCGTTGTCTGCCAGGCGCTGCCGCTCAAGCCCAACGCGGCTTTGGCAGGCCTGCCTCCTTGTATGTTTTCAGTATTTTGCCCAATAAAGGATAGCGCCCACAAAAAGGCCAAGCGTTCTGGGCTTGACAAGTGGAAAGCGGAGTTTAGTCGGTATCGCTCACTTTGTAAAATCCTCTACCGGCGTGACCACCAGCTCTATATAGAATCGTTAGAGGCTGCTGCGTCTCAGAAACCGGCTGAATTCTGGAGGTATGTACGCGGCCGTTCTAAGGCGTCTAAAGAACACGTTAGCCTGCTTAATTCCGATGGTGAAGAGGTTGAGGATGTTGCCACCAGTTTTGCTCAGTACTTTCATTCTGTCTTTCAACTGCCAGATGGAAACGACGAACGCCTATCGTTTAATAACTCTAATTTTAAAAAACTTAGGTTCGATGAAAAAATTGTCAATGATAGCCTTCAACGGATGAAACCATCATTTTCCTGTGGTGCAGATGGAATTCCAGCAGCCCTCATGAAGGCTTACGGCAACATTTTTGTGCCTGTCTTAACTTCCATTTATAATAACTGCTTACTTTTAGGTAAATTTCCTTGTGCATGGAAGATCGCTCGAATTTTTCCAATATTTAAGTCTGGTGATAAGTCAGCCGGTTTTAACTATCGCCCGATCTCACTCCTTTGTGTCGCCTCAAAACTCTGAGTGAGCTCTGCACAAAGTTCTTGCTGCCTGCGTCAAGAACGTTGTGATACCAAATCAGCACGGCTTTTTCTCGGGTCGATCGACGGTCACAAATCTTGCAAGCTTTATGACACAGGCTTCGGCTGCAGTTTGTGAAAACGGCCAGTTGGACGTTATTTATTTTGACCTCAGTAAGGCGTTTGATGTGGTGAACCATCAGTTAATAATTAACAAGCTTGCTAAGTCCGGTGTAGACGCAAGCCTTGTTGCCTTGTTGTCCAACTATCTCCTTGACCGGTCCTTTTATGTAGATGTTAACTACAAAAAGTCTAGTGTTTACCCTGCAACAAGTGGTGTACCCCAGGGTTCCGTGCTGGGTCCATTATTGTTCTCTGTCTTTATCAATGATGTTTCAACAGTGTTAACAAACTCTTCTTTTCTTCTCTATGCTGATGATGTCAAACTATTTAGGCACATTAGCGGTGTTCAGGACTGCTGTGCCTTGCAGAGGCATGTGTCGGAATTATCGGTCTGGTGCAGGAAAAACTGCCTAATTTTAAACCCCACTAAAACAAAGGTTGTCACCTACAGCCGGAAAACCCACCGTCTGCTGTTTTCCTACAGTATTGAGGGAGCTCCTCTGCAAAGGGTTGATGAGATTAGAGACCTAGGGGTGCTTTTCGACAGTACCCTCTCTTTTTCTCCTCATATTAGGCTCATCACCCGGCGCGCACTCCGAAGCCTTGGAAATGTGTGTCGGATTACAAAGGAATTCTCTTCTCCAGATCCATTTCTAATGCTATACAATGCAATATGTATACCACAGTTAGAATATGCTTCTGTTGCCTGGAACGGCATCTCCAAATCTAGTAGTGAATTAATAGAACGTGTGCAGAAGAAGTTTTTATCCATATTTAAGCACCGTCATCACAATCACAGTTTTCATCCTGATTCTGACTTACCCATAGTCCCTTCCATCCCTTCCTTGAACTGCAGACGTATGCGTGCAGACCTTACATTTCTTCACAAAATTGTTCATGGCGACCTTTCTTGCGCAGACCTGCTTAACTGTTTAGAGTTTAGTGTACCACAAAGGCCCACCAGGTCGCATCGCCCGTTCTTGACCGCTGCGCGCAACTCCAATCATTCTCCTGTGCGCAGAATACAGAATTGTTACAACCGCTTCTTTGAACGCCTTTACATATTTCAGAAATCCTTTACAATTTACCGTAGAGCGCTGTTGAATACAGTATGTTAAACACCTATGATATGTCTGTCGTTCTTTTTTTTCTGGAATTTGGTTTCTGTGCGGTTGTGTATCCAACTGATAGTTGCCTATTTTTGAAACTGTTTACTGTCATTTGTTCGTCTTATCATTTGTCTCTACACTCTTGCCGTTGTTTTTGTTGCATTACTGTCAAACTTTGTTGCTCTGCCTGTCGTGTGGCCTTTACGACAGGCAGAGCAACATAGGCATCTTCTTTGTTTATTTTTTACCTGTACCCAGGCTCCGCCTGTGCTTTATTTCTGTCATTTTCACTACTTCAATTTGTGTGTGTCTTGTCGCTTGTTTTTTCTTGCTATATGTTTCTTGTATTTTGTGTATTTTTTTTTTTCATGTAACTACCCGTGCGCCAGCACTCAGGCCTCTGGCTGTTCCTGGGCACGTAAATAAACATGATTGATTGATTGATTGATTGATTGATTGATTGATTGATTGATTGATTGATTGATTAATATTAACGTAACGCAAACTACTTAACGTATGCGCCCCCGGAAATGCTCTGCATTTGATCGTGCCCCTCGCGAGGGGGATGTTTAGTTTCCTGCCGCAGCAAGAACCAGGCGGCCTCCTGCGCAGTTTGTGGCGCATACCCACTTGGGGGATTGGCCAGGATCGTTTCACTTACTACATGCCGGTTACGGCAGGGTTTGACTCTTTTTCTTGTAGGCATCATCTGCCTAATTGTTCTACAGGTATGCTCTGTAGCTACCAATTTATAGCCGAGCACTGCCCGAGGTAGTGTGCAGGCAACCGCATGAGGTGCAGAAAAGTAGTCTAACTTGGTCCCTGCATGTGGAAGGAGCGCAAAATTAAAATTGCAATGGAAAGAAAAAATTTGCCTCGCATCTGCTTGCTTCGCTGCAAATGCTATGGAAAGACGATAGTCTTCTGCTAACCCCACCTTGTAACTTTCCACGCGCTCTCGCCTCCTATATATCATGACTGCAATTAGAAGTTCATTCAGTTCAATTTTTGTACTACACACGCTCAATCTGCAAGGACAGTGCGCATATTTTTCATTAGCACAGCTTTAAAAATTCACTCCCACTACACCACTCCAGGGTTATACAGTTCAAGAGAGCACAAATCCCAACCTAATTCCTGTCCACGAAAGGCCAAGAAATCGGTAGCGGCACAAATACGGGCCCCCCCAGGGGAACGGTTCTTCAGTCTACAATGCAGGCAGCGGCTGCGTGCCGATCCCAGGCTGCATGACAGCTGTCTGCGTAACCTACAAAAAAAATCAACATCAAACATCACGTATCAGGAAATGTTGCTCCGCGTATGCTGTGAGTAGACATTCTTCTACTGTCACGGCTAAGACGTCACAATTACTAGTAATAACAGCCCTATTACATTACTCCGATCATTCGCACATCGAAAAAGGCCAAAATTTACTAGGAAATAACTAAGTCTGGCATCGCTTAAGAAACGACTTCTTTCCCCATTTCTAGGTTTTATATTTAATTTTTTGCAAGGCGACATCTCGGCACGTACCTGTCGCCGGTGGCAGCCGAGCTTTTTCAGAACAGGGACGTTAACAAAAAACGCTAAACCAACCATTGCATACGCTATGATAATATGATGATGATGGTTGGATGTTTATAGCGCAAGGCCAACTGGGGCAAAGGGCTCCAAAACAATATTCATATATGAGGGGTGAAACCTTAAACACTAAGTAAATTCAGCAAAAACAAAAGTAAAATCACAAAACGACAATGAGCATGGCTGGTGTATAGGGCCAGATTTCATTATGCGTGATAGGAAATAAGGTTTAAAAACTATACGTCTGACAAATACTCAAACACACGTTTCACGGAAACAATGGCATCGGCACCTAGAAAAAACGATGAATGTAGGGGAATATGTTGTCTGTAGATTTCTCTAAAGTGTTTGTGTCGTTTTGTGTGAAGGGCCTTGCATGTGATTAGTACGCGCACTACGGATAGGGCCTCTCCGCACCTGCCGCACTGGGGTCTAGAAGATCCCGTCAGCAGATACGAGTGCTTGGGTGTGCCCAATCCGCAGCCTACCCAAGGCGATTTCCGTGTGTCTGTTGTGTGAGTCAGCTGTGTACAGTCCCAAGTGTGGCTTTATTACATGTAGTTTGTTGTCTGTCTGTTCGTCCCAGTGTGTTTGCCATGTTCTGCGCAGGTGTTGTCTTATGTGTGGCTTGAGGTCTGTGTAGGGTATCGTTGTAATGTCTACAGTGTTCCTGAGTGCAGCAGCAGCGTTCCTCTCGTCTGCCAACTCATTCCCAGCGCTCCCTGCGTGTCCTGGGACCCAGCAGAGGACCAGCTCATGCTTTTGTGCATACACGGACATGATAGTGTTGAATACAAGATTAACTATGTGGTTTTAGGGGGCTTGTGCGATGACAGTGCGCGAATAACACTCAAAGAATCTGTATAGATGATGGAATTGGGAATTTGAGTTTCAAGAATGTGTCGTACAATCACTTAAATTCCATACGCTTCTGCTGAACCAATTGTTGTGTGGACGCTCATGGTTCTGGCTGTGTTGAAATTAGGACCATGAGCAGCGCACGACACCATACTGGAGGTTTTAGAAGCGTCACTATAAAATTCTGCACATGTGTATTTAAACTGCAAAGACAAAAAGTGCTGCAGTATTGCAGCTTGTGGTACCCGATTTTTGTCAAGTCTCATAAAATAAAGGTCGCACGACACAGGGCGAACTTGCCAAGGTGGTAAACTGTTTGAAAAGGATGACCTGTACACATCTAAAAACGAAGCACTGAGATCCGAGGCTCGCTCTCTCAGTCTAAGTGAAAAGGGCAGAGGAACGGATGGGCGATTTACAAAGAGCAGAGATGTTGACGTATCGTTAAAGACAGGATAAAAAGGATGATTGTTCAGTGATGAAATTTTAAGAGCATATAGCAAGTCCATGTACGTTCGTTGGTTCTCAAGGCTCCGCTTATCACACTCGACATACAGACTCTCAACAGCGCTAGTGCGAAAAGCACCCGAGGTGAGACAAAGCCCCAAGTGTAGCACTGGTTCAAGCATTCGCAACGCTGTTTTGGTCGCCGACCCATATACCACACTGCCATAGTCTAAACGAGACCCAACCAAGGCAGTATAGAGCCGTAGTAGGAGTTCTTTGTCGGGACCATACGATTGATGGGAGAGAACCTTAAGTATATTCATTGTTTTCAGACATTGATGTTTAAGTTCCTTGATGTGTGGAATGAATGTGAGTTTCTGGTCAAACACAACACCTAAGAACTTTTGCTCATTGTACACAGGAAGCGACAGGCCATTAAGAGTAATGTCTGGGTCCATATGGACCCCGCCCTTCCTGGAGAACACAACACAGGAGCTTTTTACAGGATTTAATTTAAAACCATTCTTGTCTGCCAAGCCGGCAAGTTTCTTTACACCAAGCTGGACTTGACGTTCGCAGATTGACATATTGCATGATTTATAGGATATCTGCACGTCATCTACATAGATGGAATAAGAGGTTGTAGGTGGCAGTGCCTTACCAAGTGAGTTCATTTTTACCATGAAGAGAGTGCAGCTCGACACGCCACCCTGTGGCACGCCAATTTCTTGCACGTGAACCTTTGAGAGTGTACAACCAACTCTTACTCGAAACGTTCTGTCTGACAAGTAACTGACAAGAGCGTTCAACATGTTACCCGAAACACCGAATGACTTGAGGTCCCTAAGGATTCCATAACGCCAAGCGGTGTCGTATGCCTTCTCAAGGTCGAAAAACACAGTTAAACAATACTGCTTGTGCGCGAAGGCATCCTTGATGTACGAATCAAGAGCTAACAGTTGATCGTTCGTCGATCGCCCCACCCTGAAGCCTGCCTGGTAGCTCTCGAGAAGACCGTAACTCGAGGAAGTACACGAGCCTGCGATTTACCATCTTCTCGAAGAGCTTGCACACGCAGCTCGTCAGGGCTATAGGACGGTAGCTTGAGGGGCACGACGGGTCCTTTCCCTCTTTCAGGAAAGCTACAACTATAGCCTCCTTCGAAGAAATTGCAGTGTGCCCCGAAAGCCATATCTTGTTATATAGGTGTAAGAGTGTTAGAAGAGTGTCTGCGTGCAGGTGTTTTATCATTGTGTATGTGATGTTGTCTGGGCCTGGAGCTGAGGGTTTACACGTGCTCAAAGCAGCCCTCAGCTCATGCAGCGAAAACTCTGAGTTATAAGAAGATGTTGACCTGTTGTTATCTAGTATAGGCTTCTTTTCGGCCGTTTTTTGTGTTTCATGAAAGTGTTTGTGTAGTGTGCTGAACTGTACACGTGTTGGAAGTGTGTCCCCTGTTGTGCTGACCAGAGGCAGGCTGTGTGTTTGTTGTCCTTTGAGTTTGCGTATTCTTGTCCATACTTTCCGTGTGTCTGGGTAGGAGTTTATTGATGTTATGAAGGAACGCCAACTCTCTCGTTTTGCCTCACGGCGCACACGTTTTCCTAACGCCTTGGCCCGTTTGAACACAATGAGGTTACCCGACGTGGGGTACCGACGAAGGACACCCCACGCCTTGTTCTGGGCCTCTCGCACCCGTCTACAGTCCTCATTCCACCACGGCCTCCGCTTGTTGCGCGGGGCACCAGAGGCGTGGGGAATGGACTTTTCGGCGTCGTCGAGGATGTGCGCCGTGAGCAGTTGGGTAGCTTCTTCAACATGTAGGAGTCCTATGAATGTGTGGTGTAGTTTGGATGTCTCTGTAAATGTATTCCAGTTAGCTCTTGCTTCATTAAACCTTTTAAGGGAAGATGGACTGCTCGGGCCTGTACCTAGGTACGTTAATGAAGTGGGGAAATGGTCACTACCATATAGGTCCATGCCCACACCCCACTCAAGACATGGAAAGAGAATTGCAGAGCCAATAGCCAGGTCAAGATGTGAGTATTTCTTGTGACCTATGTTATGGTATGTAGGCTGTTTATTGTTGAAAAGGCATGCTCCAGAGGATGTAAGAAACCTCTTTATCAGGTTACCCCGGGCATCCGTACGAGAACAGCCCCAAAGAGAATTGTGAGCATTAAGGTCGCCTGTTAAAATGTATGGTTCGGGCAGCAGGTCAACCAGCGCCTCGAATTCAGAGCTCAAAAGTGTAACATCAGGAGCAATGTATGTGGAGCATACCGTTATCAACCTATTAAATATTATTAAGCGTAGTGCTACAGCCTCAAGGATAGTGTTTAATGTGACAGGGTGGGATGCTAAGGATTTCCGGACGATTATGGCCACACCGCCAGAAGAGTGTGTGCAGCCAACCCTGTCTTTACTGTATACCAGGTAACTATTCAATAAATTTGTGTGTTTAGAATTCAAATGTGTTTCCTGAACACACATTACACTTGGCTGATTGGTATGCAGAATCTCATACACGTCGTCAAGATTATTCAGAAGGCCTCTGCAGTTCCATTGAACAATATTTCCTCTTCCCATTATTTAGTGTGAGAGCTACTGGAGTGTGTATGTTCATGTGTCGTCTTTCGGGGCTGTGACTCCTAAATTGGGCTTTTTGGGCTGCCTATCTGTAGGCTTGGACGTCGGAGGCCGCTCCATGCCTCGCGTTGCAGGCAAGAACGGCACAGCGGCCATCTCGTCGTCCGATGTCCTGGGTGTGCCCGTAGAACCGGGCCCCCCGGACTTGGCCCCCCTTCGGGGGCCCTTCGTTTGATCCGCCACCGCCGCTGGTGTCGGGGGCACCACAAGTGGCACGGGCGGTGCGGTGGCGGTGGAAGCCGGTGCGGGGCCCGTGGTGTCCATGGCACCCTCCAACGCACTGGAGGACGGGGAGGCAGGAGCGGGAGCGGCACCGGTCCCGACGGAAGAGGTTGCCACCACAACCGCTCGTGGCTCAGCAAGCAGTTCAGAGGCGGGTTGGGCTGCCATAGGCAACCCAGGGGGTGGCGGGGGCGGGACCAGGTCCGAGTCGCGATACTGGGTCTTCGCCGAAACTAGACGCCACTCCGCCCCCCGGCGAGCTGCGTCGGCATACCTCCCCAGGGGGAAAGAGGCGAACCTCTTTCGCGCCTCTGGGAAGGTGATGTTTTCAGTGACTTTGATGTTGATGATTTTCTTTTCTAGTTGAAACTTTTCACATTTTCGAGAGTAGGCGGCATGGGTTCCCTGGCAGTTGGCGCAGGTGAGGGTTGATGATGGACAATTGTCCGATGGGTGATCATCCTGGACGCACTTTGCGCAGGTCAGACGGCCACGACAGGAGTTGGTTCCATGCCCGAACCGCTGGCACTTAAAGCAGCGGCGCGGGTTCGGAATGTAAGGACGTATGGAGCATCGAATAAAGCCTGCGTTGATATGTTCAGGAAGTGAGGAGCGGTTGAAGGTCAGGATTATATGTTTGGTCGGGATTATCTTATCCTCCCTGCGCATCGTGATGCGGCGCACGGCGGTGACGCCCTGATCCTTTAAACCTTCAAGAAGGTCGTCATCTGTCTCGTTTAGGAGGTCTGGCTCAGAGATCACACCCTGCGAGCTATTCAGGCTGCGGTGGGGTGTGACCCTCATGTCCAGATCGACCATTTTCGTCTGACCAAGGAGTGTGGTTGCCTGCTGCTTGTTTTTCACCTCGACGAGCATTTAACCTGTGCATTGTTTTTTGGCATTGTAGGTTTTCCCAATTATTCCGTCAAGGTATTTTGTAATCAGAAACACCGATTGTGAAGCAACTGGGTGGGCTGCGTCAAGAGATTCGATAACAATGAAACGAGAATAGTTGTCTGGTTTGGGAAAGCTCATGCTTGGAAGTGAAGGAAACAAGACTTCGGTGCGGCCCCTTTTCAGCGACCGATCACGTTTAGGAGGGGGCTTTGATTTTTCCATACGGCATAAAAAAAAGCTGGGAGACGGGGGTACTTTCTTCTTTGACCTTACCCTGGTAGTCAAAGAGGTCCCGGAACTCCCTGCCTGGTAGACAGCCAGGCAGCCCATCCGCCGGAGCTTGACCTGGGCTCCGACGGCCGCCATTTGAGGTTTCTACCCTTCACCTTAAAAACACATCACCACGGTAGGTCACAGCTTATGTTGGGGGGCTCGGGGTCCGCGGTATCGCCAGTACCGTCACCAAGATTACTCAAGGTGCCCCGTGCGGGGACGCTATGATAATACCTGAAGCTAGCAGTATAGAGCAAGTACCAAAACACACCCCAAACAGTCTCACGGTAACAGCGCCAAGAGCACGGGAGCCCACCGTGCTCACCCGATGCTCGACAACCACAGCTGCTGCTTCGTTCAAGAGCCGCATTGGACGGCTACAGGGCGACGTCCTTGCAAGCCGATTGTGTGTTAATAATATATGATCGTCCCAAATTCGTAATTTCCAGCGCAGAAGCTGGTATAACCGCCTGTAAATTTCCTGGGACGTATGCAGTAATAAGGGCCATTTAAAAAAAAACACCACCGACCAGAGGTTCACCTCATGCTCCTGATAACGAGAGTACGCAACTAAAAAGAAGTGAAACAAACGTGACGTCACATCCGCCAAAAGTGTCTCCTCACCCGCCGAAATGGTCGGTTAATTCCTCCCCTGAAGGGCAGCTATAGGCACCGGTCACTGCTCAGAGGGCGCGACGAATAAGTACCCCCAGCGCCGCCTCGCGGAAGCTTGAGCTAACTTTGGGTCGGTGAGAGGCAGACGGCGGCCTCCGCGCGTTCATATATTCGGCACATCTCGGTTTGTTTTTGCGATTCTGCAATTGTTTTTGAAAGGTGTCTCGAACTTGAAAACTGTTCTTGCAAATAGTTTCTTTGTGTCTCAAGTGCTTCTGTGCGATTTCCGGACAATTACGGGGCTGAAGTACTACTGTCGGCCTCGCGTGCGCGAGAAGTTATAGAGATTGTACGTTCCCGTACGCCTGTGCGCCGTGAAAGAAAATGACGGCACAGACATCGTTGCGAAGTCCCATTCTAACCAAGGAAAGGTTATTTACAGCGCCAATTCAGGTCAGTAGCCAGCGTATACAACGGCGCTCCACCACAGAAGCGTGTTTGTGTTATTGTTTCCTCTGTTCGCGCAACCACACTACAGTTACTTTTTCGATTGCCCTTCTTCAGCTCGGTTGGTGTTGTCACTAATTAACAACGCATTCCAAACGTTATTAGCTGTTGACAAAGTAAACTCAGTTCCACACAGTTCGAAATCTGCTGCGGAGCGGCGGTTGTCTTTACAAAGATTTCGTTTAGTTTCGGCTTCTATTTTGTGAGTAATATGAAAGTCGTCTTAGCGGCTAATTGTGATACAGCTTGTTCAGGCCGTTCGAAATTCTCCAGAAAAGTATTTCCTCCTCCTCGCCATCCTCTGCTTAAACAATAATAACCTCAAGTTTCAGAGTACGCAAAACGCATTAAAGAATTCTCCTCTTCATCGTCTGCTTAAACAATAATAACCTCAACTTTCAGAGTACGCAAAACTCATAAAAGAAGTCAGCGCGAGTGAATGCAACCTTGCCTTTGATAGCTTTCCACGCTCTCGCTTGGAATTCGTGGCCGAACTATGTACACTTCGGGGAACAAAGTAGGGCAGTAGCGCGATACGTATTGACCATGTTGACATTGCTTTTGGCATCACCCGCGAAGTGATGTGAATGCATATTTTTGTGCCGCCTTTTGGTATCCATTCGGTGCCGTGGATGTCGCTAAAAAAAGGTTACTGCTGATAAAACAATAGTGGCGGGAGCGGTAATACCTTGTGTTATGCAACTACTACGACGGAATGCGATTAATCGCAGCGCGTGATGTGTATGAACACTGAAAGCAAACGTTATAATTTTACGGCCCTTCGTGTCGTCACTGCGCATAAACGGTAATCGTACTCATAAGTTTACTCCTTCCACTGACAAAAAAATGTCATGACTTTCTGACTTCCTTGACTTTTCTTACTGCTAAAATCATTTCTTGCGACGCTTATTCTCCCACGCCTGCCCGAGCGAGAAACCTGTACAGAACGATGGCAGGCTGCCTTTCGCGATTGTGACTGTCCTCCGCGCAGCAGTAGCGGCGCTGCCACTAATTTTTTCCTGCAGCCTTTTGATCCTTTCGGACCCTGCAACTTGCAATTATAACTTTGTTCCTAAAAACTTCCTCCACACAACGTCGAACTGCACGCAGCGCGTGTGTTTTTACGTGCGCTGAACGGCCGTCGCGACATCCACCGACCCAGAGTTGCTAAGCGGCGGCGAGAGGCGGCGCTGGAGTCGCGCGCAAACTGCAGTGTCCGGTGCCTATAGGGGTGATGTAGGGGAAGTGGTAAGCGGATATATCTACTTAGGCCAAGTTGTGGCCCCGGATCCCTACCATGAGGCAGAGATAATTAGAAGGATCAGAATGGGGTGGAGTGCATACGGCAGACATTCACAGAAATGAATAGCCGCCTACCATTGTCCCTGAAGAAGAAAGTGTATGACAGCTGCATCTTACTGGAACTCACCTACGGGGCAGAAACTTTGAAGGTGCACTAATAGGGTTCAACTTAAAATGAGAACGACTCAGAGGGCAATGGAGCGGAAAATGATAGGTGTAAGATTAAGGGACAAGAAGAGAGCGGAGTGGGTCAGCGAACGCGTGTTAAGGATATATTTGAAAAAATTAAAGGGCTTGTGAAGAGCTTTTCAAACAAAATTTGTTGGGGGCATTACATTATGGTTTTCCTGATGCTGAATTCGAAAAACATGTTTATGTTATGTGTAAATGCACCCAAACCATCTTTTTTCGCCAAAACAAACGACCCCTGCCCGAGGGCACGGTGAGAGCCCTGGCTGCCTTTCGCGATTGGCTGGCGGCATATGACGTCATATTCGGAAGTGCCGGCGCCGGGACCGCACGGACTGAAGATACCATTCTGTTCCCGTTTAGATACGGGCTAGAAGGTCCTCTGGTGAATGGAGGGCTCACACAATCTTTCGTTAGAATAGGAGAACTTAAGGGAAGTATCAACAGAACAGGTTCGCACGAGGCTAGCTTTAGAAAGGGGTTCTCCCCCGACGACTCATGGACGACTTGTTTCTCGGGTGCAGGGAAGTTGCGCAGATATTGGTTCGCCGCTTTCACTACCAGCGCTAGCCACAATTCCTAGCACGATTTTTCAACCCTCTATCCTCCCCATCCTCGAATGTGGAACTTTGTTTTTACATTTGGACAGGCGGCAACAAGCTCTGTGCAGCGGCCTGCGATGCGCACAGGCAGTGCGGCCGCCGCCGGTCGCCGCGTCGCGCAGAGGTGCTGGTGCGGGGTCGCTGCTCGGCGGGTGAGCGGAACATGGCATTACTGCACATACGCACGTTTTATAACATGGGAGTTGAACGTTGGTCGCCCTCCAAAAGGTAGAGGAACCCAAGCGCAGTACGCTGGTCCCCGAAGCTCCCCATCAGCTCCAGCCGGCTCAGGTTGCACGGATCGCCGGTGCTGTTGGGAACTTTAGTTTTAGCATCAAGGGAGATAGTTGGTCGCCGCTATCTCTACAATTGCGATGACTATCCTTAACACGGTTGTAAATGCGGAGCATTTCTTAGGCTCGCGATGTCACTCGTCGATGTCGTCGGCGCCGTCCACACGCCCACTGCGCATGCGCGTCGCGTCGAGGCGCAGGTGCACGTCTTTCCCCCGTACCCTCCTCGCTCTCAACAACAGGTGCGGCGGTGCGGTAGGAGCGCGTGTACCCCGTGCGCTCCGTCGCTCTCAACAACAGCTGCGGCGGTGCGGGGGGAGCGCGTCTGTGCGCGCATGCGTCGTAGCTACCCGTGCGCTGCATCGCGCTCAACAGTAACGGCGGCAGGGCGTGTAAACGTGATAATGGCGTGGTGGGTGCGTGGAAAGTTCGCGCGCTTGTGTACTGAAATGTGCGCATGCGCGTCTCTCCCCCGTACTCCTCTCCCTCGAACGCGGGCGGTGTGTATATAGGCGGCGGGCCGCGCGTTCGGAATTCAGTCAAGGGCGTCTTTGCTTGGCTTTCGCTTGACTTGAGGCTTTGCTCGACGGCACCAAGCAATAAAGACAGACTTTAACTTTACACTCCTTTCCTTCGCTTCTCCTTCATTAAATAAATAAGAATAATAAAGACGAAATAACAATTAAGCATTCCCAAACCACCACCACTCTGCAACGAATTTACTCGAGTTCCCCCCGTGGAAGATGCGGGCGGGTTTTTCTTTCACCACATTATCATCCCTTTTCTCGCCATGTGGAACCTTATTCCTACGTTGATAGTTATTCTAGCGATCGGTGCTGTGCTCATTCTTGCGCGCAGGTAACGCCATCCATCGGCCTCTCGCCGCATCTCTTGCTCGGGCAGGCCCGTCGACGAGCCTCCGCGACGGGTCGGCGCTCCGCATCGCGATACAAATTCGATCACCTCTTTCGAAATCACCTTGGATGACAATCCCTAGCACAATTTTTCACCACACTATCGTCCTCTCTTGCACGTTTACCTTGCTTTTCACGACAGTCTTGATTCTGGACGGCAGCGATGAACGGTCGCTGCCGCGGCATGTGTGGTGCGAGCCGTTTCGTGCGCCGTACGAAACGGCACGAACGGCACGAACGGCGAGTGTGCGGAGCGCTTCCGCGCACAGAAAACGCTTCATGCTTTCAGCTTGCTTGATTTTTTATTAAAATCCAGCTATTCAGCTACGCTGTCCTCACAGCAAACAACGTTGATCAGGAAAACGATCAAGAAGTTCGGGAAGCCCAGAGCGCTGTGGTCCCACAAATTTTCTAATTCCCTTATAATAATGGATCAGAAACTTGAGGTACCTCCGTATTTGTTTGATCCCGTCGCTTCGCGTACGAAGCACAAAGCAGCCGACGACACGGCCGGGCCCGCGACTACTCGTGAAGGCAATGTAGTAGCTACGGGCGCTCGGGTAGGAAATCTCTTGTATCTAGGAGTCGCTTTAGGGAATCACGCAGTAGCATTACGGTTAAAAAATCGACGCGGAAGCAACTTAAGACAATGATGATTAATAAAGTGCAGATTACACGCCTGCTTAATTCGGAACTTCGCCCAGACAACTGTGACACAGCGAAGCGGCGGCGCACGTCGCTGGCCGTCTTCCGAATATGACGCTACTTCCGGTCGCTGCCTCTCAGTTTCTCGCTCTTCCGGCGACGCGGCAGGAAGCAGTGGGCGGGGCGTAGGGTCAACTTTGACGACGAATATCGCTGTTCCCAAGCTAAAAATGACCAAAAAAACGTTACAGGCACAAACTGACCAATGTAATAATTGTAAAAAGTAGAGTTTTGCCCGGTTGTAAAAGTGCTTCAATAGCCCTTTAAGAAGAAATGGACGTGGGCAGGGCATGTAATGCGTAGGCAAGATAACCGTTGATGAGTAAGTGTAGCAGAGTGGATCCCTAGAGAAGGCAAGCGTTGCAGGGGGCGGCAGAAAGACGGGCAGATGAGATCAAGACGTTTGCAGGGATGAATTGGTCGCAGTTGGCACAGGCCCGGGGTAATTGGAGAATAATGGAAGAGGCCTTTGTTCTGCAGTGGGCGCAGGTAGGCTGGTGATGATGACGAAAATTCAAAGCACAACAAACACATAGCCTACCCCTGGTTTGCGCAACAGGGGACAGACTTGAAGACCAGACTAATACACTTGCACAACGCTTTCAACACGTATCCAGCTCTGCACATTACACGAAAAGAAGCCCTTTCGCGATAACAACAGGTCCGCCACGTCTTACAACTCAGAGTTTACACTTTATGAGCTGAGGGTTGCTCTGAGCATGTGTACGCCTTCACCTCTGGGCGCAGACAACGTTACACACAGTGTGATAGAGCACCTACACACCGACACTTTGAAAACACTCCTACACCTATACAATAAAACATGGCTTGGAGGAAAGCCGTTATAGTGGCTTTTTTTAAAGAAGGGAAGCACGAGTTTTCTTCAGCAAGTTATCATCCCATCACACTGACAGGCTGCCTAAGCTCCTCGAGAAGAGGCAGGCTTCAGGGTGGGCCGATCTACAAACAACCAACTGATTCCCTTAGAATCTTACATTAAAGATGAAATCATCCATAAACAGTATTGTATGGCCGTATTTTTTGACATTAAGAAGGCTTACGATACTGCATGGCGCTACGGTATTCTAAGTGACCTTAAGTGTTTTGGGTTGTCAGGCAACATGTTGAATACGCTTGCAAACTACATGTCAGAAACAACCTTCCGTGTTAGAGTGGGCGCTGCACTTTCGCGGGTTCAAGTTCAGAAAAACGTGGTGCCTCAAGGGGGAATTATAAGTTGCACACTGTTTATAGTAAAAATGAACTCACTCGGGAAGGCGCTGTCGCCAACAGTCTCTTACTCTATGCTAGCGCCAAGTCCAGCTTAGTGTTAACAAACTTGCTTACTGGCCGAAAAGAACGGTTTTACGCTGAATCCAGAAAAGTGCACTTGCGTTGTATTTTCAAGTAGGCGTGGGATTCATCCTGAACGTGATATAAACTTAAAAGTGTTTCCATTTGTCTCAAGCAGGAACACAAATTTTTATGCGTGGTACTTGATGAAAAACTTACATTCATTCCACACACAAGAGGTCTGGATAGTAAATGCTTAAAAACACTGAATATCCTAAAGATCCTCTAGCGGCAAGCCACAGCGTCAGCGGCAGCAGCGTGACGCAGGCCCGCGGGCGCGCTCACCCACCGGAGGGCTCGCGATAGAGACCCCACGGCGTTGGAAATAAACCGACCTTGTTACGTGGTCTGGTCGTCTCTGTTTCAACGTCTCCGTGGCATGCGCTCTGCAGTTGGTGATCCTGACGTGATATCCCTCCCAGTGAAGTTGTAGAGCCATGTCCAGCAACGACCCGGACCAGCGAGCACCGCAAGCAGTCGGCAACGAGATCGCCGCCCTGGCTATCCACTTGCCGCCGTTGAGCGCTACTCAAACGCACAGCACCATCTGAGCGCACGTGCCTGAAGCAGCTACTTTACACCGAAGAGCTTGGCCACCGCAGACCGAGCCAACCCCTGCAGCGCATGACCCAACTCCTCGGCTCACGTGCCCAAGCCATGGACTGCGCATTGCTGCGCGAGCTCTTTCTGCAGCGCCTGCGTGCGAACGTGCAAATGGTCCTCGCAACAGCGCCAGCGCCATCCATGGATCTCCCTTCGCTCACGTCCCTGGCCGTCAAGGTAATGGAAGTAGCCAGCACAGCTTTACCTATTGCTGCTGTAACCACGACGTCAGTATCACCTGCTCTTCGCCCGACGCCAGCTCCTGCCGACCAAGGTGCGTCTGTGTCGCCTGCCAGTGTCGATCACCTGTGCGAACGACTGGAGCAACTCGTCGCGGCGACGAGTTGCTCCACTTGCATTGCTTCTTGCATTGCTCCACTTGCATTGCTCCTACGGCGCAGACAAACAAATATTCCTCAGTGTTTTCGCCAGTCTTGTTGATGATGATGATAGTTGGGTTTTATTGGCGCAAGGCCGACTATGGGCAACGAGCGCCAAAAAGAAGTTACTGAATTGTGATGAGACCGTAAATACTAGAACATGTGACTAAAAGTAAAAGTGATGCAAAACAAACGACAATGGAGATGGCTGGTGTATAGGGCCAGGATGATTACACGTGATATGACAAGAGCTGCAGAAAGTTTACCTCAGCTAAAAACTTAAAAACACGCTGACTAGAAAACATTGGTTCGTCGGCTAAAAAATATGATGGGTGCAAAGGAATGTGTCGTCTGTATAATTCAGGGAAATGTTTGTGTCGTGTTGTGTCAAGTGCTCTGCATGTGATTAGTATGTGGACTACGGATAGGCCCTTTCCACACCTGCTACATGTGGGTCCCGAAGTTCCGGTGAGCAGGTGGGAGTGCGTCGCATGTGTGTGGCCTATCCGCAGCCTAGCCAGGGCGACTTCAGTGTATCTGTTGTGTGAGTCAGTTATGTAGCGTCCCAGTTGTGGTTTTATTACGTGTAGTTTGTTGTCTGTTTGTTGCCTCCAGTGTAGCTGCTATGTGTTACGAAGCTGTCGTCTGATGTGTGTCTTTAGGTCGGTGTAAGGTACTGTTGTTATGTCAGCTGTGGTCATGAGAGCAGCTGCACCAGCCATTTGATCAGCGGTCTCATTTCCAGGGATCCCACAGTGACCTGGTAGCCAGCATATGGTTATTTCTAAATCTGAAGCATATGCAGTCATTATGACCTTTAAAAGAACATTGATTACATAGTTTTTTGACGACCTTAATGATGACAATGCCTGCACAACGCTTAGAGAATCTGTGTAGACAATGGACTTTGAAATCTTATGTTCGAGGATGTGATTTGACACGAGTAAAATGCCATACGCTGCTGCCGTGTGAATACTGCAGTGAATATTCATTGTTTTGATAACTCTAAAATTTGGTCCCTGCGCTGCACAAGAGACAGTAGAACCAGTTTTGGACGCGTCGCTACAGAATTCTGCGCACCTGTACTTTCCTGCAGGAACAGGAAGTGCTGCAGAATTGCATTCCTGGGTACCCTATTTTTTTCTACAACAGTGAATGACAGGTCGCATGTTACAGGACGAAGATGCCATGGTGCGATGAAATTATGAATGGGTGTCTTGTGCGTGTCTGAAAGGGGGACATTGAGTGCAGACGCCTCCTCCCTAACTCTGAGAGAGAACGGTAAGGAAATAGATGGCCTGTTTAAAAATAGTTGTAAATTTGATGTATCGTTTATGATGCGATTAAAAGGATGGTTGGTCAGAGACACGATCTTGGATGCATACAACAGGTCAACGTACTCCCGCTGATGCCCTAGGCACCATTTGTCGCACTCCACATAAAGACTTTCAACAGGGCTAGTGCGGAATGCGCCACATGAGAGGCGAAGGCCAAGATGCAGCACTGGGTCGAGCATTTTGAGTGCTGTTTTTGTAGTCCACCCATACACAACACTGCCGTAGTCGAGCCGAGACCCCACCAACGCTGTGTACAGGCACAGCAGGAGTTGTTTGTCGGCCCCATAAGATTGATGTGAGAGGACCTTAAGAATATTCATTGTGTTTAGGCATTTGCATTTGAGTTGCCTGATATTTGGAATGAATGTAAGTTTTTCGTCAAATAAAATACCTAAAAACTTGTGCTCCTTGTGCACAGAAATTGGCACATTCGCAAGAGTGATGTCTGGGTCCGGGTGGACGCCACGCCTCCTGGAGAACAGAACACAAGAGCTCTTCGCGGGATTAAGATTAAAGCCATTCTTGTCAGCCCAGCCGGTAAGTTTCTTGACGCCGAGCTGGACTTGACGTTCGCAGATGGACAAGTTGCACGATTTAAAGGATATCTGCACGTCATCTACATACATAGAATAAGAAATTGTAGGTGGCAGTGCCTTTCCAAGAGAGTTCATTTTTACTATGAAGAGGGTGCAGCTCAACACTCCACCTTGCGGCACGCCATTTTCTTTCACGCGATCATTTGACAGTGCACAACCAACTCTGACGCAAAAGGTTCTCTCCGACATATAACTACAAAGGATGTTCAACATGTTGCCCACAACACCGATTAACTTTAGGTCACTGAGGATACCGTACCGCCAAGCGGTGTCATAGGCTTTCTCTCTGTCGAAAAACTCCATAAGACAAAATTGTTTATGCACAAAGGCATCCCTTATATATGTTTCAAGAGCTACGAGTTGATCGTTCCTTGATCGCCCCGCCCTGAAGCCTGCCTGGCAGCTCTCGAGAAGACCGTTGTACACAAGGAAGTACACGAGCCTGCGATTTATCATCTTCTCGAGAAGCTATAGGCAGCTGGCCAGGGCAATGGGTCGATAGCTAGCAGGAGAGGAAGGGTCCTTCCCTTCTATCAAGAATACTACAACTATGGCCTCCCTCCAAGACTTTGGAATGTGCCCTGAAAGAAATATCTTGTTGTAAAGGTGAAGGAGTGTTACAAGAGTGTCTGTGTGTAAGTACTGTATCATTGTATATGTAACGTTGTCTGGGCCTGGAGCTGAGGGTTTACACGTGCTTAGAGCAGCCCTCAGCTCATGTAATGAAAACAGGGAGTTGTAAGTCTGTGATTTGTTGTTGTCACGTAGAAACGTCTTTTCACAAGAGGCTTTATGTTTCAGGAAAGTGTTTGTGTAGTGTGCAGAGCTTGACACATGTTGAAAGTGTTGTGCAAGTGTGTTAGCCTGATCTTCTAGTGCGTCCGCAGTCGTGCTGACCAAGGGCAGGCTATGTGTATGTTGTCCCTTAAGTTTACGTATTCGTGTCCATACCTAGCGTGTGTCTGTGTATGAATTTACGGATGTTATGAAGGAGCGCCAACTATCCTGTTTTGCCTCACGGCGCACGCGCTTTCCCAAGGCATTTTGCTCTTTTACAAGAAATTAAGTTAGCCGACGTGGGGCACCGGCGAAGGACACCCCACGCCTTGTTCTGGGCCACTCGCGCTCGCCTGCAGTCCTCGTTCCACCAGGGCCTCCTTGGGTTGCGTGGGGCACCGGAGGCCTGGGGAATGGACTTTAAGGCGGCGTCGAGGATGTGCGCCGTGAGCAGTTGGGTCGCCTCTTCTTCGTGTAGGTGTTTTATGGATGTGTAGTGCAGTTTAGATGTTTCTGTGAATGTACTCCAGTTTTCTCTTCCCTCATTGAACCTTTTATGAGAGGGGGAAGTGTTTGTGCCTATGCCTCTGTATGTCAATTTGGTGGGGAAGCGGTCACTACTATATAGGTTTGTGTCCGCATGCCACTCAAGAAATGGGAAAAGAACTGCAGAGCCAAGAGCCAAGTCAAGATGTGAATAACTGTTTTGTCTTATGTTTTAATATGTAGCTTGCTTTTTGTTAAAAAGGCATGCTCCCGATGATGTTAGACATTTTTCAACTAGGCGACCTCGGGCATCTGCGCGGGAAGAGCCCCAGATTGAATTATGTGCATTGAGGTCGCCTAAGACTAAGTACGGTTGAGGTAGTTGATCTATCAGGGCCTCAAAATCAGTGTTCGATAGTTGGTAATCCGGAGGGAAGTAGAGCCAGCATACCGTTATTAACCTATGATAAATAATTGTTCGAATGGCGACAGCTTCAGGCATGGTGGATGGTGCGACACGCTAAGTATTTTCCAGCTACTATGGCCACACTACCTGAAGAATAAGTGCAAGTGTGCCTGTCTTTTAGAAAAACCAAGTAGCTATTCAAGAAGTTATTATGTTTACTATTTAGATGTGTTTCCTGAAGACACATGAGACTTGGCTGATGTAAATGAAGTATCTCGTACACATCATCTAGATTGTTGATAAGGCCTCTACAGTTTCATTGAATGATGTTGTCTGTTCCCATTATTTACATTTAAGAATGACTGGAGTGTGTGTGTGTGTGTTCATGTGTCATCTTTCGGGGCTGTTACTCTGGGATAGGGCTTTATGGGCCTCTCTGTAGGCTTGGAAGTCGGTGGCCGCTCCTTGCGCTGCGTTGCAGGCAGGAATGGCCCGACATCCATCTCACCGTCGGATGTCCGAGGGGTGCCCGACGGACCGGGCCCCCCGGACTTGGCCCCCCCTCGGGAGCCCTTCGTTTGAGCCGCCACCGCCGAGGGCGTCCGGGGGGCCAGAGGTGGCACGGGCGGTGCGGTGGCGGTGGGAGCCGGTGCGGGGCCAGTGGTGTCCATCACCTCGGTACCCTCCAACGCACTGGAGGATGGGAAAGCAGGGGCAGGAGCGGCACCGGTCCCGACGGAAGACGTTGCCACCACAACCGCTGCTGCCTCAGCAAGCGGCGTGGTGGCGGGTTGGGCTGCCAGAGGCAACCCAGGGGGGGGGGGCGTAGGAGGGACCAGGTCAGACTCGCTGAACTGGGTCCCTGTGGAAACCAGACGCCGCTCCGCCCCCCGGCGAGCTGCGTTGGCGTACCTCCCCAGAGGGGAAGAGGCGAACCTCTTCCGCGCCTCTGGGAAAGTGATGTTTTCTGTTACCTTGAGATTGATTATTTTCTTTTCTATTTGGAACTTTTCGCATTTCCTGGAGTAGGCCGCATGTGGGCCCCTGCAGTTTCCACAAGTGAGGATGTCAGAATTACAGTTGTCGGTGGGGTGGTCCTGCGCGGCGCATTTCGCACACGTTGTTTTGCCGCGGCAAGAGGTTGTACTGTGCCCGAACCGCTGGCTCTTCAAACAGCGGCGCAGGTTCGGAATGTAAGGACGAATGGAGCATCGAATGAAGCCGCCGCTGATATGTTCAGGAAGTGAGGAACGGTTAAAGGTCAGGATAATATGTTTCGTGGGGATTATGTTATCATCCCTGCGCATCGTGATGCGGCGCACAGCTGTGACTCTCTGATCCTTTAAACCTTCAAGCAAGTCGGCATCTGTTTCCGTAAGAAGATCTGCCTCAGAAATCACACCCTGGGAGCTGTTGAGGCTCCGGTGGGGTGTGACCCTGATGTCCAGATCTTGGATGCGGGTTTGTTCAAGAAGAGTGCGGGCTTGTTGTTCGGCATTGAGTTCTACAAGGATTTCTCCCGTCCTAAGCTTTTTAGCTTGATACTTTCCGCCTATTGTGTTTTGCAGGAATTTCGAAACCAGGAATACAGACAGGGAAGCGACAGGTCTTGCTGAGTCAGCTGACTCTATTACAAGGAAACGAGCATAGTTATTCACGGTTGTTGAAAAGACAGTTGTTGGAAGGGGTGGGAATGAAACTTTGGTGCGGCCCCTTTTCGGGGGCCGATCACGTCTGGGGGGGGTTGAAAATGCCATATGATACATGGGAAAGCAGGGAGACGGGGGTACTTTCTTTTTTGACCTTACCCTGGTAGTCAACGAGGTCCCGGAGCTCCCTGCCTGGTGAACAGACAGGGAGCCCATCCGCCGGAGCTTGACCTGGGCTCCGACGGCCACCGTTCGTGGTTTCTAACCCTCCACCTATAAACACATCGCCACGGTTGGATCCAGCTTATGTTTGGGGGCTCGGGGTCCGCGGTATCGCCAGTACCGTCACCAAGATTGCTCAAGCTGCCCCGTGCGGGGTCGCCAGTCTTGTTGGCTCACGGTTGGACTATGGCAGTGTCGCCTATGGGACCGCCTGTAAAATCGCATTGAAAATGTTTGACCCAGTGCTCTACTTGGGGCTACATCTTGTATCCGGAACTTTCCGGACGAGCCCCATTGAAACTCTATATGCTGAGCGCAGTAAGTGGAGCCTTGAGCACCAGCGGGCCAGCGGGTGGTGAAACGAAAATATTTCACTGCTGTATACTGCAGCGGCGCGTGTCCACCACGCCGAGGCGACGACGACGACGAAGGCGGCACCACGAGGCGCACGCTCACGTGCGCTCGTGCTGGAGGAATAAAAATCAGTTCGAACCCAAACGCTGTCGTGGCTGGTTGTCACTGCGCCGGTCGCGACATGATTTGGTGACGTGGACCGAACTCGCCCCTTCTGACCGCGCCATGTCGGACCCTTCGGCTTCGCCGGATTCTGCGGGCCAACTACGACCCGGCGCAGCTACGCCCGCCCACGAAGCAGCTCCGCCTGCTCACGCTACAACCGCGGCTCTGCACAGCGCTACTCTACCCCCGTTTTGGACTCGGAACCCGCGGACATAGTTCACGCAAGCCGAAGCGCGCTTCCGTCTGCATCGCATCACCAGCCAGGAGACGA
The DNA here is from genome assembly GCF_048455015.1 of Haemaphysalis longicornis. NCBI lineage: Eukaryota > Metazoa > Arthropoda > Arachnida > Ixodida > Ixodidae > Haemaphysalis > Haemaphysalis longicornis. Next base: position 216,868,070 of record NW_027526335.1, read on the forward strand.
AATATAACAGCGTCGTGACCTCCTTGCCAGGCAGCATCGCGGACGACCTAGCCGACATCCTCGACGCCCCACATCCTGAAGCGCCCGTACGACCACCTGAAGGCAGCGATCACCCAACGCAAGTCGGAGTCGGAGCGCAGCAGGCTGCAGCAGCTTCTGAACACCGAGGAGCTCGGTGACAGGCGACACTCGCAGTTGCTACATCGCATGCGGCAGCTATTGGGCGATCATGGCCAGGACCTCAACAATCCACTTGTTCGGGAGATCTTCCTTCAACGCCTCCCCCAGAACATGGTATTGGTACTTGCGGCAGCCGCTGACATGTCACTCGACCAACTCGCGGAACTGGCTGACCGCATCGCGGACTATTCCCGGTCCCCAAGCATCGCCGCGGTCGTCGATACGCCCTCCACCTCAAGGGACGACTCCAGGCTTGGTCGACTTGAGAGCCGCATTGATGAACTCAGCCATCAGCTGTCATCCCTCGCACCCCTCTTGCACCGACGCCGACGTGCATCCCGCGACCGACGGTACTCCCCATCCCCGTCCCGTTCTCAACATGGCTCCTCTGCAACACGCGGTGAGCCTGGCCCTTCGGGCGTCTGTTGGTATCATCGTACCTTCGGTACTGCCGCCCGCAAGTGCAGCCAGCCTTGCTCATGGACGGGAAACTAGGAGACCGGACACTGGCGGCGGCAAGTGAACCCGGTCATGCAGTCAGCCGCCTCTTCTACGTCACCGACAAGGTTGCCGGCCACCGCTTCTTGGTCGATACGGGAGCAGAGGTCAGCGTCATACCGGCCTCTTCGCTAGACCGACGACGCCGAGAAATGACCTCCCCGTTAATTGCCGTCAACAACTCGCCGATCAACACCTACGGCCAGCGGTCGCTCACAGTCAATTTTGGCCTACGTCGCACCTTCCGGTGGCTTTTCACAATTGCTGACATCAAGCAGCCCATTCTCGGTGCTGATTTCCTGGCTTTCTACAACCTGGCCGTGGACGTGCACTCTCGACGCCTCGTGGACATGACGACGAGCCTTTCAGTACATGGCATTCTCTCCTCTGCCACGGCGACCGGACTTTGAGCCTTTGTGCCATCTTCCGTGTACGAGAAGATACTTGCAGATTTTCCCGCGATCACAAGATCCCACACGGGAGAGTCCCCAGTGAAGCACACCATCACCCACCACATCGTCACGAAGGGACCCCCTGTCTTCGCTCGAGCGCGTCGTCTCGCCGGATCACGTTATGCCATTGCTCGCCGGGAGTTCGAGCACATGCTGGAACTGGGAATTGTCCGTCCATCCTCGAGCAACTACGCGTCAGCCCTGCATATGGTACCCAATAAGGACCCCGGTGACTGGAGGCCATGCGGTGACTACCGTGCCCTCAATGCGATCACCGTGCCGGACCGGTACCCGCTCCCTCATTTGCAGGACTTCACCGCGAATCTGGCAGGCTGCAAGATATTCAGCAAGGTGGACTTGGTCAAAGCTTATCACCAGATACCTGTGGAGCCAGCAGACATACCGAAGACTGCCATCATTACACCATTTGGTCTCTTCGAATATGTCCGCATGCCCTTCGGCCTGCGTAACGCCGCCCACACCTTTCAACGTGCCATCGGCAAGGTTACCCGCGGTTTCGACTTTGTCTTTGCCTACCTCGACGACCTCTTGATCGCAAGCTCATCACCATCCGAGCACGAAGTGCACTTGCGACCCCTTTTCACTCGGCTTGACGAATATGGCTTCGTCATCAACCCCAAAAAGTGCGTCTTCGGCGTGCAGACCATCAAGTTCCTGGGCCACTTGGTCACTCCACAGGGCATCAGACCTCTCGACACCAAGGTGAAGGCCATCCAGGACTTTCCACAGCCCACCTCAATTAAGAATCTTAGAGAGTTCTTGGGCCTGCTGAACTTCTATCGGCTGTTCATTCCCAACTGTGCCGAACTAGTCCAGCCCCTCACTGATCTGCTCGCCGCCAAGACAGGCCCTGCAGAGCACTTCGAGTGGAGCGAGCAAGCAGCGTCCGCCTTTTCTGCGGCGAAGAAGGCCCTCTCCGACGCTGCCATGCTTATACACCCCGTTCCTGATGCTCAACTTCGTCTTATAACCGACGCCTCCAGCGTGGCTGTCGGTGCTGTGGTTGAGCAGTTCGTCTCTGGTTGGCAGCCACTTGGTTTCTACTCCCAGAGGCTGACACCTGCCGAGACGAGGTACAGCACCTTCGGGCGCGAGCTACTGGCTGTCTACCTTGCCATGAAACATTTCCGGCATTTCCTGGAAGGCAGGGACTTCTATGTCCTTACGGATCACAAGCCCCTGACGTTCGCTTTCCAGCGCAACCACAGCTCGTACTCGTCGCGTGAGATCCGTCACCTCTCCTTCGTCTCGAAGTTTACTGTCGATCTCCGCCATGTCAGCGGCCCGATCAACACTGCTGCTGACGCGCTGTCTCGCGTCAAAGCACTTTCGTCTACACCCCAACCAATTTCCATGGAAGAGCTTGCTTCTGCACAGCGACAAGACCCTGAGCTCCAGCAACGCCGCTCTGACACCTCCACGCTGAGTTTCACGGATGTGCCGTTGCCGTTTACCGAAGGCACAATCACATGTGAGACATCAGCCGGCGTCTCCCGACCTTATGTTCCACCGGCATTTCGTCGAGCCGTTTTTGACACCCTGCACGGCAAGAGTCACAACGGCATCCGAGCAACTCAACACCTCGTCACAGCTCGGTGGTTCTGGCCCTCCATGAATGCAGATGTCCGCCGGTGGGCACGCACCTGCCTCCAGTGCCAACGTGTCAAAGTAACCAGGCACACGGTCACTCCTGCCTCGCCATTCCATCCACCGGACAGCCGTTTCGCGCACGTGCACATTGACCTGGTCGGCCCCCTACCACCGTCGCGATGCGCCACCTACTTGTTGACGTGCGTCGACCGCTTCACGCGCTGGCCAGAGGCAATCCCGATACCTGATATTACGGCGGAAACAGTCGCCAAAGCATTTGTTGGTGGTTGGGTGTCCCGTTTCGGCTGCCCCGCTGTTGTCACCACTGATCGCGGGCGTCAATTCCAATCAGCCCTGTTCAACGCTCTCGCTGCCATCTTGGGAGTACGCCACATACACACCACCTCCTACCATCCGTCTGCCAACGGGATGGTGGAGCGTTTACACCGCCAACTCAAGGCAGCTCCCACCACCTACGAGCCGAGGGAACACTGGGCCGACCACCTTCCCCTCGTCTTGCTCGGACTACGCTCGGCTTTTAAGGCAGACCTGCATTGCACATCTGCCGAGCTGGTGTACGGCTGCCCTTTTCGTCTCCCGGGCGACCTCCTCACACCTCCGCCTGCCGATGGTCCTTCGGGCCCCGCCGGTTACGTGGCTGAACTTCGTCGCCTTTTCGAGCACATCCGGCCTGTCCTTCCTCGACAACGCAGCGACCACTCCGTCTTCGTGAGCCAGGACCTTTCTTCCTGCACTCACGTGTTCGTGCGCCACGACGCTGCCCGTCGACCCCTCACTCCCGCTTTAGATGGCCCATACCGCGTCATCGAGCGGCACCGCAAGACTTTCACCCTCGACATCAACGGCCGCCAAGACGTCGTCGCCGCTGACCGCGTAAAGCATGCATACCTCGCCTCTCTTCGACCCAACCAGACCTTCCCCGTCTCAACAACCATGCCCAGAACTTTGCACCATCAACCGTCGAAAACTGTCACGTGGTCTTCAACAACGGCCTCCGGCTCTACGGGGGGGAGCCCTGTAGCGGCGCGTGTCCACCGCGCCGAGGCGACGACGACGACGAAGGCGGAACCACGAGGCGCACGCTCACGTGCGCTCGTGCTGGAGGAATAAAAATCAGTTCGAGCCCAAACGCTGTCGTGGCTGGTTGTCACTGCGCCGGTCGCGACATGTATACCATTAAGGTGACGTCCATAAAAAATCACCCTTGTAATTTATTCTTAACGACATTTCATCCACTCATTTGTACAGAGCACGTCCATCTTCACCTGCTCCAGTCTCCTGATAATGAGAGCAACGTTTATAGATACTTTTTTAGTTTCGGAACTGCGCCTTCCAAAGCGGGCGCGACTTCACCCTAGGCGCTGAGAGGGCGCTCCGATCGCGAGTTGCGCTGTGTCGGCGGCGGCGGCGGCGGCTCCGGCGGCAGCGTTGATGGCGTGCGCGGCCGGTCCGCTGGTCTCAAAGTTGCGGCCGCGCTGTAGTTGCGTGTCTGCTCTACGAGTTTCTTCTTTTCGCTTGCGTTTGTCTTCACCATTGCGCGAGAAATTTTCTTCATGTGCTGGGCTTGGTGCAATGCCGACCTGCTTAATCCGCAAACGTTTGTACGAGATTTTCCAGCCCACTTTAGCAGTGATGCTTGTGAGGAGGCTGGGAAAGACGCATCGTGCATGGGGCACGTGCCCTTTACAAAATGTACAACTGTGAGCAGGAGGACGGAATGTGTAGCTCCTCATGCTAAAAAACTATAAGTAAAACAAAACAGACTTGTGAACAAAAACAAAAATTCCTAATGCTAATACTACAACCAGAATTCAAATCAAATTTTATTCAGATTTTATTCAAACCAGAATTTTATTGAAATCTAAATACAAAACTTCCTAATTTGTCCAGGATAATGGGTTAGCTTTAACCAGCGGTACAATTTGGTTTCTTTGAAACTACAAAGGATACGCGGATGCCTTTCATAAAGAAAGCATGCAGTTGCTGCGCATGTCTATGAGGAAATATCATTCGCGATGCAACGAATTTGCGCGATTAGCATGGCAAGCGAAATCGTGGGCCCACTTGATAGCTATACTGCTACGTGAACATTCATTTGAAATGCTGTCGCGCTTATTGGTATTTTATCCCCCCGCTAAAAATCACTGCGCGTACGTACACCTCCTTGCATAATTAGGCCCGTTTCAAATAAATCACGAACTGGAAGAGCATGGCAACAACGTTGAGCAACTTCCGAGAACAGTTATTTCTTTTCGAGTACGCAGCCAGAGCTAGCTGGTAATAACCTGAGATGCCAGGGCGTAACCTTACGGTAGGGCCGGCATTTGCATGAGGTCGAAGGAGGCCAACAGCGAAAAAAATTACGTGACCACCAACCCTACGTAACGTGTAATTACGCCGCGTAGTTTGTTTTTTCCCCAGAGCGTTCATATATTTTTTGCCATTCTTTTAAATCTCTCTCTCTCGCGCGCTGCATTTGCACGGCGTTGCACGCACGCTCCGCAAAGTCGGCGTTCTCATGTGCTGATTATTCTTCTCCGTGCCTGCCGTAGGTTCAAGCGCGCCGAGCTTTTCTTGCGCGCTGAAATCCCGGCGCTCATATTCGGTTTCAGTTGTGCTGTCCTTCCTAGCTTGGGTGGGCGCACACATCTGGTAATTGTGTACGCTCTTTGCAACAAACTGCTACAATAAACAGATTGCATGCAAAACCATTTTTGCCCCTTTACGTGGTTCTTCTGAGTACATTCCTCCAGAAGAGCGTAGACGCGTGCTCCAGTAAATTGCGTGTCTCTGCGAGTTTCTTCCTATCGTTTGCATTTGTTCGTCGCCTCCTGTATACATGAGGCGATGGTTTGTTTTTTAGACCTGTGCGCGAAGCTTGCCCTTTCAGTGCGTTCAGTTTGTGACGCGCTATTGAACAGTGCCGATTTCATCGAGGATTTCGTTGACTCCGTCAATACGCTGTGTTTTCTTTGATGAGCCTGGCTTACCGAAATGCCAACGTGCTCCGCACCTGGCTGTAGGAGCAGATACAGAAGCAACACTCAGAAGCGTTACTTTTTAGCGCCGCCATCGGATCTATATTTCCCCGCGCGGTCAAAAAGCTAAGGAAGACTCGCAAGGTATGTGGACTTCATTTTCTCGAAAAGGACGTTGCGAAGAAGTATTAAGGTATCATTAACGTAAAGTCGCCGAGGTCGACCGCGCTTACACTGAAGGAAGGTGCAGTTTCCGTTTGCTTTCCCCACTTTCCCAGCAATTTATTTGTTGAGGAAGCAGACTCGGCGGCGATGTCTAAAAAAGAGGAAGGGGGCGTCTGCGCACTAGCTAAGTGATTACAAAAGGAGACCAGTTGCCCATGGAGCCACAAGAGGAGTTGTCCAACCATGAGGCGCCTGTTCCCCTGCAGTGCACCGATTTTGCTCAGGTAGTCGAGAATAGTGCTGCAATACGGTTCCCAGCCAACTGGAGAACGGCATCACTCGAAAAAGAACTGAGGCAGCGTCGTCAAATTGTTCTTTACGCAACCGGAATGAAAGCGGGGGTCTAAACTGAAGAGCGTTGTTGTGAGGGACGATATCACTGTTGTCCACAAAACGGAGAGCTGCTCTAACAGTTGTGTGAGGAAATATTTGTGATGCAGTAAATTTGCGCAATTGGCATGACAAGATAACTTGTGTACACGCTTGACAGCCACTGCTACGCGAACGTTCATTTAAAACGCTGTCGTTCTTGATATTTTAGCCACCGCTTCAAATCCCTAGGCGTACGTACACGAATCCTTCCATAATACCGTCCGTTTCAAATAGATCTCGAACTGCAACGTCCGCAATAACATGATGAAACGTCCGCGAACATTTATTTCTTTTGCAGTATGCAGCTACAAGTTGTGAGACCGGAATTGCCGAGCGGAACGCTCCCCGCTAGCAGACGACGCTCGCTTTCCTAGCGCAACTCGCAACCGCAGCGCCGCGGTGGCGAGAGTCGCAGCCGGCCGCCTTCTTTCCATGGTCGCGGCGGGGAGATAAGGAACTGAAAAAGTATCTATAAACGTTGAGTCAGAGCCCATGGGGAGGAACGAGGAATTTCATTTGCGGAGAGTATGAAGTCCTCTATTGCTGACTCAGTTCCGCCTTGGGACAAGTCCGCAATCTCTTGTGACATGTCCTTTCAGTCCATAGACAAGCAAAACACGCCTACCTAGACAAAAATAATGCAACATTGTTTTACAACTGAAAGTCAAATAAATACCGGTACACTGCCTTTTAGACAGATGCATCGAAGTCTTCTGCTGTGTCATGTGCCACACATAGTCCCCAAAATAAATATAAACAGTAGTTTAATTAAACCATAAGCGTACGGCATTTTAATTGCAGTACAGCACATCACACAGACTATAACAAAACACTCCATAATCTTTATAAACTCTTTAAAAGTAGTTAACGCCCTACAATCTTTCAAACAAACGAAGCATTCTGCTCTCAATTGCTCAATTAGATCATTGATGTCTGCCTATAACTCCAAAATAAAAGTAATTGTTTGCTGGGTTCCCGTACACAGCGGCATTCTGGTAAACGAAATGGCTGACTAGAATGCTGCTGAAGCCGATCTTTGCAGCACCGTCGATGTACCGTATGTCCCCTATACTTCGACCTGAAACCACTGGTACGAAGGGCGCTTCGTAAATCTTGGCAGGAAACATGGCATACAGAAACAAATAGCAAGCTACACACTGTAAAGCCACGTCGAGGCAAATACATAACAGACCGACAATACTGACAGAGGGAAGTAGCCTTAGCCAGGCTACGGATAGGCCACACTCACGCAACACAATCACACTTGCTCACTGGGTCTCCGAGACCCCTGTGCGACACGTGTGCAGAGGGCCTATCCGTAGTTCACATACTCATCACATGCAAGGCACTCCACACCACACGACGCAAACTCTTCCCAGAAATCTAGACAACAAATCCCTCTCCACCGATCGCACTTCTTAGGTAATGAACTAATGTTCTCTGCCAACCCCGCACGGGGCACTTTGAGTTGTCTTGGTGATGGTATTGGCCACACCGCGGAGCCCGAGCCCCCAAACATAAGCTGTATTCAACCATGCCGATGTGTGGCGAGGATGAGAAACCACGAACGGTGCCCGTCAGAGTCGTGGCCAAGCTCAAGCGGATGGGCTCCCTGTCTGTTTACCGTAAAAATAGATCCGGGACCTCTCTGGGTATCAGAGTAACCCGAGCGAAGAAAGTAACCCCGTGTCCTGCTTTCATACTATGCTTTATGGTATTCTCTAAACACCCCTTCCAAACAGGATCGGTGCCTGAAAAGGGGCCGCACCGAAGCTTGTTTTCCTTCTTTGCCTTCGATCTCGTCCCCAAAGCCAGATAACTACCCCCGTTTTTTGATCCTTTATTCTGTGGACAAATCGAAGCCGGTTACCTCTCAATCTGTATTTCTTGTTTCAAAATTCGTTGAAGGTATCATCGGCAAAAAATACCATGCCAAAAAGGTCAAAACTGGTGAAGTGCTAGTTGAAGTAAAAACTCAGCAGCAATCCACAATTTTCCTAAAACAAATCTGCATTGCGGATCTAGATATCAGGGTCACACCCCACCGCAGCCACAACAGCTCTCAGGGTGTGATCGCCGAGGCAGATCTGATTTCCGAAACCGATGCCGACCTTTTGGAAGGCTTAAGGGATCAGGGCGCCATGGCTGTAAAGCGCATATCCATACGACGAGAGGAGAAACACATGAGAAACAGGAAACACATGAGATGAGAAACACATTATCCTGACCTTCGATCGATCCACCCTTCCAGAATCCATAAATGCCGCTGGTATACATTGTTGTGTCCGCCTATACATCCCGAACCCAAGGCGCCACTTCCAGTGGCAACGGTTCGGGCATGGCACAAACTCTTGCGGTGGCCGACTTACGTTCGCTAAGTTCGGCCAGAAAGACCATCCTTCAGAAAACTGCGAATCCGAAGCTTTCACCTCTGCCAACTGCCAGGGACCCCATGCAGCGTACTCGGGAAAATGTGAAACGTTTAAGCAGGAGAACCAGAGAATCAGTGTTAAGATCACCGAGAACATCGCCTACCTAGAGTAGCGGAAGAAGTTCGCTCTTTCCCCCTGTGGAGGTACGCCGACGCCGCTGACCGGGGTCGGAGCGGCGGCTGTTTTCGGCGGTCACCAGTACCGAGAGGCAGACTTCGTGAGCAAGCAGCGGCTGTGGTGATAACACTCACCGTCGGGAACGAGGCTCCTTAGGTCCCTCCTTCCTCCTCACCCTCCCTGCTTCCACTGCAGGCTGCGGAGATGATGTATACGGGGGGTCCCGCATCGGCTCCCACCTCTGCCGCACCGCCCGTGCCACCTGTGGTGCTCCCGACACCTTCGGCGGTAGCGGCTTAAGAAACGAAAGGCACCCGAATGGGTGCCAAATCCAGAGGCCAGGTCCATCGGGCACCCCTAGGACATCCGAGGATGAGATGGACGTGGGACCGTTCCTGTCTTTGTCACAGCGGAAGGAACGCGTCCCTCTATCCAATCCCCTAGAGGCCGAAGCTTCAAAAGACGATGCATAAAAAAACATACTACGGAAGCTCCGAACTCTTCATAATCGGAAGAGAAAACATAATCCAATGGAATTGCACAGGCCTTAAAAATCTTGACTATGCATGCAAAATACTGCATGCCGTCAGCTAAGTCTAATGTGTGTTCAGGAAACACATTTGAATTCCAATCACACAAATTTCTTGAATTGTTACATGGTATTCAGAAAGGACAGGCATGGCTGCACACACTCTTCGGGCGGTGTAGCAATAATCGCCAGGAAACCCTTAGCATGCCACCCTCTCAGTCTGAACACTTTCCTTGAGGCTGTAGCAATCCGCACAATAATATCTGAGGTTGATAACGGTATGCTCCATATACATCCCTCCAGATTTTGTACTTTTGAACTCTGACTTCGAGGCCCTCGTTGACCAGCTGCCCCAACCATACATCCTCCCAGGCGACCTTAATGCACACAATTCTCTTTGGGGATCTCGCACGGATGCCCGAGGTCGCCTGGTAGAGAAGTTTTTATATCCTCTGGAGCATGCCTTTTCAACAATAAACAGCCTACATACCATAACATAGGTCACAACACCTACTCACATCTTGACCTGGCTATTGGTTCTCCAATTCTCTTTCCTTGTCTTGAGTGGGGTGTGGGCACTTACCCATATGGCAGTGACCACTTCCCCACCTCACTAACATTTATAGTTAAAGGCCCATGCAGTCCATCTTCCCACAACAGGTTCAACGAAGCAAGAGCTAACTGGAATACATTTACTGAGACATCCAAACTGCACCCCACATCCATAAGACACCTACACGTGGAAGAAGCTACCCAATTCCTCACGGCGCACATCCTCGACGCCGCCGAAAAGTCCATTCCCCACACCTCTGGTGCCCCGCGCAATCAGAGGAGGCCGTGGTGGAATGGGTCTGTAGGCGGGCGCGAGAGGCCCAGAACAAGGCTTGGGGTATCCTTCGTCGGTACCGCATGCCGGGTAACCTCCTGCTGTTCAAACGGGCAAAGGTTTTTGAAAAACTGGGGCGCCGTGAGGCAAAACGAGATAGTTCGCGCTCATTGATAACATCAATAAACTCATACACAGATAACAGATACACGCAAGGTATGGACAAGAATACGCAAGCTCAAAGGACAACAAACACACAGCCTGCTACTGGTCAGCACAACAGGGGACACACTCAAAGACCAGGCTGACACACTTGCACAATACTTCCAACTCGTGTCCAGTTCAGCACACCACAAACTTTCATGAACCCAAACTATCGGCCGAAATGAAGCCGTTACATGACAAGGACAGATCAACCACATCCTATAACTGCCAGTTTTCTCTTCATGAGCTGGGAGGTGCTCTGAGTACCTTCAAACCGTCAGCTCCAGGCCCAGACAACATCACATATAAAATGATACATTACCTACACGCAGACAGCACATTCCACTGTCTTGCAGGGAAGCCATAGTTGTAGCATCCTTAAAAAAGGGGAAGGACCCTTGGTCTCCCGCAAGCTATCAACCCATCTCCCTCACAAGCTGCCTGTGCAAGCTTCTCGAGGAGATGATCAACATACGACTCGTCTACTTCTTTGAGTAAAACGGTCTTCTCGAGAGCAGCCTGGCAGGCTTCAGGGTGGGGAGAACTCCGAACGACCAACTTGTCGCTCTTGAATCATATATTAGGGAGGCCCTCGTGCATAAACAGTTTTGCCTTACAGTGTTTTTCGCCATAGAGAAAGCCTATGACACCGCTTGTTGTACGGCATCCTTAGTGATCTGAAGTCAATCGGTGTTTCTGGCAACATGTTGAACATCCTTGCGTGTAAGAGTTGCTTCTGCAGTCAGACGTTCATGTGCAAGACAATGGCGTGCACCATGGTTGAGTGTTGAGCTGCGCTCTTTTTATAGTTAAGATGAACTCTCTTGGAAAGGCATTGCCACCTACAATCTCTTATTTTATGTATGTAGATGACGTCCAGATATCCTTTAAATAATGTAATACGTCAATCTGCGAACGTGAAGTCAATTTCGGCATGAAGAAATTTACCGGCTGCGCAGACAAGATTTGTTTTAAAATTAATCCTGGAAAGAGCTCTTGTGTTGTGTTCTCCAGGAGGCGTGGGGTCCACCCAGACCCAGTGTCACGATTTAGCCCCGCGTTCGTGAACCTGGGAGGGTAGGGGTACCCTCCAGCCGAGTGAAGACATGGAGCGTGCTCGTAGTGACTTATACTGACCGCGAGCTGCTGTGCTCGGCGGTGTGTATTCTCCGACCACACACAATGCTGCCCACCGAGCCTGGTGGGGCCACTGAACCTAGCGGCCAACGATTGTCATGGTTGGGGGCGCCACACACTTGTCAAACCCCTCACCCCCAAGTTTGTTTGTCCACACAAACACAAAAACTCCACCTGTCACCCCGGCGAGTAGCTATCCGGCGGTCTCCGCAGTCTCTCACTCCGCCTGTGCACAGGTGTCGACGCAGTTGTGGCAGCATTGGGTGCCGCCTGTGTCACTCCCGTGCCAGCTGTCAGCCTTGCAGGTGTCCCCGGACTTGCTCGTGGCGCCACAGTGGTGCGAGTAGCACCAGCCCCTGGTGCTGTGCTGGCAGCGGTCGGTGTAGTTGGCTCCCCTGCCTGCTGGCTTGCTGAAGGGGCGGCTGAGGTTGCCAAGCGAGGCCTGACATGGTCAGAATGCCGGTGCCACGTGGTCCCGTCCGAAATGCGGACGAGCAGCGACGACGCACTGGCAGGAGATACCACGTGCCCGGCAGACCAGGGTGGACCAGGCCGGAAGTTCCTTGCGAAGACCGCAGCCTGAGACTCCGGCAATGGCCCAGTACGGGAACCTCGGTCAGCTACCAGCTTTTGCTTGAGCTGCTTCAGGAGAGCTGTGGACTGGAGGTCTGGGTGCAACACGTCCGAAGCTGTCTTCGCCATCCGGCCCAAGAGGAGCTCGCAGGGGGCACGGCCCGTGATGTCATGGGTGTGGTCCGGTACTGGAACAGGACTCCGGCAACTTGCGTCCGGAAATCCCCAGCCTTGCTCTTCTTGAGCTTGTCCTTCACCGTTTGCACCACCCGCTCGGCAGCACCATTCGACGCAGAGTGGTACGGCGGAATCATCATCTTACGGCTTCCGTTCTTCGTCAGCCAGGCCAGGTACTCGTCGCTGGCGAAAGCGGAACCGTTGTCGGACATGATGACATCCGGCAACCCCTGGGCTGCGAAGACTTGCCGCAGCGCCGCAATGGTTGCTCCTGCCGAGGGAGTGGTGACCGCCAGCACCTCTACCCACTTGGAGAAGGCATCCACCACCACCAAGAAGTAGTGGCCCTTGAAGGGGCCCCCGAAGTCAACGTGCAGGCGGGACCAGGGCCTCTGGAAACGGCCAGAGGGTGATCTCCACATCGCATGAGGCTCGCTGGTTCTCCTGGCAGACTTGGCAGCTCTGCACCATGCGAGCAATGTCCTGGTCCAGGCCACACCACCAAACGTGGGACCGGGCCACCATGCCTGGATGACCCGCGTGCAGCAACTGCAGGACCCTGGACCGCAGGCTCTGTGGCATCACCACCCTGGAACCCCACAGCAGGCAGCCCTGCTGCAGGCTCAGCTCGGCGGCCTTGTGGCTGTACGTCCGCTCAGCCAACTCCTCCCCTCGGGAAACCGCCTTGACCACCTGCGACAGGACTGGGTCCCGGCTGGTCGCCTGCGACACTGCCGATCTGGACAGCACCTAGGGTAAGCGTGCTCCAGCATGAACACTTCGGCAGGTTCAGGAACAGCAGCAGGCACCTCCGGTAGGGGCAGTCGGCTCAGCGCGTCAGCAGGTGCCAGGTCCTTTCCCGGACGGTAGACCAGCCGGTAGTTGTAGGCCGCGAGCCTCAAGGCCCAGCGCACCACTCGAGACGATGCCTGCACTGGAACCGCCTTGTCAGGCCCCAGCATTCCCAGCAGCGGCTTGTGGTCCGTGACGGCATCAAACTTTCGGCCCCACAGGTATTGGTGGAAGCGCTCGACCCCGAACATAAGAACCAGGCCTTCCTTGTCGAGCTGGCTATACCGCTGCTCTACCGCATGAAGCCGACGGGACGCAAACACTACAGGATGTTCCTGGCCATTCTTCTCCCGGTGGGCCAGGACAGCTCCCACGCCATACTGCAACGCATCTACAGTCAGGACGACAGGCTTGGCCGGGTCGAAGTGCACCGGCACGTGAGTTAAAGGAGGCGATGGCCTTGGTGATCAGCTCCTTGCTGCGCTGGAAGGCCAAGTCCTGCTCCTTCTTCCAGGCCCACTGCTGTCCATCTCGAAGCAGAAGATGGAGCGGCTGCAGATGCGACTACAGGTTCGGCAGGAAGCTCCTGTAGACGTTTACGAGGCCCAGGTAGCTCTGCAGCTCTTTCCTGTTCTGGGGCTTGGGCGCCTTGAACACAGCCTCAACCTTGAGGAGTGCCGGTGCGAGGCCTGCCTGGGAAATGACGTGGCCCAGGTACTCAACGCTGGGGGCAAGAAAAATTCCCCGCATTTCCCCGAGGGGAAGAATGTGAAAGTGCGAATGCACGAGTTGAATTTGCGCGGTTCGGTAATGTTCGCGAAAGAGAGATCACACACACACACACAACTACAAAGAAAGAAAGATGCATTTATTCACAGACACCTATTTGTGTTGTCGTTGTACTTGATTGCTAGAGCGGATCTCAGCTTTGAAATTTCGTGTCAGTACTCCTTTAGGCAGGTGCATTAGCCCTTTTCACGCCCGATTCTTGGCCAATCCCCCACGTGGGTATGTGCCATGTCAGCGGCCAGGCAGCGGGCGCCCATCTCCCCCCGTTGCCAAGGAAGACGAGGAGATTCCTGGCCAATCCCCCACGTGGGTATGTGCCATGTCAGCGGCCAGGCTGCGCGCGCCCATCTCCACGTGCGCGGACATCGCCGGTGGACGCAGGTTCAGGGTCGCTTAAGAAGTGCATTGCACTCAAAAATGCATTTCTCGCGCTTGAGCTTCAGCCCAGCATCGTGCAATTGTGCCACGACGTTTTGTAGGTTCTGCAGGAGGTCCTCGTCGTCGGCATCGGTCACCAGGATGTCGTCCAAGTACACCGCCACGTGCGTAATGCCCCTGAACATGTTGTCTATCTCCCTCTGGAAAATGGCAGGAGCTGGGGCCACACCAAACGGTAGGCGCGTGTACTGGAAGAGCCCCAACGTTGTCGATATAGTGACATACTTCCGGGACGACTCCTGGAGCACCAGCTGCAGGTACGCATCTATGAGGTTGAGTTTGGTGACCTTCTGTCTCCCGGACAGCGCCGACCAGAGATCTTCAATGCGGGGCAGCGGGTACTTTTCCATGGTAGCGACGGGGTTGATGGTGACCTTGAAGCCCCCGCATATCCTGACACTGCCGTCTTGCTTGAGGACTGGTAAGATGGGAGCGGCCCATTCCGAAGACTTGACGGGCACCAGGATGTCCTCGCGCTGGAGCCGTTGGAGCTCCTTGGTTACACCATTCTTCAGGGCAAACGGCAGAGGACGCGGCTTGAAAAACCGGGGCTGGGCTCCCTCTGGGACATGTATGCTTGCCGCTGTGCCGGTGAATGTGCCCACCCCGGGCTCGAACAGGGCCTCTAACTTTGTCAGGAGGCTCGCGAAGTCTTCCACCCCCTGCACTGCTTCCTGATCATCTGGCAGCCGCACGCCCAAAGCCTGGATCCAGTTCCGGCCCAGCAGCGTCGGGGACGACCCCTTGGTCAAGTACAGAATTGGGTGGCCTCCCTGTCGCCAAGGCGGACGCTAACCTGGGCTTGACCCTCGACTTGGGCGAGCTGTCCGGAGTAGCAGCGGAGCATGACGCCGACGCCTAGACGGACACGCCAGGGAAGGTGCGTCTGAAGGCTTTCCCGGCCATGACCGACACGCTGGCCCCTGTGTCCAGCTCCATAGACATTGGGCACCCGCACACTTCGACGGTAAGCATGTATGGTGGCACCGAAGGCTACCCTGTGCCCGCGGGCCACATGTCGAAAATCTGCGGGTCTTCGGCCACGACGTGAAGCCTAGCCGTTGCAACCGAAGCTGCTGCCGCACGCCCCCGCCGACTCCCTTGGCCGTTGGATGGCGCGGAACATGTGCTCGACGCCGGCTGCTGCTTCTGTCCGTTCGCCGTCGTCCCCCCTCGGCACGCCCGAGCAATGTGCCCAGTCCTCCCACATGCAAAGCACTCCGCTTGCGCGAACTGGCACTGTGAGGGGGGGTCACCATCGCATCGAACGCACCTGCCATGCCGTGTCGCCATCTTGTTCAGGGCCGCCTCCGTCGACGGTGAGCCGGCCGCACGTGCTATCTCGCCCGCGTCCTTGGCCGCAGCCTCCATCGCCAGCGCGGCCTTCACAGCGTCGTCCAGCGATGGGTCGGGAAGCTCCAGGTCTCGCGTCTGCATGGCGGGGTCGTTGATGCCGCAGACGAAACAGTCCCGGAGCAGCGAGTCGAGCTGCTCCCCGAAGACGCAGCCGCTCGCCAATCCTCGCAGCGGTGCGACGAACTGCCCGAGCGTCTCTCCGTCTCGGCGGCCCCGGATGTTGAAGCGCAAGCGCTCCATTAACGTCGACGGAGCCGGGCTGTAGTGCGAGCGTAGCGTCGCGAGCAGCTCACGCAGCGACTTGTCATACGGCGTGGCCGGCTTGAGCATGTCGAGCAGGAGAGCGAAGACGCGGCTCCCGCAGCTGGCCAGGAAAATGTCGCGCTGTTTTGCCTCGGGAGTGTCGTTCGCCCGGAAAAACACGCCGACTTGTTCCTCGTAGATCGGCCTGGCGGACCCTTCACCCTTGAACGGATCGAGCCTGCCGTACAGAGGCATGGCGTAATGGCGGCTGGCTTGAGGGGGCGGTGTCTCGACGTTCTCGGTGGCGGCATTCACGGTGGCTTCAGCCGCTCCGCGGGCTTCTTCCGTCGTCGCCAGTGTCACGATTTAGCCCCGCGTTCGTGAACCTGGGAGGGTAGGGGTACCCTCCAGCCGAGTGAAGACATGCAGCGTGCTGGTGGTGACGGTGACTGATCGCGAGCTGCTGTGCTCGGCGGTGTTAATTTTCCGGCAACGCACAATGTTGCCCACCCAGCCTGGTGGGGACACTGAACCTAGCAGCCAACGAATATCAGGGCTGGGGGACGCCACAGACTTGTCACACCCAGACATCACTCTTAACGACGTGTCGATTTCTGTGAACAAGGAGCACAAGTTTATAGGTATTTTATTCGACGAAAAGCTTCCATTCATTCTGCGTATCACACACCTTAAATACACATGCTTAAATACAATGAACATTCTTAAGGTCCTCTTACACCAATCTTATGGGGCCGACAAACAACTCCTGCTGCGCCTTTACACTGCTTGGTAGGGTCTGGGCTTGACTATGGCAGTGTCGTGTATGGGTCGGCGACAAAAACAGCACTGAAAACGCTCGGCCCAGTGCTGCATCTTGGCCTTCGCCTCTCATGCGGCACTTTTCGCACTAGCCCTGTCGAGAGTCTGCATATAGAGTGTGACAAATGCTGCCTAGGGAAATCAGTGGGAGTAGGTTGACATGCTGTACGCATCTAAGATCGTGTCTCTCAACAAACATCCTTTTAATCCTATTATGAACGACACATCAAACTTGCAACTTTTTTTAAACGGGCCATATTTGTTCTTGCCTTTCTCTCTTTGAAGGAGCGAGGAGGCTTCTGCACTCATGTCCCCCTTTCAGACACGCACAAGACAACCATCATTAATTTCATTCCACCATGGCATTTTCATAGTATATCATGCGACCTGTGAGTCAAGCAAGTAGAAAAAAATAGAGTACGCAGGAGTGGGATTCTGCAGCGCTTTCTGTTCTCCTGCAGGAAAAATACAGGTGCACAAAATTATTGATCGACGCTTCAAAATCTGCTTCTACTGTCTCTTGTGCAGCACAAGAACCAAATTTTAGTGTTAATAAAACAACGAATGTTCATAGCAGTATTTACACGACAAGAGTATGGCATCTTACTCGTTTCAAATCACATCATCAAACGAAATTCCCAAGTCCATCGTGTGCACAGATTCTCTAAGCGTTGTGCAGGCACTGTAATCACGAAGGTCGCCTAAAAACTGCCATGAATGTTCTTTTAAAGGGTATAATGATTGCATATGCTTGGAATTTAGAAATAACTATACGCTGGGTACCAGGGCTGTGTGGGATCCCGTGCAATGAGACCGCTCATCAAATGGCTGGTGCTCTTCCTTTCATGACCACAGTTGACATAACAACAGTACCGTACACCGAGCTAAAGACACACATCAGACGACAGCTTCGTAACACATGGCAACTACACTGGAGTCAACAAACACACAACAAACCACGTAATAAAACCCCAATTGGGACGCCACACAACTGACACAAACAACAGATACGATGAAGTTACCCTGACTCGATTATGGATAGGCCACACGCATGCGACACACTCCTACCTGCTCACGGGATCTCGAAGACCCCTGGGTAGCAGGTGTAGAGACGGCCTTTGCGTGATCCATGTGCACACGACACAAACACTTCGCCGACCTTTACAGACAACACATTCCTGTACACCCGGCATTCTTTTTAGCGGATGATCCCATGATTCCTCTACAACGCACCTTTGTGTTTGTTAGCGACATCAAGTTTTTACACCTGATTTCCTGTCACGCGTTGTTGTTTAAACTTGATTTCATGCCACGCACAATCCAAACCTGGCCTTTTACACCAGCCATCATCATTGTCTTTTACTGATTTTACTTTTGTTTTTGTTCAACGATTTTAGAGTTCAAGTTTACATACGTCATACCTGACGACCGTTTTGGCGCAATATTTTGCCTTGCGACTTAAACATCTAACCATCAGCATCATCATCATGTTCTGTGCCAAACGTGATTTTAAGTAATTATCAGAAGTTATGTTTCTGAATCCTATATCGTATCATGCATAACCAAAACCTGGCCCTCTACACCAGCCATCTCCGTTGTCTCTACTTTTCCCTCTGTTTTTGATCAGTTTGAGCATTCACTTTTAATCTGTGCCAGCTAACCATCTCTTTTGGGCGCTCTTTGCTCTAGTTGCCCTTGCGCCATTAAAATGCAACCATCATCAATACGATAACGAGTTTTGGGCCTATTCTTCATCATCTGATGATCAGGTAGATGCTTCTGACCCGGACACTCAGGATCTAGGCTATGGAAAACAACCTAACCCATGCAAGCCTTGACAGCTTACTGCGAATTTTAAGAGGCAGATTGCCAGAATTGCCAAACTCCGCACGCTCTCTACTGCACACTCCTTCAGCAGTGACAGTAGATGAGCTCAGCAATGGAAAGAATTTTGCGCCATTTCTCACTGCTCCTCGCGCGCCTTCAGCGCCCCCGCTCTCCTCCTGCGAGGCTCCCCAGCCGGATCTTCTCGGAGGAGAGCTGCTGCCCGCCGCCGTGCTCTGGCGACCGACCCCTCTGCGTAGTCTCAAGCTTTTGTAATTAGTTTCAATATTGATGGCCTAAGCTTTTTTAAAGCAGTAGAAGAGAGTTTTTGTGCAACTTGTTGAGCTGTGCCACTCACAGCACTGCAGGGAAGACAGCATCCACTTAGTAGGTGCTTTTTGTGGAGCAGAGAAACCAAACCTAGATGAATTCATGAAGCCCATGCTCGATGAGCCTGGTGAAGTCTTGACTACTAGATTAATGCACAATGGAAAGTGCTACAGGGTGTCAGCACAAGCGTTTATATGTTAGGCCCTAGCAAGGGTGTTTGTAAAGGCAGCAAAAGGACACGCTGCAACCTTTGGGTGTGAAAAGTGCATGACCGAGGGTAAGCATTATGGATGCATGACATTCCCTCATATCAATGCACGTACTCGCACAGACGTCTCTCTTTCACTACGAACAGACTGTGACTATCACAAAGGTCTGTCACCTTTGGTCTCGCTTGTAATTGGCATGGTGACATCATTCCCGCTATAGTACATGCATTTAGTATGTCTGGGCGTTAGGAGAAGGCTAATAAAGTTCTGGATCAAAGGCCCTCTGCCCACCAGACTGGATGCAAAGAAAGTTTCACTATTGTCTGTTCACTTCCACGAATTGAGGGGGCATGACCCGAAAGATTTTCCCAATAAATGCCACGGGGTGAATGAAGTGAGTAGGTGGAAGGCCACTGAATTTCGCTTTTTCTTCTGTATGCAGGTCAAGTTGTACTTCGGGACATTTTGCAGAAGGAGCTTTACCACCACTTTTTAGTCTTACATGTGGCAGTGGTCCTTCTTTTATCTCCTTCTCACAGACAATACCTTGGACACGCTGACCAGCTGATGCGTTACTTTGCAGAGAGTGGAATTATTCTGTACAAACAGACGTTTGTTGTGTACAAAGTACACAGTTTGATCACCTGGCGGAAGACGGTCAACGTTTTTGCCCACTAGAAGCTTTTAGCGCATTTTCTTTTGAAAACTACTTCCAGAATGTGAAACGGTTTGTGCGAACAGGCAGCAAGCCCCTTGAACAGCACTATAGGCCTGTGGAGGAACCACATGCAGTCCCAAGTACACATCTTCCAGTCTCATCCCCCTGTGCTGAGTGTCGTGTTGATGCTTGTTCAAAACCCACACGGGGCACCTTGAATAATCTTGGTGACAGTATTGGCGACGCCGCGGACCCCGAGCCCCGATACTCACGCTGTAATCTGCCATGGCTAGGAGTTTTAAGGTGAAGGGCAGAAACCATAAACGTGGCCGTCGGAGCCCAGGTCAAGCTCTGGCGGATGGGCTCCCTGTCTGTTTACCAGGCAGGGAGCTCCGGGACCTCCCAAGCTATCAGGCTAAAGTTTGGGAAGAAAGTACCCCCGTCTCCTGCTTTTATACTATAGCATGTGGTAGTGTCTAAACCTCCCTCCAAACGTGATCGGGCCCCCAAAAAGGGCCGCACCGAAGTTTCTTTCCCACCACTTCTAACTTCAGTCCTCCGAAGCCGAACAAGTACCCTCGCTTCATCGTGATAGAATCGGTCGACCAATCAAAACCTCTTGCTTCACAGTCGGTATTTCGTGTTTCCAAGTTTTTTAGGGTATTGTTGGAGAGTCGTATAAAGCCAAATACATTGAACTGGTGAAATCCTTGTCGAGGTCAGTAGCCAGGATCAGGCCATTGAAGTTCTTGCTCAAACCAGCATCGCCGATCTGGCCATCCGAGTCACGTCCCACCGCAGCCTAACAGCTCCCAGGCGTGGTCTCCGAAATTACCTACTGAATGAAACTGAAGCCGACTTGCTGGAGGGCCTTCGTGGCCAGGGCGTAGCAGCGGTCAGGCGAATAACTATACGAAGAGATCATCAACAAATACCCACAAAGCACCTCTTCTCAACCTTTGGCAGGTCGAGCCTTCCAGAATCCATCAATGCAGGTTTCGTGCGATGTCCTGTCCGGACTTACATCCCGAACCCGCAGCGCTGTTTCAAGTGCCAACGGTTCGGGCACGGCAAAACTCTCGTCGCGGCCGACTTAACTGCGCGAAATGCAACAGTTTCTTTGTGTAAGCTGCAGGGTCCACATGAAGCTTACTTAAGGAAATGCGAAAGATGTCAACTCGAAAAGAAAATCAATAACATGATATTTGTTTCTTTTCTGGAGCAAGGCAACGGAGGCCAAAGAGCGTCAACACAATGATTGTGTCGTTTCTGGTGTAAAATTTTAAGTAAAATAGAAATGTGATCGGTTACTGCGATGTGTATACAGCCCCTTATTTGAAAACGAACTCTCGAGTGAGCCAGATGATTATGACGTTAGAGTAAAGAGTGAATCTTCAATCAAAGCTACCCCACTGAGGGTCTTTGTTATCATATGTGGTATGAGATGCATTTTAAAAATGCAATGTCTTCTAGGTAAGCAAAGAAATGTTTACTAGGAATGACGGGTTTATCGCCTAAAAACAATGATAGATGAAGTGGAATCATTTGAATGTACAGTTCCGGGAAATACTTCTTTCTCGCACTGTGTAAGTGCGACATTCAACGAGAGCATGCATTACTGACAAATGATGTCCACAACTGTTGCGTCGTGGTGGTGGGGCTCCATTTAAAAGATGGGAATGAGTGGCATTTGTATGACCAATACGTAGTCTGCACATGTACACTTCTGTTTTTCTGTGATGTTTTTCTCTGTAGTAGCTGCGAATTTGGGGTTTTATAGTGTGGAGTTTGTTTCTGTCTGTGTGTCCCAATGTTGCTGCGAGCGTTTTCGTAGTGTCTTACGAATGAGCAGTTTTATGTCAAGATAGGACAACTCAGGGACATCGATTTCACAGCGGAGTGCTGCTACGGTGGCGCTCTGGTCAGCGAACTCATTGCCAAGAATTCCACAGTGTCCAGGCACCCAGTACACTATTATGGTCTGTTTTAAAGCATACGCTGGCATTATTTCCTTTAATATCGCATTTCTACTTTTTTTGCCTTCGCGTAACGCGGTTACAACACTTAAGGAGTCTGTGAATATAATGGATTGTTGCGTTTTCCTTTGTGTTACGTGTTCCAGAGTTATAAAATAGCATGTGCCTCTGCCTGCCATAAATATACTTGTGTTCCTGTTTAGCGTTCTCGTGCCGGAAAAGTGGGGACCATGTGCCGCACATGCCACTGCTGCTGAAGACTTTGAGGCATCCGTATAAAAAGCAGTGTATAGGTACTTGTATTCTAACTGTAGAAAGTGTTGCAAAATGAGTTCCTTGGGTGTATATCTTTTGTCAATTTCTTTGAAAGGGATGTCACAGATGGAGGGAGCAGATTCCAAGTAGCAATAAACTCGGTGATGTTTGTTTTGTAGGTGTTGGTCAGGGTGACACCAAGGTCCTCTGCCTCTGCTCTCACTCGAAGAGAAAAAGGCAGATGGAGTGACGGACGGCTCAAAAACAACCTTTCAGATGATGTGTTTTGAATAATAGCGTTGAATGGATGATTCGTCATCGACGTCGCTCTCACGCAGTACAAAAGCGCTATGTGTGTGCGTTGGTGCTCTAAGCACCACTGGTCAGTTTCAACATACAGGCTTTCTATAGGGCTTGTCCGGAAAGCCCCGAACGCCAGGCGGAGCCCTAAATGCTACACTGGGTCGATAATTTTTAGAGCTGCTTTCGAAGCAGAACCATACACCACGCTGCCATAGTCTATGCTCGATCGCACTAAACTATTGAAAAGACAGAGCAAGCATGTCTTATCTGCACCATATGATTGCTTGGACAGTGTTTTAATGATGTTCATAGTTTTAGTGCACTTAATTTTGAGTTTAATGTGGGGATAAATGTGAGCCCTTCGTCCAGCAGAATACCCAGAAACGTGTTCATTTCTGACGGGAATCACTACATTATTAATACGGACATCAGGGTCAAGCCGGGCTCCACGCTTCCGAGGAAACAGTACACATGTGCACTTTTCAGGATTAATCTTAAAACCATTTTCATCGGCCCACTTTTCAAGTTTATTAGCACTAAGTTGTAACTCCTGCTCGCAGATTGAGCAATTACAAGACATATAGCTGAACGGAATATCGTCAACGTGCACTGAATAGAAAATTGCAGGTGGCAGTGCCTTTTGGAGTGAGTTCATTTTTACAATTAAAAGTGTACAACTCAGTAATGCACCCTGCGGGACCCCGTTTTCTTGAATGTGTATTCTAGAAAGTGATGCTCCGACCCTTACGCGAAAAGTTCGCTCAGGCAGGTGGCTTTCTATAGTACTGAGCATATTTCCAGATACACTGTAAGCTTTGAGGTCACGCAGGATGCCATAGCGTCATGCAGTATTGTACGCCTTCTCCAAGTCGACGAAAATAGACATACAGTGCTGCCTGTGGACAAAAGCACCTTTAACGTACGATTCCAATGCCACAAGGTGGTGGGTTGTATATCTTCCTGAACGGAAACCTGCCTGGCAGCTATTTAGAATACCGTGGTATTCTAAAAAGTACATGAGCCTTCTATTGACCATCTTCTCAAACTTTTTGCTTAAACGACTGGTAAGTGCTATTGGCCGATAGCTAGATGGACAAGAGGCATCTTTTTATTGTTTAAGCAATGGCACCACAATTGCCTCTTTCCAAGGCCGTGAAAGATGCCGTGCACTCCATATCTTGTTAAACAAATAAAAGACTGCTTCGAGGGTGTCTGCGTGAATGTGTTGCATCATGGTGTATGTGGTTTGGTCTCCACCTGGTGCTGATGCCTTACAAGTCGCCAAGGCAACATTATGCAGGTGAATAGAAAATGGGCAGTTGTAAGTCTTGTGACGATTTCTTGATGTCCCTAAAGGATTTGCGCTCAGCAGATGTTTTGTACCTCATCTGTCTGTGTAATGTTAAGAGCTTGATATGAGTTCAAAGTGTTTAGCTAGTGTGTTTGCCTGGTCTTCTAATGTGTTACCAGTGGTGCTAACAAGGGGTAGGGTTGTTTTGTGACCTTTGAACTTTCTTATTCGGTTCCACACCTTGCTTGGGTCGGTGTAAGAGTTAACAGAACCCACAAAAACTCTCCAGCTGTTGGTTTTGGCTTCTCAGCGAATACACCTTCCAACTGCCTTGGCACGCTTGAACGCAATAACATTCTGTGCCATTTGGTACCTTCGGAGGTTACCCCAGGCCTTATTTTGTGCTTTGTGTGCGTTTTGACACTCCTCATTCCACCAAGGCCTTCTGGGATTTTGAGGAGTACCGGAGGTTTCAGGGATTGAACTTTTGCCAGCCTCTATAATGTGGGCGGTAATAATTCTACAAGCTTCATCGATATGTAAGTGTTATATGAATGTGTAGGAGAAAGGTGACCTTTGCTTAAAAGCCACCCAGTCTGCATGGGTTTCTTTAAAATTTTATGGTAAATGGAACTCTCAGAGAGTGTATCTTGGCACTTAAGAGTGACAGGGAAGGGGTCACTCCATACGGGTTGGAGTCCACATTCCACTCGAACGAAGAAAAGAAGATGGATGAACCTATTGATAAATCGATGTGTGAGTAGGTGTTATGGGTTGTGCTGTAGTATGTTAGTTTCTTTTTATAAAATATATAGGCACCAGATGACCGTAAGAATCTTTCAATTAAACTGCCGCGGCCATCTTCGCGATCAGATCCCCACGGTTTACTGTGGGCATTAAAGTCGCCCACCAGTAGGAACTGATTGATTGATTGTGGGGTTTAACGCAGGCGATCAGGCGCGCCGTAGTGGAGGGCTTCGGGTTAATATTGACCACCTGGTCATCTTTACCGTGCGCCGAAAATTCGTACACACGGGCGGTTTTGCTTTTCGCCTCCATCAGAAAAGCGGTCGCCGCGGCCGGGAATCGAACCCGCGACCTAGTGCTCAGCAGCGCAACGCCTTAGCCACTGAGCCACCGCGGCGGGTCACCAGTAGGAATGGATCCGGCAGCTGGTTAATTAGGGATTCAAATTCTGGACTACAAAGGCGAAAGTCTGGGGTAGTATATATTGAAGCTAATTGTTATTAACCTGTCGGCGATTATTACACGTACAGCAACCACTTCGAGGGTTGTTATCAGAGGACCAACTTGGCAGGGAATAGAATGTTGTATAGCTATAGCTACACCAACAGAGGAGTAAGAACAGTCGTCGCTATCTTTCCTAAACACAGAATAGCGCTTCATAAAGTTTGTTTGTTTTGATTTTAAGTGTGTTTCCTGAAGTCATAAGATGGTTGATTGGTTCTTTTTTAACGCAGTGTCTAGAGTGCCGTCCGACGGCTCTTTAACTGGGCGTTAAAATGCCGTCCGAAAGCATGCGATGCATGCGACGGCCATCCAACTACAGTGTACTGCGCACTGTACTCCAGCTGCCGCTAGGGCAAGTCATAGAGCTCCAGTGCTCCAGTCCCCGACAGAGTGTTTTGTTTCGCGCTGCAGCATCTCCCTGTTCTGTGGTATCATCCCCTGCAGCTCTGGCCTGTATGCACGTGCTTGTATGCACGTGCTTCCCATGTTTGCACTGCGTTAGTCTACCAATGCCGAGGGAAGGCTCCAGTTTCAAGCCGGTATGAAGGTCGAGACAAGTTTTCCACACTGAGTGAACTGGAAGCCGCGGTTCAAGAGTACAGCAAAAAATATCTCGTGCAGTTTTGGAAGCGCGATGCGAGAACTGTCGGGGGAGCAAAAAAGAAGGTGTCACGGCAAGAAATCGCCACGACAAAAAGGACAACCACAAGGAAAAAAACGTGCGCAGCAGACGACGATGACGAAGACGAGAGGACGCGCTCTGCGGGGTACGTGCTGAACACCCCGAGGCCACCATCATCATCAGCGCCTCGCGGGGTCGTTGACCCCCTATTCATGAGCCGGCCAATCGCAAGGCGCCTCCGAAAAAAAAAAACCGAAGAAGGAGCGACCCCGAGAACACCGAGCGAGAGGGGACTGGAAAGCGTGGATCGCGACCGGGATGCGCGGCGGTCGGGCGACTGGACCCGTGCCGTGCCCCAAGAGGTCACCCACAATTGCAAACTCCAGGAGGCCTTCGCAAGAAAATCATCTCGCCGGGCATCGGTGAAAGACAGCGTTGCGTCCAGAGAGCTGCGTTCGTCTTGATCGTGGAACGGGAGCTCGGAGCACGCTGCACCGCCACGGCCACGACACGCTACCTGGACCTTTGAACACCGAGACACACCACGACTGCGTCTCTGGGACGTAAGGTAGGGCAACTCCATTCCAGCTGTGAACAAGTATTCTGGACGTTCCCTTACCGTACTTTGTCTTCGCCCTTCAATCCTAGACTTTGACTGTTTTCCCCCGTTTTAACCAACTATCGTGTTAAATACCGCATTATCACATTTTTTTCTGTTATTCTTTGGTTTAGCTCTGTCTGTTGTGTGATTTAGTTTTTTTTTGTTTTTTTTTTATTTGGGTTTCGGGTTACATAAACAAAAGGTCTCGTTTCCTGAGATTCTTCTTCTATTTATTGTTGGCACTCGAACCTGACAATAATTGGCGTCCACGGCAGGACGAGACTATCTTGTTTTGTGTACCCTTAAAAACCCGGCATGGACACAGAGGAATTATTTGAACTGGGGACGCGCTCAGGACTAAGCGGCGACGATCTTGAACAGTGGGTGCTTGAGGAGCAGAGATACTGGCGGGAAGAGAAAGAGCTAGAGCTAGAATCGCTCAAAAAGATTGCCGAAATGGAGAAAGCGCCTGCGGCAATAGAGAAGGAGCGCGAAGAGCACGTGCGAGCGCGTGAGAAAATTGAAAAAGAAACTTTGCAGCTGCGGCTCCGGCTCGCTGAACTTCAGGGCTTACTTCAATCAGAGGGCGATGGAGAAACCGCGAAAGGAACGCAGATTGAGACATCTCCTTGCATTGTCCGCGAGTTCTTTGAACCTATTGATGACCGTAAAGTGGCTGTGCAGGACATCCTGCGTGAGGACCGGAGCTCAGTACAGAAAAGTGTCCCAATCCGAGACCGAGACAGTTGGATTCTACAACCCCGTACTTTCACCCAGAGTCCGAAGAAAGGGTTGAATAGTAAGCACTCGCCGCTTAAGCTAAGTTGCTATAACAATCCGCCAGACGGGGGACAATCAGAAATAAGGAGAACGATACGCAGATCAGCAAGAAGGGCAAAGTTAAAGCCCAACAGCTTACAAAATAGGCCCACCGGTTGGCAGAGAAGCTTCCATAAATCTTTCTTCGAGAACTACCATGAGTTCCCTCCCGCGGTGATAGCTTGCGGTAGTAGAAATAATCGAAGCCGGGCCACGCGCATATACAGAAACGGCAGGGGTCGGCACCGCAGTCATTGCCGGAAAAGGTACAAACCTCCTGCCGGCCTGCCTTTTCGAATGTCTCGTCTGTGTATACCGCTTTTTTGTCGTGTTTAAACATGATGCCTTGACTGAGTATGTACTGTGAGAACGTTTTTGTGGACTCGTACTTAGCCTTGGGGACGTTTCAAGTGCATTTAGGAGGATTTGATTTTTGTGCCTTTCACCCAAGGACCGTGTGCATGAGGTAGAGGACCGTGAAAAGACATTTTTCAACTAAAAAATGCTTACGTGGGGGGACCTGTCATGCGACGCATTTGCGCCGACACAAAGAAATGCCGGTTATAGAAAACGACGAAAAGAAAACGCAAGGCACCTGGCGCGAAGGTCACCGACACCGGCTATGGCACCGAGTGCTCGCGACCATGGCACGAGCATGCGCCGGCGACCAGCGAATGAAAACAGGCCAGCGACAGCGGCTGGCCGAGAAACGACCCAGAGAAGAGGAGGAAAAAGAACAGCGAAGGAGTCGGAAGCGTGGAGAGCGACCGGGATGCGCGGCGGTCGGGCGACCGGACCCGTGCCGTGCCCCAAGAAGTCCTTCACAGGCGCAACATCCAAGACATCTCCTCAACAAAGAAGTCGTCTCGCTGTGCATCGGTGAAAGAACGTGACGCCCCAAGACAGCTGCGTCGCTGCTTGGCAACGGGAGCTGGGAGCGCGCTTTCCCAACGCGGCGACGACATTTCACCTGGACATTCCGACGACACTTTGACCTCTGCCGGTAACCACTACGTACCGTTACTCATTCCGTAGTTCCCCAACTGTGACTCTTCCACCATTTCAACTAATTTCCGTTTTCTATACCGCGTCCTCGCAGCCCCTCATTGCACTTTCGTTTGCATCTGTTAATTGTGTGCATGTTGTTGTGGTTCCGGGTTTTTTAAATATAGTCTCGTCTAAAGAGTTTCTTCTCTAATTTATTATTGTCCCTCGAACCTGACAAAGGGCCTTAAACGGAGCCTCCACAAGAACCTCGGGGCATACAAGGTGCACTTCTGCTGCATAAAGGGAGGGCGAGCTTTCCAAAGCCGGAGCAGCGGTCATCAGAAGACGAGGTATGACGCGTACACGGCTTAAGTCTGCCATTGCTGCCGTGCAAGTGGGCGCATGCATTTATTTTCGCAGCACGTTCTTGGATGGTTGTCCAGCAGAGATCAAGTGTATCGCTTCCCAGGATGGCAAGCACTTGGAAATCACTGCGATCAATGAGCAGCACTCCCATGCCGTTCCTGAGGTATGCATGTTTCCATAACTTGCTTGTGTTTTGTGCCCGTGTGAGCACACGCGTTAGGGTCGGGAACGATTATCTGAAAATTTACCCCGCGAAATTCTGCGGTATTGGCGGTGAGCGCGATCACGGGCGTCGCTACGAAGCGCGACTCCGTTAGTTGGTTGCCTCAGAACATGGAACGTACCCACGCGGGGGATTGGCCAAGACGCTTTGTACTTAATGAGGATGCGACTTATATTGACCTATGTGACCTAATCGTATGTAAGGAGATGGTAGTTTTTGCAACCTTTCCGAATGCTTAAAAGTATCATATCGCATCACTTACGTTCTCGTAGCATGAAAATGTGCCTCCATACACTATGGGCTGCAAAAAATGTCAATGATCCAGTTGCAGTCTGTTAACTATGGGACCCTTGTCTGTATACTAACTTGAATGTATTTTAACACCGCTGGAAATAATAAATACTTAAAAAACTTAGTGTAAAGGCACGTGCTGGTTTTATACCAGGCCTCTGACCAGTATCGAGGCTTATTGAGCAAAACGTTAGCAACTGAGCATGTTACCAATAACTTGGTCGGTTGAAGCTCGGAGACTGTGATCCTACACAGGGCATGGTGCCATAACCGCTTCATCCACAAAGTAATCGTGGTATCAGCCTTGTCTGATATTTGTAGGTGTAAACCAACCAATAAAGACTTAGGGATGACACACCCATTTTTCATTACTGCTTTTCTGTTTGTATAAAAAGCCAGTGTTAAAAATATTAGAGAAAGAAGAGGTGTTCATTGCCAGGTGCCACCTAATATCACCATCATTGTAAAGTCCCATCCGCCATTAAAACGAATCACCCACGTCCCGCGGTCCCCGCCTCGGTTCTTCAACAAAATGGTGCCGTGACCAGGATGGGAAGAGCTACACAGTTGGAGAACGGAGTGTGCGGACCGCCATCAACGATGACGCGAGTGACACGGCTGCGATGGGACTGAACGGTGACCGCTGACCACGAGCCGCAGCCGGACGTGACTACCCACGGATCAATTGAAGGCTCACCAAACAACTAACGACCAGGCACACTCACCAACGCTACCGAACGGACGCCTGCGTGGACCGACGGAATCAACGG
Organism: Haemaphysalis longicornis; assembly: GCF_048455015.1. NCBI lineage: Eukaryota > Metazoa > Arthropoda > Arachnida > Ixodida > Ixodidae > Haemaphysalis > Haemaphysalis longicornis. Next base: position 216,897,615 of record NW_027526335.1, read on the forward strand.
CTTCGGTTTCTCGCCTACCATGATTCTTCTCGGCGACCTACAGATATTAACGACGCCGAGCATCGACATGGAGGCCCTGTCCGAACGAAGAAACCTAATCCGGAACGACGCCAACACACTGATCAACGACATAAAATCACGGATGAATGCCGAGGCGCCATCAATCGGTAAGCTAATTTGCCTCAAGAAGAGCCTGATGGAAAAATATGAAATACTAAAGAAACTGGACTGTGAAATTGAACAGCTCGTCGAACTCGATGATTTAGAAAAAGAATATGAAGTCGCCTATGAATTCGAAGATCTTATCCTGTTGACCAAATTTAGAATGGAGCGATTGTTCCCGGAATTAGAAAAGCACTCTACCGATGACACTGTAAAAATAGCCCTGGAGGAAGAGGACGGTACCGTAAACATCAACGAATCGGCTTTGCAGAACGGTCACATTCCAAACAGAAACAGTGATTTGACGATGCCTTTGAAAGAAGCTCATCAGGAACCAAGAGTCACCCAACCAGCTGCTCTCTTACAAGGAATTATCGCACCAACTGACGAAGTAGAGGCAGCCACTTCTGTTGACTGCTCAGACAAGTTCGCTCCCAACGATGAAGTTTACCGAACTAGACATAAAAGTAGGGGCAACGCAGTGGGGGCATCTGACCAGTCGTCTTGTTCGTGCAGTCTTTCCGAGGCGGGGAGATCACCGTGCCAGGAACGACGTAATGAAGGACCACAAAAACTACAGGTTAACAAAGTAGCACATCATAAATATCGACACCCTGAAGGAAACCTAGGTTCACCGACGGAGACACCTGATAGATGTCGTTATCACAGTGGCACAACTTCCACGGGGATTGGTTTGGCCAAGGCACAACGTGGAGATCTTAAGACCCCTGTGTCGAAACAGAAAAAGCGAATCAAGGTGGACCCACAAAAAGGAGGTACAACTACCAGAAAGACGGCTCCACGGAAGTGCGTGAAAAATTGCCGACTGATCGTGAAAATGAAGAAGAAAGGAAAAGCCCCGTGTAAAAGGATCGCTGCGCGCATAACAAGAGCCAACCGATACCAGATATCCCCAAGAAAAGAAAAGCGATCCGGCGCACATGCCACGAGACGCCTGCACGAGCGCTGGCAAGTCATCTAGTACAGACAAGCGTCAAGACAAGCCACTCGCCCTGGCCCTACTCCACAAAGCGCAGGTATCACCGACACACCAAGCATCGATGGAAGCAAAAGTACGGACTAGCACAGGGCGGCTACAACGGGCCGGACATCGCTTGGTATCATGGACTGCCTAACGAACTTGAAATTTCCCTTCGTGGGTGCGACGAAGGCAGTAACGCGGAACGACCGCTGAAAACTGCTTCTATTCAGCATCTTCCTATGCTAATCGCGCGCCCGGGAGGATGTGAAAAATATTAGAGAAAGAAGAGGTGTCCATTGCGAGGTGCCACCTAATATCACCATCATTGTAAAGTCCCATCCGCCATTAAAACGAATCACCCACGTCCCGCGGTCCCCGCCTCGGTTCTTCAACAGCCAGCACGTAGACGATCTAATGCTAGTCGGTTTCCCTCATGTCCGCTGCCATAACGCTCCGCCATATCACACGTGCACGCACACACGTGCACTTGCACACATGTACACATGGTAGTCACGTGTGTGGTAGAAATAGAGTGACACTGTTTGTTCAGACCTGGAAGGATATTTCGGTACATTTCCCACAGCCATATCTTCCCAATATTCAGACTTGTGTTATAGTAAAACCACTCAAGAGGAGGAGGACAAGGAGGAAAAAACTTTAACAGAAAAATCAAGCTGGTTAGAGGGCGGGGTCGTTGATGACGATGGTGGTTGGTGTTTAATGGCGCAAGGCTAACGAGGGAAAAGAGCACCAGAGAAGTTATTTAATGAAAAGAAGTAATTACCACAAAAGGTAGGTATAAAACGTGTAAACCAGACATAGTAAGATCAATAAAGATAATGGTGATGGCTGGTGTTAGGGCCAGATTTGATATGCATGATAGGAAATGAGGTTTAAAAACTTAAAGTCTGACAAATACTTAAACACGCGTTTCACAGAAACCATGGCATCGTCACTCAGAAACAACGATGGGTGTAGAGGAATATGTTGTCTGTAGAGTTCTCTGAAGTGTTTGTGTCGTGTTGTGTCAAGTGCCTTGCATTTTATGAGTATATGGACTACGGATAGGCCCTCCCCACACCTGTGCAGGTGCGAGTGCGTTACATGTGTATGGTCTATCCGTAATCTAGCTAAGGTAACTGCAATGTGCCTGTTGTGTGAGTGAGTAATGTATTGTCCCAAGTGTGGTTTTATGACGTGTAGTTGTTTTCTCTCTGTTCGCTCCAGTCTGCTTGCCAAGTTTTACGGAGTTGCTGTCTTATGTGTGGCTTGAGGTCTGTGTAAGGTAGTGCTCTTATGTTTACTGTGTTTCGGAGTGCAGCATTGGCGGCCATTTCATCCGCCAGTTCATTTCCGCCGATGCCCGAGTGGCCTGGCACCCAACACACACTCACCTCAAGGCCACCATAAGTGATTTGAAGACAAGGGTAACTACATGGTTTTTCGGTGACTTTCCGGATGACAATGCATGGACGACGCTTAGCGAATCTGTATAGATGACGGATTTAGGAATATAATGTTCAACTATCTGACTTACAACCAGAAAAATGCCTTATGCTTCTGCCGTAAAAATACTTGTATTAACATTCATGGTTCTATATGCTTCAAAATTGGGTCCATGCGCAACACACGACACCGCAGTGAACGTTTTAGATGCATCGCTGAAAAACTGTTCAGCCCTGTATTTATCCTGCAGATACATGAAATGCTGCAAAATCCCACTTCTTGGTGTCTTCTTATTGTATCGTATTAAAGACAGATCACATGACACAGGACAGAGATGCCATGGTGCTACAAGATCAGTGTGAGATGATTTGAATGTGTCTAAGAAGGAGACCTCATGAATAGTCACCTCGTCCCTCACTCTCTGCGACAAGGGAACAGAAATTGATGGGCGGTTTAAAAGGAGTTTAGTTGTGGACGTATCATTGATGACGGTTTACGTTTAATGTCGCAAGGCCAACATGGGCAAAGACCGCCAAATACAAAGTTATTTGATGAGGAGGGAAAACGTAAAATGAGTTATTGACTATGACACGGCTGGTGTAAAGTGCCAGGGTGAAGAACATGAGTGGTTAAAAGATAAATAAGGTGGCTGGTGTATAGGACCAGGGGTAAAATTATGGGAGGTATGAGATGAGTTGTAAGAAATGAACTTCAGATAAGAACTTAAATGTGCGCTGAACAGAGAACATGGCAACTTCTCCTAAGAAGTATGACGGGTGTGGTGGTATATGTCGTGTGTGTAGTTGTGGGAAGTGTTTGCGTGGTGTAATGTCGAGTGCCTTACATTGTATGAGGATGTGGATCACGGATAGGGCATCTCCGCACCTGCTGCACAGAGGTCTTGGAGATCCAGTGAGCAGGTGCGAGGGCGTCGCATGTGTGCGCCCTATCCGTAATCTAGCCAAGCCGACTTCAGTGCATCTATTACGTGTGTCGGTGGTGTGGTTTTATTACGTGTAACTTGTCTGTTTGTTCGCTTCAGTGTGTTTGCCATGTTTTGCGAAGTTGTCTGATGTGTGGTTTCACGTCGGTGTAGGGTAATAAGGTTATGTTCACTGTATTCGAGAGTGTAGCAGATGCGGCCATTCGATCCGCTGCTTCGTTCCCGGGTATACCACAGTGGCCAGGGACCCAGAAAAGAACCAGTTGAAATTCGCGGACATATACAGACATAATACCCTTGACGATCAGATTGACAACGTGGTTTTTCGAAGGCATTGTTGACGACAGTGCCATCACAACACTGAGGGAATATGTATAGATAATGGATTGTGGGATGTCACTTTGAAGTATATGATTGACAACAAGAAGTACACCGTAAGCCTCTGCCGTAAAGATACTAGTATGACTATTCAGAGTTCTAGTGACATTAAGGCCGGGCCCTTGCGCCGCGCACGACACAGAGGTGAGAGTTCTGGAGGCGTCCGTATAAAGTTCAGAACACTCATACTTCTGCTGCAAATACAAGAAATGCTGCAGAATTGCACATGTGGCAGCTCGATTTTTATCTACATGTGTGAAAGATGTGTCGCATAATACAGGGCGGAGATGCCATGGTGCTATAAAATCTGTTAGAGAGGTTTGGATTGTATCTAAAAAGGAGACAGCAAGCTCTGACGCTTCCTCTCTAACCCTGTAAGAGAAGGGCGCAGAGAACGATGGTCGATTTAAAAGGAGTTCACTCATGGATCTATAATGAAAAACTGATTTAAAAGGATGGTGAGGCATGGATGAAATTTCAAAAGCATAAAGGAGGTCTGTGTATGCTCGCTGACGTTGTAGGCTCCATTTGTTACACTCTACATACAGACTTTCGACTGGACTAGTCCGAAAGGCACCACACGCCAAGCGGAGCCCTAGATGAAGCACAGGGTCCAGCATTGTGAGGGATGTTTTAGTGGCTGACCCATAGACAACGCTACCATAGTCCAATCGTGAACCTATCAAGCTGGTAAACACGTAAAAGAAGGTGTTTGTCAGCACCAAAAGAGATGTGCGAGAGAACCTTCAGGATATTCATTGTTTTTAAGCATTTATGTTTTAGATGTTTTATGTGTGGGACAAATGTGAGCTTTCCAGGCAAGTGCTTGGATTAACTTTAAAACCGTTGCTATCTGCCCAGCCAGCTAGCTTGTTAACACCAAGCTAGACTTGGCGCTCGCAGACAGACAGGTTACCAGACTTAAAGGATAATTTTACGTCGTCTACGTAAATTGAGCAGGAAATCGACGGTGGCAATGCCTTCCTAAGGGAATTCATTTTCACAATAAAAAGAGTGCAACTTAAAACTCCACCTTGTGGCACGCCGGTTTCCTGCACATGAAACCTAGAAAGTGCAATTCCAACCCGCACGCGAAACGTTCTTTCAGACAGGTTACTGGCAAGTGTGTTCATCATGTTACCCGACATGCCAAAGGACTTCAAATCGCTGAGGATGCCGTACCGCCAGGCAGTATCGTACACCTTTTCAAGAACGAAGAATACTGTCATACAGTACTGCTTGTGGAGGAAAGCATCTTTGATACATGAATCTAACGCAACGAGTTGATCGTTGGTAGATTGCCCCGCCCTAAAGCCTGCCTGGCAGCTATCGAGAAGACCGTTGTACTCTAAGAAGTACACGAGTCTCCTGTTTATCATCTTCTCGAACAGCTTACACAGGCAGCTTGTCAGGGTAATGGGACGATAACTGGCGAGGGAGGAATAGTGTTTCCCTTCCTTTAGGACTGCCACTACTATGGCCTCCCTCCAAGAGCGTGGAATGTGCCCCGAAAGCCTTATTTTATTGTATAGGTGTAAGTGTTTCAAGAGTGTCTGGGTGTAGGTGCTGTATCATGGTGTATGTAATCTTATCTGCGCCTGGAGCTTAAGGTTTGCACGTGCTCAGGGCAGCCCTCAACTCATACAGAGTGAATTCAGAGTTGTAAGAAGTTTTTGATCTATCTTTTTCTTGTAAGGGCTTTTTTTCTGCAGATGTTTTGTGTTTCATGAAAGTGTTCGTGTAGTGTGCTGAACTAGACACGTGTTCGAAGTGTTGTGCAAATGTGTTAGCCTGGTCTTCACGTGTGTCCCCTGTTGTGCTAACCAGGGGCAGGCTGTGTGTCTGTTGTCCTTTGAGCTTGCGTATACGTGTCCAGACTGTGTGTGTCCGTGTATGAATTAATGAATGTCAAGAAGGTGTGCCAACTCTCGTTTCGCCTCACGGCGCACACCTTTTCCGAACGCCTTGGCCGGTTTGAACAAAATAAGGTTGCCAGACGTGGGGTACCAACGAAGGATACCCCACGCCTTGTTCTGGGCCTCTCACGCCCGCCTACAGTCCTCATTCCACCAAGGCCTCCTCTGGTTGCACGGGGCACCAGAAGCATGGGTAATGGACCTTTCAGCGACGTCGAGGATATGCGAAGTGAGGAGTTGGGTAGCTTCTTCAACATGTAGGTGTCCTATGGATGTGTGAGGTAGTTTCGATGTCTCTGTAAATGTGTTCCAGTTAGTTCGTGCTTCATTGAACCTATTAAGGGAAGATGAACTGCTCGGGGCTCTAACTATATATGTTAATGAAGTGGGGAAGTGGTCACTGCCATATGGGTCAGTGTCCACACCCCACTCAAGACATGGAAAGAGAATTGCCGAACCAATAGCCAAGTCAAGATTTGAGTATGTACTGTGTCCCATGTTATGGTATGTAGGCTGTTTCTTGTTGAAAAGGCATGCTCCAGAGGATGTTAAAACTCTGTCAGGCGACCTCGGGCATCCGTGCGAGAAGAGCCCCAAAGAGAATTGTGTGCATTGAAGTCGCGTAATAGGATGTATGGCTCAGGCAGCTGGTCGACCAGCGCCTCCAAGTCAGAGCGCAGAAGTTCGCCCTGTGTCCTCCGACCTTTCTTCTTTTCAAAAATCGGGTACCGCGAGCTGCAATACTGCAGCACTTTCGGTCTCTGCAGTTTAAATACCCAGTTGCAGAAAAATTTACAGTGACGCGTCTAAAACCTCCACTATGGTCTCCTGCGCTGCTCATGGTCCGAATTTCAGTGCAGCCGGAACCATGAGCGTCCACCCAACAATTTGTTCAGCAGAAGCATATGGAATTTTACTGATTGCACGACACATACTTGAAAATCAAATTCCAAAGTCTATCATCTACACAGATTCCTTGAGTGTTGTTCGCGCACTGTCATCGCATACACCCCCAAAAAACCACATAGTTAATCTTGTATTTAACACTATCATGTCTGTGTAAGCGCAGAAGCATCAGCTGCTCCTCTGCTGGGTCCCAGGACACGCTGGGATCGCTGGAAACGAGTTGGCAGACGAGAGTGCAGCTGCTGCTGCACTCAGGAACACTGTAGACATAACAACCGTACCATATACAAACCTCAAGCCACACATAAGACAACACTTGCGTAGAACATGGCAAACACACTGGAGTGAACAGACAGATAACAAGTCACACGTTATAAAACCACGCTTGGGACCATACACCAGTGACACACGCAACAGACACACAGAAGTCGCCTTGGGTAGGCTGCGGATAGGGCACACGCATGCAACGCACTCGTATCTGCTGACGGGATCTTCTAGACCCCAGTGCAGCAGGTGCGGAGAGGTGTATCCGTAGTGCACATACTAATCACATGCAAGGCACTTCACACAACACGACACGACACAAACACTTCAGAGAACTCTACAGACAACATATTCCCCTACATCCATCGTTTTTCCTAGGTGACGATGCCATTGTTTCCGTGAAACGTGTGTTTGAGTATTTGTCAGACGCCAAGTTTTTAAACCTCATTTTCTATCACGCATCATGAAATCTGGCCCTATACACCAGCCATGCTCATTGCCGTTTTGTGATTTTACTTTTGTTTTTGCTGACTTTACTTAGTATTTAAGGTTTCATCCCTCATATATGACTATTGTTTTGACGCTCTATGCCCCAGTTGGCCTTGCGCCATAAACATAGAACCATGATCATCATCATTGACCTTTTCGGGTGGGGTTGTGAAATCAAATGTTGGGGCAAGATGCTTTGTTGGGACTTCTTCATTTGCTCTACGGATTACAATGCGTTTGACAGAAGTTACGCCTTGACGTTGAAGCGCCTGACGAAGTTCCACCTCTGTCTCAGACTGTAATTCCTTTTCTGAGATTACACCTTGAGAGGAGTTGAGGGTTCTATGTGGAGCCACAGTAACAGACAGGTCAGCCAACGTGGTCTGTTTCAGGAGGTTTTCGCTTTGATTTTTTTCTTTTTACTTGAACAAGTAGGTCACCGGATGAAAGCTTCTTAGCATCATAGTCTGAGCCGACAACAGACTCAATGGATTTGGTCAAAAGAATGACTGACTTCTTGCCAACAGGGGTGTCCCCTGTGGAATGAACTACAAGATGTTTATAGAAATGCCCTGCCTTCTCTTTAGCAAGTACTTCGGTGCGGCCTCTTTTGGGAGGCCGATCATTGGAGGGGGGGTTTGAGAAAATACCATACATCACGTATAAAAGCAGGGAGACGGGGGTACTTTCTCCTTTGACGTTACCCTGGTAGTCAAGAGGTCCCGGAGCTCCCTGCATGGTAGACAGGCAGGGAGCCCATCGGCCGGAGCTTGGCCAAGGCTCCGACGGCCACCGTTAGAGGTTTCTACCCTTCAACTTAAAACTCATTACCACGGTCGGTTACAGCGTGCGTATGGGAACTCGGGTCCGCGGTGTAGCCAACACCGTCACCAAGATTGATCAAGGTGCCCCGTGCGGCGTAGAGGGTGGGGTCCTCAGTCCAGGACAATAGAGGATGAGTATTTTTTTTCAGTTCATGGAATGCCGTCCCGAGTAGGTCAGGATTCGTTCTTTACGCCTGAAGGGCTTGGAAAACAGTAAATAGCTGCTTGGAGGTATTCATCAGTTTCAATTCTTGTTATGCTGGAAACCAGCACGTATACTGTTTATTGCATTCTTTAGCAAGTATATCTGGCTTTCTTCACTACAATCATGTCACAACTATTCTAGTTGATTCAGTTCGTTATGAAAACGATGGTTATGATATAATTTTTGGGCACAAAAGCTTTCTTCGAGTACACTGCATGATGTCTGCACCGTTTTGCGGTGGTGTAGCAGAAACATTTTCATTGCATTTGTAAACGAATAAACAACACACGGTGTGGATGAAAGCTGCGATGATTCTTGCACACCGCCATAACAAAAGCCAATTTGCGAAGAAGGGAATGTATGTCATAGAGCCTGAAGAAAATACCCACAAGAACATTGCGAGCCCCCCAAACATGCCTAAACCTCCTAATAAGACGTTTGTAACGGTGCAGAAATATTAATGCATTGGGCACAGAAAAAATATTCATCTAATACCAATAACAACAAAGAAATAAGACAGGCGTTTTGTTTTCTGCTGTACAATGTGCGTGTAGGGAGCCGCTGTTTGGTGTGTAGCATTACAGACCGTTATGTTACCTTGGATAAGCTTTCAATGCTTCTCCCAAACAGAAGAAAGAAATATGGTGTACAATTGACATGGGCTGTGTTGTGTTCACTAAGCACCCATGTAATGAACAGTAGGCTAAAATTGTCACTAAAAGTAATGCCGTGGTGATGATGATGATGCAACAAATACACATACTATAGTAGTAATATGGTTAGCTTAACCCAGTGCCAACAATCATTTTTAATGCAAAACACAGGAAATCATGAAAAAAACAGGTAATCTCAAACATAGATTCAGAAGATAGTCTAATTTAATCTTGAAATAAGTGCCCTCTGACGCTTAGGAGATTTCACTTCAAATAAGTGCTGAAGACCTAAAACCAAAGGGATGAGAGTCTGTTTGGAACTTTGGGGATATCTCTGAACATACTGATGCAGCATCTGTCCACATACTAACTCTGGTGGAGCCTATGCTTGATTACTTGTCCAGTGTGAATTGGGGCTTTTTTGCTCAGGTTTGTTTGAATGCTATCAAAAATCTTCCATTCAGTTTTGTTTGTTTGTTTTCACTTAAGGCGCTGTACCTTCACCTGCCGCAAAGCCGATCACTACCGGACCCTGTCAGACAGGAACTGGCTGAACTGCTGCCAGTTGATGCCAACAAAAAGCTTGTCAAACGCAAAATACAAGAACAAATAGGAAAGGTTGTTCTCCTCAAGGACATAAGCAACATCCGAAGCGGGAACAAGCCTACTACAAGGAATCACCTGGAGAAGACTGTGCACCTGCTGCAGGATTCCTATGGTACTAGAGGTGTTTGATAACTAATAGTGCTATTTTTGCATATGAATGTCGTAATGATGCACTTATATTTATTTCTGCAGGCTCAGACTGTCACATCTTGACCAAAGATGGAAGTTACCATGGCCATCTGATCTCGACACCAGCCATGCGTTCTACAATGGAAGCGTACCCTGAGTACTTGGAGATTGATGGAACGTACAAGTTCGTCGAAATGCGTACACCAGTGTTCATCATCCATGTTGAAGATGCAAATTGCTGCACAGAAGTTGTTTGTGTAGCAATCCTGGTGCAGGAAGATGCAGCAGAGAGTCTGATGTGGCTGCTGGCGAAATTCAGAGTTAAACCCAGCGTGGGTCCGCACAACATGCATTATGTCGGACAAAGATTTCTTAGAGCGAGATGTCCTGAGGAGAAGTTTTCCTTCTTCAAGCCTCCTGATTTGCGTGCTTCACACTCTGCGCACATTCAGAAGGGAAGTTTCATGCGCAAAGCTAAACATCAAACCAAATGAAAGCGACTCAGCTCTGGAGCTTTTGCAGAAGATAGTGCATGCGAAGTCCGAAGCCATGTTTGACGAACTGGAAGCCCAATTCGATGCTACGGCTCCTGCACAAGTTGCTGCCTACTACAACAAAAATTGGCGTTCTATGAGGCACGAATGGTTTACAGGGCCCCAGTTCTTGATGAACAGCCTAAATAACACAACCAACAACCGACTTGAGGTCATTAATGGCAAGCTGAAAAGTGTCATCAAGCCACACAGCTCGCTGGAAGAGTTCGTGCCCACACTTTTTGCTGCTCTGCACGCTTTGGCTGATGAGCGGGACCAAAAAGCGGTGAATTCGGTCCATAAAAGACCGACACGTCCTGAAAGTGATACGGACATGAGCTGCTACCAACGGGCCCTCACAACGTACGCCTTTGAGTATGGGAAGAAACAACATGAGTGGTCCACAAAAATCACTTTCGAGCAGACAGGCCAGACCTTCACTAGCAAATGCAGCAGCGGTGACACACTGACTGACTGCAACTGCTCCTTTCAACTGTCAATGCTGCTGCCTTGCAGGCACATGCTTGCAGCTAGGCAAAAGATTGGCCTACCACTGTTCGAAGAATCTCTGTACGCAGCAAGATGGGGCCGCATGCTCTATCATGCGAAGAAGCGGCTGTTTTAAATGCAGAGCATTTCTTTAACTCACGATGTCACCCGTTCTAGTTGTCCGTAGTAGTCCGCACCCCTCCCCCTACACTATATAAAAAATAATACTTACCGGCGCCTGGTTTCGATCCCACGACCCTGCGGGCGAAACGCAAGGTACATGGTGCTCTACCCACTGCCCCACAAAGCCGACAGAGAATGGAGGGCTAGGAACTCGCCTTATATCCTTGACTCATTCAAACTACGTCAAGAAGCTGCGGATACAGCAGCAGCAAGAACAAGAACTTCAACAATGACGTCTCCCATCGACTCCCTCGAATGGGGGGACTAACTCAACCAGAGGCATCTAGACGTCGACGACGCAACAACAACAGCCAGAGAAGAAAAGAGAGAGAAGAGAAGAATAATATACATACCCACCTGCTAATACATTATGTCACGTGACCACGTACTTACGTCTCCTCATTCAATTACAACAACCAACAGCAACAAGTGCAACAACATTAACGTAACGCAAACTACTTAAGTCGTGCGCCCCCGGAAATGCTCTGCATTTGATCGTGCCCCTCGCGAGGGGGATGTTTTTTGGACCTTGAGAAGGGTAGTGGAACAAGCAGCATAACGGCTGCAGTTTCAACTTCAACGGCGGCAGCACGGACCCAACATGAGAAGTTTCGGCACGTGCTGCAGTCGCGCAAGTATCTAGCAGAACTTGTTTCTAAAGAAACTGGAGAGCAATACCTGCCACGTGTTCAGAACATTTTTCACTTAACCCAAGCTTGGGAGCGAAATCTGGATGTTGAAATCGTGACTGTTCATGCAGATCCTGCCTCGGAAAAACCTGCAACAAGCACACCTCCACAAAATGATGCTACCAACAACCTGCATGGTGTTGCCAAAGGCCACGCTGAAAGTCTGCAGAACAAGCCACATGACATGGCTGTGCTTCCTTTCATGAGCACAGCTCCCCGCTGGATCAGGACGAAGCACTTCAAAGTTTTGCTGGCAACAACCTGCATGGTGTTTCCGAAGGTCGAGCTGAGAGTCCGCCGCCGCAGAACAAGCCACATGACATGGCTGCACTTCCTTCAGCTGAGCACACCTCCCAGCTGAACAAGGACAATGACAGACCACAGCCTTCACACAGCCTAAGTTGCATAACTGGAAATGTGTCATACCCTGGACAAGTAGATATTGCTCTACAAGACGTGCGAATGCCTGTGAAAGTGAAGCCAAGAGGACGGCCATGCGGAACAATGACCACTGTAAATGGGCTTCCAAAAAAGCGCTGAAAACTGCAGCAGAGCACAGTGGATGCCACCGTCAGCAGCAGCGCAAGTTTTGCAGCCTGTCCAACAGAGGAAGGGGTGCACACAGATATGGAAACATCGGCACAAGAGCCAGTGCAGGAAGCACGTGCAAGCATTGAGAGTGGGTGCTTGAAGGAAATACAAATGCATGCAAGGATTAAACCTCGGGGTCGACCTTGTGGTGCCACGGCAACATTCATCCGGCCCATCTACAAGCAAGGGAATGTCAAAGAAAAGAGCCATGGAGGCACACAAAATGCACCACGCGCATTCAAATCCCTTCCCACGTACGAGAAGCAAAGGTAGATTCTTGGATGGCTCGTCTCATCAAAGCAAGTTATACAAGCTTTTGCAAGAGTAAAAAGTTGGTAAAGCGGGTAAAATATTATATGTGCAGTGTTCCCTTACTTTGTTACTGTTTAGACTAGTTTTCCACTGTAGCAGTAAAACAAAAGTAAGAAATGGTGTTTTGTCTTGTTCTGAAATTTTAGCCTTTAACAATAGCATTCCTTTCAGGTGAGGAAGACGTCGAAACGATCCTTTCTAGAGTCAAGGAATCCATTCTGGATAAGGAAGTTGACCTAAATATTGTTAGAGTTCTTCACAGACGATGGGTGGATGCTGGTCTGCAGTGTCATGGAAGTGAAGAAAAAAAACATGAAGTGGAAGTGCAACACATGTAAAGATTCCTTGGATGAATCAGCAGCAGTTATATGTGCCTCATGCCTCTGCTGGCATGACCAGGTGTGTACTGGCATCAGTGCATCTCTTCTTCACAGCAAGGAGCCATGGTTCTGCAAGAAATGCAAGCATTAAGTAGTCATTCTGTCACATTGTGAAATGTGCAACAAAAGTATTGCTAGTTTCTGTGCCACAACCTCAAGTGTAGCAGTACTGTGCAGTCGTCTGGTGTGCGTTGTTATTGGTATGCATGTGTGTATATTGTTACATTTTGTGTGTATTATTTGTGTAGCATCTAACTAGTTTCACCAAATTGAGTCAGAGATACGATGTGTGTATGGGGTCTTGATGCATTGCTAGATTTTGAGCATAGCATTCATGCAGCGTGTTCCTAGACTCACTAAATTGAGTCACAAGCAGATTAAAGCCATCGAACTGATTGCTCATCGAGCATTCAATGCTTGGTTGGACCTGTTAAATTGGCAGTTAAGGTTGCAAGTTCTGTTAACATGACCATATTCTGGTGCTCAGTCATTTGCAGGTAACTGTCACATGAAGTGAAACAATTAATCAGTTAGAAACCACTAAATTTGTGGATGTGTTTTTTGAACGCATATGCATGTAGAGGGTGTACTGAGCTGGCAGCTCAGTTCTGAATGTTTTGTCAGCTGGCTGTAATATATTGGCTCACAACTGGTCATTTGTAGGTTACTGTGATGTGAAGTTATCCTTCCGTAATGATAAACCATACATTTGCAGGTTTCTGTAATATGAAGTTATATTTCTGTAAGGGACACATTATAGCTACGTTTGACTGAAGAACAAGAAAAACTAGCCACAGTCAGTACACAGGCTTCAAAAGGGCCGTGAAAACATAATACAACTTCGTCCCGTTTCAAAGCACTAGACTTTGGCAGCTCACCCACTTTAATTTCACCTACAAAAGACGTTTTTAACTAAAAAAACACGAAATTTTGACAAAGGGCATGCTAGCATTTAAGGGATGTGATACAATGGGAGTAGAAGCCACACTACAGTCTCTCTGTCATGTATCTTGGATATCGTTCAGGTTGGTGGTGGCCACTCACACAAACAAGGTTCTAGCTCTTAATAGAGAAATCCCCGGAAATTTGCTGTGGAATCACCACTTTGGATTGTTTTCTTTATGGCTCCATTTGTTTGATGTTTGTGATAAAATTGGTATCATTATTATCAGGATGAACCACTTTTTTTATTGAATAGAACTTTTCTTTCATCTTCAAGGCCTCTTTTAGGACAAACAATTTACTTTGCAACGGCACTAGCATGGAGCAAAAGAGCTATTTCAAAGAATAAGCGCGCATGCCAACGTGCTCAGCTATATCAGCAGTCCTTCTACATAAAGCAATGCTGTGATTTTCAGACTATTCGGAGCATGCATACAGTCTAGAGTTGTAGTGCCTGTGACTGTGCATTTACTGCGGGCTTTGTGCTGTTGCATTGTTTTAAATGCAGAGCATTTCTTTAACTCACGATGTCACCCGTTCCAGTTGTCCGTAAGAGTCCACACCCATCCCCCTACACTATATAAAAAAATAATACTTACCGGCGCCTGGTTTCGATCCCACGACCCTGCGGGTGGAACGCAAGGTACAGGTGCTCCAAAAATAATACGGAGCACGGGAGCGGTGGCCGGAGCGGGCAAAACTGCATGCCAGCGCGATCTATGCGTAGATGCGCCGCAGATAGCGAGAGTGCGTGGGTACATCCGGCTGGCCCCTCTCGATGTTCTTACGCTCGCCTTATCGCCGGCTGAAGCGAAGCCGCGCTGCTGCCACCTCTGCTCGCCAGGGGCGCTTTCGGAGGTTCATAAAGGCCTGTTTACGCAGAGCCAGCGAAGAAAACTTCGTCTTCAGCGGGGTCCGCTTTCTGCTTCGTCATGGATGCCACCGATTTCACTATGCGGTAGCGGAACGAACGCTGCCAAGCAACACGCCTGGGGCACGCACACTGCCGGAGAGTGAAAGTGAGATGGCATTGTCGGCGAAGCAGTCTGCGTGCATAAAATATAGTAGTTGAGCGCACGCAAAACTTTCTATAGCTGCAGGACAGAACGCGCAGGCCAGACAAATGAACGAAGTGCCCAGCTTCTGAACCGCACGCCAGAGGCGCGCATACGAATGCATTTAAAACGTTTTTACAACCTTGAAGTGAAAGCTTGCACGTGTTATCCACATCACAAATTCAGATGTCTTTAGAACATAATCACAAAAGACAGAAACAACCTCCGCGAGCGACCCGGATAACTTATTAGTGTGAGTAGTTCGCTCGGGGATGGCCAGTGCGATGAAGGTGACCGATTTTCTCCGCTTACTAAGCACATATCTTGACAAGAAAAAGGGCTGCTTCAGAATTTGCTTCAGTCATAACCATGCACCCTTGAATAATTTCTCCTAGCATTGTTGCAAAATATGCAATCACTTCCTTCGCAAGCCGGGACACCCTTTTTTAAGTGAATTTGTGTAGGTTTGTGTCTCCCGCGTAATAAAGTATATTTGTGTTGAAGTAACTGGACTCCAATGGTATCACTTCCCATTTTATTTGATCGCCCATTTGTATCGTTAACGCAATGCAGCCAGCACACGCATGAAATTTTTGTTTTTTGCTCATATTTATGCGTTAGCTTGAGCCAAGCATTATTCTAGCCACATGATTCAAAATCAAGCGGATCGCGAAGCACGGTAAACACCCATAGTGAAATCGGTGGCATTCATGACGAAGCAGAAAGAGGGCCCCGCTGTAGACGAGGCTTCCTTCGCTGGCTCTGCGTAAACAGGCCTTCATGAAGCTCCGAAAGCGCCCCTGGCCAGCAGGGGTGGCAGCAGCGCGGCTTCGCTTCAGCCGGCGATAAGGCGAGCATCAGAACATCGACAGGGGCCAGCCGGATGTGCCCACGCACTCTCGCTATCTGCAGCGCATCTACGCATAGATCGCGCTGGCATGCAGTTTTGCCCGCTCCGGCCACCGCTCCCGTGCTCCGTATTATTTTTGGAGCACCTGTACATGGTGCTCTACCCACTGCGCCACAAATCCGACACAGAATGGAGGGCTACGAATGCGCCTTATATCCTTGACTCATTCAAACTACGTCAAGAAGCTGCTGATACAACGCATTCACTACCTGTGGGCGGAACGCGAGGTACATGGTGCTCTTCCCACTGCGCCACAAGACTAACTCAACCAGAGGCATCTAGACGTCGACGACGCAACAACAACAGCCAGAGAAGAACAGAGAGAGAAGAGAAGAATAATAATCATACCCACCTGCTAATAAATGATGTCACGTGACCACGTAATTACGTCTCCCCATTTAATAACAATACAACAACCAACAGCAACAAGTGCAACAACATTAACGTAACGCAAACTACTTAACGTCGTGCGCCCCCGGAAATGCTCTGCATTTGATCGTGCCCCTCGCGAGGGGGATGTTTAGTTTCCTACCGCAGCAAGAACCAGGCGGCCTCTTTATCTTGCCGATCTTTTTTATTCGGTCAGGTCAAAAATATTATTCATTCGGAGGGACAAATTAGGGCATTGTTGAGTACCACGACACATGCCTTTCGCAGCTTTCAGCAGGCACCGCATGGCTTTCCAGAGTTTCTTGATACATTTTGGAGGAACAAATTCAGTGCAGCATTTTGCGTGTTCAAGTGGGCCAAGTTTACACCGTCTTCAGGTCTGCGCGGAGGCTGATAAGCGTCGTGAAAACAGACAGAGCCCGCACGTATCCTTTGGTCGGTGGCCGGAGTAGCCCTCATCATCTGAGACAGAGAAGGCCGAAAGTTCCGCGCAATCAACTACGGGGATTTAAAAAGGGTAAAACACTCCCAACATAGTAACTGATGAGTACGCCATAATAATTTGTAGGATGATGTTGGGATTGCAGACTTCGCTGTTGTCTGATAGGACGCAAAGCCTGCAACAGGCGAACTAGGCTTTCGGAGTGCTCCTTACAAGTGACTTTCTCAAGCTTCGCTGACGAGGTACCATGCTCTGGGCTATGTGGTATATCAGTGTCGTTGAAATATCCGCACTTACATTTCCGTTGTTTCCCCTGCTGTCTCTATTATTCATTGCTGATTATATTGCTTTCACTTCCCAACAAGACTGTTTTGCTGTCGTCAAAACTTTTGCTATTCTATGCTCACTTAGCATAATATAAAAGCTCCTTCTTGTAGTGCCTCTTAGGAAAGTAATTGTGTCTGAGGATTTATGATCCAGTGAGGCCTTGTGTACATTCTGCAACAAAGTGTCGGACGAACATTTTTCTTTACTTCAAGAACATTGTTAGCAACAAAGTGTCGGACGAACATTTTTCTTTACATCAAGAACATTGTTAATGTAAAATTAAGAGAATGAACAGGAGGTGATATGTGCTCTTTGAAATTGTCTAAAACTGTGAAGCTGCATCATCTAAGAAAAAACGCATTTTTCTCTGAAACCAGGCATGTTGGCACACAATTAAGGCATGTGTTGTATTGAGCGAACCCATATATTTGGTATCTTATTGTTGCTTTGTGAAAAGTTGCTAGTATTTTACTTGTCAATTTATTGTGCATTGCAGTTGTCTCGATAGTTCTTGTACAAAGGATTGCAAGCAATGCACAGTGGTTGAATAAAACATGCACAGTTTGTTCGTTCTCCACTACAAAAGGCACGTTTTGTCCTCAAATGAAACACACTGCGCTGCACCACAGCAGAAAACATAAACAAACTACATATAATTAAGTACGGAAGATGCTGAAGTGAAAGTTAACACATGCTGCTTTATAAAGGCGCACCATGTTCATTTCAAACCTTATTAGACAACTCCTGCCTAACTTGTGCGTAACCTCAGTTGCGCAAACAAGTCACAAATTTATTGCTAAAGTGTTCAAAGGTCTGATCAAAACTGCCTGTCAGCATGGCCAGAGCTCAATACACAGCTCTAGAGGACCAGAGCAAGGCCTGGGGGCATACAGGATGATTTGTGAAAGCTACATGGGTACTTGTCAAAGAATAAGCCGTTTAGCCGACCCAACTCTTGAAATGTTACGAGAATGTTGCATGTTGAGGAATGAGACACACCGAAACCCTCACAAGAATGTTCCTTTTCATGTTCCACCATGAGCAGGTCTCGTGATGATGATGATGATGGTTGGGTTTTTATGGCGCAAGGCCGACTAAGCGCAATGAGCGCCAGATAAAAGGTTATTTAATGAAGTGAAGTGGTTACCACAAAAAGGTAGGTAAAAAAACGTGTCAACCGAACATAGTAAAATCAGTTAAAGATAATGGTGATAGCTGGTGTATGCGGCCAGATTTGATTATGCGTGATAGGAAATGAGGTGTAAAAACTGAACGTCTTACAAATACTCAAGCACACGTTTCACGGAAACCATGGCAACATCACCAAGAAATAGCGATGGTTGTAGGGGGATATGTTGTCTGTAGAGTTCTCTGAAGTGTTTGTGTCGTGTTGTGTAAAGTGCCTTGCATGTTATTAGTATGTGCACTACGAATAGGGCCTCTCTGCACCTGCAGCACTGGGGTCTAGAAGATCCCGTCAGTAGATACGAGTGCGTTGCATGGGTGTGCCCTATCCGCAGCCTACCCAAGGCGACTTCCGTGTGTCTGTTGTGTGAGTCAGATGTGTACCGTCCCAAGTGCGGCTTTATTACATGTAGTTCGTTGTCTGTCTGTTTGTTCCAGTGTGTTTGCCATGTCCTGCGCAAGTGTTGTCTTACGTGTGGCTTGAGGTCTGTATATGGTACGGTTGTTATGTCTACAGTGTTCCTGAGTGCAGCAGCAGCGGCCCTCTCGTCTGCCAACTCGTTCCCAGTAATCCCAGCGTGTCCTGGGATCCAGCAGAGGAGCAGCTCATGCTTTTGTGCATACACGGACATGTTAGCTATGTGGTTTTTGGGGGGCTTGTGCGATGACAGTGCGCGCGAACAACACTCAAAGAATCTGTATAGATAATGGAATTGGGAATTTGATTTTCAAGAATGTATCGTACAATCAGTAAAATTCCATACGCTTCTGCTGAAAAACTGTTGTGTGCACACTCATATTTCTGGCTGCATTGAAATGTCTACCATGAGCAGCGCACGACACCATAGTGGATGTTTTAGAAGCGTCATTATAAAATTCTGCACATGTGTATTTAAACTGCAAAGACAGAAAGTGCTGCAGTATTTCATCTCGTGGTAGCTGATTTTTGTCAAGTTTTATAAAAGAAAGATCGCCCGATACAGGGCGAACTTGCCAAGGCAGTAAAATGTTTGAAAAGGATGACCAGTACACATCTAAAAACGAAGCACTCAGATCCGAGGCTCGCTCTCTCACTCTAAGTGAAAACGGCAGAGGAACGGATGGGCGATTTACAAAGAGCAGAGACGTTGATGTATCGTTAAAAACAGGATAAAAAGGATGGTTATTCAGTGATGAAACTGTAAAAGCATAAAGCAAATCTATGTACGTTCGTTGATTCTGAAGACTCCACTTATTACACTCGACATACAGACTCTCGACAGGGCTAGTGCGAAAAGCACATGAGGCGAGACGAAGCCCCAAGTGTAGCACTGGGTCAAGAATTCGCAACGCTGTTTTCCTCGCCGACCCATATACCACACTGCTATAGTCCAAACGACACCCAACCAAAGCAGAATAGAGCCGTAGTAGGAGTTCTTTGTCGGAACTATACGATTGGTGGGAGAGAACCTTCAGAATATTCATTGTTTTCAGACATTTATGTTTAAGTTCCTTGATGTGTGGAATGAATGTGAGTTTCTGGTCAAACACAACACCTAAATACTTGTGCTGCTTGTTCACAGGAAGCGACGCACCATTAAGAGTAATGTCTGGGTCCGGAAGGATCGAGCGCTTCCTGGAGAACACAACGCAGGAGCTTTTTGCAGGATTCAATTTAAACCCAATCTTGTCTGCCCAGCCGGCAAGCTTCTTGATACCAAGCTGGACTTGACGTTCGCGTATTGACATATTACGTGATTTAAAAGACATTTGCACGTCGTCTACATACATAGAATAAGAGATTGTTGGTGGCAGTGCCTTTCCAAGAGAGTTCATCTTTACTATGAAGAGAGTGCAACTCAACACGCCACCTTGCGGCACACCATTTTCTTGGACGTGAACCTTTCAAAGCGCACAATCAACTCTTACTCTGAAAGTACTCTCTGACAAATAACTAACAAGGGTGTTCAACATGTTACCCAAAACAACGAATGACTTGAGGTCACTAAGGATCCCATAACGCCAAGCGGTGTCGTAGGCTTTCTCGAGGTCTAAAAAGACAGTTAACAGTACTGCTTACGCACGAAGGCATCCTTGATGCATGAGTCAAGTGCAACCAGTTGATCGTTCGTCCATCGCCCCACCCTAAAGCCTGCCTGGCAGCTCTCGAGAAGACCACTGTACTCGAGGAAGTACACGAGCATGCGATTCATCATCTTCTCGAAGAGCTTGGACAGGCAGCTCGTCAGGGCTATTGGACGGAAACTTGAGGGGGACGACAGGTCCTTTCCCTCCTTCAAGAAAGCCACTACAATGGCCTCCCTCCAAGAGTGTGGAATGTGCCCCGAAAGCCATATTTTATTATATAGATGTAGAAGTGCTTCAAGTGTCTGCGTGTAGGTGTTGTATCATTGTATATGTAATGTTGTCTGGGCCTGGAGCTGAGGGTTTACACGTGCTCAGAGCAGCCTCAGCTCATGTAGTGAAAAGTAAGAAGTCTGTGATTTGTTGTTGTCGTGTAACGACTTCTTTTCACTAGAGTCTTTGTACTTGAGAAAAGTGTTCGTGTAGTGTGCTGAACTGGACACGTGTTGGAAGTGATGATGATGATGGTTGGTGTTTCATGGCGCAAGGCCAACGAGGGCAAAGAGCGCCAGAAAAGAAGTTATATAATGAAGCGAAGTGATTACCACCAAAAGGTAGGTATAAAAACATGTAATTGGGACATAGTAAAATCAATTAAAGGTAATGGTGATGGCTGGTGTATAGGGCCAGATTTGATTATGCGTGATATTAGATATGGTTTAAAAACTTAACATCTGACAAATAATCAAACACACGTTTCATAGAAACACTGGCATCGTCACCTAGAAAGAGCGATGTATGTAGTGGGATATGTTGTCTGTAGAGTTCTCTGAAGTGTTTGTGTCGTGTTGTGTGAAGTGCCTTGCATGTTATTAGTATGTGGACTACGGATAGGCCCTCCCCGCACCTGCTACACAGGGGTCTTGGAGATCCCGTGAGCAGGTGGGAATGTGTTGCATGCGTGTGGCCTATCCGTAATCGAGCCAGGGTAACTTCGTTGTGTCTGTTGTGAGTATCAGTGGTGTATGCTCCCAAGAGTGGCTTTAAAATGTGTAGCTTGTTGTCAGTCTGTTGATTCCAGTGCGCTTGCCATGTTGTGCGAAGGTGTTGTCTGATGTGTGATTTGAGGTCGGTGTAGGGTATTGTTGTTATGTCAACGGTAGTTGTAAGGGCAGCAGTGGCCGCCATTCGGTCTGCGGTCACATTACCTGGAATTCCAGAGTGCCCTGGCACCCAGCACACGGTCACCTCAAGGTTTAACGCATGCACAGACATAAGAGTACTAATGAGAGCATTGACCACATGGTTTTTAGACTTCTGTGAGGATAATGTACACACAAAACTTAAAGAATCAGTATAAATTACAGATTTCGGAATTCGACTTAGAACAATATGTTGAACTACAAGAAGTATGGCATAGGCCTCTGCCGTAAAGATACTTGTATTTCTATTCATAGTTCTACAGACATTAAAGGTGCCACCATGTGCAGCACAGGAAACAGTTGTGGCAGTTTTTGAAGCATCCGTGTAAAATTCAGCACACTTATATTTGTGCTGCAAGGACAAGAAATGTTGCGCGATCGCGCTTCTAGGCACTCTGTTTTTCTCGAACTTATAAAAGATACATCACATGATATCGGTCGAAGCTGCCACGGTACTAGAAGTTCAGTAGCGGAGGTTTTGATGGTGTCTGAGAACATGACATCAAGTTGCGACGCTTCTTCTCTTACTCTGAAAGCGAAGGGAGCAGAGACTGATGGACGATTAGTAAGAAGTTGAGATATGGATGTATCATAAAAAACTGATGTAAAAGGGTGGTGAGGCATTGATGAGATTTGAAAAGCATAAAGCAGGTCTGTGCAGGCTCGCTGACATTCTAGGCTCCATTTGTTGCACTCTACATACAGACTTTCGACTGGACTAGTCCGAAAGGCACCACATGACAAGCGGAGCCATAGATGAAGCACAGGGTCCAGCATTCTGAGGGATGTTTTAGTGGCTGACCCATAGACAACGCTACCATAGTCCAGTCGTGAACCTATCAAGCTGGTAAAAACACGTAAAAGAAGTTGTTTGTCAGCACCAAAAGAAATGTGTGACAGAACCTTCAGGATATTCATTGTTTTTAAGCACTTAAGTTTTAGTTGTTTTATGTGTGGGATGAATGTGAGCTTTTTGTCAAAGAGTATGGGAGGATTGACAGATTGAGAGCTCTTTCTTGATTCGGTGGATGGTGGTGCATGGCCGTTCTTAGTTGGTGGAGCGATTTGTCTGGTTAATTCCGATAACGAACGAGACTCTAGCCTATTAAATAGGTGCGGGGTTCCCAGCACCTTACAACCTTCTTAGAGGGACAAGCGGCTCCTAGCCGCACGAAACAGAGCAATAACAGGTCTGTGATGCCCTTAGATGTCCGGGGCCGCACGCGCGCTACACTGAAGGAGGCAGCATGTTTTTTTCCCTGTCTGAAAAGACTGGGTAACCCGTGGAACTTCCTTCGTGATTGGGATAGGGGCTTGCAATTGTTCCCCTTGAACGAGGAATTCCCAGTAAGCGCGAGTCATAAGCTCGCGTTGATTACGTCCCTGCCCTTTGTACACACCGCCCGTCGCTACTACCGATTGAATGATTTAGTGAGGTCTTCGGACCGATGTCCGGCGCGGCCTTTCGGTTGCGCCGGTCTGTTGGAAAGATGACCAAACTTGATCATTTAGAGGAAGTAAAAGTCGTAACAAGGTTTCCGTAGGTGAACCTGCGGAAGGATCATTACCGAACTGCGAAGGGTGAGATACTGCCGTGCGGGTTCTTCGGAACCGACGCCTAAGGCTGTTCACTCGCTGTGCCCGAACGCTTTCGGTCGCTGGCCCGCGCTTGTAAGCGTGGGACGGCTGTACCACACGCCGGGGGTCTTGCCTAAGTGAGTGGCGCCCCGTGCACCATCATTCGCGCCCATCGGACTCCCATGGCCGCCGGCGATACTGCCGAACTGCTGACGGGTGAGCTACTGCCGTGCGGGTTCTTCGGAACCGACGCCGAAAAAGGCTGGTCGCTCGCTGTGCCCCGACGCTGCTGACGGGTGAGCTACTGCCGTGCGGGTTCTTCGGAACCGACGCCGAAAAAGGCTGTTCGCTCGCTGTGCCCCGACGCTATCGGTTGCTGGCCCGCGCTTGTAAGCGTGTGAAGGGCGAAGTTGAGTCCGGGGAAAAGGCGCGCCCAACCACGGTCGGCCCTCGATTCCACTGAGAAAAAGGGTTCTCTTGGATATATCGGCACCCGGAAACGAGTCGGAAATGTTTCCGTGGCTGTCCGCGGATCTAGAGATGGCCCGTTCGGCGTTTGCGTCGTGAAATATTCGACCACGCTTGCAAGAACGCATGGCTCTGGGCCCGAGTAGGATGGTCGATGTGTCTCGGTCGAGAGGTCTTCGGATCTCGCTCATTTGAACGCAGTGGG
Organism: Haemaphysalis longicornis; assembly: GCF_048455015.1. Lineage (NCBI taxonomy): Eukaryota > Metazoa > Arthropoda > Arachnida > Ixodida > Ixodidae > Haemaphysalis > Haemaphysalis longicornis. Next base: position 216,921,463 of record NW_027526335.1, read on the forward strand.
GCCTCTTTATCGGGTCGAGCAGTAGTGCCAGCTGCTCCCCGTTGTGGCTTCGACCGAACACGTCCCGCCGAAAGGGCTCGCAGCTGGTGCCGTCCGCGGGGGGTGGTCCGTGACTCGGGTTGGAGGTTCACGAACGGTGGTCGAAACTTGTGATGCGTGGAGGTTGTCTCCGTCTGTCGAGTTTCGCCAAATGCGAAAGCATTGCTCCGCAGAGCTGTTGTTGCGGTGCGATCTCTCACGAGTACATTTTCCCCTCCCGCCGTCTTTGTGGGCGGGGGGGCGTTTGAATTTTGGAAGATGCTGCGTCGCTACGCTCTTGCTGCTGTTTACCTTCCGGATCGCATGCCTAAACGGGAGTCGGGGGTAGCCCGTTCTCCCGCATCGTGCGCCGGAGGAGGTTAGGATTGATACCCTACTGATGACTACCGGCGTCGCGGAGGACAGGAGAATGCAAGGC